>NC_141873.1:97513128-98133961 GCF_056163025.1 Triticum urartu | reverse complement strand
CAAGGGCGCAAGGCCCAGCTCACGTGGATTTTTGGTCGGGGCTTGTGTGATCAGGCGAACAACCGGTCAGGTCATTTGATTCCTGTAGTACCACCTCGCCCGACTGAGAAGATGAGACAGATATTTTTACCTATATAAGAGGATATCGTTGTTGCAGTCCAAGCAGAAATATCTAAACGAGGCACTTCGGTATAAAACTGATAACCGTACTGAATATTCGGTTAACCAAATTTTCGGTTACCTATTTTTGGCTACCATATTCAGTTTCCATTTTCCCAAACCAAATTTAAGGAAAAACTGAATGGTAGAAACCGAAATTTTGGTTTATACCGGATGCCCAACCCTAGTGACAATACTGGTGCAATTGCCTTGGCAAAGGAATCCAGATTTCACAAGAGAACCAATCACATCAAGAGGCGCTTCAATTCCATCTACGATCAAGTCAAGGACGGAGACATAGAGATTTGCAAGTTACATACAGATCTGAATGTTGCAGACCCGTTGACTAAGCCTCTCTCACGAGCAAAACATGATCAGCATCAAGACTCCATGGGTGTGATAATCATTACTATGTAATCTAGATTATTGACTCTAGTGCAAGTGGGAGACTGAAGGAAATATGCCCTAGAGGCAATAATAAAGTTGTTATTTATATTTCCTTATATCATGATAAATGTTTATTATTCATGCTAGAATTGTATTAACCGGAAACTTAGTACATGTGTGAATACATAGACAAACAGAGTGTCCCTAGTATGCCTTTACTAGACTAGCTCATTAATCAAAGATGGTTAAGTTTCCTAGCCATAGACATGTGTTGTCATTTGATGAACGAGATCACATCATTAGAGAATGATGTGATGGACAAGACCCATCTGTTAGCTTAGCACTATGATCGTTTAGTTTATTGCTATTGCTTTCTTCATGACTTATACATGTTCCTATGACTATGAGATTATGCAACTCCCGGATACCGGAGGAACACTTAGTGTGCTATCAAATGTCACAATGTAACTGGGTGATTATAAATATGCTCTACACATTTCTCAGATCATGTTTGTTGAGTTGGCATAGATCGAGATTAGGATTTGTCACTCCGATTGTCGAAGAGGTATCTCTGGGCCCTCTCGGTAATGCACATCACTATAAGCCTTGCAAGCAATGTGACTAATGAGTTAGTTGCGGGATGATGCACTACGGAATGAGTAAAGAGACTTGCCGATAACGAGATTGAACTAGGTATGATGATACCACGATCGAATCTCGGGCAAGTAACATACCGATGACAAAGGGAACAACGTATGTTGTTGTGCGGTTTGACCGATAAAGATCTTCGTAGAATATGTAGGAACCAATATGAGCATCCAGGTTCCGCTGTTGGTTATTGACCGGAGAAGTGTCTCGGTCATGTCTACATAGTTCTCGAACCTGTAGGGTCCGCACACTTAACGTTCGATGACGATTGGTATTATGAGTTTATGTGATTTAATGTACCGAAGGTTGTTAGGAGTCCCGGATGAGATCGTGGACATGACGAGGAGTCTCGAAATGGTCGAGACATAAAGATTGATATATTGGACCATGTTGTTCGGACACCGGAACTGTTCCGGAGAGTTTCGGATAAAACCGGAGTGCCAGAGGGTTACCGGAACACCCCCCCCCCCCGGAAGTTAATGGGTGATATGTCTCCAACGTATCTATAATTTTTTATTGTTCCATGCTACATTATATTCTGTTTTGGACATTATTGGGCTTTATTATACACTTCTATATTATTTTTGGGACTAACCTATTAACTGGAGGCCCAACCCAGAATTGTTGTTTTTTGCCTATTTCAGAGTTTCGCGGAAAAAGAATATCAAACGGAGTCCAAACGGAATGAAACCTTCGGGGAACGTGATTTTCGGAACGAACATGATCCAGAGGACTTGGACCCTACATCAAGACATCAACCAGGAGGCCACGAGGTAGGGGGGCACGCCTACCCCCTGGGCGCGCCCTCCACCCTCATGGGCCCCCTGTTGCTCCACCGACGTACTCCTTCCTCCTATATATACCTATGTACCCCCAAACTACCAGATACGGAGCCAAAACCCTAATTCCACCGCCGTAACTTTCTGTATCCACGATATCCCATCTTGGGGCATTTTCCGGAGCTCCGCCGGAGGGGGCATCGATCACGGAGGGCTTCTACATCAACACCATAGCCCCTCCGATGAAGTGTGAGTAGTTTACCTCAGACCTTCGGGTCCATAGTTATTAGCTAGATGGCTTCTTCTCTCTTTTTGGATCTCAATACAAAGTTCTCCTCCTCTCTTGTGGAGATCTATTCAATGTAATCTTCTTTTGCGGTGTGTTTGTTGAGACCAATGAATTGTGGGTTTATGATCAAGTTTATCTATGAACAATATTTGAATCTTCTCTGAATTCTTCTATGTATGATTGGTTATCTTTGCAAGTCTCTTCGAATTATTAGTTTGGTTTGGCCTACTAGATTGATCTTTCTTTCAATGGGAGAAGTGCTTAGCTTTGGGTTCAATCTTGCTGTGTCCTTTCCCAGTGACAGTAGGGGCAGCAAGGCATGTATTGTATTGTTGCCATCGAGGATAAAAATATGGGGTTTATATCATATTGCATGAGTTTATCCCTCTACATCATGTCATCTTGCTTAAAGCGTTACTCTGTTCTCTTGAACTTGATACTCTAGATGCATGTTGGATAGCGGTCGATGTGTGGAGTAATAGTAGTAGATGCAGGCACGAGTCGGTCTACTTGTCTCAGACGTGATGCCTATACACATGATCATACCTAGATATTCTCATAACTATGCTCAATTCTGTCAATTGCTCAACAGTAATTTTTTTACCCACCGTGAATACTTATGCTCTTGAGAGAAGCCACTAGTGAAACCTATGGCCCCCGGGTCTATTTTTCATCATATTAATCTTCCAATACTTAGTTATTTCCTTTGCCTTTGATTTTACTTTGCATCTTTATCATAAAAATACCAAAAATATTATCTTATCATATCTATCAGATCTCACTCTCGTAAGTGAGTAGGGATTGGCAACCCCTTATCGCATTGGTTGCGAGGATTTATTTGTTTGTGTAGGTGCGAGAGACTCGTGCGTGGCCTCCTACTGGATTGATACCTTGGTTCTCAAAAATTGAGGGAAATACTTACGCTACTTTGCTGCATCACCCTTTCCTCTTCAAGGGAAAACCAACGCAGTGCTCAAGAGGTAGCAAGAAGGATTTCTGGCGCCGTTTCCGGGGAGGTCTACGCAAAAGTCAACACACCAAGTACCCATCACAAACCCTTATCTCTCTCATTACATTATTTGCCATTTGCCTCTCATTTTCCTATCCCCCACTTCACCCTTGCCGTTTTATTCGCCCTCTCTTTTCCGTTTGCCTATTTTTTGCCCGTCTTTCGTTTGCTCGTGTGTTGGATTGCTTGCTCGTCACGATGGCTCAAGATAATACTAAATTATGTGACTTTACCAATACCAACAACAATGATTTCCTTAGCACTCCGATTGCTCCTCTTACCGATACTGAATCTTGTGAAATCAATACTGCTTTATTGAATCTTGTCATGAAAGATCAATTCGCCGGCCTTCCTAATGAAGATGCCGCTACCCATCTAAATAGCTTCGTTGATTTATGTGATATGCAAAAGAAGAAAGATGTGGATAATGATATTCTTAAATTGAAGCTATTCCCTTTTTCTCTTAGAGATCGTGCTAAAGCTTGGTTTTCGTCTTTGCCTAAAAATAGTATTGATTCGTGGAATAAGTGCAAAGATGCTTTTATCTCTAAGTATTTTCTTCCCGCTAAGATCATCTCTCTTAGAAATGATATTATGAATTTTAAGCAACTTGATCATGAACATGTTGCACAAGCTTGGGAGAGGATGAAATTAATGATACGTAATTGCCCTACACATGGTTTGAATTTGTGGATGATTATACAAAAACAATTATGTCAGATTGAATTTTGCTTCTAGAAATCTTTTAGATTCGGCCGCGGGAGGCACTTTTACAGAAATTACTTTAGGAGAAGCTACTAAACTCCTGCATAATATTATGGTTAATTATTCTCAATGGCACACTGAAAGATCTACTAATAAAAAGTGCATGCGATAGAAGAAATTAATGTTTTGAGTGGAAAGATGGATGAACTTATGAAATTATTTGCTAATAAAAGTGTTTCTTCTGATCCTAATGATGTGCCTTTCTCTACCTTGATTGAGAATAATAATGAATCTATGGATGTGAATTTTGTTGGTAGGAATAATTTTGGTAACAACGCGTATAGAGGAAACTTTAATCCTAGGCCGTATCCTAGTAATTCCTCTAATAATTATGGTAATTCCTACAACAATTCTTATGGAAATTATAATAAGATGCCCTCTGATTTTGAAACTAATATTAAAGAATTTATTACTTCGCAAAAGAATTTCAATGCTTTGATTGAAGAAAAATTGCTTAAGATTGATGAGTTGGCTAGGAACGTTGATGGAATTTCTCTTGATGTTGATTCTTTGAAACTTAGATCTATTCCACCTAAGCATGATATCAATGAGTCTCTCAAAGCCATGAGAATTTCCATTGATGAGTGCAAAGAAAGAACCGATAAGATGCGTGGTAAGAAAGAATGCTTTATAAAAGCGTGTTCTTCTAGTTTCTATGAAAATAAAGATGAAGATCTAAAAGTTATTGATGTGTCCCCTATTAGATCTTTGTTTTGCAATATGAATCTTGATAATTATGGGACTGAATATGATCCACCTTTACCTAGACGGCGTTCCAAAAATTCGGAGTCTTTAGATCTTGATGCTAAAATTGTTAAAAGTGGGATTGAAGAAGTCAAAACTTTAAATATTAATGAACCCACTATTTCGGATTTCAAGGAATTTAATTATGATAATTGCTCTTTGATAGATTGTATTTCCTTTTTGCAATCCGTGCTAAATTCTCCTCATGCTTATAGTCAAAATAAAGCTTTTACTAAACATATCGTTGATGCTTTGATGCAATCTTATGAAGAAAAACTTGAGTTGGAAGTTTCTATCCCTAGAAAAATTTATGATGAGTGGGAACCTACTATTAAAATTAAAAGTAAAGATCATGAATGCTATGCTTTGTGTGATTTGGGTGCTAGTGTTTCCACGATTCCAAAGACTTTGTGTGATTTGCTACGTTTCCGTGATTTTGATGATTGCTCTTTAAACTTGCACCTTGCGGATTCCACCATTAAGAAACCTATTGGAAGAATTAATGATGTTCTTATTGTTGCAAATAGGAACTATGTGCCCATAGATTTTATTTTTTTTTATATCGATTGCAATCCTTCATGTCCTATTATTCTTGGTAGACCTTTCCTTAGAACGATTGGTGCAATTATTGATATGAAGGAAGGGAATATTAGATTCCAATTTCCGTTAAGTAAAGGCATGGAACACTTCCCTAGAAAGAAAATAAAATTACCATATGAATCTATTATGAGAGCCACTTATGGATTGCCTACCAAAGATGGCAATACCAAGATCTATCCTTGCTTTTTATGCCTAGCTAGGGGCGTTAAACGATAGCGCTTGTTGGGAGGCAACCCAATTTTATTTTTATTCCTTGATTTTTTTTCTCCTGTTTAGTAATAAATAATTTATCTAGACTCTGTTTTGGTTGTGTTTTTTGTGTTTAATTAGTGTTTGTGCCAAGTAGAACCGTTGGGAAGACTTGGGGAAAGTCTTTTTAATCTTGCTGTAAAAAACAGAAACTTTAGCCCTCACAATAATTGCTGCCATTTTTATTTGGAAAGTGATATTTAGTTAATTCTTTTTGCAGATGATTAATAGATAAATTCCTCACGTCCAGAAATTTATTTTAGAATTTTTGGGGTTCCATATCTTGCGTTAGCTACATATAACTACAGACTGTTCTGTTTTTGACAGATTCTGTTTTTCGTGTGTTGTTTGCTTATTTTGATGAATCTATGGCTAGTAAAATAGTTTATAAACCATACAGAAGTTGGAATACAGTAGGTTTAACACCAACATAAATAAATAATGAGTTAATTACAGTACCTTGAAGTGGTGTTTTGTTTTCTTTCGCTAACGGAGCTCACGAGATTTTCTACTTTAAGTTTTGTGTTGTGAAGTTTTCAAGTTTTGGGTGAAAGATTTGATGGATTATGGAACAAGGAGTGGCAAGATCCTAATCTTGGGGATGCCCATGGCACCCCAAGATAATCTAAGGACACCTAAAAGCCAAAGCTTGGGGATGCCCCGGAAGGCATCCCCTCTTTCGTCTACTTCCATCGATAACTTTACTTGGAGCTATATTTTTATTCACCACATGAATGTGTTTTGCTTGGAGCGTCTTGTATGATTTGAGTATTTGCTTTTTAGTTTACCACAATCATCCTTGATGTACACACCTTTTGAGAGAGAGACACATGATTCGGAAATTATTAGAATACTCTATGTACTTCACTTATATCTTTTGAGTTATATAGTTTTTGCTCTAGTACTTCACTTATATCTTGTAGAGCATGGTGGTGGTTTTGTTTTATAAAAACTATTATTCTCTCATGCTTCACTTAGATTATTTTGAGTATTAAATAGCATGGTAATTTACTTAAATAATCCTAATATGCTAGGTATTCAAGACTAGTAAAAACTTTCTTATGAGCGTGTTGAATACTAAGAGAAGTTTGATGCTTGATGATTGTTTTGAGACATGGAGGTAGTGATATCAAAGTTGTGCTAGTTGAGTAGTTGTGAATTTGAAAAATACTTGTGTTGAAGTTTGCAAGTCCCGTAGCATGCACGTATGGTAAACGTTATGTAACAAATTTGAAACATGAGGTGTTCTTTGATTGTCCTCCTTATGAGTGGCGGTCGGGGACGAGCGATGGTCTTTTCCTACCAATCTATCCCCCTAGGAGCATGCGCGTAGTGCTTGGTTTTTGATGACTTGTAGATTTTTGCAATAAGTATGTGAGTTCTTTATGACTAATGTTGAGTCCATGGATTATACGCACTCTCACCTTTCCATCATTGCTAGCCTCTTTGGTACCGTGCATTGCCCTTTCTCACATTGAGAGTTGGTGCAAACTTCCCCGGTGCATCCAAACCCCGTGATATGATACGCTCTTTCACACATAAACCTCCTTATATCTTCCTCAAAACAGCCACCATACCTACCTATTATGGCATTCCCATAGCCATTCCGAGATATATTGCCATGCAACTTTCCACCGTTCCGTTTAACATGACACGTTCATCATTGTCATATTGCTTTGCATGATCATGTAGTTGATATAGTATTTGTGGCAAAGCCACCATTCATAATCCTTTCATACATGTCACTCTTGGTTCATTGCATATCCCGGTACACCGCCGGAGGCATTCATATAGAGTCATACTTTGTTCTAGTATCGAGTTGTAATCATTGAGTTGTAAATAAATAGAAGTGTGATGATCATCATTTTCTAGAGCATTGTCCCAAGTGAGGAAAAATAAAAGAAAAAGAGAAAGGCCATAAAAAAGAGAAGGCCCAAAAATGAGAGAAAAAGAGAGATGGGACAATGTTACTATCCTTTTTACCACTCTTGTGCTTCAAAGTAGCACAATAATCTTCATGATAGAGAGTCTTTTGTTTTGTAACTTTCATATACTAGTGGGAACTTTTCATTATAGAACTTGGCTTGTATATTCCAACAATGGGCTTCCTCAAATGCCCTAGGTCTTCGTGAGCAAACAAGTTGGATGCACACCCACTTAGTTTCTTTTGTTGATCTTTCATATATTTATAGCTCTAGTGCATCCGTTGCATGGAAATCCCTACTCCTTGCATTAACATCAATTGATGGGCATCTCCATAGCTCATTGATTAGCCTCGTTGATGTGAGACTTTCTCCCTTTTTTGTCTTCTCCACATAACCCCCATCATTATATTCCATTCCACCCATGGTGCTATATACATGGCTCACGCTCATGTATTGCGTGAAGGTTGAAAAAGTTTGATATTACTAAAGTATGAAACAATTGCTTGTCTTGTCATCAGGGTTCTGCATGATGAGAACATTCTTGTGTGGCGGAAATGGAGCATGACTAAACTATATAATTTTGTAGGGGTGAACTTTCTTTGGCCATGTTATTTTGAGAGGACATAATTTCTTAGTTAGTATGCTTGAAGTATTATTATTTTTATGTCAATATTGAACTTTTATCTTGAATCTTTCGGATCTGAATATTCATACCACAATTAAGAAGAATTACATTGAAATTATGCCAAGTAGCATTCCACATCAAAAATTCTGTTTTTATCATTTACCTACTTGAGGACGAGCAGGAATTAAACTTGGGGATGCTTGATACGTCTCCAATGTATCTATAATTTTTGATTGTTCCATGCTATATTATATTCTTTTTTGGACATTATTGGGCTTTATTATACACTTTTATATTATTTTTGGGACTAACCTATTAACCAGAGGCCCAGCCCAGAACTGATGTTTTTGCCTATTTCAGAGTTTCGCAGAAAAAGAATATCAAACGGAGTCCAAACGGAATGAAACCTTCGGGAACATGATCCAGAGGACTTGGACCCTACGTCAAGACATCAGCCAGGAGGCCACGAGGTAGGGGGCGCGCCTACCCCCCTGGGTGCACCCTCCACCCTCATGGGCCCCCTGTTGCTCCATCGGCGTACTCCTTCCTCCTATATATACATACGTACCCCCAAACTACCAGATACGGAGCCAAAACCCTAATTCCAACGCCGTAACTTTTTGTATCCACGAGATCCCATCTTGGGGCCTTTTTCGGAGCTCCGCCGGAGGGGGCATCGATCACGGAGGGCTTCTACATCAACATCATAGCCCCTCCGATGAAGTGTGAGTAGTTTACCTCAGACCTTCGGGTCCATAGTTATTAGCTAGATGGCTTCTTCTCTCTTTTTGGATCTCAATACAAAGTTCTCCCCCTCTCTTGTGGAGATCTATTCGATGTAATCTTCTTTTGCGGTGTGTTTGTTGGGACCGATGAATTGTGGGTTTATGATCAAGTTTATCTATGAGCAATATTTGAATCTTCTCTGAATTCTTTTATGTATGATTGGTTATCTTTGCAAGTCTCTTCGAATTATCAGTTTGGTTTGGCCTACTAGATTGATATTTATTGCAATGGGAGAAGTGCATAGCTTTGGGTTCAATCTTGCGGTGTCATTTCCCAGTGACAGTAGGGGCAGCAAGGCACGTATTGTATTGTTGCCATCGAGGATAAAAAGATGGGGTTTATATCATATTGCATGAGTTTATCCCTCTACATCATGTCATCTTGCTTAAAGTGTTACTTTGTTCTCTTGAACTTAATACTCTAGATGCATGTTGGATAGCGGTCGATGTGTAGAGTAATAGTAGTAGATGCAGGCACGAGTCGGTCTACTTGTCTCGGACGTGATGCCTATACATATGATCATACCTAGATATTATCATAACTATGCTCAATTCTGTCAATTGCTCAACGGTAATTTGTTTACCCACCGTGAATACTTATGCTCTTGAGAGAAGCCACTAGTGAAACCTATGGCCCCCGGGTCTATTTTCCATCATGTTACTCTTCCAATACTTAGTTATTTCCTTTGCCTTTTATTTTACTTTGCATCTTTATCATAAAAATACCAAAAATATTATCTTATCATATCTATCAGATCTCACTCTCGTAAGTGACCGTGTAGGGATTGACAACCCCTTATCGCGTTGGTTGCGAGGATTTATTTGTTTGCGTATGTGCGAGGTGTTGGGGAACGTAGCATAAATTCAAAATTTTCCTACGTGTCACCAAGATCTATCTATGGAGTCATCTAGCAATGAGGGAGGAGAGGATCTACATACCCTTGTAGATCGCGCGCGGAAGCGTTCAAGAGAACGGGGTTGATGGAGTCGTGCTCGTCGTGATCCAAATCACCGATGATCCTAGCGCCGAACGGACGG
This sequence comes from Triticum urartu, assembly GCF_056163025.1. Lineage (NCBI taxonomy): Eukaryota > Viridiplantae > Streptophyta > Magnoliopsida > Poales > Poaceae > Triticum > Triticum urartu. Next base: position 98,123,959 of record NC_141873.1, on the reverse strand, counting down.
CACCTCCGCGTTCAACACACGTACGGAGCAGCGACGTCTCCTCCTTCTTGATCCAGCAAGGGGGGAGGAGAGGTTGATGGAGATCCAGCAGCACGACGGCGTGGTGGTGGAAGTAGCGGGATTCCAACAGGGCTTCGCCAAGCGCTGCGGGAGGAGGGAGATGTGTCATGGGAGGGAGAGGGAGGCGCCAGGGCTTAGGTGTTACTGCCCTCCCTTCCCCCACTATATATAGGGCCAAGGGAGAGGGGGGGCGCAGCCTTGGCCCTTCCTCCAAGGAAGGGTGCGGCCAAGGGAGGAGTCCCTCCTCCCCAAGGCACCTAGGAGGTGCCTTCCCCTTTTAGGACTCTTCCTTTCCCTCATCTCTTGGTGCACGGGCCTCTTGGGGCTGGTGCCCTTGGCCCATATAGGCCAAGGCGCACACCCCTACAGCCCATGTGCCCCCCCGGGGCAGGTGGACCCCCTTGGTGGACCCCCGGACCCCTTTCGGCACTCCCGGTACAATACCGATAATGCGCAAAACTTTTCCGGCGACCAAAACAAGACTTCCCATATATAAATCTTTACCTCCGGACCATTCCAGAACTCCTCGTGATGTCCGGGATCTCATCCGGGACTCCGAACAACTTTTGGGTTACCGCATACTAATATCTCTATAACCCTAGCGTCACCGAACCTTAAGTGTGTAGACCCTACGGGTTCGGGAGACATGCAGACATGACCGAGATGACTCTCCGGTCAATAACCAACAGCGGGATCTGGATACCCATGTTGGCTCCCACATGTTCCACGATGATCTCATCGGATGAACCACGATGTCAAGGACTTAATCAATCCCGTATACAATTCCCTTTGTCTAGCGGTACGATACTTGCCCGAGATTCGATCGTCGGTATCCCGATACCTTGTTCAATCTCGTTACCGGCAAGTCTCTTTACTCGTTTCGTAACACATCATCCCGTGATCAACTCCTTGATCACATTGTGCACATTATGATGATGTCCTACCGAGTGGGCCCAGAGATACCTCTCCGTTTACACTGAGTGACAAATCCTAGTCTCGATTCGTGCCAACCCAACAGACACTTTCGGAGATACCTGTAGTGTACCTTTATAGCCACCCAGTTACGTTGTGACGTTTGGCACACCCAAAGCACTCCTACGGTATCCGGGAGTTGCACAATCTCATGGTCTAAGGAAATGATACTTGACATTAGAAAAGCTTTAGCATACGAACTACATGATCTTGTGCTAGGTTAGGATTGGGTCTTGTCCATCACATCATTCTTCTAATGATGTGATCCCGTTGTCAATGACATCCAATGTCCATGGCCAGGAAACCGTAACCATCTATTGATCAATGAGCTAGTCAACTAGAGGCTTACTAGGGACATGGTGTTGTCTATGTATCCACACATGTATCTGAGTTTCCTATCAATACAATTATAGCATGGATAATAAACGATTATCATGAACAAGGAAATATAATAATAATAACTAATTTATTATTGCCTCTAGGGCATATTTCCAACAGTCTCCCACTTGCACTAGAGTCAATAATCCAGTTCACATCGATATGTGATTAACACTCAAGGTCACATCCCCATGTGACTAACACCCAAAGAGTTTACTAGAGTCAATAATCTAGTTCACATTACCATGTGATTAACACTCTATGAGTTCTGGGTTTGATCATGTTATGCTTGTGAGAGATGTTATAGTCAACGGGTCTGAATCTTTCAGATCCGTGTGTGCTTTACAAATCTCTATGGCATCTCCTAGATGCAGATACCACGTTCTATTTGGAGCTATTCCAAACAACTGTTCTACTATACGAATCCAGTTTACTACTCAGAATAATCTGGATTAGTGTCAAAGTTTGCATCGGCGTAACCCTTTACGACGAACTCTTTTACCACCTCCATAATCGAGAAAATTCCTTAGTCCACTAGTTACTAAGGATAACTTTGACCGCTGTCCTGTGATCCATTCTTAGATCACTCTTGTACCCCTTGACTGACTCATGGCAAGGCACATTTCAGGTGCGGTACACAGCATAGCATACTGTAGAGCCTATGTCTTAAGCATAGGGGACGACCTTCGTCCTTTCTCTCTATTCTGCCGTGGTCGAGCTTTAAGTCTTAACTTCATACCTTACAACTCAGGCAAGAACTCCTCCTTTGACTGATCCATCTTGAACACCTTCAAGATCATGTCAAGGTATGTGCTCATTTGAAAGTACCATTAAGCGTTTTGATCTATCCTTATAGATCTTGATGCTCAATGTTCAAGTAGTTTAATCCAGGCTTTCCATTGAAAAACACTTTCCAAATAACCCTATATGCTTTCCAGAAATTCTACGTCATTTCTGATCAACAATATGTCAACATATACTTATCAGAAATTCTATAGTGCTCCCACTCACTTCTTTGGAAATACAAGTTTCTCATAAACTTTGTATACACCCAAAACTTTGATCATCTGATCAAAGCATACATTCCAACTCCAAGATGCTTACTCCAGTCCTTAGAAGGATTGCTGAAGCTTTGCATACTTATTAGCATCTTTCAGGATTAACAAAACCTTCCGGTTGTATCACATACAACCTTTCCTCAAAAATCATCGAGGAAACAATGGTTTTTGGCATCCTATCTGCAAGATTTCACAAATAATGCAGTAATTGCTAATATAATTCCAACAGACTCTTAGCATCGCTATGAGTGAGAAAGTCTCATCGTAGTCAACTCCTTGAACTTGTCGGAAAACATCTTAATGACAAGTCGAGCTTTCTTAATGGTGATACTTACCATCATTGTCCGTCTTCCTTTTAAAATCCATCTGCACTCAACAGCCTTACGACCATCGAGCTGTTCTGCCAAAGTCTACACTTTGTTTTCATACATGGATCCTCTCTCGGATTTTATGGCCTCGAGCCATTTTGGCATCCAGGCCCACCATCGCTTCTCCATAGCTCGTAGGTTCATTGTTGTCTAGCAACATGACTTCCAAGACAGGATTACGTACCACTCTGAAGTAGTACGCATCCTTGTCATCCCACGAGGTTTGGTAGTGACTTGATCTGAAGTTTCATGATCACTATCATAAGCTTCCACTTCAATTGGTGTAGGTGCCACAGGAACAACTCCTGTGCCCTGCCACACACTAGTTGAAGAGACGGTTCAATAACCTCATCAAGTCTCCACCGTCCTCCCACTCAATTCTTTCGAGAGAAACTTTTCCTCGAGAAAGGACCCGATTCTAGAAACAATCCCTTATTGCTTTCGAATCTGAGACAGGAGGTATACCCAACTGTTTTGGGTGTCCTATGAAGATGCATTTATCCGCTTTGGGTTCGAGCTTATCAGCCCGAAACTTTTTCACATAAGCGTCGCAGCCCCAAACTTTTAAGAAATGACAGCTTAGGTTTCTCTAAACCATAGTTCATACGGTGTCATCTCATCGGAATTACGTGGTGCCCAATTTAAAGTGAATGTGGTTGTCTCTAATTCCTAACCCATAAACTATCGTGGTAATTCGATAAGAAACATCATGGTATGCATCATATCTAATAGGGTGCAGTTATGATGTTCGGACACACCATCACACTATGGTGTTCCAGGCTGTATTAGTTGTGAAACAATTTCCACAATGTCTTAATTCTGTGCCAAACTCGTAATTCATATATTCATCTCTATGATCATATCATAGATCTTTTATCCTCTTGTCACGACGATCTTTCAACTTCACCCTGAAATTACTTGAACCTTTCAATAATTCTGACTCGTGATTCATCAAGTAAATATACTCAACATCTACTCAAATCATCTGTGAAGTAAGACCATAACGATATCCACTACACGCCTCAGCACTCATTGGACTGCACACATCAAAAATGTATTACTTCCAACAAGTTGCTTTCTAGTTCCATTTTACTGAAAAGAGGCTTTCAGTCATCTTGCCCATGTGGTATGATTTGCATGTCTCAGGTGATTCAAAATCAAGTGAGTCCAAACGATCCATCTTCATGGAGTTTCTTCATGCATATATGCCAATAGACATGGTTCGCATGTCTCAATCTTTTTTTCAAAAATGAGTGAGTCCAAAGATCCATCAACATGGAGCTTCTTCATGCGTTTTATACCGATATGACTTACGTGGCAGTGCCACAAGTAGGTGGTACTATCATTACTATCTTTTGGCATGAACATGTGTATCACTATGATCGAGATTCAATGAACCATTCATTTTAGGTGCAAGACCATTGAAGGTATTATTCAAATAAACAGAGTAACCGTTATTCTCCTTAAATGAATAACCGTATTGCGATAGACATAATCCAATCATGTCTATGCTCAATGCAAACACCAATCTCGATGGTAGAGGGAGCGTGCGATGCTTGATCATATCAACATTGGAAACACTTCCAACACATATCGTCAGCTCACCTTTAGCTAGTCTCCGTTTATTCCGTAGCTTTTATTTCGAGTTACTAACACTTAGCAACCGAACCGGTATCTAATACCCTGGTGCTACTAGGAGTACCAGTAAAGTACACATTAACATAATACATCCAATATACTTCTATTGACCTTGCCAGCCTTCTTATCTACCAAGTATCTAGGGTAATTTTGCTCCAGTGGCTGTTCCCTTTATTACAGAAGCACTTAGTCTCGGGTTTGGGTTCAACCTTGGGTTTCTTCACTAGAGCAGCAGCTGATTTGCCGTTTCATGAAGCATCCCTTTTTGCCCTTGCCCTTCTTGAAACTAGTGGTTTCACCAACCATCAACAATTGATGCTCCTTCTTGATCTCTACTTTTGTGGTGTCAAACATCGCGAATACCTCAAGGATCATCATATATGTCCCTGATATATTATAGTTCATCACGAAGCTCAAGCAGCTTGGTGGTAATGACTTCGGAGAACCATCACTATTTCATCTGGAAGATCAACTCCCACTCGATTCAAGCGATTGTTGTACTCAGACAATCTGAGCACAAGTTCAACAATTGAGCTTTTCTCCCTTAGTTTGCAGGCTAAGAAAATCGTCAGAGGTCTTATACCTCTTGACGTGGGCACGAGCCTGAAATCCCAATTTCAGTCCTCAAAACATCTCATATGTTTCGCGACGTTTCAAAAACGTTTTCGGTGCCTCAATTCTAAACCGTTTAACTGAACTATCACGTAGTTATCAAAATGTGTATGTCAGATGTTCGCAACATCCACAGACGACGTTCGAGGTTCAGCACACTGAGCGGTGCATTAAGGACATAAGCCTTCTATGAAGCAATGAGGACAATCCTCAGTTTACGGGCCTAGTCCGCATAATTACTACTATCAACTTTCAACTAAATTTTCTCTAGGAACATATCTAAATAGTAGAATTGAAGCGCGAGCTACGACATAATTTGCGAAGACCTTTTGACTATGTTCAGGATAATTAAGTTCATCTTGTGAACTCCCACTCAGATAGACATCCCTCTAGTCATCTAAGTGATTACATGATCTGAGTCAACTAGGCCGTGTCCGATCATCACGTGAGACGGACTAGTCAACATCGGTGAACATCTTCATGTTGATCGTATCTTCTATACGACTCATGCTCGACCTTTCGGTCTCTTGTGTTCCGAGGCCATGTCTGTACATGCTAGGCTCGTCAAGTTAACCTAAGTGTTTCGCATGTGTTCCGAGGCCATGTCTGTACATGCTAGGCTCGTCAACACCCGTTGTATTCAAACATAAGAATCTATCACACCCGATCATCACGTGGTGCTTCGAAACGACGAACTTTCGCAACGGTGCACAGTTAGGGGGAACACTTTCTTGAAATTATTATGAGGGATCATCTTATTTACTACCGTCGTTCTAAGCAAATAAGATGTATAAACATGATAAACATCACATGCAATCAAATAGTGACATGATATGGCCAATATCATATTGCTCCTTTTGATCTTCATCTTCGGGGCTCCATGATCATCATCGTCACCGGCATGACACCATGATCTCCATCATCATGATCTCCATCATCGTGTCTCCATGAAGTTGCCTCGCCAACTATTACTTCTACTACTACAGCTAACGGATAGCAATAAAGTAAAGTAATTACATGACGTTTATGTTGACACGCAGGTCATAAATAAATTAAGACAACTCCTATGGCTCCTGCCGGTTGTCATACTCATCGACATGCAAGTCGTGATTCCTATTACAAGAACATGATCATCTCATACATCACATATATCATTCACACATCCTTTGGCCATATCACATCACATAGCATACCCTGCAAAAACAAGTTAGACGTCCTCTAATTGTTGTTTGCATGTTTTACGTGGCTGTTATGGGTTTCTAGCAAGAACGTTTCTTACCTACGCAAAGACCACAACATGATATGCCAATTGCTATTTACCCTTCATAAGGACCCTTTTCATCGAATCCGATCCGACTAAAGTGGGAGAGACAGACACCCGCCAGCCACCTTATGCAACTAGTGCATGTCAGTCGGTGGAACCGGTCTCACGTAAGCGTACGTGTAAGGTTGGTCCGGGCCGCTTCATCCCACAATGCCACCGAATCAAGATTGGACTAGTAACGGTAAGCATATTGAACAATACCAACGCCCACAACTACTTTGTGTTCTACTCGTGCATAGAAACTACGCATAGACCTAGCTCATGATGCCACTGTTGGGGAACGTAGCATAAATTCAAAATTTTCCTACGTGTCACCAAGATCTATCTATGGAGTCATCTAGCAATGAGGGAGGAGAGGATCTACATACCCTTGTAGATCGCGCGCGGAAGCGTTCAAGAGAACGGGGTTGATGGAGTCGTACTCGTCGTGATCCAAATCACCGATGATCCTAGCGCCGAACGGACGGCACCTCCGCGTTCAACACACGTACGGAGCAGCGACGTCTCCTCCTTCTTGATCTAGCAAGGGGGGGAGGAGAGGTTGATGGAGATCCAGCAGCACGACGGCGTGGTGGTGGAAGTAGCGGGATTCCAACAGGGCTTCGCCAAGCGCTGCAGGAGGAGGGAGATGTGTCATGGGAGGGAGAGGGAGGCGCCAGGGCTTAGGTGTTGCTGCCCTCCCTTCCCCCACTATATATAGGGCCAAGGGAGAGGGGGGGCTCAGCCTTGGCCCTTCCTCCAAGGAAGGGTGCGGCCAAGGGAGGAGTCCCTCCTCCCCAAGGCACCTAGGAGGTGCCTTCCCCTTTTAGGACTCTTCCTTTCCCTCATCTCTTGGTGCATGGGCCTCTTGGGGCTGGTGCCCTTGGCCCATATAGGCCAAGGCGCACACCCCTACAGCCCATGTGGCCCCCCGGGGCAGGTGGACCCCCTTGGTGGACCCCCGGACCCCTTTCGGCACTCCCGGTACAATACCGATAATGCGCGAAACTTTTCCGGCGACCAAAACAAGACTTCCCATATATAAATCTTTACCTCCGGACCATTCCGGAACTCCTCGTGACGTCCGGGATCTCATCCGGGACTCCAAACAACTTTTGGGTTACCGCATACTAATATCTTTATAACCCTAGCGTCACCGAACCTTAAGTGTGTAGACCCTACGGGTTCGGGAGACATGCAGACATGACCGAGATGACTCTCCGGTCAATAACCAACAGCGGGATCTGGATACCCATGTTGGCTCCCACATGTTCCACGATGATCTCATCGGATGAACCACGATGTCAAGGACTTAATCAATCCCGTATACAATTCCCTTTGTCTAGCGGTACGATACTTGCCCGAGATTCGATCGTCGGTATCCCGATACCTTGTTCAATCTCGTTACCGGCAAGTCTCTTTACTCATTTCATAACACATCATCCCGTGATCAACTCCTTGATCACATTGTGCACATTATGATGATGTCCTACCGAGTGGGCCCAGAGATACCTCTCCGTTTACACGGAGTGACAAATCCCAGTCTCGATTCGTGCCAACCCAACAGACACTTTCGGAGATACCTGTAGTGTACCTTTATAGCCACCCAGTTACGTTGTGACGTTTGGCACACCCAAAGCACTCCTACGGTATCCGGGAGTTGCACAATCTCATGGTCTAAGGAAATGATACTTGACATTAGAAAAGCTTTAGCATACGAACTACATGATCTTGTGCTAGGCTTAGGATTGGGTCTTGTCCATCACATCATTCTTCTAATGATGTGATCCCGTTATCAATGACATCCAATGTCCATGGCCAGGAAACCGTAACCATCTATTGATCAACGAGCTAGTCAACTAGAGGCTTACTAGGGACATGGTGTTGTCTATGTATCCACACATGTATCTGAGTTTCCTATCAATACAATTATAGCATGGATAATAAACAATTATCATGAACAAGGAAATATAATAATAATAATAACTAATTTATTATTGCCTCTAGGGCATATTTCCAACACGAGGGACTCATGTGTGGCCTCCTACTGGATTGATACCTCGGTTCTCAAAAACTGAGGGAAATACTTACGCTACTTTGCTGCATCACCCTTTCCTCTTCAAGGGAAAACCAACGCAGTGCTCAAGAGGTAGCAATGGGCCACCATGGGCCTTAGAGGAGAGAGGGACGGCCAGGAGGTGGCGCGCGCCCCCCAGTCCGAATTGGACAAGGGGTGGGGGCGGCGCCCCCCTCCTTCCTTCTCTCCCCTTCCTCCTTCCTTCCCCTCCTTGTTGGGCTAGGAAAGGGGGGAACCTACTCCTAGTAGGAGTAGGATCCCCCCCTTGGGCGCGCCCCTTGAGGCCGGCCGGCCCCCTCCTCCCTTCATTTATATACGGGGGAGGGGGCACCCCATAGACACACAAGTTGATTTTTTAGCCGTGTGTGGTGCCCCCCTCCACAGATTTCCACCTCGGTCATATTGTCTAGTGCTTAGGTGAAGCCCTGCGTCGGTAACTTCATCAGCACCGTCAGCACGCCGTCGTGCTGACGAAACTCTCCCTTGGCCTCAGCTGGATCTAGAGTTCGAGGGACGTCACCGAGATGAACGTGTGCAGATCGCGGAGGTGCCGTGCGTTCGGTACTTGATCGGTTGGATCGCGAAGACGTTCAACTACATCAACGGCGTTACTTAACGCTTCCGCTTTCGATCTACGAGGGTACGTAGACACACTCTCCCCTCTCGTTGTTATGCATCTCCTAGATAGATCTTGCGTGATCATAGGAAATTTTTTGAAATACTGCGTTCCCCAACAATCGCCTACTTCATGAAGATCTACCCGAGTGAGGCAAGTCCTTCGTGGACGATGACCATGGTGGGATAGACAAGGTTGCTTCTTCATGGACCCTTCGTGGGTGGAGCCCTCCGTGGACTCGCGCAACCATTACCCTTCGTGGGTTGAAATCTCCATGAACGTGGACGTACGATAGCACCACCTATCGGAACCAAGCCAAAAATCTTCGTGTCCCCATTGCATTTGCCTTCTCCAAACCCTTCCCTTTACTTACATGTGCAATGTCTTACTTCCCGCTGTTATACTCTTAGAATTGCATGTGTAGGGTGTTGCTTGACTTGTCATAATTGCTAAAATCTGCCTACAACTAAAATTGGGAAAAGGTTAGGTTTTATTTGGTCAAGTAGTCTAATCACCCCCCTTCTAGACATACTTTCGATCCTACAACTTGTGACCCTATAGGTTCGGTAAATCATAGACATGAACGAAACCCCTTCGTTCAATGACCGATAGCGGGATCGTGGACATCCATATCAGTCCCTATGATTACATGAATGATATTCGAGTGAACCTTTGGTTATCATGTGATGTTTCCTTTGCTTCACGATACTTTACAAAACCTGGTGTGCATCGGTACCATCCTGAGTCATCACCATGATCACTATATTGTTGCTCCTGTTATTGTTTTTGTTCTTCTTTCTCGTTGACGTGTTCCGGCATCCCCGTGACGTAGTCACTAGTGTCTGGCCAAACGATGATGGATGTCGTTACACCGAGAGGCCCCTAATAATATCTCCCCATCGTCGGAGGAGCAAATCCCACTCTCGAGTTATCTGGTCACTTGTCAAACTCCAGAAAGTTGTAGTTATGATTACCTTGTTACACATGACGTTGGAGCAACCCCAAAACCCACCGTCCGGTAGGAAGTGACCGAGACACTCTCATGGTCTAAGGAACTAAAACACATGCTAACACTCCGTGTTATAACAGATGATTTTAGACGATATAATCACAAAGTATAACAGACAAGTATTGGGTCGATTCAATATGATTGTTCTTCTAACGCCATACCCTCAATGTTGTTTTAGGACTATCGTTACACTTAACGATATCCTAAGATCCGAAAAACGTGATCATGAATAACACTTGAGCCAGTCTTAAAGGCGAGACTAGAACCTATTGTCAACCGTTTATCATTTCACACGTGCATATGAGTTTTCCACTAAATCGCATATTCCAGGATCATAGCAGTTATAGCATGAAATATAAACTCTTAACTATGAACATGGAAATATAATAACATAAATATTATTGCCTCTAGGGCATATTTCCAATAGGTTGTGCCTATCGGCCCGAGAGGTACATATGATGTTCCAGAATTTTTTTGTGATGGAGATGAAGCAACTCTAGAAGCCACATCATATTGTTGCTAATGTTGAGGATGAAGAGGAGGAACATGATGCTTCTGAAAATGTTGAGGATGGAGAGGAGAAAGATGATGTTTTCGAAAATGTTGAGGATGGAGAAGATGAAAGAGATGAAGGAGAAGGGGATGAAGTTCCTGCTCAAGTTGTTGAAGAAATAAAGCATAAACTTGCCGATGACATTGGAGACTTCGACAATGATACGTCTCTAACGTATCTACTTTTCCAAACACTTTTTCTCATGTTTTGGATCCCGATTTGCATGAATTGAATGGAACTAACAATGTATAACGTTGTTTTCAGCAAAACTACCTTGGTGTTTTTTTGTGCAGAAATAAAATTTGTGGTTGTATATTGCATTCATTTTTTCTTTGTTCTATACATTTTAAAAAGCTACAACATGCTTGTGTTGATCACTCGTTCAATGTGGCAACACTCCTGATAAAATACAGGATCTTATACATTGTTGAAGTTTATGTGTACAAATTAAATGATTGTCCATTACAAACCTCTCCACCAAGTTGATGGTACATGCCGAGAGTCTCCGTTACTAATCCTAAGTTCACACACTTGAGAGTGTGCTAATCTCCGTTGGAGAGGAGGGATCAACAAATTCTCCCACGACAATGAATGTCTCACCTTCTTCTCGAGGAACCTCGGGCAACAAAATGCTTAGGTTCCCTTCCACTAGGGGTAGCTCTTGGGGCGGGCTCCAAACCCTCGTAAATGAGCCTTAAGCACTACCACACGACTTGGAAGCACACGAGAGAGACACCAATCATCTAATGTTCCCCACAAATCCAAGAGTAACAAAGATTTGATAGGATCTCATGGGGAATCAACGAACTCGAGTTTTTCTTGGATGGGATGGTAGATCGGGGTGTTGCTCTTTGTCTCTCTAAAATATGGAGTCGATTGATCAGATACAAAGGAAGGAACCGGAGGTCGAAGCTTTGATATAATAGAGGAAAAGAGGAATGGAGTCATCACCCTCCTTTGGAGAAGAAGGGTGCTTTTATATAGTATCCCAAAATATCTACTCCATCCGCTCCCAAATATTTGTCTTTCTAGACATTTCAAATGGTTACAACATACGGATGTATGTAGACATATTTTAAAGTGTAGATTCACTCATTTTGCTTCGTATGTAGTCATTTGTTGAAATCGCTAGAAAGACAAATATTTGGGAACAGAGGGAGTACATGTTATGCATCATGTATAGAAAAGTCGAACAATGTGACTTAAGTGGGACGTTCTGGGCCAATGTACGACTGACCCATAGCACTGGACAAAGTCGAACCCTAGGGCGGACACCATGTCGGACAATTCAACATGTCGGATAGTCCGACATAAGTCGGATACTCTGACTTGGTGCTGATAGTCAAAGCAGAGGCAAAACAAGTGAAGATTTTGGGGCTCTTTATCACATGGGGGGTGTCGGTGTATTTGGCTATAAAAGTTCATTAATTCCCACACTTGATTCATAGTGTACCCCCCTTAAGAGTGCGGAATAGCTACGACTCAAAATACGAAGAAAAAAACGATGCAAATTTGGCGAGTCGTCTTCTTTTGTCCTTTTAGCTTGGGGGTCCTGACCAACAATATGTTTCATTTCATTTCCATAGATGTGTAAACTGAAAACATGCTCGAAATAAAGTTAGTCATCTAATCTCTATTGCCATTAACTCCAAAGCTCTCATTAGAGGCGAATGCTCTTTAATGGTACAAAAGTTGTTATGAAACAGGGTTGTACCGCCAAAATTAGGGCCCCGGTGCAAAATTATAATTTAGGCCCCATTTTTAAGCCACTTAAAATAGGGCATGAATATTCAGAGAATATTAGATTTTTAGGCAGGGCAAATCAAATATTTTTCATGACATATTTTGTTCATCTAGGATGACAAGTTTAGTTCGTGAGAAAAAAATGGTACGAAATTGCCATGCTTTGCAAACTAAATCACGGCAAGTTTAAGCGGATGCAAACCATGAAGCGGCGAAACTTGGGGCTCCAACTGCTCTGTGCCACAATCATGGACCAAGCAATGAAACAGGACTTCAACCGTTCAGATTTTATGAAGGGGCCGATTTAACTGAAAATGAGTAGAAAGACACGTAATTTTTATACGTCGCAGCCGGGCAAACCTGCAGTTAATTGCCATCAACTACTTTCTTCTTGGGGAATTGGAAGCAAACTGCGAAGAATCGAGGGAGCATAGGAGGCGTACAACAGTTCATTTCCAGCAATTTAATTGGAAGGGATTGGCTAGTATTTTTCTCATTGGTAAATCACTTAATGAATGCCTAACCATACTGTGGTGGTGGTGCTAGTATACTACCTAAAACAAATTAGGGGCCCTATGCAGGTGCTTCGGTTGCACCCGTGGAGATACGGACCTGTTATGAAATATAGTGTGTAGAAATCCTTATCAAAGTCCCACATATTCCTTTCCGCGTGTGAATTATTTCGGATCACCACCTTTTGGTTTGACGCCTCTTCACGTCAAAAAAAAGCATCTATTACGAGATAAACTTTCAATTCGACTTATGTAATTGAATTTGAGCTTTTTCGAGATGCTCAATGGTCCGGACCCTCCGCACAATTCTTCGATATTTCAAATACTTTCTCCGTTCCGAATTACTTGTCGCAAATATGGATGTATCTAGATGTATTTTAGTTCTAGATACATCCATTTCTATGACGAGTAATTTGGAACGGAGGGAGTAATACTCAAGATCTTTTTATTTTATTCGTAAACATTTCAATGAAAGTGGAGCAATATTAATGGCCAACCAAGCATGCCTTAATCAGCCACTCCACCATGCCTTAACCAAGCGACGTTAACCGCTGTTTTCCTCGTGGCCGGCAATAATGATCGCCGTTGCGTGCACATGACACACGGGCTCGGAGGAGTCTCGTCGTTCTCCCAAGGAAAAAAAAAGAAAGAAACCCGAGAAAAGGAGTAGGATGCAGACGAAAAGCGCCGGAAAGCAACACACCTCCCTTCCCAATCTCGCTGCTGATGGCCGCCGCCCGCCGCTGCAGCGCCGCCGCCCTAGCCTAATGGCGTAGCTGAGCCCACCCTCGCAGTCGCGGCCAAACCAAGCGATCACGCGGAGGCAGCGGCTAACAGAAAGGAGAGATTTTTGTCGCGGCTGTCGGTGGTTCGTCTCTTCGCTGCCTTTTTCCCTTTCGCTTCGTGACGCGGTTGGAAGGGAGAGGGGTCGAGGATTCAAGGTGAAAAGAGAGTCGGCGGTCTCTCGTCGCAGGTTGGTCTGCTCACCTCTTGTTCCTGGGGCTTGGTTCGATCTGGGGTCGGGTTCCCGCCGATGTGGTTCGGTCGATCTCGCCGGCGCGGCGGGGCGGGGTTTCTTTCTTGGCTCCGGCGCCTCTCCAGTTGGATGCGATTAGGTTATTAGCCAGTCCCGAATGTTTGTTTCATATCATTCCATGCGTTCTCTTTCTTTTCCCTACGTGTGTCAGTTAATCAGAGGTTTCTGGATTTGTTTTACTACTCATTGGGTGCGATATCTTTCTTAGATTTACTGTGGCAGTGCATTAATTGGACAAGGCAAGCTGAATCAGCTGCTCTTGTTTTTTTTAATTGGGAATCAGCTGCTATTGTTGTCCTTGCGCTTCATTGCCTCCCCTGCTCTGCTCTAGTACCAGTGAATCCTCATAAAAGTACCAATGAATCCTCTCAGGACTGCAGTTTATTGCTTCCACTAGTCTTACTCATTGTTCGTATGGTTGCCTCTGCAAACGAACGCCAGCATTAGGTTTATTGCTTCCATTCGATCCGGGACTTATTTGTTCCTCTACAGGACTGGGAGTACAGCACTGGCTATTAATAATCTGAGGCCTCTTCTTATCTGCTGCAACAAGAGGGCATCAAAGCAAGGGTTAAGGCCAGAAGCAGCTCTTCTCAACTTTGAACATAGCTTCATACACTGCTTGATTGATACTTCCGTTTCGAAGGTATGCATTTCTTCACGCCGCTGTCACCGCTGTTCAATGTTTTCTCCAAATTTTCATATTGTTTTGGGGGTTGCTATGATGATTTTTGTCACCCCTTGAGCCTGGCTCCAGTGGTGATGTAGTTTAGTGGGTCCATCTTTGATCCTTGAGGTGGATGCAGGCATGTTCAAGAACCAGCTCCAGGAGCTTGCGCAGAGGAGCTGCTTCAACTTGCCGTCCTACGCGTGCATCCGCGAGGGGCCAGATCATGCGCCCCGGTTTAAGGCCACGGTTACTTTTAATGGGGAATCGTTTGAGAGCCCAGGGTTCTATCCCACCTTGCGGCAGGCAGAGCATGCGGCAGCTGAGGTAGCGCTCAATGAGTTGTCGAAGAGGGGGCCATCATCATCGCTTGCTGCAAAAGTCCTGGTCAGTTTTGTTGATGCCCCTAGATATTGCTTATTCTGGCCACATTAACATTGGAATCTCGTTTCCTTCACTTTAGCTGAAATAACAAAGATCACCTGTTGTTGATTGCCCAAATTTTTGCAGCTTATTTTAATGTGGACAAAGACAAATGAAACTGTAGCTACGTTTCAAATACTTAATATGCAAGTGACTGGCATTATTATCCATCATCCTTTATCTTAACCTTCTGCAAAAATGCTCTTCAATTCTTTCCTTCATTGCACAAACTCCTCCCTCCGTCCCAAAATAACTGTCTCAACTTTATTTTAACTTTGTGCTAAAGTTGTACTAAAGTTGAGACACTTATTTTGGGACGGAGGGAGTATTCTTAATGTGCTGTCACAGCTTTTGCCCTTTCCATCTGCAATATTGTAGTACCATTCGTTTTAGTTATTATGATGACGGACATTTTTTTAATTCACTTGGTACATGTATAGCCATACAGCAAGTCAGCCTCTCCTTCAGTCAAAAAACAATAAATTTCATCTGTCCTGTGGATCTACCTAAGATACTTCCATGACAGTGTATATTTAATATGCACTGTTCTTGATAATTCCCACTGCAATAAGTCAAAGCGAAACAGTATTATTTATGATGTATTGGTTGGGAAGGTTCAGTTCTTTTATGATATCTGATGTTGACTTGCCAGTTGTCCCATTTTCATGCCTGCTGTTGCAGTAAAAACAAATCCAAGTAGATGGGATATTTAAGGTTGTCATGTGGTATGTAGTTTTCCACCCTTGTAGTACATCTCAAACGTGTGTGTGTGTGTCCATGTTCATTAATGTCATCTAGATTCAGCATTTGGACTAGAGGTTATATGAACGTTTTCTTTATACTTCTTTTGTCAGTGTGCTTATTAGTACATAATTTGTTACGTTTACGTTATAATTTTCTGGTTTATACTGCAACTGTGGTGAGCTCATGTTTGGCAACACAACCTCAGGAATGTCCTCAAAGCTGAGGTGCTAATGATGTTTCACTCCACAGGATGAAACTGGGATCTACAAGAACCTGCTCCAAGAAACTGCTCATCGGGCCGGTTTAAAACTGCCTATGTACACTACTATTAGATCTGGACCAGGGCATACACCAACATTCACGTGTACAGTGGAGTTAGCAGGAAGGATCTTCACTGGCAATCCTGGCAAGACCAAGAAACAAGCCCAAAAAAATGCTGCTATGGTGGCCTGGTCTGAATTGAAGCAGCGTGAGTATTTTCTCGCCTTCTTACCACCTTCAGTTTCTTACTATATGATTGTACTCCCTCCGTTCCTAAATACAGTCTTTTTAGAGATTTCAATATGGAGCACATACGTAGCAAAATGAGTGAACCTACACTCTAAAATATGTCTATATACATCTGTATGTACTCTATACTGAAATCTCTACAAATAGGAACGGAGGGAGTAGCATATCTGCTAGTTGATGCATCTGGTTGTATTAACTCCATAGTGTTTGCTCTATTAATTTTGTTGTACTATCATGTCGGTTTCACTCAGCTTGTTTCCTGACAATTCAATTTTTTTCCTAACAGTGCCTCTAGTAGGTGAGGCAGCATCTTCATCTTCTCCGTCCGATCATGACGAGGAGCAGGAACAGGTCACAGTTACCCGCACTCTTGAAAACTTGAACCGAAAAAATGAAGGCAAGGCATCACATCAAAAGGAAAAACAGCAAAGCAATAACCGCCCACAATCTCGGAGATCTTATCCTAAACCATATGTGTCATTTTACGGGTCACACTTACAAAATCAGATGTACCCAAATGTTGCACCAGAGCAAGCAATGTACCATATGTGGAACCAAGTGCAAGCAACACAGCAGAAGCCCCATCTCCCGATGGTTCAAGCTATGGGCAACACAAGGTTTCAACCGCCACCAACTATGCTCTCCGTGTACCCTCCTCCACCTAGAAGGCAGTTTGCCGTGCCAGCCAGCCAAGATGCTTTAGCTCTTCTTCCATGTTTTCCTGAAACTGCTCCTGTCCTTCCTCGGTACTTCTCGCCTTACCCTGCCACCTATGTACCAAGAAGTCCATTGCCAGTTACTGTGCACACAATGAACAGGGAAAGGCAAGGGTATACTGAGACAGTTGGGCTTCCTGATGCCGCAGTTTTATCCGGATACACTGCTCTAGATTCCTCTAGTACTCCAGAAAATGTCGGTCCAAGTCAGGTTGAACAATGGCCAGAAAGTGGGAAAGAGGCGTATACAGAGAGTAGTGCTGCCTCCGTGGAAGAGAATAAAGCTACTCAGACTCTGTCAAGCTCCACAGCACATCCACTGTCACAGAAGTTGGAACCAAATCAAGATGATAAAGAGTCAAAGAAGCCAGCAGAACAGCCACCAAAGCCATCATTGTCTCGTGCTGGATCATCTGTTGTACAAAGACCTGTCCAACGACAGGGTTATCCTAGTCCTGTTCAGCACGGCGAGCCTACCCACAGAAGTAATCTTCCGTTCAGCAGGGCGACATCACCAGAGTTATGGTCGATGGACATGCAAGCTCCAGCGAGATATGGAGCTGCGGC
The DNA here is from genome assembly GCF_056163025.1 of Triticum urartu. Taxonomy (NCBI): domain Eukaryota; kingdom Viridiplantae; phylum Streptophyta; class Magnoliopsida; order Poales; family Poaceae; genus Triticum; species Triticum urartu. Next base: position 98,106,397 of record NC_141873.1, on the reverse strand, counting down.
TCCTATGAGTTCATCAGGTTTGTTATACCAGCAGCGGCCCCCTTGGTTGGCGGCCCCTGTGACAGTCCGAACTTCTATCCCTGTGTGCTCAGCCAGGCCAAATGCAGCGGTAAACTCTAGCCCTGGAGCAGCAGCGCGAGCGCGGCCTGCTGTTCAGATCCTCTCCAGGGAGGACCCTGAAGCCCACAGGAACACGAGACACGTGGGCGACGCTTCGACGGCGAGTTCAGAACTCAATAAGCTCCATATGTGAGCAATGCTCCAACAGCAAGTTGAGAGAACAATAGCGAGCTTTAGTTAGGGCTCGGACTTGGCAGTATATCAGTTTTGGCTACTTCTTTGTCACGTTGGTATTTAGTTAGATAGATTGAACTTTATAAAGAGTTGGAGAGGGTTCATGCTCACGACCACCAGGCCTGTTCGGAGTTCATATATACTGCTTTGTTGTCAAGAAAAATGGATGAGAACGATAATATACAAAACGGAAGTTCCCTTGTGTGTTTCAGTTGAGATAAGAATCTGTGTTTCAGTTGAGATAAGAATGAGCAGTCTAGTGGGAGGCTGCTTCCGTTTGTTTTGTTCAAGCTGTTTAACACTTTAGGCATGGTTAGTTGAAATTTATGTGGCAGTGCTGGAGCGTGGTCGGGGCGTTACCTGCATGTTCTTCCAGCTCCGGGGAGGTTGTGGTGTCGGGTGCTTGGTGGTGGGGCTGCGGTGAGCTTGCGGATCCAGGGTGGCTGGAGTGCGGCGTACTCCGGTTCTGGCTGGAGGCTGCAGCAGTGCTGGATGCATGCAACAATCTCCTTGTTGAAGGTGTTGCTGTGATCCTGCTGCCGTTTCCTCCACTTGCATCTCGGCTCTGGCGGTGGTCGCTGGTGGGAACGCATGGCTATTTTGGCTCGGGATTTGGCTGGGCATGACGCACCAATGCGGGGTTTGGTGAACTCCAGGTGAAAAAGTCACACCAACTTCGGTTAATGCCGGCGACAATGTTGCCCTTATTGGAGGCGTTGTCAGGGCATCTTCAGCCGTTGGCCCCCTAGGAGGGGCAAAAAATCGCCCCTTGGGGGCGCACCGGCGCTAAACCACGCACTGGGGGCGTGATGCCCCCCAGTCGCGGCGCCCACGATTAGTCAAAAAAAATCAAAAACGGCGCAAACATGACTCAAATTTAACGCAAACATCGGCGAGTTCGTTCAAACTTAAACATATTTTATAAAAAAAGAAAAAAAACTACCGCGGGCTACCCTCGCTGCCCGCCCACGCGGTTCTACATGCCGAGGAGGCTGTAGAACCGCGTGTAGTCACCGCCGTCGTCGTCGCCGTTGCCGCCCCCGCCTACGCCTCCGCCGTCCCTGCTGCATCCTTCCCCCGGTTGGCGCGGCGGGTTGGACGGTCCGGGGGCGTCGTCGTCGTCGTCGCTGCTGTCGAGGACCACGACGCCGTGCTCGTCCTCGCGCCCACGCTTGCGGGCGGCGATCTCCTCCAGGGCCCGGCGCTGCCGGACCATCTCGTCGCGGAGGTAGTCGTCCCGCGCCCACCGCAGGGCGTCCTCGTCGGAGAGGCCGCGCCGGGCTATCTCCTCGTACTCCGCGGGGAGGACGGGCTCCGGCTTGGACTCGACGAGGACGAAGCGGCCGGTGGGTGGGGAGGCGTTGGCGCCGATGCGGACGCCGGAGCTGCGGGTGCGTGCGCTGACCGGCGTGCCCTGGGGCTCCGGCTTGACGGGGCGGAGGCAGGGCGAGCCGCCGGACGAGGAGGACCCCCCGGTCTCCATGCGCCTCGGGGTCCAGGAGCTTCCCCGGCGACGTGAGAAGGAAGGGGGGGCGGGGTACTCGAGGCGTGGCGTGTTGCCGCCCTCGATGTACTCGAGGACGGCCTCCAACGTGCGCCTGGGCACGCCCCACCACCGACGCCGGCCGACGGCGTTGAGCCTGCCGGAGGGCTCGACGCCGTTGGTGGCCTCGAGCTGCTCGGCGTGTCGGCGGCGGAAGTAGGGCTCCCAGAGCGGGCTGTCGGTGACGTACCGTGGCCCCTCCCTCGCCGCACGCAGCAGGTTCGAGCGGATGCGCGCGATCTCCGCGCGCCGCGCCACGTCAGTGGGTACTGGGGGCACCGGCACGCCGCCGGCGCTGATCCTCCACGCCCCCGGCACCCGCATGTCCGGCAGGACCGGGTACTCGGCCTCGTGAAGATGGCGGCGGCCGAAGCCGTTCGCCGCCGCGCCGTCGCCTGGGAACCGCTCGGCCATGGGTGATGAACTGGAGACGGCGAGAGAGAGGAGAGGTGGAACGACGGCGTCGAGAGAGCGTGAGATCACCGAGCTCGCTGGGGCGCGTTTTATATAGACCGAGGCGCCGCCCGTACGCGTGCCCGCCGTGTGTACGCGTGGCGGGCGAGGGAGGTCGAGGGACGCGCGTCATCCGGCCTTCACTGCGCCGCCCGTGAGACATCAATGGCGCAGGCTGACCCGCGCGGCAGCGCGGCAGCTTTGGCATTGATTCGCCGCGGGAAACGAGGCGACGAAGACGACGAAGGGCCGAGAAGAGAGCCGTGTCGCTGACGCGGCGGGCCCGCGGCTTTTTCGCGCCAAAAAAGTTCGCCCGGCGCCCCCGGGTACTCCCCAGCGCGCCGGGTTCAGCCTGAATCCGCCGACGCTGTTTTCGGCCCAGGCCGGCGAAAATCAGGCTACTGAGGACGCGACTGAGCCGATTTTTCAGCGCCGGCGCAAAAAAAACGCTTGGGAAGGTCTTCCTAAGGGCGCAGCTGGAGATGCCCTCAAGGTGCCCCTTCACCTCCTGTCGTTTGGGTTTCTGCTTTGGTCGGCACTCCCAGTGTTGCCATACCTAGCTGGCAATGCCGAGAATCGTGTTTTCTCGGCAGTTTCAGCGTCGCCCGGGCAGAGGTCTTGCCGATTGCTTGAAAACAAATTGTTCCAATGTTAACATACAACATTTGAGGCATGTTTTTTTTTTGAACCTGAACATTCGGGGCATGTTTGTTTTGAGCAAGTTAACACTACCAAACATTTCGCTAGCCAATACTTTGGTCAAGCTTTTGCTTGCCCATGAGCCAAGACTGACTAGAATGAACCAGTGTTGCCAAATAGTCAATGGCGAAGCCAAAATATTACATCAAAAATTTAGTCATGGCCTAAAGTCGGTAGAGTAAGGTATTGGCCACCACCCAAGGCAACTCAAAACCTGCCTGTGCTTGGCAAACTGAGTCGGTAGCCAACCAATTGATAATTGGTGGCTTTTATAGGCTCGTCTAAATACTGTGACCAGAAGTAGCCAAGCCAAGTATGCTTCCTTGATAATTGTTCTCATCTGAACAACAAATTGCTGTTTGGACAACAGAGGGTCCAACCTCAGTGTCCAGACCATGAAAGCAGATGGCGACACAACTACACAAGGCTCAACAAGCAAAAAAGCATACACTGTCAACGGAATGTAACTTTCTCATGCTCAATCAAAAGCATCAATCGGTTCGATAACAACCTAATTGATCCGCGAACACAGGAACAGTATATTAACCGACACATAAGTTCACCATGTCACTGGAATCTATTTAAGATAGGAGTTCAGACTTCGGATTTCGACTGGTTCAGACTTGAGAGTGACCTCTAATAGGTTTTGAGCTACTATAACTAGGCGCAAACACACTGGATGAGATAAACAGGTACATCTGGGGCTTCCCTTCGGTTGTCAACCGCCAAATGAGTTTGTTCCTCAGGGAACACTAGATCATCGCCGCCTTCTCTTTCCCTGCAACAAATGAAGGAACAACAGCAGCAAGTGAGTCCCTAATTTACTCAGACAACCACAGCATACAATGAAGACAGAAGAACAAGGTAGCATGATAGCATCTAAATCACTTACCGAGGGTGCACTGCCGTCCCTCCGCCCCCTCTTGGAGGGGGTCTGCATGGGAGAGTCCATTGCTGGACTACTTGACGAAGGACGCTTTGTTGGTGTCATGTTCTGCAAGTCACAGAATGGTAAGTGAAAATTGCATAATATTTCCTTGAAAGGTAGTTAAGGATAACCCAGAGCAAGGAGATGTCGAAGACCAATGCAAAGGGCAGGAAATGGGTAGTAGAACAATGACCAACCTTCTTATCTTTCCTGGCCTGTCTATCACGCTCATCACACTCTTGGTTCTCCTTCTCCACTAGACGAATGAGAGTGTCGCACCTTCTAGCCAACTCTTGCGTGGTTCTGGACTTCACAAACCAATCAAAACGGAACAAGGGAGACATGCGGAAGGCCGACTTCAGTTCTTCCCAGTTTCCATAGCCAAGTTTGTGCACCATGCACAACTGTAGAGAAAGAACAGTTCATTAGCCATGTCAAACAGTGCAGTTATTTGGTAAGAACTGTGGTGTGGCATTACCAGAAAACGGTCGCATTCCTCATTGTACAGCTTCCCTTTGTTCTGGCCATACTGAATTTTCAACTCCAACCATGGGTTCTTATAACGGTCCATCTTTTTCGCAATGGCTTTCATAATCTCATCCTTCCGAGAGATCTTTGATTCTCCTTTCTCAATGTTCTTAATAATTCTGTCATAATCTGGTACAGGAAAGAAGATACTATGTGGATTAGACAAAACGAACCTCACATGCCATAAATTGTGAGCTCATCAAGGAAACCCTTTGAACACTGGATACATTTATCTAATTTGTAGAAAGCATGGAGAAAGGGACAGAAAGAGAAAAATGGAAATGGATAGGTTTTTTGAGCATATACCATTCAATTCTGTATATCTTTCCTTGAAAACTTCAGCATACCGCTGAACTTCCTCTTCCATTTTCCCCTCCATTTCAGAGGCTATACTCTTTATGTCGTCACGACCATATTTCTCACAAGCTCGAATGAATGTGTTGAAGTCCCTCCTCGTCCATGTTGAAAAGCCCTAAATTGCACAGCAGATGGAAGAAAATTATGGGGGGGACCAGGTCCAAATCAAAAGACTTAAGTATATCCAAACCTCTTCCAGTAGCTGCTCCTTCTCTTCTTGCTCCTCCTCGTTTAAAGGTTCCACTTCTAAATGGCAAAAAATGCATTGATCAGCACAATCACATACTTCTTGCAGTACAAGTAGAAATGTAAGACTTGGTAATACCTTCATCCTCACCATCACCATCGCCAATTGTATCCTTTTTCTGATTAGTTTGCTGAATAAATTTTTTGAAAGTAAACATTAGACAAAGGTGGGACTTATTCTGTTCATCTTTAAAATATAAGTGGTGTGATACTCTGCGATATGCATACAGCAGTTCCACAGAGTATCAGACTTATAGATAATATTAATATGCAGCCATAATCGAATTCTTTAACACACTACAGGATCTACATGACCATGAAAAGCTATAATGAAAATAACACAAGAAAATAATTATGTGGTATAGATTGGTCCTGCTTCTCAAATAAGTAAAAAGAAAGTAAATTATGACTTATGAAACAAGTCTGGAGTCTGGGCCGGCACTCCAGTGTAGGTGAAACAAAAAATACAGCTCTGGTTGAGAAATTACCACGAGGTATTTGACTTCCTTTTCATACAATTCATTGAGCCTCTGCGTGTTGAAGAACTGGAAATCATGCCTGACATAGACAAACACCCAATTCAGTACCAAGACCAAGAATCTAAAATTTAGGCTTGATCGAGTTAAGTGAGCAACTGAAAAGGCATACAAGTTCGGCATTCGGGGAATTCTCGGTTCCCTAGGTTTTGCTGGGGCACCTTGGCGAAGTGCTTGCTTAAAATATTCAGACTCGGAGTAGCTACAGAAACAAAGTAACCAAATTTAGCACCATCAAATTAAATAACTAAAAATAGTAAACTACAGGCATCAAACTTACTTTCGTTTTCTTTCTCGTCTAGGGGGTTCTATCCAGTTATCACTGACTAGCTTTTTAAAATCTGGCTTGTCTTCCTCCTTCACAAAAGAGAGGTTCAATTGTCATAAATTTTTGGGCTAAATATGAACGAATGTTTCAGTAACATGAAGTGGATAACTAATTGAACTAAACTTCAGATGTGGTATACAATGAACAGAAACTTATTCATTACCTTGTCGTCATCAAAATCATAAAGTTCAGCAGCTGCATAAAAACATAACTTGCATGAGCTGAGTTACAATACAATGCATATAAAGTCAAAAGTTATGTGGATGATTATCTGGAGAACCATTATTTTGTACAAACACATCTAACCATAATCTTAACAGGTATACAGAACTCTAAAAAAGGTGCAACCAGCAAAATGATCAGATTTGATACTGAAACAAGTATGGACTATGTCTAGTAGTTTCAATTTTCAGTGAAAAATTTATCTGGCTGACAATCATCTCACTCCGCATAGAATGAATATTACATCCAACAAGGCCGAAACATCATACAAGTTTATGCTAAACCTAGAAACTGCACCGGGGGGGGGGGGGGGGGGGGGGAGGAGGGAGGGTCATACTGTCATCCATTTTAAATTTAATGGCATCTTCTGTGAACTTCTTCATTTTTGCATCAAGTTGTGCCGTCGCCTCTTCTCCTCTAGCGATAATGCGGTCAATATCTTCATCTGTTATTGTACTATCCTTGGAACTGAATACCATTTCAGCACCAAATCTCACCATTTGCAACAGCTCATCCTTATTGACGGCTAATAAAGAACACAACAACAAAAGCATATTAACACTTGATTCACTTTAACATAAAAAAATATTTGAAATACAAGCAGTGAGAAGAAACAAGAGCAACCTTTCTGTTCTGCCAATCGCCCTTGCTGTATGACCAAAGCATCCAAGGCAAGCTTCTTATATGCTCTCTCAATTACTTTTTCCTCAATAGTATACTGCAAGCAATATTCTCTGTAAGATACAAATAAAATATACTGCTACCCTTCCATTTCCAAATATAAATTAGAACCTCGGTGCAGAAACGGAAGACTTGAACTTCTTTCTTTTGACCAATTCTATGTGCACGGTCTTGAGCTTGCAAATCCACTTGAGGGTTCCTGAGAAACAGAAGAATTCAGGCCCCAAACTCCATGGTTACTATAAAAAAAAATCTGAGAAGACAAAGACATTACCAATCACTATCATAAAGAACCACAATGTCAGCAGTAGCAAGATTGATCCCAAGACCACCTGCCCTAGTTGAAAGTAAGAAGATAAACTTTTCACTCCCTGGCTTGTTGAAAGCTTCAATGGAAGCATCACGATCATCACCACCAGTATTCCCATCAATCCGGCAATACTGATACCCTCTGTACATTAGATAATCTTCCAAAATGTCCAAAAGACGGGTCATCTGCAGGATACACAATTGCATTCAAATACTCAAATGGTAGGAATATACAGGAAAATAGGGTATAAGATAAATGTCACAAACTCTAACATAGAATGTGAGCATGGGCACCAAACCACCTCACAAGCAGAATTTCCACAGTTAATGGTTGGTATAATATTTTTATCAATCATGATGCTTTCTGAAGCAGCCAAGCTAGGTGCAGGAGTAACAGAAGAGAGCCATTACCTGGGAGAATATCAGTACTCTGGAGTCACGGGCCTTTAGCTTGGGAAGTAATTTATCTAACAGAACCATCTTTCCTGTAGAAAGCATCAAAGAGTGTGAGCTATGTGTGCAATGGTAGTAGTAAGGTCCAGAAATTTATGACGAATACTGGAATGTACAAACAATACCTGCATTCTCAATTAGATGGTCCCCAGTTGTATAAGGTGGGCCAGGCTCAGCACCTTGGAATAAATATGGATGATTGCAGCACTTCCGTAGTTGCATGGCTATGTTAAGAAGGCGCTTGCGCTCACCACCAGCATTAATAACCTCCAGATCCTTCTGAAGTAGAGCACGATAATACTGTTTTTGCATCTCAGACATTCCAACTTTAAGTATAGTCTCCTTCTTTGGAGGTAAACCTTTCTCGACATCCGATTTAAGCCTCCGAAGGAGAAATGGACGCAAAACCTTGAAAAATGACGGTCAATGAATTACGCAAAGGAAGAAAACCAAAATGTGCTATCAATTGATATTTCTTGGAAAAAAACTGAGAATAAATTTGTAAATATTGTATGTTACCTTATGAAGCTGCTGAACAACCTCATGTTGATCATTTTCCCCTGAGATTTGGAACCATTCATCAAAAGTCTCTGCAGAGCTAAATATTTCTGGCAACAAGAAGTTGAGAAGAGACCAAAGCTCATGAAGATTATTCTGCAGCATAATCAAGAGATCAGCTACAGTGAAGTTGCTTTGAACCAAAATACATGTAAAGTAAACCAATTATCATAATTTGAAGTGTAGAATTCAGGTAGCACCAAGATTGGGATAAGCCTTTATGTTGGCATACCTGCAGCGGAGTGCCTGTGATGAGCAGACGGTAATTGGTACTGAAAAGCCTCATTGTCTTAGAAAGAAGGGAGTTCTCATTTTTTATCCGATGAGCTTCATCGATAATAATATAGCGCCAGCTAAAACGCCTCAATGCAGTTTTTTCTTTTATTGCCATTTCAAAACTAGTAACACAGACATCGAACTTCCCTGGAGCTAGCAAATTTTCCCTTATATGATTCTGGCCAAATAGAACGAACATGTTAATAATGTTCCACAAAAGGCTCATAAGAACAACTGAGATAACTTGGGACTTACCCTTTCTTCTGGGTTTCCTAAGAACTTGACAGCACGCAGAACAGGGCAAAAACGTTGGATTTCCTTCATCCAGTTGCCAAGAGTAGACTTTGGTGCAACAACCATGTGAGGACCAGTTATTCCTCTGAACTCATGCAGATATCCAAGCAGGGAGATAGTTTGGAGAGTTTTTCCGAGACCCTAAATGAGAAGGTGTGGCATGCCAAATATGAGCTCATGAAGGTGAATTAAGCATAACCATATTAGCTTTATGCGCGGAAAATAGTGAAGAGTAAGTACAAAAGGAAAGGCAAGCACAATACATACCATTTCATCAGCCAATATTCCATTGATACCATTTTCATACAAGCGTATGAGCCAATTAAGTCCAGCTAGTTGGTAATCTCTCATTTTCCCATTTATGCCTGCCAAGTGAAGAAATGAGAATACTACAAGTATTTACTAGTTAACATATAAATAAGGAACATTTATGACAAAACCATACATGAGGCATTTTATTGTGACATTTTTACATGGGAAAAGGGCAGCCCGGTGCATGTAGCTCCCGCTTGCGCAGGGTCCGGGGAAGGGTCCGACCACTTTGGGACTATTGTACACAGCCTTTCCCTACATTTCTGCAGGAGGCTGTTTCCAGGACTCGAACCAGTGACCTCATGGTCACGAGGCAACAGCTTTACCGCTGCGCCAAGGCTCCCCTTCGACATTTTTACATGGGAAAGAAAGAAATTAACGACACCAAAACAAGAATACTAGCATTGCGTTCCAAAAAAGTTGCAAAATGACAATGCCAATTGCGCATGAGAACCGGTGTTCAATGCTGACACCAATACACACCTATTACAAAAAAAAAAGAACCATCACATCAGCTAGCACTACACACCTATCTACAATAGAGCCCATTCAGGGACTTCCACAGTGGGTTTGGCCAAATCAGACACCTGAACCCGAGTAAATTCCGCCCGGGCCCACGTCCAAGTAATATTTTCTGTCTAAAAGAAATTGTCGAATTGGACACCCGAACCCAAGTCAGATAACGACACGTCAGTGTACGAGTGACACTGCCAGAACCACGCTGCACAGCTGACAGCTGGTGACCATACTTTGGATCATGCTAGGGCCTTACAGTCAAGTAAGCAGCCCCAAAAAGACATCCTGGCCCACACCAAAACCAATTTCTCCTTGCTATCTTTCCCGCATTCCGTGTCCATTTTCAATGGAGTAGTACCACCACTAACAAGCGGTATTACCGCTTGCACAAGCGGTATTACCGCTTGCAGTGCAGAGACCGCCAAGTTCAAAATTTGGAGTGTGGCTTACCATTGAATTTTGAGAGGGTCTAAGAGGAGATGGCTTAGGTTGGAGACTCGAAAGATGGAGAGGAACACCCCAAGGTTGTAATTCTTTCTGCCGCCAACTCACCTCAGTATGCTATAAACGCCCCTCTAGCGAGAGCTAGCGTGCGAATTATCATATTGAATTGAATTGACCTAATATGGAGGTGAAGGGAAGTATTCAAATAAGAACTAATAATAAGAGAATGGGAATGGAATAAGAAAAACAACTGACATTCTAAAAGAATTGTTCACATACATAGGTCTTTCAACATTCTAGCGATATGGGTATTACGGTCTCATGTGCACCATACAAAGTGGACTCAGTGACTGAAACTGGGGTCATTTGTTATATACGTACTGCATAGTCCCTACGTAAAGTTTGACCAAATTTATAGGGAAAAATATCTACATCTAAAATACCAAATAAATACCATTTCATACATCGTGGAATATATTTTATATCATATTTAGATTGTATTATTGATGTCGATATTTTATCTATAAACTTAGTCACACATACAAGATTTGACTTTTGAAAAAAAATCTACGACTACATTTTGAATGGAGGAGTACCTCATAGCGGCTATAGTCCATGCTGAATATACAGGCCAAATATGCTCTCTTTTACAAAGGACCAACTATGCCATTTAACCATCGTAATCTCAAATTTCCTACATATGTTCTGCTAAAGCAAGTCTAAGTGGAGATGTTGAGAAAATTGAATTTATCATGTTTATAGTTAGGATTGCAACTAGAGAGCATGTTTGGGGAAAACAAGACCAGTTTGTTAGTAAAAGATGTGATTTTTGACAATACTCATTTGTGCCATGGGTTTTATTTGTTGGTGATCAGAGACATGAAAATTGTTATAAACTCAAGACAATCCCTATATTCTAATGGTGGTTTGTTGTCCGATGTTGCATTGCATCAAAGCAACAACTTGATATTTAGATGAGGATGGTCCTAGTAACCACGTGGGCAAGAACATCCTTCTGTTAGGACTCAGGCATAGATGTGGGTGTGTGAGACCGACTCGGATTCATTTGTCTGTGGCAAAAAGAAAACTGTGGACACGGAAATGTTAGCCGAACAGATGTTGGAATCCGACTCGGATATCGGTGTCTGATTGGACTGATTAAGGAAAAAAGAAGATGGGCACTGGTTTCAAAGTAGGACTATTTAGAAGCCTGCTACTTCATCGGCATATCCTGTCCAGTAAAACAGCAACATGAAGATCCAAAGTTAGTATCACAGCCAGGCCCTATATATCATCATTACTTGCCACGCCCTCTTCTCAATACTGCCATCAAGATTTGCTAAAAATAAAATAATGGTTGTAGATGCTACATCTCTTTCCTGCCAGTAGGATATCATCTGAAGTTGATAGCTTGGATTCACAATAGGAGTGGTAGGAACTAACGTACCAAGACCATGGGATGCCCGAATATAACTCACTGCACTCTATTGCAACAGTTTACATTCGGAAAAACTTAAAACATATAATGAAACCCAAAACTAACTGGTTAAAGCTCCACAAACCATCCAGATGGACCAGATCTCTATGGAAACAAACAGGCAAATGAAGTGGGTAAGAATGTAATAGCAAATGCTGATTAATTCAGCATGCACAGTGAGAATAATAAAACAGGAAAAGCACTCTGTTGCATTTTGCATTAGAAAGACTGAACCTTCCACCGTGCAACAAACAGTGGTCTTTACATCACCACTATATAAACTGGCAAGTGAAATAAACGATACAATAGAATCATCAAGCAAACGCTCACATGATGGTTGTATAAGCAAGCGTGTTCCTCCTGCAGCAAGGGCATCTTCCTCCTTGAGGTATTCTTCATCTTCCTCCTCCTCTGTCACCTTTGATGCATGACGACCCCTATAGGTTCTGACCACATTAGCGACAAAGAAGGCACACCAGGCAACAAACTACATGGTACAGTGAGCAAGCAAATAACTGGATACTGTAGTTAGTAGAGACAATGCAAATTATGAAAAACGAGTCGCAAATACCATGCAAGGTAGTTTCCCCTCGGTTAAAGCTAAGCATGTGACTTTTAGTCAGGTAGCCTTAGTGCGCAAAAAATGCTAATACCATACGTAATTGACAAAAATCAGATTAATTTAGGATTATAAATTGATAATTGAGGCAATAATAATTTAAAAGCATTACATAAGTTCATGATATGACATCCTGCCTCATTTTAACAGCCCGTTCATTTGAAGTAATTCAAATATGCAGCTACACTGGAACAGAAAATAGTTTGTTCAGTAATTATGGTTATATGAATGCCTCTTATGAAATAGTGTAGCCCTTCAAGGTCATGTGAAAGAGAAGAAGCATGCACCACTATCAGATCTTAAAAATGGATAACATGGTTTAGTTATACATGTCATAAAAAGAATTTTCTTAGTACTGTAACAGATGGTTACATAGCAAGTTCTGTTAAAGGAAAATAGATGCGTTTATCGGATGAAAGAAACATATATTTACTTTCCGCGGTTCTTTTTCTCCGCAGCTTGGCTTCCTTTCGCAAAATGAGCAAATATTTCAGTCTGCTGCAAGAGGTATTTCAGTCGCCCCTTTCCCTTCTTGTTCTGCTCAAACAAGACAACCATAAATCATTTGTATAATGAGACATTCATGTTAACAGGTTTATCTCAATTGTAGGACGACAAGGGTACAGAACATACCATGTCAGCATCAATGGAAGCGTTTTGGCTGTCCAGTATTTCCTGGATCTTCTGCTTCTTGAGCTTCTGCATTTCCCTGAGCTTGGCTCGTTCCCTCTTGCCAATCTCTGTCTTTGCAGTGGCGTCTTCAGACTGCATTTGAAGATGACAAGCAACTCAATGTTGAGTAACAGTAACACCAAAAATCAACTGCCCCGCTGATGAATGTAAACTAGCAAGCATGCACTGCAAGGCTTCAACATTTTGCTCAACTGTAGTCTACGGAAGATCCAAGAACAAACAGATATACATAAGATGAACTAAAACACACAGTACGCAAGACCTAATAATGTACCAATCGAGGCACATTTTTCCCAGATAACCCTGACCCGTGAACCAACAGCTGCTAAATTCCTAGGGTTAGAACCCTAGATCACCCCTCAAATGCCCGTAGGTGCATTAGACCCATGGCCAGTTTTAGACCAATGGCCGGTATACTTCCAAGGTAACTAAACGCACGGAGAACGCCAGAAAAATCCCCACGCACCTCGTCGGCATCTTCCTCGCCGCCCTCCTCCGCGGCGGCGTCGTCCTCGGTAGATTCGGCCTCCTCCGCCGCGCCGGCGCCGTCTCCCCCGTCGTCGTCGTCGTCATCGGCGCCGCCGCCGGTGGTAGCGGCGACGATCTCCTCCTCGTCGACTTCTTCCTCCGCATCCTCGCCATCCCCCGCCGCCTGCTCCCCCTCGGGCTCCTGCTCTTCCTCCTCATCCTCCTCATCCTCGCCCTCATCCGATCCCTCCTCCTCCTGCTGCTCCTCCTCGCCCTCCGCGTCGCCGGAGCTGGACAGCTCTTCGTCCTCCTCGTCGCCGTACTCCGCCGGCTTCCCCATCGGAGGAGGGAGGGCTAGGGTTTCGCGAGATCTCGGGGTCGAGGGGATGGGGAGGGCGAGAGGGGGGAGAGCGTTAGATCGGTCGCGGAATTGGAATTTGGGGAGGGAGGGGATTTAAGGGGCGGGGGTTTGCCTCGCTTGACGCTTTGTGGATGCGCGGGCGGATGTATGAAACAGAAGGAGAAAGAAACTGGGGGCGGTGAGGGGAGGGGAGTCTCGCCGGTCGGTCCCTGGAGAATCCAGCAATTGTTTCCCGACAATGCCCAATGGGGTGCTTGCTCGGCTCGGGGGCTTAAAATGGGCTTTAGGTTAGCATTTTGGGGTGTTGGGCCGATGGCCCCTAGATAGATATAGGTCGAACCAGCAAAAGAAGCCCATGGCCGCATGAGACTCATGAGTAAAACCCTAGAGAGTACAAAATCATAATAGTGATAGGCGCCAGTCGGCCGGCCGAAATTTTGACCGGTCGCACCGTTTATTAGAGGAAAGTATCGTTTTCCCTCTCAAATCCTGTCTGATGGACCGATTTCCTCCCAAAGTCTAAAACCGGATCAATCAGCCCCTAAACTCTCCAAAACCGGATCATTTCTCCCCCATGGTGGTTTTGCACCAGATTTAGGTGGTTTTGACTAGTCTCCTTGCTGACTGGACAGTGCTGACTTGGCAGATGCAACTTTCCCCAATTTTTAATTGCAATCTGCTCCCTCGCCGTGAAGCACTCTGTCGCCGTCCCCTTTGTCGCCCCCTCGCCGCCCCCTCGTCGCCCCATCGCCGTCCCCTCGCCGCCCCATCGCCGTCCCCTCGCCGCCCCATCGCCGTCCCCTCGCTCGCCGCAGTCCATGGCGTCCGCTAGCTCGTCAAGCAGTCATCGGTCGCCGCGGTCCATGGCCTTCTCAGGGCAGTCGTCGGTGCCATATCGGGAGCCACCGATGGCGTACTCGCCTGAGAAGGTGTGCCACTGCAAAGTCAAGGCTCCGAGATGGATTTCGTGGAGCATTGCCAACCCCGGTCGTCGATACTACAACTGCAGCCAATCTCTGGTAACTAGATCTGTGCCCGCCGTTTCTGTTTGTTGTTTCGTTGAGCAGCAAAGTTATAGTCTTTGCGTGATTCTTTTGACAAAATTGCACAATTTTTTGAATAGGGATATGACTGTGGGTACTTCAAGTGGCATGATGATCCCCTGGATAAGTTTGTCAGTACGCTACTAGGTGACCTGCGAGATGTTGTGAATCGGCTGAAGACAGAGGTTAGGAAGCTCAAGACCGAGAAATCACAGCTGGAGCATGCTCTCATGGATGCCAAGTGCAGCATTGGTGATGCTGATGTTTATGTGCTGGATTTGAAAGCGCAGCATGCTCAACAAATGGATGTTCTTGCCATGGAATTGCAGAGAAGCAAAAAGATGTACAAATTTGCCATCTTTTTCTGCATTGTGTCTGCTGTTATCATGGCTTTGAAAATGTGATGTAGTATCTTAGTGAACCACCTATGTAAGCTCGAGTGAACAAATGTATTTGAGTTTAAAATTTCAAAAGTCTGAACTTGTGTCTGAAGTTAACTGAACTTTTGGTTGTCTGAATTTTTCTGAAGCGTTGTCTGAAGTTAACTGAACCCACCGCTTTGACAGCCACCCATTTAAGGCTAGCGCTCGCCCAGACAGCACTAGCCCACCCACTCTCATCCACTCGCCGTTCCCCATTCTCATCCACTCCCTTCGCCTCTCGCCCACCCACTCCCATCGCTTCTCGACGCCGGCGATGGCGCCCAAGAAGAAGACTGCAAGAGATGTTCGCCGTGCTCAAGATCGGTGGGAGGAAACTGTGAGCAGGTTCTGCAAAGGGGATTCAGAGAAAAGGGCCGATGTGGAGGAGATCTGCAACAGATTTCCGAGCTTGCAGATGTGCGTGGACCACGCTAGGGGCCTCATCGTTGTGGCAACTGATGATGAGAAGAAGACAATGTTCCCCGACGGCCGTCCCATTCCAGCTAACTCTGTTTTTCTTTGGGCTATGAATGAGGCGGAGAAGTCACCAGATCCGCGTCAGCGTGCCAGGTGGTACGAGTACCGCTCCCGCCATCGCCCCCCTCCACCTCCAGTTGAAGGTCTCGTCGGCGTCGTGGTCGCTGTACCAGCTGCAGTGAAGCAGGTTATTGTGCACTCTGACAGCGACGGAGAGTGCAGTGAAGATGTGCTGGAGGACAGCGAGCAGGAGCAGGATGTGGAGGACAGCGAGCAGGAGCAGGTGGTGGTGGATGTGGAGGACGGCAGCGAGGGGGAGGTGGCGCCTGCCGACGACGACGTGTACGTGGTGGCGCCGGTGATCCCGCAGCTCAGCGACAGGAGCATGCCAATCGAGGCGGAGACTTACATCCGCGTCGGCATCCGCCACTCCGACCGCATCAAGAAGACGAAGGACATGCAAAAGTGAAGACAGAGAAGTTAAGTTTCTAGTTCAGTGTCTAGTTCATTATGCACTGAGAAATGCAGTTAAGTTTGTAGTCAGGACTGGAGAAATGCAGTTAAGTTTCTATGTTAAGTTTGTATGTTAGGTACTGGACAAATGCAGTTATGTATGCACTGTCAGAGTTTCTAGTTAAGTACTGAACAAATGCAGTGATCAAACGTACTGAAGATGTTCAAGCATAAATGTTTTCAACTCTGTTGTCCTCTTTGTTTTAATCCAAAAAATTATAGTAGCAGAAATTGTGCCTCAAATTAACAGAAGCAGAAATTTAGGACAAGTGTGGCACAAATTTAGCACAGTATCACAAATTTTGTAATCAAATGGATGGCCCTTTCTTAGCATTTAGTGCCTCCTTGTATGCAGCAAGGTTGAACACACAATGTTGTGGAACTCTAGATTGAGAGCTTGGTTGTGAGCTCTGTTGAGAGCTTGGCTGTGAGCTTTGTTGAGATGTAGGTTCATTGATCCTCAGGGTTCCTGGTTTTCTTCTAACTTCCAACTTCTTTGGCCTAGGTTGCACAGCCATTGCCTTGCCTTTTATATCAGCAGCCTGCAAACAAGTTTTCATTGGTATAAACAAAAAAGCAACCAAGTTTTCATTAGTAGAAACAAAAAGCAACCAATTTTTCATTAGTACTAACAAGTGTCATCTTAACCTACTTTTCAAGCACAGCTTTCTGAGTCTGAAGAGCATCAAAAGCCTCTTTGTCTTGCTTCTTTTGTTTTGCAGCTTATCTGACCAAATGAGCATTTCCATGATGTTTAGCTGCATCATTGTTCTTACAGCTTGATCTATTATGTCCTTGCCTTTTGCAAGAACTACAAGTGATCTTGCCACCTACTTTGCTCATCTTAGTACCCTTAGGTTTTTCTCCTTCCTCTCTCCTTCTTTCTGTTTTAGGCCTTCCAGGCAAGCTAATGTGACCAGGTGGTTGTGGCTTTGGATTTGTTGAAATAGGCCAACTCTCCTCTCCCTCCAAAGGTTGTAAGCAATGATCATATATCTTGTTGTACACTTCTATGGAGTAGCAAGGAGCAATATAATCATCAATTTTCTGTCCTGTTTTATAGATAGCACTAATGGCATGGCAGCAGGGTAAACCTGACAGCTGCCAATATCTACACGAGCAAGTCCAGAGCTGCAAGTTAACAGTGAATTTGAATTTCTCATGCTCTTGCACTTCAAATCCATCTTTCCCATTCCACAGCACATGGCAGAAACCTGATCTCCTTATGTTTTGCTTCAGTTTTTTGAAAATGTTGGGACATATAGTTCCTTTCCAGTTAACTGACTTCCCTCTATTTTCTTGTACCCTCACCATAATTTTGCACCTGATCCACTCAAGCATTGAGACAATAGCAAGGTACCTAGCTAACAGGATGTAGTTGTTGAAAGATTGACACATGTTGTTATCAACTGAATCACAATTAGACCCCAGCTTCATGTAGGCCCTACTCCAATGTACTGGATCAGTGTTCATCATATCTTTTGCACCCTCAACAGTAAATTGTGCTAGCCTGGCCCTGTTGTAGTTGAAAATCACTTTGTTTGGTGATTTTGCACATCTCCAAAACCTTTTCTGAAGATCATGGTCTGGGTGTTTTTTCTTCCAATTAGCATATATGTGTCTTGCACACATTCTATGCTCAGCTTTAGGAAAAATGTCCTCCATTGCCCCTATAAGTCCCTTTTGTTGATCTGACATAAATACATATCCATCTCCTTGATTGCTTATTTTCAAGTCCTGTTTATTTTGGCAAGAAACCAGAACCATGACTCATAATTTTCTTTCTCCACAACAGCCCAAGCAATAGGATACATCTGGTTATTTGCATCTCTTCCTATAGCACACAACATCTGTCCATAGCAAGCACCTTTGAAAAAACAACCATCAAGGCCAATAACTTTTCTACAACCTGCCAAGAAACCTTTCTTCAAGGCATCAAAACACATGTAAAACCTTTGAAATACATATGACCCATCCTTTTCATTATGGTCCAACTTCACTGCAACTGTGCTTCCAGGATTAGTTCTCAGCAGCTCTAACTGATAATTAAATAATTTTGAGTACTCTCCTTCAGTGGAATGCAATAGTTTCTGCATGGCCATTCTCTTTGCCTTCTTGCACTGTGCAACTATCACATCAGCAAATAAGTCCTCAAGTACAGTTTTCCTCAAATCTTCTAACTTCCAATTTGAATTTGCTCTTATAAGCCTGCCATATTTTGTAGCAATAACAGTTGATGTGACCAGTTTGTTATCTCTTCTTGGAATGCAATGGTGCTCATCTACAAAGGTAGACACCTGTAGCCACTTATTTCTAGTAGTTTTAGAAGCATAGATCATCCAGTTGCAGCCAGGCCAAGTACACTTTGCACCTACTTTATGATTTTCATCCTTTGTGAAAGCAATATGCACATGTTTCTTAATGCCATATTTTATTAGAGCTTTCTTCATCTGATGTCTTCCTCTAAAAACCATTCCTATCTCAAATGTAGGAATTTCTGATTTGCTGTCATATTTTCTCCATTCACTTTTCCTTCTCACTAGCTGTGTGGCCCCCTCACCATCACTTTCCTCATCAAAAGAGCAGTCATCATCTGATGACACAACATCATCTTCTATGCCATCCAGCTTCTCATCACCAGACAATCCTTCAATCACATTATTATCTTTGATGACAGGCCCCATAGCATCCCCTAATTTCTTTGCTCTCTTCTGCCTCTGAATTTCCCTTGCTAATTTCCTTAATTTCTCTGCCTCTGATTCTTCAGCAGAACTGTGCTCTGACAAAGGCTGGTAGTCAATGTCACTTTCATCATCACCTTCTTCTCCTTCTTTTACATTTTCATGTAATACTTCATTAGCACTTGTTCCATTTTCAACATGATCTGTAGATGTATACTCAAATTCAGAAGTAGCTGCTGGGTTCTGTCCTTGAGTAAATTGTGGCATTGTTCCTCTCTGTGGTGTACCTGCTACTGCTTTGGTCTTTGCAAATTTTGCTTTATTTCCTACTGGAGCTGAAGAAGATGCACCTGGACATGAAGAAGATGCACCTGGACATGAAGAAGATGCACCTTGGGCTGCACCTGGAGTTGGAGGAGGAGCACATGCACCTTGAGCTGCACCTGAAGATGTAGTTGCTGAAACTGGAGCTGCAAGAGGTACTTTTCTTCTTTTAGCTGCAACTCTACTTGCTCTACTTTTCTTAATCTTCACTGGACTCTCAAATGTAGTAAGAAAGTCATTAGCCTCACTTATTATCCTCAAATTTTCTTCCTCAGCAGCTGTCCTTTTCACACCTACAACAACTTCTGGCTCTGCTCTTTGTTCTGCTAAAGCTGCTACATTTGATAAAAACATCTCATCGATCATGTTTGTCTCCACAGCATCCACATTTACCAATGCAAATCTGCTACCTTTATGCTTGGAATATGTTTCTGAAACTACCACAGGCACATCATCTACCACAGGCACATCATCTACTCTGTTTTGCAACTGCTTTACTGCTTCTTCACACAACTGCACTTCCTCCACATAGATCTCTGCACATGACCCAATAGGTGTTGCATTCCCCATCTTCTCCACACTTGAATCATCAAAAATAAATTGCAAACCCTCACTCAGTTTTTTCCCTGGAACAAGCCAGTGCATCTTGTAACTATAATCCCCCCTACAATGTCCTCTTTGTACATGATACATGTCCTGAGCATAAGACAACAAAAGCTCAAACTTTAGGCTTTTCCTATCGAACGGAAAAGTAATCATCAGACCTCCGTTGTATACAAGCAATCCATCCACTGTCTCAAATTTGCCAAAATAATGTAGTGACACATAACTTATTTCTTCTTCATCTGCTACCTCATCGACAAGACCTGCCCAAAAAAACAATCTTTACCTCATTACATAGCTCAGGACCTACCCATAAAAACAATCTTCCTATGATCTACCCTACACCTCCACCATCTGCCTGCCATGGCAGCAAAATTGGGTGCAGTAGATGACTTCTAAGCGCAGCTCTGATTTCTCCTAAACTAAGATCATGCAGTAGATGACTTCGACGGGAAAGAAAGGGGGGCGGTTGACTCACCATCGGGCGGCGTGGAGGCCGGCGGCAGGGCGGACGCCATGGCGGCGTCGGCGGACGCCGCCGGCGTGCTTGACGCCGTCGCGGCAAGGTTGGGCGTCGTCGTCCAGGCACAGGGAGGTTGGTCGATGCACATGGACCGAAATCACCTGAATTGGGGGCTGATTGGTTGACCGGCTCCCCCAATCGATGAAAACACCTGAAATCTGCCAAGTCAGCACTGTCCAGTCAGCAAGGAGACTAGTCAAAACCACCTAAATCTGGTGCAAAACCACCATGGGGGAGAAATGATCCGATTTTGGAGAGTTTAGGGGCTGATTGATCCGGTTTTAGACTTTGGGGGGAAATCGGTCCATCAGACAGGATTTGAGGGGGAAAACGATACTTTCCTCCGTTTATTATAGTTGCACGACCTTTCTTCTCCAACCGCTTCACTAAAAAATCCAATAGCTAAACGCCATCATCTTGTAGCACGTCTTTTTTTTTGCGGGCTCAAAACTTGCACTCCATCCATTCCTAAATATAAGTCTTTCTAGAGATTTCAACAAGTAACGACATACAAAATAAATTGAGTGAATCTACAATCTAAAATATGTTTATATACATCCGTATGTGGTAGTCCATTTGAAATCTCTAAAAGGACTTATATTTAAGAACGGAGGGAGTATTACTCAATCAGAGTCTTGTAGCACGTCTGACACCTCTGTTGTTGCAACACCTAGCATGTCCGTTGTAGCACCACCGTGCCGCCAGCCACAACTCTCTACGTTGTCGCTCGCACCATCAGCACACTGGTTGAAGCTTTTCTCACGCGGTTAAAGCTTTTTGTCAAGCCAGTTGTAGCTTTCTCCACATGTTGAAGATTTTTCCCTATGCAAGTTGAAGCTTTTTCCAATGCCAGTTAAAGTTTTTTTTTCACATTTGAAGCCTTTTTCACGGGGATCCAACATTTGTGGTGCGTGATTGTAGCAATGATTCCAATCGATCGCAACATTCGTCCCGCGCGCATCTCCCTGCTCCCTCTGGTCCGAGCATCGCAACTTGATGGTTCCAACATCGTGTCTTGCCGGTTCTAACAAAATTTGTTGGGTTGTAGCAACGCCATGAACCCAGTTCCAACAAATTTCATCGACACTGGATGCTCATCTTCTCTAGCACCCAACAGGTGTTGTGTCCGACTTTGGCCTCTACAACCCGACAACACGTGTGTCTTTGGTGATTGCTTCAAAAAAGGAGAGAAAAAATGAGTTGCAAGAATGGCGGGAGCAGCGGCGCAACGCGAGATGGAAGAAGGAGATGGGAGAGACGGAGTGATGTGTGACCAGGAGAAGGAAATGATAAAGTAGAAAAATTTGTGTGCGATTGATCGGGCCACGTGGGGGTGATTTTGCTCTTCACGAGAGCACGGCGCTTGACTCGTGATGAGACCGATAGAAGCTTCGGTCGGTCGACCGGGTGCAATCATTTACCAACCATAGTTGCATAAAAAAGGTACGAAATCAAGGGACCCCTTTAAAATGCCACTCTCACTTCCCCACATCATAACAGGTGGCACATGTACTTTTCCCCTTTTCGGGAGGTACAGTTGTGTGCTTCTCGTTGAAGCATAAGATGTACTTTTTTCCTTTTCAAAAATTACAATTGTGCTTCATCTTTTTAGAAAAAGCGCAATTGTGCTTCTCGTGAATGCACATGTTGTGCTTCTCATGAAAAAGAACTTATTCAAAAAGAAAAACCACCAAAATGTTGGGAAACTCAAACAAAAGTCGAAAAGTCTAAAAAACATGTGCAAAATAATAATAATCAAAATAATGAGGTTACACCCAGCGCATTAAACGCGATGACGTGTTGGCGCACAAAGTGATGCGCTCCCAGCCCAATAAAATGGTTCCCAGTTCCTCAAAAAAAATGGTTCCCCTGAGAGTGCACCCTCTAATTAGTTGTTTTTTTTTTCTAAATGGGCACCTTTAATTAGTTTTTTTCTTTTGACGGGTACCCTTTAATTAGTTTTTCTTAGATGTAGTACCCTTTAATTAGCTGGTTCCATATATGAGCCAGGCCTGGGTCTATATTGCGACTCGCGGCGTGCCGACATGGCACGGCCAATCTATAATCAGGTCGTCGTGGACCGTGACATGTGAGGCATGAGATCTCCTATTTGGCGTGTAAGGGCATCTCCAGCCGTTCGGCCTCCCAGGGCGTCTAAATAGAGCGGTTTGGGGGCGTGTCGGCGCTAATTCGGCTCCTGGGGGCGACCTAGCTCCCAGTCACGCCCCCAAGCACCGGCCCCAGAATGCGGGAAATTTGAACTAGGTCGTTCCCGCTCACAAAAGACGCCATAAATCCGGCGATCGGACGTAGTCTAGCGTTACAAAAAACAGAGAGCCGCACGCCGCAAGTTCGCGTGCGCAACGAATCACTCGGCAAGGTCGGCTCCAGGCGTTGGTGGAGTCGGCGTGCGCGGGTTCGGCGGTGTCGGAGCTGCTTCGGTGCTGGGCTGTGTTGGCGCGGCTTCGGTACTGCTGGGCGGCGATGTAGAGGCGTCGTTCGGGCTTGGCATCCGTGTGGCCGTGGGCGCAGGAGCTGGCGTCGTCGGCGTTGCCGTCTGCATCTGGTTCAGGATGAGGCCGCGCTCCGCCATGTACCACGCCCTGAGCTGCTCGTCGTTGCTCTGGAGCATGTCCGCCCCGCCCATCAGAAAAGCCATGTCGGTGTTCCTCTTCTTCGCGGCGACGTTGGTCCGGAGCAGGTCGACGTTGGTCCGGAGCAGGTCGAGCTTGATGGCGCTGTTCGTCATCAGCGACGACCACCGCGCCTCGGTCTTCTCTTCACGTAGGACGGCCCGGGCCTGGGCGTCGGCGAGGCAATGCTCGATGGACTCCTGCACTCGCGCGGTTGCCGCGTCGGCGTTTTTCCCCTTCTTTGCCAATTTGTGGCCGTCCGACCGCCCCTGTGACACGCCCGGAGTCGTCGCGTCCGGCTTGTATGTCTCCTTGGCCTTGTCGAGGGTACGTCGGACTTTCGCCCACTTCTCGCACTTGTCAATGCGCTTGTAGACGTGGAGGAACTTGAAGTCGGCGTCGAGGTTGTCGCGCCGATACATGATGAACATGCGCAGCAACTACACGGAGGAACAAACAGTTGGCGGGCGGCGGGTGTAGACGACGAAGAGATGCGGGCGAACGGCGTGCGTACCTAATCCTCAACGCTGGCGCCGCTCTCCGGGCGAGCCGCGACCTCCTCGACGATTCCATGCCATTTGTTCTACGCCCCCTGGATACGCCCCCAATGGTTCGCCATCGCCTTGGAGCCGCGCTGCATGTAGACGCCTTTGAAGTAGGGGTCGATGAGCTTCCGCTCGTCGAACTCGGCCTTGATGCGGTCCCAGTACGTCTCGAAGCTCTGGTTCGTGCCGGTGGTCGGGTCGAGGCAGACGACTTTCCATGCTTCGGCGAGGCATTCCTCCTCCTTGGACGTCCACTTGATGCGCGGTTCGCCTGGCCTAGCCGCCCGCTTCTTCTTCTGGCGCCCCTTTGTCGGATCAGGAGCCGACTCCTACTCCTCCTCCTCCTCGTCCTCCTCCTCGTCCTCCTCCTCCTCCTCGGGTTCCTGCGCTTAGTGCGCGTCCTCGCCGTAGACGTAGCCGAGCTCGGCCTCCATGTCGTTGCTGTGATCCACTACCTCGTCCTGGGTGGTGAACCCGGGAGACGCGGCGGCCGCGGTCGATCCTGTCGCGATGATGTCGTCCATGTCGGCTCATGTGTCGTCGGTGTCGCCGAGGTGCGAGAAGGGCAACGGTCCACGGCGAAGATGGGGCGTCGGTGTGGACGCGTAGGCGGGCGGCGAGTAGTTGTATGGAGGGTACTGCACGCCGACGAAGGCGGGCGAGGGTGTGCGCGTCGCGGGGTGGCCATGGGGAAGGTCATGTTTGGGTTGAACCCACCGTGCGCGTCGCCGTCGGCGTAGCCGGGCGACGACGATCCCCATGGAGATCCGACACCTTGCTGTCCCCAGGGCGCGTATTGGGCGTGGCTGACGACGGGTGGATTCATCATCCCGCGTGGTCGACCGATGAGGAGGACGCCGCCGCGCGCGCCGCGTTGTCGCGGGCCTTCTTGGCGATGGCCCTGTTTCGCCGGTCGGCCGTGACTGCGTCGCGTCGCTGAACTTCCACCCTCTACTCGGCGTTCGACATGCCCGGTGGCTTCAATGGCGGCGCCCTCGGCTTCCTCTGCTTCGGCTGGGCCACGGTGCCAGTCGTGGTTGCCGCCGCGCGCGGCATGGCGTACTTCTTCGGCGGCATGGCGGCGACTGGAAGGCGAGCGGGAGGGGGTTTGGCGGGAGAAAGGGAGGGAATGGCGGGAGGAAGGCGAGCGAGCGGGAGGGATGCGAGGAAAAAGCGTCAAGAAACGGCGGGAAAAGGCCCTCGGGTCGCCGCCAGGGCGGACCACGCGTCTTTTTCGCTTGTGCCGGCTCCCCAAGCGCCCTCCAGGGTGCCGGGTTCGGCCTGGGTCCGCCGGCACCAGTTTTGCTTTGAGCCGGTGAAAAAGGGCTTCTGGAGGCGCGACTGAGCCATTTTTTTGACACCGGCACGGCAAAAACACCTAAGGAGAGACTGTTGGTGGCGCGACTGGAGATGCTTTAATACGCTGGCTAACGAGCCAGCGCACACCCACTTCTTCCGCGCGTCCTATTGGGCTGGCGCATGAGCGAGGTTGGATGCCCTCTGTTCTTGAATTTTGTTTTTCTCTATTTGCTTTTAGTTTTTTGTTCTTATTTTTTTCTTATTCAAAATAATACGGGATTTCATAAAAGTTCAAAGTTTCTAAAAAAGTGAATTTAGAAAAAATATTCCATAAATCAAATATGTTTGTGGATAAAAATATTGTGATTTTGAAAAATGCTCGTGAATTCAAAAAATATTCCTAAATTTTATCAAAATGTCCAAAAAATAAAAAATGATCATGAAACACAAAATAAATTCATAGATTCAAAAAATATTATTGAATTCGAAAAATGTTCATGCATTCCAAAAAATGATCATCAAACTAAATATTGTTCATGAATTTAAAAAAATGTATGCCGATTCAAAAAATATTCATCGATTTCAAAAAGTGTTCGCCAATTCAAAAAAAAGTTCATCAAATCAAAAAAAAGTTCACCAATGCAGAAAAGTGGTCATAAATTGATTAAAAAAAGTGTTCATAGAAATTAAAAAATGACTGTGAATTATAAAAAGTGCATCTACTCAAAAAATGTTTGCTTATTAAAAAATCATTAAATTTGAAAAAATGTTCATGATTTTCAAAAATAGTTCCCAAAAATTATAAAATGTTCACGAATTCTAAAATACTAGTCAGTTCCTAAATATTCAGGACTTTTAAAAATGTTTGTGAATTTGAAAATTATTAAAAATTTGTAAAAAAATGATTAAATTTGAAAATTGTTCACAATTTTCATACAGCATGAAAGCGAAAAATATTTTCAAATTTAAAGAATGTTTGTATATTTCTAAAAAAGATTCACGAAATTAAAAAAATTTCACAGTTTCATAAAAAATGTGAAATCGTTTTTTTCGCGAATTTAAAAATTACTTCCCCTCCTCTCGTCCGACTGCGGCAGCGGGCACCTAATCAAAAGAGGAGGTTGTGCGCGCACCGATAGTTGGCGACAGAGAATCGTCTTTCTTGTACGACGGTGGCAGCGGTAGGAGGCAGCATCAATCCTGCGCTAGAGCTACGAGGGCTCGCATGACAGCGTGATGCCGATGGTTGGTAGGTCAACCTGTAACATAAACGGAGAGATTGTCTCGTCGGCTCTTGATTGACTGACTCATCCGTTACTCAAGGGGAAAGAGCAAACACCCGTTTCTTTTCTTTGATAAGGGAAGGCTACGTATATATACTGCAGAAAAAATGAGTCACAATTTCAATGAAAAAAGGATAAAAACCTGATGTGGCAATGCTGCCGAGGTGGATAGGCTGCCTGTTGAAAGGATCGATATAGTTGACTAGAGGGGGGTGAATAGGAAACTAACAATTTTTAGCTTTCCTTTATCAATTTAAACTTTGCATCAAAGTAAATTGTCTAGATATGCAACTAGGTGAGCAACCTATATGATGCAACAACAACAAGCACACAAGCAAGCAATGGATGCAACACAATATAAGCTTGCACAAGTAAAGGTACGGGATAACCAAGAGTGGAACCGGTGGAGACGAGGATGTGTTACCGAAGTTCCTTCCCTTTGAGAGAAAGTACGTCTCCGTTGGAGCGGTGTGGAGGCACAATGCTCCCCAAGAAGCCACTAGGGCCACCGTATTCTCCTCACGCCCTCACACAATGCGAGATGCCGTGATTCCACTATTGGTGCCCTTGGAGGCAGCGACCGAACCTTTACAAATAAGGTTGGGGCAATCTCCACAACTTAATTGGAGGCTCCCAACGACATCATGAAGCTTCACCCTAATGGAATATGGCTCCGCGGTGACCTCAACCGTTTAGAGTGCTCAAACACACAAGAGTAACAAGATCTGCAAGGGATTAGTGGGGGAATCAAATTTCTCTTGATGAAAGTGTAGATCAGGGCCTTCTCAACCAATCCCTAGAAAATCAACAAGTTTGATTGGCCAGGGAGAGAGATCGGGCGAAAATGGAGTTTGGGGATGGAAGAGGTGGTCAACTCGGAGAAGAAGACTCCCGTTATATAGTGATAGAACAAATCCAACCGTTATCCACTTACCCAGCCCGCGACATGCGGTACTAATGCAGCAGACATGCGGTACTACCGCAAGGGCCTGCGGTACTACCACGAGGCACTACGGTACTACCACTTGCGCGGCAGGAGCTAGATCAGCCCTGTTGCATTGAAGCAAAGAGCGGTAGAACCGCCAGGCGGTACTACCGCTTGCCCTTGCGGTACTACCGCAAGGTGGGGTTTGTCTAGGCTGGGAAGGCACGGACGAATAAAAATACATCTATGGCTACTTCTGCTGAGTTTCAATCTGTGCAAAACTCCGACATGGTACTACCGCAAACAGGGAGCGGTACTACCGCGTAGGGTGCGGATGTAAAAAATTACATCCGCCCCTACTTCCGCTCGTGCTGCTGTGCCCGGCCTAAGGCCATGGTACTACCGCGCCCGGGGAGCGGTACTACCGCAAGGGCCTGCGGTACTACCGCGTCCCCAGCCGGTACTACCGTGGGCCTCTGCGGTACTACTGCTCCCATGAGCAGTACTACCGCATGCCACAACACAACAATCACTAGGAGTCCTTCATTTTGTAGAGATACGGATACACGGTGGTTGCTCCAAAGAGGCAAAGGAAAGGTGGTGCAAAAGGAACAGACGTGTACGTGATGATTCCACCCAAAACTTTCCAGAATGGACCCCCTCTTAATAGTACGGCTTTCCTACGACTCAAATCCACCGAAAAGAAACGTAGGTAAAACTCCATCTTCACTAGACTCCGAGGGGCAACGAATCGTCTTGTGCTTAAACATGAGATATCTGAAATGCTCAATACACACAGTTAGTCCACAAATGCATTGTCATCAATCACCAAAACCACTTAGGGATAAATATGCCCTTACAATCTCCCCCCTTTTTGGTGGATTGATGACAATACTGGATTTGCACATAGGGATATAAAATGAAACATAGGCAAACCCAGCATCTATAAAATATGGACGGGCTCCCCCTAGATGTGTGCTCTCTAGAGAAATTCTTTGGACTACACGACACACATACTAGGATCAACACTCCTCCTATATTTTATAGACAAGGCATATCTTGCAACAATTTAACTAACACTAAGCAAGGAGACAAGGTAACGAATATGAGCATAAAGTAAGGGGCACAAGATAGCATAGACTCACGGGCTACTAAGCATGAAAGACAATAAAATAAGATAGAATGCATATGTCTTACACCATATGATAGGGAACCAGGTCTCACGAGCACAAACCAAACCAAAGCAAACAAGGTTCAACAGAACGAAAGCAAAGCGACAAAGGGAAATAAGACACGACACAAGACTGACTCACAAATCCTACACTCTCTCCCCATTTGGCATCAAGACACCAAAAAGGCAGAGAGGGCACCTACGACATAGGTGGTAGCTCAGCTGCAGTGATCACTCATGACGCTCCTCGTCGGTCTCGGCAGCGGGAATGGTCTCCTCCTCTGACTCAGTCCACTGGTAGCCCTGCTTCATGATACGTCTCCAACGTATCTATAATTTTTGATCGTTCCATGCTGTTATATTATCAATCTTGGATGTTTTATAATCATTTTATAGTCACTTTATATCATTTTTTGGTACTAACCTATTGACATAGTACCAAGTGCCAGTTCCTGTTTTTTCCGTGTTTTTTACATCACAGAAAATCAATATCAGACGGAGTCCAAATGCCACGAAACTTTACGGACATTTTTTATGGACCAAAAAGAACATGTTGGGCCCTGGTTGCACCTGGGGGTAGTCCCGAGGAGGGGACAACCCACCAGGGTGTGCCAGGAGGCCCAGGCGCGCCCTGGTGGGTTGTGTCCACCTCGGGTGCCCCCGGGACCGCCTCTTTGCTCTATAAATACCCAAATATTCCCAAAACCCTAGGGGAGTTGACGAAATATTCATCCAGCCGCCGCAGAGTCCAGAACCACCAGATCTGTTGGGGATATAACTATTAGGTATGACCCGCTTAGGAGGGGCCGGGTCATCCCTATGACGACTCATCACAATGAAGCCCAAGATCATATGGCGGTTCATAGGTAGGTTTAGTAGAGGGCCCAGACCCGAAGGCGGCTTAAGGCCCATAGATATAAACCGCCATGTATGTAAAACTTATATTGTAAGGTATGTAAGAAAGGTCACCAAGCCGGATATGTTGTATAAACCGACCGGGACTCTGAGGGCACAGGGTGTCCACCCGTGTATATAAGGGGACGACCTAGTGGCGGCTTAGGACAAGAAACAACAGATCGAGAGCCAGGTCAAGTGAATCCGCTCCCTGCTCATCAAAACCCTATCAATACCAACTACAAACTGGACTAGGCTTTTACCTTCATCCTAAGGGGCTGAACCAGTATAAACTCCTTGTGTCCCTTGTCCTGATTAATCCCTTTAAGCGAACCTCAACGCGATGGCTCCACGACTAAGTCCTCACACTAGGACATCTGCCGTGACAATTCCATGATAGTTGGCGCTCACCGTGGGGCTATCGCACGATGGTTTCGAGTTCTTAAAGGGCAACTTCGAAGGGATCAAGGGATACACTGTGGGCCGGATGACCAAGAGTCGTCGCGACAAGCTCTACATCGACAACGCGGGCTGGGGCCCCGAGGCCAGCTCAATTGAGTACGGGTACCGGGTCCCCTTTGGCGGAATCCACGTCTTCATTGGCAAGATCAGCGAACCGGGCCCTGAGCCGGACATCTACACCGACATCATCGGGATGGCTCAGCGTGCGAGACCCGCTCGGGTGTGGCCTGCCATGAATCGTGCCTTCGTGGGATTTATCCATGGAGTGGAATCTAAGGACAGACCAGCATCTGGTGATGAGACCGTCGTTTATTCAGATGGCGAGTCATCCACCGGTGAGACAGAGTCATTGTATCAACTGCCAGACGGCCGGCTTGGGGGCTGTTCCGATGGCGACAGTATTTCGGACCCCTATGAGCCGCCGAATCGGGTTGCAATCTTCATGGCCGGTACACAGCCCATGCAGCATTCATCTACGGCAGCGGAGTTGGTTTCCGGGCCAGCAGCGGCAGTGGCTGCTAGGGCAGGAGGCCCTGAGCGCC
Source organism: Triticum urartu (assembly GCF_056163025.1). Taxonomy (NCBI): domain Eukaryota; kingdom Viridiplantae; phylum Streptophyta; class Magnoliopsida; order Poales; family Poaceae; genus Triticum; species Triticum urartu. The sequence goes on along the minus strand of NC_141873.1, from coordinate 98,076,462 downwards.
CGCCGGCTCAAGCTTTAACTGACTTACTGGATAAGCTGACAACGCTGTTAACAGTGGTGGTTAACCCGACGGATCAAGATCAGCATAATGCGGCAATCACAAAGCTGTGTGATGATATAGCACATGCCAAGGAGGAGCTAAACGTAGAAAACGCCAGGATGGCCGAGGAGCGGACCGCTCTGGATGCTCAGGCTCAACGAATTCAGTCACAATCCTACCGGCTCATGTTAGATCAGAACACTTCCAATGAAGTCATGAGGAGGAGGCATCATACTCGTCTGCCTTCGGTTTATGAGGCAAGGAATCTCTTTAACACGCCAGGAGCAGGAACCAGTAACCCGGTGGTAGTGAACCGGGTCCAAGCGCCTGGGACAGGTACGCCGGTTCAGCCGCGCACAATGGACCCACCTCGTCAGAACACCAACCCACCACAACACGTACTGACGCCACCGGGTCATTATTCTAACCCTTTGGATAACATGATCGCTGCAGCGTCACGACTGGCGGACCTTCCGGTTGATGGTGAGTCGCCAACGGCGGTCGAGACACGGAGAGCCAGAGAGCTTCTTCAAACAGCACTGACCCAGCAGCAGGCTTATTCTTACAGTCGTGATAGGATTCATTCCACCCCTCGCCCAAGTCGAAGTTACAATAGACATCTTGATGAGCCGGCGGTGTCAAGCAGTGGACGTAACCATAACCCACCGCGCGGGCATAACCCGGCGGGCGGTGGTGCTGATGCTCAGAATGTGGTGGATCAAGGAAGAGCTCGTCGAGAGGCCGAGTTAGCGGCACAGTATGTGTCCCGTCAACCTACTCCGGTTCGTCCAACAACTTCTGTGGAGCTAGGTGTAACCTTTAGAAATTTGGGTGTGCCATGCTTTGTGTCGGATCTGTGTAATGAGCGCCTGCCCAAGGATTTCAAAGGTCCTCGCAAGGTGCCTAACTATACAGCCGATTTAAGTCCGGAGGCATGGATTGAGAGTTATGAGATGGCCATGGAGTTGCCGGATGTCAACAAGGCTGCATGTGCTAAATACTTCCCCCTGATGTTAGAAGGGACGGCCCACACTTGGTTGAAGGGGCTTGATGACCCAAAAGTGTAGGGGATCTATCATAGCCTTTTCGATAAGTAAGAGTGTCGAACCCAACGAGGAGCAGAAGGAAATGATAAGCAGTTTTCAGTAAGGTATTCTTTGCAGGCACTGAAATTATCGGTAACAGATAGTTTTGTGATAAGGTAATTTGTAATGAGTAGCAAGTAATAAAAGTAAATAAGGTGTAGCAAGATGGCCCAATCCTTTTTGTAGCAAAGGAAAAGCCTGGACAAACTCTTATATGAAGGAAAGCGCTCCCGAGGAAACATGGGATTTATCGTCAAGCTAGTTTTCATCACGTTCATATGATTCGCGTTCGGTACTTTGATAATCTGATATGTGGGTGGACCGGTGCTTGGGTACTGCCCTTATTTGGACAAACATCACACTTATGATTAACCCCCATTGCAAGCATCCGCAACTACAACAGAAGTATTAAGGTAAACCTAACCATAGCATGAAACATATGGATCCAAATCAGCCCCTTACGAAGCAACGCATAAACTAGGGTTTAAGCTTCTATCACTCTAGCAACCCATCATCTACTTATTACTTCCCAATGCCTCCCTCTAGGCCCAAACAATGGTGAAGTGTCATGTAGTCGACGTTCACATGACACCACTAGAGGGAGGACAACATGCATCTCATCAAAATATCGAACGAATACCAAATTCACATGAGTACTTATAGCAAGACTTCTCCCATGTCCTCAGGAACAAATGTAACTACTCACAAAGCATGTTCATGTTCATAATCAGAGGGGTATTAATATGCATAATGGATCTGAACATATGATCTTCCACCAAGTAAACCAACTAGCATCAACTACAAGGAGTAATCAACACTACTAGCAACCCACAGGTACCAATCTGAGGTTTGGATACAAAGATTGGATACAAGAGATGAACTAGGGTTTGAGAGGAGATGGTGCTGGTGAAGATGTTGATGGAGATTGACCCCCTCCCGATGAGAGGATCGTTGGTGATGACGATGGTGATAATTTCCCCCTCCCGGAGGGAAGTTTCCCCGGCAGAACAACTCCGCCGGAGCCCTAGATTGGTTCCGCCAAGGTTCCACCTCGTGGCGGCGGAGTTTCGTCCCGTGAGCTAGCTTATGATTTTTTCCTTGACGAAAGACTCCATATAGCCAAAGATGGGCATCGGAGGGCCACCAGGGGCCCACGAGGTAGGGGCGCGCCCAGGGGGTAGGGCGCTCCCCCCTCGTGGCCAGGGTGTGGGCCCCTCTGGTGGATTCTTTCTCCAGTATTTTTATTAATTCCAAAATTAACTTCCGTGAAGTTTCAGGACTTTTGGAGCTGTGCAGAATAGGTCTCTAATATTTGCTCCTTTTCCAGCCCAGAATTCTAGCTACCGGCACTCCCCCTCTTCATGTAAACCATGTAAAATAAGAGAGAAAAGGCATAAGTATTTTGACATAATGTGTAATAACAGCCCATAATGCAATAAATATCGATATAAAAGCATGATGCAAAATGGACGTATCAACTCCCCCAAGCTTAGACCTCGCTTGTCCTCAAGCGAAAGCCGATATCGAAAAATATGTCCACATGTTTAGAGATAGAGGTGTTGATAAAATAAAATACGGACATGAGGGCATCATGATCATTCTTAGAACAACAACAACAATATATATATAGTCATATGATCTCTTATGTTAAAGTAACAATTCAATCACAATTTCAAGTATGAATCATAAACTTCATTGAGAACCAACAAACTCTAATCTCAGTCATTGAGGCAATTGCAATTTATCATAACATAGGAAAGAGTCAATTAAGAGCTTTTCAGCAAGTCCACATACTCAACTATCATTTAGTCTTTCACAATTGCTAACACTCACGCAATATTCATGGGTATGAAGTTTTAATCGGACACACAGAAAGATAGGGGCTTATAGTTTTGCCTCCAAACTTTTTACCTCAAGGGTAATGTCAACAATAATAGTTCATGAAAACTCACATCCAATTAGCTATACTTATCAGGATCTTTCCAACACATTGTAACATCCCACATTTTCAATTTGGACTGTTATACAATAGATCATCATTGCATACCATATTTTATTGCATTTTGGTTGATCCTAGAAATTTCACGCAACTCAAGGACCCTCGGAGAGAGTTGGGGATTCCGTTATTTTCATATTTGAGTTTTCTCAAATTTTGAAAAATAGGATCATTTGATTTTATTTATTTTATCTTCAATTATTTCTATTATAAAAATATGAGAGAGGGAATAAAATGACTTTCCCAAAATATAGAAATATTGAGGATTTAATAAAAAAATCAAATAAGATTTTATTTTGGTTTTATTTGCTATTTTATTTGAATTTAGGAAAAATGCGCGTTTTTCAAAATTGCATTTAGGCCCCAAATAAATGTTTATCCTGTGCGGTTTGATTTTAGAAGCCGAGGAAAATTTATTTTGGGATTTTTGGAGTCCATTTAGTATTTCTTTTGTTTTTCTCTGAGCGTAATTATTTAAAAAAAAACGCCGAACCGACTTAGAGCCGGACCCGGCCCGGACTCCTACCGGTCGGGCTTTAAATAGCGCCGCCCCGAGGCCCGAGCAGCCCAGCCGCCGCCGCCCCGCAAACCCTAACCCTAGCCACCCCGAGTCCCAGTAGCAGCGCCGCGTCGCCGCCGCCCCGCGCCGCCGCCGCCGTCAACGCCGGAGCCGCCGCCGCCGCCGGAGTTCGCCGCCGACGAGGTTGACCGCCGCCGCCATTTTTTTTCCGTCGTTTTTTTGGTTTTTTAGATCCGTTTTTTTCGATAGATCGTTTTTTTCCGGTTTAGTTAATTAGCGAGTGTTCGCCCGTTCGTTCATTTTAACGAACTCGTTCATCGTTTAGATCCAGATAACGAACGTTCGTTCGTTAATCTGTTCGTCGTTTTTCTTTTTCTCGGATTAAATCCGCGATTTTTCTGATCGTGATTCCTGATCCGATTTTCGTTCTAGTATAACTTTTCACTCGTTTATCGGAATCAGGCGATTCAAGCGACTGGAGTTTCGTCTCGAAACCCTCTTTCCGTTTAACCAACTCAAACAAGTTTTTGCCTCTGTAAAATTTGACCTAGATCCAGAATAGTAAACGAAGCTTGTTTCTTTTGCCGTTTGTCTTTCGTTGTTTCGTTCGATTTGATTCTTTTTGCCAACCGGAGTTCTTAAGTTGAACTTTCTGGTTAGTTCTCTTATTTGAGTTTTACCTGTGCATTAGTTGAGTACTTATTGTATGCTTGTTTGTTTACGATAGAGTACCTAGAGTGCGCCGCTTGCTACTTCGAATCGCTAGGTTTCGCGGATCATCAGCAAGGCAAGTAACACTTTGATCATACCTCCTACTACCCAGTTTTATTGCATTAGATCAACCCTCACACATTGCATGACTAGGATTTAATTAAATTGTGGGTTTGGGAAGTAGTTGAGGTAGTAGTTATTACCTGTTTATTATCAAACCTTTGGGAGTTACTTCTACGTTTGCTTATTATGCCATGCTATGCTAGTAGACGTGGATTGGGTGAGTGAAATCCATGACAGATGTGAGTTTGTTAAATTAATGGTTTATCTAAGGTGGCAACTTAAATACACATCTGGGTGGATTGAGGCACCTGGGTATTCCAGCGATTGCCTGTTTTTCTTTTGGACCGCCACCCAGGCTCAAAGGGATCATGAGATTATTCATACTAGAAACTTCCGTGTGCAGCCACAAGCTACTATGGGCTCTAGCATAGTTGATTAAGTCATGCGAACTCTTACAGTGGTAGACTAGCAGATGTAGGGGAAAGTAGGTGTAACGGTCTACCCGATCGTAAGGTGCTAGCGCTTCTGAAAGACTATGTCTCGGTCATCCGTTTCTCAAACACCATGTAATGCGAGAATCCCAACGGAGGAGATCGATTCTTGTGGGGAAAAGTGCGCAAACCTCTGCAGAGTGTATAAACTAATCATGGTTAGCCGTGTCCCCGGTTATGGACATCTTGAGTATCTAGTTCTTGGATTATCATGTGAATCTCATCATGTTACTCTAATTAATTTTGTTGGGTTTTTAATGTTGATGTTTAATTGGGATTGAGAGGGTGTCTACACTCTCAATGTTTAACAACCAGCATGATAGTTAAATAAAATTTATTCCTTTGCAGTAGGGAAAAATTGGCTTTACGCAAAAACTGTAACCATAGAGCTTTCCACCAGCCAAATATGCATATAGAATAGCCTTATTCTTTCATTGTTCTCTATGTGTTACATTGCCAGCATATTCCATGTGCTGACCCGTTTCAGGCTGCAACGTTCATGTTGCAGACTTTTCAGACGACGAGTAAGGTGTTTTAGGTCGTGGTTCTATACTCAGTGATGCCGTTGGAGTTGATGGACTCACTTATCTTCCAAGCCTTCCGCTGTTATCGTTATTAGATGGCCTTAAGCCATATCTATTGTAATAAGTTCTCTTTTGAGACACTCGATGTAATAAGTGTGTGATTGCTACTCTGATATAAATCCTTCAAGTACTGTGTGGTGTCGGCATTACTGATCTAGGGATGACACCTAAGCACAGAGATTGGACCGTTTGAGGTCTGGTCGCTATAAGATGGTATCAGAGCACACGCTGACTGTAGGACACGACCACTAAGCTAAAGCCCTAGATCACTACTCACTCTTCTCATTCTGACTCCTCATCTTTTCTACTCTTTTAGGATGGCAGATGCAAGGAACAAGTTCACGCGATCGGATGAAGATACACCCTTTGGACGTCACTTGAAGGAAGTCACTAGATATCTGAACATAGGAGTACCAAGCTTCACTGGGACTTACAACGCCACTTTACCCGAAGAGGAGCGCTGGATGATTCAAGTTCAAGTTCCAGGAAGGATGTTCATACCAGTCACTGAGCCCATAGAGTTTTCCTTTGATGCACCAACCTGGAGTCTAGGAAAGAGCATGGCAGCTCACATCGCCATGGGACGCATTGGAGAAGTTTACCGTAATGATCTCAAGGATACTATCTACCAGATTTGTGGGCGCCGAGATGAGCACTGGGAGATGATCAGCACCAGGAAGGATAGATCAATTGCAGCTTTTATCCAGGAGTTAAACCAGCACATTTGACGTCAGGAGAACCAGATGTGCGCTGACATGATAGATCTGAAGAAGGCGAGGACAAGAATCAAGGAACTGGAGGAAGAACTCAAGGCTACACGTGAAGATTATGAAGAGGAAATCGAAGTACTAGTGGACAAGAATGCCGACCTAACAATGAAGATCGAAATATTTGTGGGAGGCCCTACACCAGTAGAAGAGGACGAAGAACCCAAGGAGATTCGCCCGGAAGACTACATCATCATCGACGACACCAACTCGGATCCAGATGATAGCGATGATGACTATGTTGATGAAGCTGGAGCAGATATCATGGAGTCTGCAACCGAAGAATATTTCTAGTAGACCACCCCATCAGTAGTAGTAGTCCACCATGTAAATATAGTAGTCCGAGCACTTTTGCGATAGTTAGATCGATTGTATGCCCTTGTTTGATTGAATGAAGCGAATTGTTTGCTTTTGCCTCATGTGCATATGGGTAGTGTTTTCTCTCTAGACCCCTCTCTATTCTTAAATCTCATCTTTTCTAAACCCTCAGATGCCTCCGAGACGTGACCCCGGATTTACCTTCCCACCGGAGCTCACCCAGTTGATCCAGCAGTAGAACACGTTGATGCAGTTGCTAGTCCAGAATCAAAATCAGGGGAACAACAACAACAACAACAACCCACCACCACCACCACCTGTTGATCACTTAGCCCGTTTTCTTAGGCTGAATCCGCCAGTGTTTTCCAGTAGCACCGAGCCGATAGTAGCAGATGATTGGCTCCGCAAGACAGCAAGGGAGTTGACCACGGCAGGATGCACAGATGCGGGAAAAGGTGAAGTTTGCCGCACATCAGCTTGACGGACCCGCAACATCATGGTGGGAGAATTTCACAGCCACTTTCCCTATCGATACTATCACATGGGACCAGTTCCAGCAGGCTTTCCGTACTGCCCATGTTTCAGCAGGAGCTATGGCCATGAAGAAGCGAGAGTTTCGCAACTTGCACCAAGGAGGACGAGCAGTTGGCCAGTATGTGGAGGACTTTAGTAAGCTAGCACGTTATGCCCCAGATGACGTTGCTACGGATGCAGCTAAGCAGGAGAAGTTTCTGGAAGGACTGAATGATGAGTTGAGCATGTAGTTGATGGTAGCAATCTTCAACAACTACCAAGAGTTGGTAGATCGTGCTCTCATGATTGAAGGGAAGCAGCAGCAGATTGAGAATTGCAAGAGGAAGTATGGACAAGGGAAGTACAATTCAGGAGCTCAATAGAAGCCACGTTTTACCCCTAGACCGGGAGGACATTTCCAGCATACCCATGGAGGAGGTAGCTCGCACAATCATAATGGCACCAAGAATGGTAATGGGAATGGAGGAAGCAATGGCCGTAACCGTACCAACCCATCAACCCCAGCCAAGAGAGACCTGAGCCAAGTCACTTGCTTTAAGTGCCAGAAGACCAGACATTATGCCAATGAATGTCCTGAATCTCAGAATGGAAATGGTAATGGAAGCTCTGGGAAGAAGCCGAACCCTTTCAACAGGGGACAAGTGAACCATGTTAACGTGGAGGAGGTTGAAGAGCAGTCGGATGCAGTAATCGGTAAGTTTTTGGTTAAGTCATTTACTACACTCGTTCTTTTCAATACTGGTGCATCGCATTCATACATATCAAGGGGATTTGTGGATAAGTATAACCTGCCCACTAAGGTTCTTAGAACACCCATGTTAGTAAGCTCACCAGGAGCGGAGTATATGGCTAGTAAGGGATGTTTTCAAGTGCCATTGAGTATAGGCAGGCATGTGTTTCCCTCGGATTTAATCATTTTGGAATCACAAGGTTTGGATGTAATTCTGGGTATGGATTGGCTATCGATGTATGGAGGGAACATCGATTGCACCAGTAAGTCAATTTTGCTTACCACCCCGGAAGGAAGAAGGATCAAGTATGTATCCCGGCATGTGCCAAAAAGGACTCAAGTAAACTCGTTAACATGAGTTGTGCAGTGTTGGGGAACGTAGCAGAAAACAAAAAAATTTCCTACGTTTCACCAAGATCAATCTATGGAGTCAACTAGCAACGAGAGGAGAGTGCATCTACATACCCATGTAGATCGCGAGCGGAAGCGTTCAAGAGAACGGGGATGATGGAGTCGTACTCGCCGTGATCCAAATCACCGATGACCAAGTGCCGAACGGACGGCACCTCCGTGTTCAACACACGTACGGAGCGGATGACGTCTCCTCCTTCTTGATCCAGCAAGGGGGAAGGAGAGGTTGATGAAGATCCAGCAGCACGACGGCGTGGTGGTGGATGCAGCAATGATCGCAGCAGGGCTTCGCCGAGCTTCTGCGAGAGGGAGAGGTGTAGCAGGGGAGAGGGAGGCGCCAAGACGTTAGGTGCGGCTGCCCTCCCTCCCCCCTTTTATATAGCCCCCCTGGGGGGGCGCCGGCCCTGGAGATTGGATCTCCCAAGGGGGGGCGGCGGCCAAGGGGGGTGGAGTGCCCCCCAAGGCAAGTGGAGGCGCCCCCCACCCTAGGGTTTCCAACCCTAGGCGCAGGGGGGCCCAAGAGGGGGTCACACCAGCCCACTATGAGCTGGTTATCCTCCCCACTTCAGCCCATGGGGCCCTCCGGGATGGGTGGCCCCACCCGGTGGACCCCCGGGACCCATCCGGTGGTCCCGGTACAATACCGGTGACCCCGAATCTTTCCCGATAGCCGAAACTACACTTCCTATATATAATTCTTCACCTCCGAACCATTCTGGAACTCCTCATGACGTCCAGGATCTCATCCGGGACTCCGAACAACTTTCGGATTACTGCATACTCATATCTCTACAACCCTAGCGCCACCGAACCTTAAGTGTGTAGACCCTACGGGTTCGGGAGACACGTAGACATGATCGAGACGGCTCTCCGGACAATAACCAATAGCGGGATCTGGATACCCATGTTGTCTCCCACATGCTCCTCGATGATCTCATCGGATGAACCATGATGTCGAGGATTCAAGCAATCCGTATACAATTCCCTTTGTCAATCGGTACGTTACTTGCTCGAGACTCGATCGTCGGTATCCCAATACCTTGTTCAGTCTCGTTACCGGCAAGTCACTTTACTCGTACCGTAATGCATGATCCCGTGATCAACCACTTGATCACTTTGAGCTCATTATGATGATGCATTACCGAGTGGGCCCAGAGATACCTCTCCGTCATACGGAGTGACAAATCCCAGTCTCGATTCGTGCCAACCCAACAGACACTTTCGGAGACACCTGTAATGTACCTTTATAGTCATCCAGTTACGTTGTGACGTTTGGCACACCCAAAGCACTCCTACGGTATCCGGGAGTTGCACAATCTCATGGTCTAAGGAAATGATACTTGACATTCAGAAAAGCTACAACAAACGAACTACACGATCTTTGAGCTAAGCTTAGGATTGGGTCTTGTCCATCACATCATTCTCCTAATGATGTGATCCCGTTATCAATGACATCCCCATGTCTATAGCCAGGAAACCATGACTATCTGTTGATCAACGAGCTAGTCAACTAGAGGCTCACTAGGGACACATTGTGGTCTATGTATTCACACATGTATTACGATTTCCGGATAATACAATCATAGCATGAATAATAGACAATTATCATGAACAAGGAAATATAATAATCATTTTATTATTGCCTCTAGGGCATATTTCCAACAGTCTCCCACTTGCACTAGAGTCAATCATGTAGTTACATTGTGATGAATCGAACACCCATGGAATTCTGGTGTTGATCATGTTTTGCTCTAGGGAGAGGTTTAGTCAACGGATCTGCTACATTCAGGTCCGTATGTAGTTTACAAATTTCTATGTCTCCATTTTGAACACTTTCACGAATGGAGTTGAAGCGACGCTTGATATGCCTGGTCTTCCTATGAAACCTGGGCTCCTTGGCAAGGGCAATAGCTCCAGTGTTGTCACAGAAGAGAGTCATCGGCCCCGACGCATTGTGTATGACTCCTAGGTCGGTAATGAACTCCTTCACCCAGACTGCTTCGTGTGCTGCCTCTGAGGCTGCCATGTACTCCGCTTCACATGTAGATCCCGCCACAACGCTTTGCTTGCAACTGCACCAGCTTACTGCCCCACCATTCAAAATATACACGTATCCGGTTTGTGACTTAGAGTCATCCAGATCTGTGTCAAAGCTAGCGTCGACGTAACCCTTTACGACGAGCTCTTTGTCACCTCCATAAACGAGAAACATGTCCTTAGTCCTTTTCAGGTACTTCAGGATATTCTTGACCGCTATCCAGTGTTCCTTGCCGGGATTGCTTTGGTACCTTCCTACCAAACTTACGGCAAGGTTTACATCAGGTCTGGTACACAGCATGGCATACATAATAGACCCTATGGTTGAGGCATAGGGGATGACACTCATCTCTTCTATATCTTCTGCCGTGGTTGGACATTGAGCTGAGCTCAATTTCACACCTTGCAACATAGGCAAGAACCCCTTCTTAGACTGATCCATATTGAACTTCTTCAATATCTTATCAAGGTATGTGCTTTGTGAAAGACCTATGAGGCATCTTGATCTATCTCTATAGATCTTGATGCCTAATATATAAGCAGCTTCTCCAAGGTCCTTCATTGAAAAACTCTTATTCAAGTAGGCCTTAATGCTGTCCAAAAGCTCTATATCATTTCCCATCAAAAGTATGTCATCTACATATAATATGAGAAATGCTACAGAGCTCCCACTCACTTTCTTGTAAACGCAGGCTTCTCCGTAAGTCTGCATAAACCCAAACGCTTTGATCATCTCATCAAAACGAATGTTCCAACTCCGAGATGCTTGCACCAGCCCATAAATCGAGCGTTGGAGCTTGCACACCTTGTCAGCATTCTTTGGATCGACAAAACCTTCCGGTTGCATCATATACAATTCTTACTTAAGGAAACCATTAAGGAATGCCGTTTTGACGTCCATTTTCCATATCTCATAATCATAGAATGCGGCAATTGCTAACATGATTCAGACGGACTTCAGCTTCGCTACGGGTGAGAAAGTCTCATCGTAGTCAACCCCTTGAACTTGTCGATAACCCTTAGCGACAAGCCGAGCTTTATAGATGGTCACATTACCATCCGCGTCTGTCTTCTTCTTAAAGATCCATTTATTTTCTATGGCTCGCCGATCAACGGGAAGTCAGTCAAAGTCCATACTTCGCTTTCATACATGGATCCTATCTCGGATTTCATGGCTTCCAGCCATTTATCGGAATCTGGGCCCGCCATTGCTTCTTCATAGTTCAAAGGTTCACCGTTGTCTAACAACATGATTTCCAAGACAGGGTTGCCGTACCACTCTGGTGCGGAACGTGTCCTTGTGGACCTACGAAGTTCAGTAGGAGCTTGATCCGAAGTATCTTGATCACCATCATTAACTTCCTCTCTAATCGGTACAGGCACCACATGAACATTTTCCTGAGCTGCGCTACTCCGTGCTTCAAGAGGCAGTACTTCATCAAGCTCTACTTTCCTCCCACTTACTTCTTTCGAGAAAAACTCCTTCTCTAGAAAGGATCCATTCTTGGCAACGAAGATCTTGCCTTCGGATCTGAGGTAGAAGGTATACCCAATGGTTTCCTTAGGGTATCCTATGAAGACGCATTTTTCCGACTTGGGTTCGAGCTTTTCAGGTTGAAGTTTCTTGACATAAGCATCGCATCCCCAAACTTTTAGAAACGACAGCTTAGGTTTCTTCCCAAACCATAATTCATACGGTGTCGTCTCAACGGATTTCGACGGAGCCCTATTTAAAGTGAATGCGGCAGTCTCTAAAGCATAGCCCCAAAATGTTAGTGGTAAATTAGTAAGAGACATCATAGATCGCACCATATCTAATAGAGTGCGATTATGACGTTCGGACACACCATTACACTGAGGTGTTCCAGGCGGCGTGAGTTGTGAAACTATTCCACATTTTCTTAAGTGTGTGCCAAATTCCTGACTCAAGTATTCTCCTCCACGATCTGATCGTAGAAACTTGATTTTCCTTTCACGTTGATTCTCAACCTCACTTTGAAATTCCTTGAACTTTTCAAAGGTCTCAGACTTGTGTTTCATTAAGTAGACATACCCATATCTACTCAAGTCATCAGTGAGGGTGAGAACATAACGATAGCCACCGCGAGCCTCAACACTCATTGGACCGCACACATCAGTATGTATGATTTCCAATAAGTTGGTTGCTCGCTCCATTGTTCCTGAGAACGGAGTCTTGGTCATTTTACCCATGAGGCATGGTTCGCACGTGTCAAATGATTCGTAATCAAGAGACTCTAAAAGTCCATCTGCATGGAGCTTCTTCATGCGTTTGACACCTGTGTGACCAAGGCGGCAGTGCCACAAGTATGTGGGACTATCATTATCAACCTTACATCTTTTGGTATTCACACTATGAATATGTGTAGCATTACGCTAGAGATTCATTAAGAATAAACCATTCACCATCGGAGCATGACCATAAAACATATCTCTCATATAAATAGAACAACCATTATTCTCGGATTTAAATGAGTAGCCATCTCGAATTAAACGAGATCCCGATACAATGTTCATGCTCAAAGCTGGCACTAAATAACAATTATTGAGGTTTAAAACTAATCCCGTAGGTAAATGTAGAGGTAGCGTGCCGACGGCGATCACATTGACCTTGGAACCATTCCCGACGCGCATCGTCACCTCGTCCTTTGCCAGTCTCCGCTTATTCCGCAGCTCCTGCTTTGAGTTACAAATGTGAGCAACTGCACCGGTATCAAATACCCAGGAGCTACTACGAGTACTGGTAAGGTACACATCAATTACATGTATATCACATATACCTTTTGTTTTGCCGGCCTTCTTGTCCGCTAAGTATTTGGGGCAGTTCCGCTTCCAGTGACCACTTTCCTTGCAATAAAAGCACTCAGTCTCGGGCTTGGGTCCATTCTTTGGCTTCTTCCCGGCAGCTTGCTTGCCGGGTGCGGCAACTCCCTTGCCGTCCTTCTTGAAGTTCTTTTTACCCTTGCCCTTCTTGAACTTAGTGGTTTTATTGACCATCAACACTTGATGTTCCTTCTTGACTTCTACCTCTGCTGATTTCAGCATAGCAAATACTTCAGGAATGGTCTTTTCCATCCCCTGCATATTGAAGTTCATCACAAAGCTCTTCTAGCTTGGTGGTAGCGACTGAAGGATTCTGTCAATGACCACGTCATCTGGGAGATTAACTCCCAGCTGAGTCAAGCGGTTATGCAACCCAGACATAGTGAGTATGTGCTCACTGACAGAACTATTTTCCTCCATCTTACAACTGAAGAATTTGTCGGAGACTTCATATCTCTCGACCCGGGCATGAGCTTGGAAAACCATTTTCAGCTCTTCGAACATCTCATATGCTCCGTGTCTCTCAAAACGCTTTTGGAGCCCCGGCTCTAAGCTGTAAAGCATGCCGCACTGAACGAGGGAGTAGTCATCGGTACGTGCCTGCCAAGCGTTCATAACGTCTTGTTCTGCAGGGAGAACAGGTGCATCACCTAGAGGTGCTTGTAGGACATAATCTTTCTTGGCAGCTATGAGGATGATCCTCAGGTTCCGGACCCAGTCCGTATAGTTGCTGCCATCGTCTTTCAGCTTGGTTTTCTCTAGGAACGCGTTGAAGTTGAGGACTACGTTGGCCATTTGATCTACAAGACATATTGTAAAGATTTTAGACTAAGTTCATGATAATTAAGTTCATCTAATCAAATTATAATGAACTCCCACTTAGATAGACATCCCTCTTCTAGTCATCTAAGTATAACATGATCCGAGTCAACTAGGCCGTGTCCGATCATCACGTGAGACGGACTAGTCAACATCGGTGAACATCTTCATGTTGATCGTATCTTCTATACGACTCATGCTCGACCTTTCAGTCTTCTGTGTTCCGAGGCCATGTCTGTACATGCTAGGCTCGTCAAGTCAACCTAAGTGTTTGCATGTGTAAATCTGTCTTACACCCGTTGTATGTGAACGTTGGAATCTATCACACCCGATCATCACGTGATGCTTAGAAACGAACGAACTGTCGCAACGGTGCACAGTTAGGGGGAACACTTCTTGAAATTATTATGAGGGATCATCTTATTTACTACCGTCGTTCTAAGTAAACAAGATGCAAAAACATGATAAACATCACATGCAATCAGATAATAATAGTGACATGATATGGCCAATATCACATAGCTCCTTTGATCTCCATCTTGGGGCTCCATGATCATCTTGTCACCAGCATGACACCATGATCTCCATCATCATGATCTCCATCATTGTGTCTCCATGAAGTTGCTCGCCAACTATTACTTCTACTACTATGGCTAACGCGTTTAGCAATAAAGTAAAGTAATTTACATGGCGTTTCTCAATGACACGCAGGTCATACAAAAAATAAAGACAACTCCTATGGCTCCTGCCGGTTGTCATACTCATCGACATGCAAGTCGTGATTCCTATTACAATAGCATGAACATCTCATACATCACATATAGATCATTCATCATTCATCACAACTTTGGCCATATCATATCACAAAGCACTTGCTGCAAAAACAAGTTAGACGTCCTCTAATTGTTGTTGCAAGTTTTACGTGGCTGAAGTAGGGTTCTAGCAAGAACGTTTTCTTACCTACGTGAAAGCCACAACGTGATTTGTCAACTTCTATTTACCCTTCATAAGGACCCTTTTCATCGAATCCGCTCCAACTAAAATGGGAGAGACAGACACCCGCCAGCCACCTTATGCAACTTGTGCATGTTAGTCGGTGGAACCGGTCTCACGTAAGCGTACGTGTAAGGTTGGTCCGGGCCGCTTCATCCCACAATACCGTTGAAGCAAGATAAGACTAGTAGCGGCAAGAAAGTTGACAACATCTACGCCCACAACAAATTGTGTTCTACTCGCGCAAGAAGAACTACGCATAGACCTAGCTCATGATGCCACTGTTGGGGAACGTTGCAGAAAACAAAAAATTTCCTACGGCTTCACCAAGATCCATCTATGAGTTCATCTAGCAACGAGCGATTGGATGCATCTACGTACCTTGTAGATCGCGAGCGGAAGCGTTCAAAGAACGGGGATGAGGGAGGCGTACTCGACGTGATCCAAATCACCGGAGATCCTAGCGCCGAACGGACGGCACCTCCGCGTTCAACACACGTACGGTCAGCGTGACGTCTCCTTCTTCTTGATCCAGCAAGAGGGAAGGAGAGGTTGAGGAAGATGGCTCCAGCAGCAGCACGACGGCGTGGTGGTGATGGAGCTGCAGTACTCCGTCAGGGCTTCGCCAAGCGCTATGGAGGAGGAGGAGGTGTTGGAGAGGGAGAAGGAGGCAACCAAAGGCATGGATGAAAAAGCCCTCCTTCCCCCACTATATATAGGAGGGCCTAGGGGGGGGGCGCCGGCCCTAGGAGATCCAATCTCCTAGGGGGGGCGGCGGCCAAGGGAGGTTTCCCTCCCCCCAAGGCACCTAGGGGTGCCTTCCACTTGTGGGACTCTTCCCCTTTGGAAACCCTAGGCGCATGGGCCCCTTGGGGCTGGTGCCCTTGGCCCATGTAGGACAAGGCGCACCCCCTTACAGCCCATGTGGCCTGCGGGGCAGGTGGACCCCCCGGGACCCTTCCGGTGGTTCCGGTACAATACCGGTGACCCCGAAACTTGTCCCGATGGCCGAAACAGCACTTCCTATATATAATTCTTTACCTCCGGACCATTCCGAAACTCCTCGTGACGTCCTGGATCTCATCCGGGACTCCGAACAACATTCGGGTTACTGCATATACATATCCCTACAACCCTAGCGTCACCGAACCTTAAGTGTGTAGACCCTACGGGTTCGGGAGATATGTAGACATGACCGAGACGACTCTCCGGTCAATAACCAACAACGGGATCTGGATACCCATGTTGGCTCCCACATACTCCACGATGATCTCATCGGATGAACCACGATGTCGAGGATTCAAGCAACCCCGTATACAATTCCCTTTGTCAATCGATATGTTACTTGCCCGAGATTCGATCGTCGGTATCCCAATACCTCGTTCAATCTCGTTACCGGCAAGTCACTTTACTCGTACCGTAATGCATGATCCCGTGACCAGACACTTGGTCACTCTGAGCTCATTATGATGATGCATTACCGAGTGGGCCCAGTGATACCTCTCCGTCATACGGAGTGACAAATCCCAGTCTTGATCCATGTCAACCCAACAGACACTTTCGGAGATACCCGTAGTATACCTTTATAGTCACCCATTTACGTTGTGACGTTTGGTATACCCAAAGCACTCCTACGGTATTCGGGAGTTACACGATCTCATGGTCTAAGGAAAAGATACTTGACATTGGAAAAACTCTAGCAAACGAACTATACGATCTTGTGCTATGTTTAGGATTGGGTCTTGTCCATCACATCATTCTCCTAATGATGTGATCTCGTTATCAATGACATCCAATGTCCATAGTCAGGAAACCATGACTATCTGTTGATCAACGAGCTAGTCAACTAGAGGCTTACTAGGGACATGTTTGTGTCTATTATTCACACATGTATTACGATTTCCGGATAACACAATTATAGCATGAATAAAGACAATTATCATGAACAAGGAAATATAATAATAATGCTTTTATTATTGCCTCTAGGGCATATTTCCAACAGTGTTTGCATGTGTAAATCTGTCTTACACCCGTTGTGTGTGAACGTTGGAATCTATCACACCCGATCATCACGTGGTGCTTCAAAACAACGAACTGTCGCAACGGCGCACAGTTAGGGGGAACACTTTCTTGAAATTGTTATGAGGGATCATCTTATTTACTACCGTCGTTCTAAGTAAACAAGATGCAAAACATGATAAACATCACATGCAATCAAATAATAGTGACATGATATGGCCAATATCATATAGCTCCTTTGATCTCCATCTTGGGGCTCCATGATCATCTTGTCACCGGCATGACACCATGATCTCCATCATCGTGTCTCCATGAAGTTGCTCGCCAACTATTACTTCTACTACTATGGCTAACACGTTTAGCAATAAAGTAAAGTAATTTACATGGCGTTTCTCAATGACATGCAGGTCATACAAAAAATAAAGACAACTCCTATGGCTCCTGCCGGTTGTCATACTCATCGACATGCAAGTCGTGATTCCTATTACAAGAACTTGGTCAATCTCATACATCACATATATCATTCATCATTCATCACAACCTTTGGCCATATCACATCACAAAACACTTGCTGCAAAAACAAGTTAGACGTCCTCTAATTGTTGTTGCAAGTTTTTACGTGGCTGCTATAGGTTTCTAGCAAGAACGTTTCTTACCTACGCCAAAACCACAATGTGAATTGCCAATTTCTATTTACCCTTCATAAGGACCCTGTTCATCGAATCCGATCCGACTAAAGTGGGAGAGACAGACACCCGCCAGCCACCTTATGCAACTAGTGCATGTCAGTCGGTGGAACCGGTCTCACGTAAGCGTACGTGTAAGGTTGGTCCGGGCCGCTTCATCCCACGATGCCGCCGAATCAAGATAAGACTAGTAACGGCAAGCAAATTGACAATATCGACGCTCACAACTACTTTGTGTTCTACTCGTGCATAGTAACTACGCATAGACCTAGCTCATGATGCCACTGTTGGGGAACGTAGCAGAAAACAAAAAAATTTCCTATGTTTCACCATGATCAATCTATGGAGTCAACTAGCAACGAGAGGAGAGTGCATCTACATACCCTTGTAGATCGCGAGCGGAAGCGTTCAAGAGAACGGGGGTGATGGAGTCGTACTCGCCGTGATCCAAATCACCGATGACCAAGTGTCGAACGGACGGCACCTCCGCGTTCAACACACGTACGGAGTGGATGACGTCTCCTCCTTCTTGATCCAGCAAGGGGGAAGGAGAGGTTGATGAAGATCTAGCAGCACGACGGCGTGGTGGTGGATGCAGCAACGATCGCAGCAGGGCTTCGCCGAGCTTCTGCGAGAGGGAGAGGTGTAGCAGGGGAGAGGGAGGCGCCAAGACTTTAGGTGCGGCTATCCTCCCTCCCCCCTTTTGTATAGGCCCCCCTTGAGGGGTGCCGGCCCTGGAGATTGGATCTCCCAAGGGGGGGCGGTGGCCAAGGGGGGTGGAGTGCCCCCCCCCCCCCCAAGGCAAGTGGAGGCGCCCCCCACCCTAGGGTTTCCAACCCTAGGCGCAGGGGGCCCAAGGGGGGGTCGCACCAGCCCACTATGGGCTGGTTCTCCTCCCCACTTCAGCTCATGGGGCCCTCCAGGATGGGTGGCCCCACCTGGTGGACCCCCGGGACCATCCGGTGGTCCCGGTACAATACCGGTGACCCCGAATCTTTCCCGATGGCCGAAACTACACTTCCTATATATAATTCTTCACCTCCGGACCATTCCGGAACTCCTCGTGATGTCCAGGATCTCATCCGGGACTCCGAACAACTTTCGGATTACTGCATACTCATATCTCTACAACCCTAGCGTCACCGAACCTTAAGTGTGTAGACCCTACGGGTTCGGGAGACACGTAGACATGACCGAGACGGCTCTCCGGCCAATAACCAACAGCGGGATCTGGATACCCATGTTGGCTCCCACATGCTCCTCGATGATCTCATCGGATGAACCACGATGTCGAGGATTCAAGCAATCCGTATACAATTCCCTTTGTCAATCGGTGCGTTACTTGCCCGAGACTCGATCGTCGATATCCCAATACCTTGTTCAGTCTCGTTACCGGCAAGTCACTTTACTCGTACCGTAATGCATGATCCCGTGATCAACCACTTGATCACTTTGAGCTCATTATGATGATGCATTACCGAGTGGGCCCAGAGATACCTCTCCGTCATACGGAGTGACAAATCCCAGTCTCGATTCGTGCCAACCCAACAGACACTTTCGGAGACACTTGTAATGTACCTTTATAGTCACCCTGTTATGTTGTGACGTTTGGCACACCCAAAGCACTCCTACGGTATCCGAGAGTTGCACAATCTCATGGTCTAAGGAAATGATACTTGACATTCTGAAAAGCTACAACAAATGAACTACATGATCTTTGAGCTAAGCTTAGGATTGGGTCTTGTCCATCACATCATTCTCCTAATGATGTGATCCCGTTATCAATGACATCCCCATGTCTATAGCCAGGAAACCATGACTATCTGTTGATCAACGAGCTAGTCAACTAGAGGCTCACTAGGGACACATTGTGGTCTATGTATTCACACATGTATTACGATTTCCGAATAATACAATCATAGCATGAATAATAGACAATTATCATGAACAAGGAAATATAATAATCATTTTATTATTGCCTCTAGGGCATATTTCCAACATGCAGGAGGAAGTACCAGTAGTGAAGCATTTCCCTGATGTATTTCCAGAAGAGTTGCCAGGCATGCCACCGGATAGAGATATTGAGTTTTTGATTGAGCTTTTGCCAGACACAGGGCCAATATCTAAGAGACCATATAGGATGCCCGCAAAGGATTTGGAAGAGATTAAGAAGCAGATTAAAGAGTTACTGGATAAAGGATATATTCACCCATGTTCTTCACCTTGGGGATCGCCAGTACTTCTAGTGGAGAAGAAGGATGGATCGTTAAGGATGGTTGTTGATTATCGAGGATTGAATGAAGTAACCATCAAGAACAAGTACCCACTACCTATGATCAATGATCTGTTCGATCGATTGCAAGGAGCTAAGGTATTTTCCAAGATCGATCTGCGATCAGGATACCATCAGTTGAAGATTCGAGAACAGGATATACCTAAGACAGATTTTACCACCAGGTATGGGTTGTAGAGTATACCGTTATGTCATTTGGTCTGACTAACGCACCTGCATATTTTATGAACATGATGAACAAGGTGTTTATGGAGTTTTTGGATAAGTTCGTCATAGTGTTCATCGATGATATCCTGGTTTACTCGAAGAATGAAGAGGAGCATAAGGAGCATTTGCGTTTGGTACTTGGTAAGCTCAGAGAACATCAGTTATATGCCAAGTTTAGCAAATGTGAGTTTTGGTTGAAGGAAGTTGGATTTCTCGGACACGTTATATCTGGAGAAGGTATAGCAGTAGACCCCACCAAGGTTGACACGGTGACAAGTTGGGAAGCGCCAACCACAGTTGGAGAGATTCGTAGTTTCCTTGGACTTGTAGGATACTACCGGAGATTCATTGAAAATTTCTCGAAGATTGCAAAGCCTATGACGGAGTTGTTGAAGAAGGATACCAAGTTCAAATGGACTGAAGAGTGTGAGGCTAGTTTCCAGGAGTTGAAGAAACGTTTGGTTACATCACCAGTACTGATTTTGCCAGATCAGACCAAGGATTATGAGGTGTATTGCGATGCTTCATGTCGAGGACTTGGAGCGGTGCTTATGCAGGAAGGAAGAGTTGTTTCCTATGCCTCACGACAGCTTAAGCCTCATGAGTTGAATTATGCCACGCATGATTTGGAGTTAGCAGCCGTAGTGAATGCATTGAAAACGTGGAGACACTTTCTCATTGGGAACCATTGCAAAGTGTACACGGATCACAAGAGTTTGAAGTATATTTTCACGCAGAAGGAGTTGAATCTCAGGCAAAGGAGATGGTTGGAGCTCATCAAGGATTATGATATGAGATTGCATTATCACCCCGGAAAGGCTAACGTAGTAGCTGACGTGTTGAGCCGTAAAAGTCATGTCAACACCTTAATGACGGGAGATTTACCAAGGGAGTTAGCCGAGAATCTTCGTGAGCTATGTTTGGAGATAGTTCCGAGAGGCTATGTAGCAACATTGGAGATTCAGTCTACTTTGATGGATAAGATCAGAGAAGCTCAAAGGACTGACAAGGAGATCGCTTCTATTAAGGAGAAAATGAGCAAGGGAAAAGCTAAAGGATTTTGTGAGGATGAGAACGATAGCTTATGGTTTGAAGATCGTGTTTATGTGCCCAACGACCCGGAGATCAGGAAGTTGATTCTGCAAGAGGCCCATGATTCACCATATTCGATTCACCCAGGAAATACCAAGATGTATTTGGATTTGAAGGATACTTTCTGGTGGACCGGAATGAAGAAGGATATTGCGGAGTATGTAGCAGTTTGTGATGTATGTCAGAGAGTAAAGGCAGAGCATCAGAAGCCAACAGGATTGCTACAGCCATTGCCGATACCCGAATGGAAGTGGGATAAGTTAGGCATGGATTTTATTACAGGCTTGCCCAGAACTCGTTCAGGCTATGACTCGATTTGGGTTGTAGTCGATCGTTTGACAAAGGTAGCTCATTTCATTCCAGTGAAGACTACCTATACTAGTGCCAAGTTGGCAAAGATATACATGACCAGGATCGTATGTTTGCATGGAGTTCCAAGGAGCATTGTATCAGAGAGAGGAACACAGTTTACCTCAAAGTTCTGGAATCAGTTGCATGAAACTTTGGGCACCAGGCTAGAGTTCAGTACAGCTTTCCATCCACAGACAGATGGACAGACCGAAAGAGTCAATCAGATTTTGGAGGATATGCTGAGAGCTTGTGCGCTAGATTACGGATCTACTTGGGACGAGAATTTGTCATACGTAGAATTCTCTTATAACAACAGTTATTAATCCAGTTTCAAGATGGCCCCTTTCGAAGCCTTGTACGGAAGGAGGTGCAGGACCCCCTTGTCGTGGGATGAAGTTGGAGACCACCAGTTGTTTGGACTGGATCTGATTAAGGAGTCTGAACAAAAAGTAAAATTGATTCACGATAGGCTCAAGGTAGCCCAGTCCATGCAGAAGAGCTATGCAGATTCTAAACGCAAGGAGACAGTTTACGAAGTTGGAGACCAAGTTTATCTTCGAGTATCTCCACTTCGAGGAGTTAAGCGCTTTGGAGTTAAGGGAAAGTTAGCGCCACGTTTTGTAGGACCATACAAAGTTTTGAGCGTATGGGAGAAGTAGCCTACAAGTTAGAATTGCCCGAAGGATTGTCAGGAGTTCACGACGTGTTCCACGTTTCCCAGTTGAAGAAGTGCCACGCAGAGATGGCTGATATACCACTGTGAGATACGGTGCCGCTGGAAGCGATTCAGTTGGACAATGATTTGACCTATGAGGAGAAACCAGTCAAGATTCTGGAGTATGCCAGCGGAGTCACTCGCAACAAGGTTATCAAGTTTTGCAAAATTCAGTGGAGCCACCACACGAAAGATGAAGCCACCTGGGAACGAGAGGAAGAATTGCTGAAGGACCACCCTCACCTATTTTCCAGCCAACCCAAATCTCGAGGGCGAGATTTATCTTAAGGGGGGTAGGTTTGTAACATCCCAAATTTTCAATTTGGAATGTTATACAATAGATCATCGTTGCATACCATATTTTATTGCATTTTGGTTGATCCTAGAATTTTCATGCAACTCAAGGACCCTCGGAGAGAGTTGGGGATTTCGTTATTTTCATATTTGAGTTTTTTCAAATTTTGAAAAATAGGATCATTTGATTTTATTTATTTTATCTTCAATTATTTCAATTATAAAAATATGAGGGAGGGAATAAAATGACTTTCCCAAAATAAAGAAATATTGAGGATTTAATAAAAAAAATCAAATAAGATTTTATTTTGGTTTTATTTGCTATTTTATTTGAATTTAGGAAAAATGCGCGTTTTTCAAAATTGCATTTAGACCCCAAATAAATGTTCATCCTGTGCGGCTTGATTTTAGAAGCCGGGGAAAATTTATTTCGGGATTTTTGGAGTCCGTTTAGTATTTCTTTTGTTTTTTCTGAGCATAATTATTTTATTAAAAAAAACGCCGAACCGACTTAGAGCCGGACCCGGCCCGGACTCCTACCGGCCGGGCTTTAAATAGCGCCGCCCCGAGGCCCGAGCAGCCCAGCCGCCGCCGCCCCGCAAACCCTAACCCTAGCCGCCCCCAGCCCCAGCAGCCGCGCCGCGCCGCCGTCGCCGCCCCGCAAACCCTAACCCTAGCCGCCCCCTAGCCCCAGCAGCCGCGCCACGCCGCCGCCGCCGCCCTGCGCCGCCGCCGCCGGAGTTCGCCGTCGAGGAGGTTGACCGCCGCCGCCGCCGCCAGAGTTCGCTGCCGACGAGGTTGACCGCTGCCGGCATTTTTTTAGAAAAACCATTCGGTTTTTCCGTCATTTTTTTGGTTTTTTTAGATCCGTTTTTTGCGATAGATCGTTTTTTCCGGTTTAGTTAATTAGCGAGCGTTCGCCCATTCGTTCGTTTTAACAAACGCGTTCATCGTTTAGATCCAGATAACGAACGTTCGTTCGTTAATCTGTTCGTCATTTTTCTTTTTCTCGGATTAAATCCGTGATTTTTCTGATCGTGATTCCTGATCCGATTTTCGTTCTAGTATAACTTTTCGCTCGTTTATCGGAATCAGGCGATTCAAGCGCCTGGAGTTTCGTCTCAAAACCCTCTTTCCGTTTAACCAACTCAAACAAGTTTTTTCTTCTGTAAAATTTGACCTAGATCCATAATAGTAAACGAAGCCTGTTTCTTTTGCCGTTTGTCTTTCGTTGCTTCGTTCGATTTGATTCTTTTTGCCAACCGGAGTTCTTAAGTTGAACTTTCTGGTTAGTTCTCATATTTGAGTTTTACCTATGCATTAGTTGAGTACTTATTGTATGCTTGTTTGTTTGTGATAGAGTACCCGGAGTGCGCCGCTTCCTACTTCGAATCGCTAGGTTTCGCGGATCATCAGCAAGGCAAGTAACACTTTGATCATACCTCCTACTACCCAGTTTTATTGCATTAGATCAACCCTCACACATTGCATGACTAGGATCTAATTAAATTGTGGGTTTGGGAAGTAGTTGAGGTAGTACCTATTACCTGTTTATTATCAAACCTTTGGGAGTTACTTCTACGTTTGCTTATTATGCCATGCTATGCTAGTAGACGAGGATTGGGTGAGTGAAATCCATGACAAATGTGAGTTTGTTAAATTAATGGTTTATCTAAGGTGGCAACTTAAATACACATCTGGGTGGATTGAGGCACCTGGGTATTCCAGCGATTGCCTGTTTTTCTTTTGGACCGCCACCCAGGCTCAAAGGGATCATGAGATTATTCATACTAGAAACTTCCGCGTGCAGCCACAAGCTACTATGGGCTCTAGCATAGTTGATTAAGTCATGCAAACTCTTATAGTGGTAGACTAGCAGATGTACGGGAAAGTAGGTGTAACGGTATACCCGATCGTAAGGTGCTAGCGCTTATGAAAGACTATGTCTCGGTCATCCGTTTCTCAAACACCATGTAGTGCGAGAATCCTAACAGAGGAGATCGAGTCTTGTGGGGAAAAGTGCGCAAACCTCTGCAGAGTGTATAAACTAATCATGGTTAGCCGTGTCCCCGGTTATGGACATCTTGAGTATCTAGTTCTTGGATTATCATGTGAATCTCATCATGTTACTCTAATTAATTTTGTTGGGTTTTTAATGTTGATGTTTAATTGGGATTGAGAGGGTGTCTACACTCTCAATGTTTAACAACCAGCATGATAGTTAAATAAAATTTATTCCTTTGCAGTAGGGAAAAATTGGCTTTACACAAAAACTGTAACCATAGAGCTTTCCACCAGCCAAATATGCATATAGAATAGCCTTATTCTTTCATTGTTCTCTATGTGTTACATTGCCAGCATATTCCATGTGCCGACCCATTTTGGGATGCAACGTTCATGTTGCAGACTTTTCAGACGACGAGTAAGGTGTTTTTAGGTCGTGGTTCTATACCCAGTGATGCCGTTGGAGTTGATGGACTCACTTATCTTCCAAGCCTTCCGCTGTTATCGTTATTAGTTGGCCTTAAGCCATATCTATTGTAATAAGTTCTCTTTTGAGACACTCGATGTAATAAGTGTGTGATTGCTACTCTGATATAAATCCTTCAAGTACTGTGTGGTGTCAGCATTACTAATTCAGGGATGACACCTGAGCACAGAGATTGGACCGTTTGAGGTCTGGTCGCTACACACATCGTGCTTGCCAAAGGATAAAATGTAAAAAGAAAAGGTGAATATCACCATGACTGTTATATAAGGTAGATGATAAATGTAAAAGATAGGCCCTTCGCAGAGGGAAGCAGAGGTTGTCATGCGCTCTTATGGTTGAATGCACAAAATCTTAATGCAAAAGAACGTCACTTTATATTGCCACTTGTGATATGGACCTTTATTATGCAGTCTGCCACTTTTATTTCTTCCACATCACAAGATTGTATAAAGCTTATTTTCTCCACATTAATACATCATACATATTTAGAGAGCAATTTTTATTGCATGCACCGATGACAACTTACTTGATGGATCTTACTCAATCCATAGGTAGATATGGTGGACTCTCATGGCAAAACTAGGTTTAGGGATATTTGGAAGCACAAGTAGTATTTCTACTTGGTGCAAAGAAATTGGCTAGCAAGAGAGGGAAAGGAAAGCTCAACATGTTGGATGATCCATGACAATATAATTTATCTCAGATGTAAGAAAACATAACCCATTACGTTGTCTTCCTTGTCCAACGTCAACTCTTTAGCAGATCATACTTTAATGAGTGCTCACAATTATAAAAGATGTCCAAGATAGCATATTTATATGTGAAAACCTCTCTTTCTTTATTACTTCCTATTAATTGCAACGATGACCAAAACTATGTTTGTCAACTTTCAACAACTTTTATTGATCATACTTTTATATGTGAAGTCATTACTCTCCATAAGATCCATATGATCTCTTTATTTCTTTTTATTTCTTCTCTTTTATTTTATTCCCTCAAGATCATAGCAAAATAATCAAGCCCTTCACTCCACACTAATCTTTATTATATATAGCTCACAGACTCGATTACATAAGAAGATCATAAAGCAAAACTCACAACTAGATCATACTAAAACTTTATTCTACTAGATCAAGATATTATCAAAAGGATCGAACTAAGAAAAACGATAAAGATAAAAGTGATGGTGATACGATACCGGGGCACTCCCCCAAGCTTGGCAGTTGCCAAGGGGAGTGCCCATACCCATGTGTTTATGTTTCCTTCCTTGGAGGTGGTGACGAAGGAGTTGTTGATGATGTAGGCTTGTCGTCCATCTTCCAAGGCATAGGCTCACCATCGTAGAAGGATGATCGAGTCTCCGGGATCCTCAAATCTGCAGCCAAACTCATCCTCTTGAATCTATATTCATACTCACAGTTTTGGTTTTGTAGGTCATAGATCTGGGCTTGGAGGCGCTCGATTTTCTCGTGAAGCTTGAAGATGACCTCCCCAATGTTCTTATCATCCAGCTTGTGGTTGTTGGTGAACTCCATGATCATTATATGATTGGAGTCGAGTCCACATTCCACCATCTCCTGGCACTTGAAAACTTGTTGCTCCAATGCCTCGAGCCTTGTCTCCATGCTTCCGGTCCTCCTTGGTCCCTCAACATCGCGGATATGCAGCAACCCCTCACACATCTCATTGGTTTGAGGGTGTTGCAGCACCTCCGCGAGGTAGGGGTTGATAACCTTCTCGAAGAACTTGTCCTTGGGGGCACTTGAAGACGCCATGGCAATCTAGATCTGTCAGAGAAATAGCTCGAAACAAAGACACAGGATATTTGCGTGATACGGTGGTCAAAACCTTCGGGAGATTATATAGTGAATTTTTACCGACCAAAAGAAGTATCGTGCAAAAAAACGTAGTCCGGAGGGCGCATGAGGTGCCCACGAGGCAGGGGGCGCGCCCAGGGGGTAGGGCATGCCCTCCACCCTCGTGGAAGCCTCGTGTCCTTTCCGGAGTGCTTCTTATTTTCCTATTTTCTTAAATATTCCAAAATGTAGAAAAATTGCCATTAGAACTGTTTTGGAGTCGGTTTACTTACCGTACCACGTACCTATTCCTTTATGGAGTCTGAAACGTTCTGGAAAGTGTCCCTTATGTATTCCTTCGGGGTTACGGTTTCAATAACATTAGTTTCAACATTTATGGGATTACCTGAGATATAATGTTTGATTCTTTGACCGTTCACCACCTTCGGATTTGTGCCTTCGAAGTTGTTGATTTTTATGGCACCGGAACGATAGACCTCCTCGATAACGTAGGACCTACCCATTTAGAGAGAAGTTTGCCTGCAAAAAACTTAAATGAGAGTTGTATAACAATACATAATCACCTACATTGAACTCACGTTTTTGTATCCTTTTATCATGCCATCTTTTAAATTTTTCTTTAAACAGCTTGGCATTTTCATAGGCCTGGGTTCTCCATTCATCAAGTGAGCTAATGTCAAATAACCTCTTCTCACCGGCAAGTTTGAAATCATAATTGAGCTCTTTAATGGCCCAATATGCCTTATGTTCTAGTTCAAGAGGTAAGTGACATGCTATTCCATAAACCATTTTATACGGAGACATACCCATAGGATTTTTATATGCAGTTCTATAGGCCCATAATGCATCATCAAGTTTCTTGGACCAATTCTTTCTAGATCTATTAACAGTCTTTTGCAAAATTAATTTGAGCTCTCTGTTACTCAATTCTACTCGGCCACTAGACTGTGGGTGATATGGAGATGCAATTCTATGATTAACATCATACTTAGCAAGCATTTTACGAAAAGGCACCATGAATAAAATGTGAACTACCATCAGTCATTAAATATCTAGGGACTCCAAACCTCGGAAAAATAACTTCTTTAAGCATCTTAATAGAGGTGTTATGATCAGCACTACTAGTTGGAATAGCTTCTACCCACTTAGCAACGTAATCAATAGCAACTAAAATATGTGTATACCCATTAGAGGAAGGAAACAGTCCCATATAATTGAAGCCCCAAACATCAAATGGTTCAATAACAAGTGAATAATTCATAGGCATTTATTGACGTCTACTAATATTACCAATTCTTTGACATTCATCACAAGATAAGACAAACTTACGGGCATCCTTGAATAGAGTAGGCCAATAAAAACCAGATTGCAATACCTTATGTGCAGTTCTATCTCCAGCATGGTGTCCTCCATAAGCTTCGGAGTGACACTTGCGTAGGATCTGTTCTTGTTCATGCTCAGATACACAACGTCTAATAACACCATCTACTCCTTCTTTATAAAGGTGTGGGTCATCCCAGAAGCAATGTCTTAAATCATAGAAAACCTTTTTCTTTTGCTGGTATGTGAAACTAGGTGGTATAAATTTAGCAACAATATAATTAGCATAATCAGCATACCATGGAGCAGTGTGAGAAGCATTTATGATAGCTAATTGTTCATCAGGAAAGCTATCATCAATAGGTAGTGGGCCATGAAGAACATTCTCTAACCTAGACAAGTGGTCTGCAACGGGATTCCCAGCTCCCTTTCTATCAATAATATGCAAATCAAATTCTTGTAGCAGGAGAACCCATCTAATAAGTCTAGGATTAGCATCTTTCTTTTCCATAAGATATTTAATAGCAGCATGATCAGTGTGGATAGTTACTTTAGAATCAACAATATAAGCTCTGAACTTATCACAAGCAAATACAACTGCTAAAAATTCTTTTTCAGTAGTAGCATAATTTCTCTGGGCATTATCTAGAGTTTTACTAGCATATTGAATAACATTTAATTTTTTATCAACTCTTTGTCCTAGAACAACACCTACAGCATAGTCACTAGCATCACACATGATTTCAAAGGGTAAATTCCAATTAGGTGACTGAACAAATAGGTGCAGAAATCAAGGCTTTCTTAAGTATTTCAAATGCTTCTACACAATCATCATCAAAGACAAAAGGAATATCTTTTTGTAATAGGTTAGTCAGAGGCCGGGAAATTTTTGAGAAGTCTTTAATGAACCTCCTATAAAACCGGCATGACCAATGAAACTTCTTATACCTTTGATGTCCTTGGGACACGACATCTTCTCAATAGCATCAACTTTAACTTTGTCAACTTCAATACCTCTTTGAGAAATTTTATGCCCCAAAACAATACCTTCATTAACCATAAAGTGGCACTTCTCCCAATTCAAGGCAAGGTTAGTTTCTTCACATCTCTACAAAACTCGATCAAGGTTGCTCAAGCAATCATCAAAGGAGGATCCATAAACAGAGAAATCATCCATGAAAACTTCACAAAACTTTTCACAAAAGTCAGAGAATATAGCCACCATGCATCTTTGAAATGTAGCAGGTGCATTACATAAACCAAAATGCATACGTCTATAAGCAAAGGTACCAAAAGGGCAAGTAAAAGTAGACTTTTCTTGATCATCAGCTGACACACATATTTGAGAGAAACCAGAGTAACCATCTAGAAAGCAAAAAATGTGTATGTTTGGATAATCCTTCTAGCATTTGATCAATGAAAGGCAAAGTGTAATGATCTTTTTTAGTAGCTTTATTTAATTTACGGAAATCAATCACCATCCTATAACCTGTAATAATTATTTGCGGAATCAATTCATCTTTATCATTAGGAACGACAGTAATACCTCCCTTCTTAGGGACACAATGGACATGACTTACCCACTGACTATCAGCAACGGGATAACTTATACCTGCTTCAAGGAGCTTTAATATTTATTTTCTTACCACTTCTTTCATCTTAGGATTTAGCCGCTGTTGGTGATCAATAACTGGTTTGGCGTCTTTCCCAAAATTATTTTGTGTTGACATAGAGTGGGACTAATGCCCTTAAGATCATCAAGAGTATATCCAATAGCAGCACGGTGCTTCTTCACAGTTTTCAATAATTTCTCTTCTTCATGCTCTGAAAGGTTAGCACTAATAATAACATGATATATCTTATTTTCATCATGATAAGCATATTTAAGAGTATCCGACAATGGTTTAAGCTCAAACACGGGATCACCCTTGGGTGGAGGAGGATCCCCTAGGATTTCAACAGGAAAGTTGTGTTTCAGAATAGGTCCTTGTTTAAAGAATACTTCATCTATTTCCCTTCTTTCATTCATAAACATATCATTTTCATGGTCTAGCAAATATTGTTCTAAAGGATCACTAGGAGGCACGGCAATAGAAGCAAGAACAATAATTTCATATTTACTAGGCAATTCTTTATCATGGGGTTGTCTACGGAACTTAGCAAAATTAAACTCATGAGACATATCCCCAAACCAACAGAAACAATATCTTTATTGCAGTCTATCTTAGCATTAACATTATTCAAGAAGGGTCTACCAAATATAATGGGTCAAAAGCCATCTTGTGGGGAACCAAGAACAAGAAAATCAGCAGGATATTTGACTTTCCCACACAATACTTCAACATCTCTAACAATCCCAACTGGTGAAATAGTATCTCTATTGGCAAGCTTAATGTAACATCTATCTCTTCTATCTTAGCAGGTGCAATATCATGCATAATTTCTTTGTATAAGGAATGAGGTATTGCACTTGCACTAGCACCCATATCACATAAACCATGATAGGAATGATCTCCTATTCTAACAGAAATAATAGGCATGCCTACAATAGGTCTATGTTTATTTTTAGCATCAGGTCTAGCAATTCTAGCAGCTTCATTGCAGAAGTAAATAACATGCCCATCAATATTATCGGCCAAGAGATCTTTAACCATAGCAATTTTAGGTTCAACTTTAACTTGCTCAGGGGGTTTGTGTGACCTAATATTACTTCTGTTGACTACAGTTGAAGCTTTAGCACGATCCTTTATTCTAACAAGGAAAGGTGGTTTCTCAATATAAGCAGTAGGAACAACAGGATCATTATAAGTGATAGTCTTTTCTTCAACTTTAATAGGTGCAACTACTTTTACTTAAGTGGGAGGATTATATTTAAACCACTTCTCCTTAGGGAGATCAACATGAGTAGCAAAGGATTCACCGAAAGAAGCTACTATCTCAGAGTCAAGTCCATATTTACTGCTAAATTCACGGAAGGCATCGGTATCCATAAAAGGTTTAACACAATCAAACTTAGGTGTTATAGCTGACTCCTTACCTTCATCGAGGTCCCAATCTCTAGAGTTGTGTTTAATTCTTTCTAATAAATCCCATTTGAATTCAATAGTCTTCATCATAAAAGATCCAGTACAAGAAGTATCGAGCATGGAGTGATTACCGAGAGAAAGCCGAGCATAAATTTTTTGAATAATCATTTCTTTTGAGAGCTCATCATTGGGGCATGAATATAACATTGACTTAAGCCTCCCCCCAAGCTTGAGAGATGCTTTCTCCTTCGCGAGGCCAAAAATTATATATATAATTATGATCACGATGAACAAGATGCATAGGATAAAACTTCTGGTGAAATTCCAATTTCAATCGTTTGTAGTTCCATGATCCCATATCATCACATAGCCTATACCATGTCAATGCCTCTCCCTTCAAAGATAAAGGGAAGACCTTCTTCTTGATAACATCATTAGGAATACCTGCAAGCTTAAATAATCCACAAACTTCATCCACATATATTAGGTGCAAATCGGGATGTAATATTCCATCACCTGTGAAAGGATTAGCTAGTAGTTTCTCTATCATACCCGAAGGAATTTCAAAGTAAACATTTTCAGTAGGTTCAGTAGGTTGAGGAGCAACTCTTTGCTCTACTAGTCGGGGTGAAGATACCTCGAACAAGCCCCTCAAAGGATTATGTTCCATAGTAACAAGTGACAGTAAATTTCAGCACACTATATAAATTTTTCCTTACCAAATTCCACCTACCAAAGGCGCTTCACTCCCCGGCAACGGTGCCAGAAAAGAGTCTTCATGACCCACAAGTGTAGGGGATCTATCGTAGCCTTTTCGATAAGTAAGAGTGTCGAACCCAACGAGGAGCAGAAGGAAAGGATAAGCAGTTTTCAGTAAGGTATTCTTTGCAGGCACTGAAATTATCGGTAACAGATAGTTTTGTGATAAGGTAATTTGTAATGAGTAGCAAGTAATAAAAGTAAATAAGGTGTAGCAAGATGGCCCAATCCTTTTTGTAGCAAAGGAAAAGCCTGGACAAACTCTTATATGAAGGAA
Organism: Triticum urartu; assembly: GCF_056163025.1. Taxonomy (NCBI): domain Eukaryota; kingdom Viridiplantae; phylum Streptophyta; class Magnoliopsida; order Poales; family Poaceae; genus Triticum; species Triticum urartu. The sequence goes on along the minus strand of NC_141873.1, from coordinate 98,044,176 downwards.
AGCGCTCCCGAGGAAACATGGGATTTATCATCAAGCTAGCTTTCATCATGTTCATATGATTCGCGTTCGGTACTTTGATAATCTGATATGTGGGTGGACCGGTGCTTGGGTACTGCCCTTAGTTGGACAAGCATCCCACTTATGATTAACTCCCATTTCAAGCATCCGCAACTACAATAGAAGTATTAAGGTAAACCTAACCATAGCATGAAACATATGGATCCAAATCAGCCCCTTGCGAAGCAACGCATAAACTAGGGTTTAAGCTTCTGTCACTCTAGCAACCCATCATCTACTTATTACTTCCCAATGCCTCCCTCTAGGCCCAAACAATGGTGAAGTGTCATGTAGTCGATGTTCACATGACACCACTAGAGGGATGACAACATACATCTCATCAAAATATCGAACGAATACCAAATTCACATGACTACTTATAGCAAGACTTCTCCCATGTCCTTAGGAACAAACGTAAGTACTCGCAAAGCATGTTCATGTTCATAATCAGAGGGGTATTAATATGCATAATGGATCGGAACATACGATCTTCCACCAAGTAAACCAACTAGCATCAACTACAAGGAGTAATCAACACTACTAGCAACCCACAAGTACCAATCTGAGGTTTGGATACAAAGATTGGATACAAGAGATGAACTAGGGTTTGAGAGGAGATGGTGCTGGTGAAGATGTTGATGGAGATTGACCCCCTCCCGATGAGAGGATCGTCGGTGATGACGATGGTGATGATTTCCCCCTCCCGGAGGGAAGTTTCCCCGACAGAACAGCTCCGCCTGAGCTCTAGATTGGTTCCGCCAAGGTTCGCCTCATGGCAGCGGAGTTTCGTCCCATGAGCTAGCTTATGATTTTTTCCTCGACGAAAGACTCCATATAGCCAAAGATGGGCATCGGAGGGCCACCAGGGGGCCCACGAGGCAGGGAGCACGCCCAGGGGGTAGGGCGCGGCCCCCACCCTCGTGGCCAGGGTGTGGCCCCCCTCCGGTGGATTCTTTCTCCTGTGTTTTTTATTAATTCCAAAAATAACTTCCGTGAAGTTTTAGGACTTTTGGAGCTGTGGAGAATAGGTCTCTAATATTTGCTCCTTTTCCATCCCAGAATTCCAGTTGCCGGCATTCCCCCTCTTCATGTAAACCTTGTAAAATAAGATTGAAAAGGCATAAGTGTTGTGACATAATGTGTAATAACAGCCCATAATGCAATAAATATCGATATAAAAGCATGATGCAAAATGGACGTATCAGGGCTCCCTGCTAATTCCATCCGGTCATGGGCTGAGTTAAAGGCCCGATTCATCTAGAACTTAAAGGATACATGTAAACAGCCCATGTCAATTATGGATCTGGCCTCCTGTGTTCAAGAAGAAGGTGATTCAACAACCCATTGGGTGCGCCGGGTTTCAACAATCTTGCACTCATCGGATCGCATCAATGCCGACTCAGCAGTGTTGATGTTGGAGAACAATTGCCGTTTCATGCCCTTAAACAGAAGCTAGGGCGGCTTAAACATCATTGCAATGACATGGGGATGCTCATGGCGGCTCTTGTTAAGTATGCTGACTCTGATAGTACCAAGGACCCCGAGTCTGATGATGAAAAGCCAGGGAAGGGAAGAAAGAACAACAATGCTAAGGGGCAACAGTATAACCATGGAGGCAACGATAAGCGCAAGGCTGATAATAGTTTTGACTTTGTGGCTAACACCAATGCACAGAATAATGGTCAGCGTCGAAAGGGTAAACCGCCCCCACAGGCCAGAGGATCCGGTATCAATCTTGAGCATATGCTAAATCAGCCCTGCCCAAAACATGGTACGAAAGAAAGACCATCCGGGCACCTATGGATGGATTGTCACATTATGAAGGAGTACAAGAATTCCAATCTTTTTCATGACATCCATGGGCCAGGTGGCAGTTCTGGGCCCGGCTCTCACGGTCCGGGTTATGGCGGTGGCGGTTCTAACTCTGGATTCCAAGGAAATCAAGGCAATTACAACAACCAGGGTGGTTACAACCAACAGAGTAATCAGGGGAGTCAGCAGCATCAACAGTCTGGTTATCAGAGCAACCCAAAGCAGTTGAATAGTGGGCAATATCATGTTTTTACCACTAGCTTGTGTAAACGTGATCAGAAGCTTCATAGGAGGTCAGTCAATGATGTTGAGCCGGCGGTTCCTCGTTACCTGCGTTGGTCTGAGCAGCCCATTGTGTGGAGTAGGGAAGATCACCCGCCCCGGGTTGATAATCCAAGTCATTTGGCTTTGGTGGTCGCACCTCAGGTTGGAGGGTATAAGTTTACCAAAGTACTCATGGACGGAGGGAGCAGCATCAATATCCTTTATTATGAAACTTTCCGTCGCATGGGGTTGACTGATAAAAATCTTAAGCCGTCAAACACTGTTTTCCATGGTGTGGTGCCTGGTAAGTCGGCATATCTAGTTGATAAGATAGCTCTGGAGGTTGTTTTTGGAGATGATAGTGACTCTAGGTCAGAGACATTGACCTTTGAAGTGGTCAAGATCCACATCCCATATCATCCTTTGTTTGGACGGCCGGCTTATGCCAAGTTCATGGCGCGGCCGTGTTATGTATATCTGCAACTCAAGATGCCGGGTCACAAAGGAACCATCACAGTGCATGGGAGCCGTAAGATAGCCCTGGAATGTGAAGAAGGGGATGCGGCTTATGCCGAGTCGGTTTGTGCAATGGAGGAGTTAAAATTTTACAAGGACAATGTTGACCCGACATATATGACATCTTTGAAAAAACCAACCACAAAGCATGATGGGGTTCTAAAGTTTAAATCATTAGATGATACCAAGATGGTTGATTTTGTTCCTGGCGACTCATCCAAGCAGTTCAGCATCAGTGCTAATCTGGATCCAAAATAGGAAAGCGCGCTCATCGAGTTCATCCATGAGAACCGGGACATCTTTGCATGGAAGCCTTCAGACATGCCGCGTGTACCGAGAGAACTCGCTGAGCACACTCTTAACATTAATCCAAAATTTAAGCCGGTTAAACAGTTTCTTCGCCGGTTTAATGAGGAGAGGCGGAAGGCCATTGGAGAGGAAGTAGCCCGACTCTTGGCAGCTGGGTTTATCATTGAAGTTTTCCATCCTGAGTGGTTGGCTAACCCAGTGCTGGTGCTTAAGAAGAACGGCACTTGGCGTATGTGTGTGGACTACACGGATTTAAACAAAGCTTGTCCGGCTGATCCTTTTGCTCTCCCTCGTATTGATCAGATTATTGATGCTACGGCGGGTTGTGAGCGTTTGTGTTTTCTGGATCTTATTCTAGTTATCATCAGATCAAGATGGCAGTTAAGGACCAGGAGAAGACAACTTTCATAACTCCTTTTGGAGCCTTCTGCTATGTGTCTATGCCTTTTGGGCTCAAGAGTGCCTAGGTGACTTATCAGAGATGTGTGCAAAATTGCCTTCATAATCAAATTGGGCGTAATGTTCATGCTTATGTGGATGACATTATGGTAAAATCCAGAGAGAAAGAGACATTGATAGATGATTTGAAGGAAACCTTTGATAATCTCAGGGTTTATAAGATGATGCTTAACCCGGCCAAGTGTGTTTTTGGTGTGCCGGCAGGCAAGCTCTTGGGTTTTCTGGTGTCTAATAGGGGCATTGAAGCTAATCCGGAGAAAATCAAGGTCATTACTTCTCTGGCTAAGCCGGTGTGTGTTAATGATGTGCAACGTTTGGCGGGCCATATTGCGGTGTTAAGCCGGTTTATAAGCCGGTTAGGATAGAAGGCTATCCCTCTGTATCAGATGATGAAGAAGACAGATAACTTTGTCTGGAGTGATGTTGCTAATACAACGTTTGAGGATTTGAAGAAGCAGCTGGCTGAGCCGCCCGTGCTTGCTGCCCCTATTGATAAAGAGCCTTTGTTGTTATATGTGGCTACTAATAGCCGGGTTGTCAGTGTATCCATTATGGTGGAAAGGAAGGAAGCAGGCAAGGAGTATCCAGTTCAAAGGCCGGTTTCTTATATCAGTGAGGTGCTTATTGAATCCAAGCAGAGATATCCGTGCTGGCAGAAGCTTGTATACGGGGTGTTCTTGGCCAGCTGGAAGCTTAAACACTATTTTCTGGGTCATCCCATCACCGTGGTTAGCTCTACTCCTTTGGGAGATATCATCCAAAACAGAGAGGCAACTGGGCGGGTTGCTAAGTGGGCTACTAAGCTTGGACCTCACGGGTTAAAATATGTGCCTCACACGGCCATCAAGTCTCAGGCGCTGGTGGATTTCATCAATGATTGGACATAGCTGCAGATGCCTGAGGAAAAGCCAGATAACACGTATTGGACTATTCACTTTGATGGGTCCAGGCAACTTGAGGGCTCGGGGGTTGGAGTTATTCTTGCTTCCCCTCGAGGTGCTAAATTTTGTTATGTTCTCCGTTTGATGTTTCCTTATACTAACAATGCAGTTGAGTATGAGGGCTTACTCCACGGTCTTCGGATGGCTAAGGAGATGAATTTAAGCCGGGTTAGGTGCTTTGGCGACTCAGACTTGGTGGCTTAGCAAGTGTCTAGTACTTGGGATTCTAAAGATCCGCTCATGGCGGCTTATCGACGAGAGGTGGACGTGATTGCTGGTCATTTCAAGGGCTATCAAGTTGAGCACGTTGATCGGAGGAAAAATGAAGCGGTGAATGCTTTAAGCCGGTTGGGTTCTCAACGTAAACCGGTGCCACCTAACGTCTTTCTTGACGTTTTGCATAACCCGTCGGTGAAATTACCTACGGAGGAGGATTTGGCTATTCCTGACCCGTAAGCTCAGTTGGTGGCGGCTCTTCATGTAATCCCGGATTGGACAGTACCTTAGTTGGCTTATATGACTCGGGGCGAGTTACCTGAGGATGAAACCTTAGCCAGGTAGATAACCTGGCGGTCTAAGTCAATGACAATTGTTAATGGAGAGTTACATCATCGCAGTGTCACATGGGTGTTTCAACGTTGTGTGTCTCCAGAAGAGGGCTGTGAGATCTTACGAGAGATTCATGAAGGATATTGTGGTCATCATGCCGGTTCAAAATCCCTCGTGGCCAAAGCTTTCCGTCATGGGTTTTATTGGTTAACAGCCCATGCTGATGCAGAGGACCTCGTCAGCAGGTGTGATGGATGTCATAAATTTGCACGACGAGCCCATGTGTCGTCTCAAGAATTGAGGATGATTCCAATTACTTGGTCGTTTGCAGTTTGGGGGCTTGATATGGTTGGACCTTTCAAAAGATCCAAGGATAAGAAGACCCACCTTTTGATGGCGGTTGCTAAGTTCACTAAGTGGGTAGAGGCAGAGCCAGTTAGTAAGTGTGATGCAGCAACAGCGGTTCAATTCATGAAGAAGGTGATATTCCGTTTTGGCTTTCCACACAACATCATAACAGACAATGACACTAATCTCTCTAAAGGTGCTATGGAAGAATTTTGTCAATGTGAGCACATCCGGCTTGATGTGTCGTCAGTGGCTCACCCCCAATCTAATGGTCAAGCTGAGAGAGCCAATCAAGAGATCTTGAAAGGCATCAAGCCCCGGCTTATGGTTCCTCTGCAAAGGACGCCGGGTTGTTGGGTGGAGGAGTTACCTTCCGTGTTATGGAGCATCAACACCACCCCTAACAGATCTACGGGATACACACCTTTCTTCATGGTTTACGGAGCAGAGGCGGTTCTCCCTAGTGACATCCGTCATGACTCACCTCGTGTGGCGGCTTATGTTGAAGCTGACAATGAAAAAGCACGTCAGGAAGCACTTGACCCGTTGGATGAGGAGCGTGACATCATAGCGGCTCGTTCGGCGATTTACCAGCAAGATTTGTGCCATTATCACAGCCGCCGAGTTAAAACCAGAAATTTCCAAGAAGGTGATCTGGTGCTCCGGCTTATCCAGGATCAGACTGATATGCACAAGTTATTCCCACCTTGGGAAGGACCCTTTGTGTTCATCAAGAATCTGAACAATGGGTCATATTACCTTATCGATGTTTGAGACCACAAGGACTCACGCACGTCAGAGGAGGAGACCCGCTAGCCCGGGAATATTGCTCACCTTAGGCCTTACTACACTTGAGCCACTGGCTCTTCCAATGTACATATTTTGACAATGTATATATTATGATCGATATAATAAAGCCAGCATCCCTGCTAAAGTAGGGCCTCTGTCATTTTTTGCTCTTTAAATAATGAGTTTTTGGTCACATGGGGGCTTCTGCTTTATAAAGCAAAGTTATGATTACCCTTTGATCCGGCTTATAGGCCACATAAAAAGCTTGGGGGCTTACTACCCAGGTTAAAGGGACCAAAGAGAGTCTGTTGCACAGCACAACTCAAACATAGGTACCCAGCGAGCATAGCTCACAAATAAGTCACTTGGGGGCTTCCTGTTCAAACATAGGTGTATTCACCAAAGAGAACATAGCATTACTACCCTCTTGACAGGGTTATTTTGTTCAAACATAGGTGTATTCACCAAAGAGGACATAACCCTTTCGGGTTATCCTGCCTGTATGCCAGCTGCTTCTCCATCAGGTAATCCTGATTGACCGGCCGAACTCTTAACAGTCAATCTTTTAAACAAGACCCTGAACTCATTAAGGTTAAAACTCCGGTTTGTCATGTGAGGGCACGGTTTACGGAAAGCAAGGAGAAGCTCAAGCTAATAAAGTTGCCTTCCTTGAAACTTGGATAAATCGGCATGTGATGCACGATGCTACTCTGCCCCCGCGTACTCCTGATAAGTCTATCTTTAAATAAGAACTGAACTTATCTGGGTTAAAATGTCGATTGGGTAATGTGAGTGCCAGCTCACGGAAAACGCGTACCTTCCAGTGGCTAGTGCTAGTTTCATTGAAGAAGATATTTTGGCTTGGCGGCCTATGAAAGCCTTGGATTTTCTGTTGTTTGTTGCTTTGAAAGTCTTTTTGAGATTTTTTCTTATGTGACATAGTAATATATGGTGGAAAACCAATAAGGCTTATAATGCCTTCTGATTCGTATATGACATTAACCGGTGTTTATTGACCCGGTCCGGCTTTGTTCATAAGCCGGCAATCTTTAATAGTTACCAGTGCTCGGAGTTTTGGGCTATCACCCTTACTGCGCTGGCTTGATAAACCAACAAGTGTGATCAAATATCACAGGTATGATATATTTTAATCATATATGGTTATTATTTCAACCAGCCTTGGTTATAAATCATGATAAAGTTTAGGTTGGGGCATTATAACCCGTCCAGCGGTAAACTGCCAGGGCATTTTTTCATCTATTTTATGTAGGAAAAGATTCAAGATTGATAATATCATCAGGCATATATAGCATAACTTCGCATGACGGATGAAGAAGTATTATAAACAACACAATATGCACGATGGCATAGCAGAACAAGAAGTTTAAAGCTAGCCTATTACATGTCGTTTGGAGCCCAAAAGGATAACTGTTTTTCAGTTTCATACACAACAGATGATAAACCAGCCCCGATTTATGAATCTTGGCCCGGCTGACTTGAAGGTTGCGACTCATCCCTTGTTGGTTCGTCCTCCTCCACCGTCTGGAAGTTGGGTTTGGACCAGTCAAAGCCACGTAGGGCGACAAATTCAGCCTTGTCATCAATCAGGTCAGACGGATCAATGTCAGGGGCGAAAGTGTGCTTACGAATTAGCGGGATTAAGTCCATCACTTTATAGGAAGGAGTCGCCATCTTCTGGTTATCTGCGTCATAACCCGGCTGATACTTGGTAAGGTTGGTTTCTTCAGCAATGATTGTGGCATGAGGGCGAATCTCCTTGACGCAAGCAGCAAAGTCTTGTTGATCAAAAAGAGTTCCATCTTCCTTGAGACTGGGGTACCCACTGGCTACGTCCGCCGGGTCTAACTCTAGTACCCAGGCTTTGGCACGGCTCAAAGCTGTCACAGCTCCGGCTCTAGCACAGGATCGCTTGATTTCTTGGAACCTAGCGGGCAAGATGGACAGTTTCTTCAAGATATCACTTAACAAATTTGGTTCTTGATTAGCCGGGGAGATAGTGGCAAGAGTTCGTTGAGCTCCAGTATACAATTGTTCCACAACCGTATAAACCGCCTTCAGCTTTACCAGTGCATCTCGGCTCAGATTGCTGCTCCTGGGACCTGTAAAGTTTACGCAATGGGTTAAGTGGCGGCTTATATTATGATGGCAAATACTCAGTTTGAGTAAGTAACAAGGTGACTTACCGAATATTGTAGAAACCATCTGAGACACATGGTTCTTTAAACCGGTGAGTTCAGCGGTAACCTCTTCCAGAGCCGCCTCAGCCTTCTCAGCACGCTGCGTCAAGGTAGTCTTCTCATTGACCCAAGCCTCTTTCTCCGCAGTGAAGCTGGTCTTCAGTTTTTCTGCTTCAGACACACTCAACTGGAATTTGGATTCAGCTTTATTTGTCTCAGTCTCTTGAGCCGCCAGCCGGGTCTTGGCCTCAGACAATTGAGTTTCCAGTTCTGTGGTCGGAGCCTGCATACAACATAAGTTCGTTCAGTTTCATGGCGGATTACAAAACACAAGTCCCAAGTGCTTTGCAAGCAAACAACACTTGGCACTTGGGGGCTAATGTCTATCAAACAAAATTTTCAAAGGAATTGGCTCTTTCTAACAAGTCCCAAGTGATTTGCAAGCAGTAACACTTGGCACTTGGGGGCTAATGCATATTGCTTGTTTTTCTTATTAAAGATAAGCCAGGTGTGACAGTTCTAGCCGACTCATGAGAGATATGCAGTTAAATTTTGGTCTTTTACATAATGACTACTAGGACCGGCTCATTCATACTGATTAAACCGGCCCTTGGGGACTACACATGCAAATTGAAATACTATCAGCATCCAGTTTAGTTGTAAACCAGACTTGGAGGGAGTCTAAGACAGAGGCTTATGAGTCTTTTAAGTCTATAGATCATTCAATCTTATCATAATCAGAAGACTTGGAGGCTGGCAAGGTATATAACTTATTTAAACCGGAGAACGTACCTCATATTTTTGGTGCATCTGTTTGACCATCTCAATTTCTGAATCACGGCTGGAGTGCACTTGACTGAGATAAATAGATAGCACTTCACTAATACTCAGGTGAGCATAGTGGGAGATGTCAAACCTCGCTTTCTGCCTTTCCATAACTTCCTGTTTGGCAGAGTGTCTTGCTAGAACATTTGGATTCCCCAGTTCAACGAATCTGGTACCAGTGATTAAAACGTCATCACCTTAACTCTCCGGCGGGTTAGCTAAGCTGGACAGTTCAATACTTGACGGGTCAATAATAGTTTCATTAGCAGACGGCTCAGGTAAATCCGGTTGAACGTTGAGAGCAGGGTCCTCTGGCTGTTCAGGGTGTTCTGGCACAAAGGTTGACTGATCCGGTTCAGCAGTTTTTGGATCTTCGGCCGGCTTTGTCACCCTTCGCCTTTTTGGGCTTTGCTTGACCGCTAAAAAGAATTTGGACAAGTCAGTATAATGGTAAAGTCATACAGGTATAGAAGAAAGATATTTATTATTACCCAGGGGCAGTCTTGAAAGCCGGCAGTTGAGTTTGTGATGAATCACCAGAGGAGGAACGAGAAATCTCCTGCAAGGATGGAATCAAAATTGAGTGATTAAGTAACTCGTTGGTAAATACAAGGGTTCAGGTTAAAAAAGAACCTCATTTTGGCGTTTCTGAGGGGTATTCGGTAAGCCGGAGGGTAAATCGTCATCTCCACCGGTCCGGGTCTAGCGGCGGCTCTCATGTTGGTGTCGTTTCAAAAGAAAATGAGGATCTAAATAAGCCAAGGGGTGTGAAAACCTTACTTTCCGGGTTACCCGCCGAAGTTTCTGCCTTGGTAAAGGTTCTGAGTCGGAGGAAATAATAGTTACCTCTTTTTCGACCGCCTGGCTGGTCCCCGTGTCATCCTGGCAATAGTCAGTGTCAATAAGGTTGTTAAAAAACAGGCCAAGAGAGTCAAGGGCTACCTCCGACTCAGAGGTGTCATCCAGCTTGAGTAAATCAGAGGCAGTTGGTTTCTTCTTAGACTTTCTGACGGTCTTCTTGGCAGCTCTCGCAGCAGCTCTAGCTTTTTTAGTAGCCTCATGGTCATATTTGGGTTTCCAGAAGTCAGATTTAGCCTGTGGAAGGATAACATATTCAAGTTCATGCAATAATTAACTGCTAAGGAAAAAGAAGTCAAAAGATTTACCTCTAGCACCAGGTTAAGCTTGCAGAAAGGGTTCAAACCCACTAGGCCGCAGTCTTCATATTTTCTATTGACAAGTGTGGTTGCCATTTTAATGATGGACTCTCCGGTCAGACGCAGGGAGCTATGACATAATGGATCATCCGTTCCTCCGGTGTATGAATACATTAAGCCAGGTTGGCGACTTGAAGGTATGATCCGCCATGCGACCCAGCAGCGGATCAAGTCGACTCCGATTAAGCCATTTCCTAGCAAGGCTTGAACTCTTCTGATTGTGGGGACAAGTTTCTTGCGTTCGACAGGGGTAAGATTATCAGGGAGTTGGTATTTGGCGTCAAGACGCTCAGCGCGATAACCCGGCATTGGATTTTCATCAGACGACGAGGTATCTTTTTTAGTAGAACTATGTTTGATTCCAGTCCTTGGGATGGCTTGGCAGGACTACTAGAGGGAAGATGGCATCTCGTCTGCGTTGAATTGAAATTCCGCCAAGTTCCAAGCTGAGACCGTTGGTGTACTCGTTCTAGCGGTTCAAGTAGAAGTATTCCCTGAAGAGTTCAACAGTAGGTTCTTCTTGAAGGTAAACCTCATAGAAAACTTGGAAGTTACATATGTTTGATACAGAATTGGGTTTGATATCTTGCGGATGGAGTTTGAAAAAGCGCAGAACATCTCTAAAGAATTTTGAGCCAGGTGGCGAGAAGCCCCGGTTCATATGATCAGTGAAGACAATAATTTCACCGTCCTGCGGCTGAGGTCTCTCTTCAGCCGGATCAGGAGCACGATAAGGCATGACACTTTTCTCTGGTAAGTATCCAACAGTGATGAAATATTTCAAAGTGCTCTCGGTGACTGTGGAAGGGACCTAGTTGCAAGTTGTCATCGTCTTCGGCGGCATGGTGAAAGAACAAGCTAAAAGGAAATAGTTTGTCGGCTCAAGTTAGTTGGTGGGATTACAAGTTAACAATCACAATGCATGTTTATAATGGCGGCTTAAGCAAGAGCTAATGATATATGAAGAAAAGATAAGCCGACAGGGTAAGCCGCCATGACTAAGATATCCAAGAGTTGCCGAAAGCAAAATTGACTAAGTACTGGGACAAACAAGTTTCGCAGATAGGAGGCTACAAATTTGGATCTACCGCTGTTTAGAAAAAGGGAATAAATTCATCTACAAAAGGTGACAGTGGAAAAGCAGAGGATCTCTAGAGGAGATCTGTCGCGGTGGGGACATAATCTAGTGTTAAAACAAGTGCTAAAACTACTACAGCACAAGATTCCTATGGTTTTTGGATCTAATACATGGATCTAAACAGAGGAAAAGAAGGACGGTGACGAACGCGGATGGACACCGATGAACACCGACAAACCCTTGATAACCCACAAGTATAGGGGATCAATTGTAGCCTCTTTCGATAAGTAAGAGTGTCGAACCTAACGAGGAGCTAAAGGTAGAACAAATATTCCCTCAAGTTCTATCGACCACCGATACAACTCTACGCATGCTTAACGTCCGCTTTACCTAGAACAAGTATGAAACTAGAAGTACTTTGTAGGTGTTGTTGGGTAGGTTTGTAAGATAATAAAGAGCACATAAATAAAAAGTAGGGGCTATTTAGATGAAGACACAACTAAGTTAGTTTTAGTATAGAGCTTTTTGTCACGAGAAAGTTATTTCTCCCTAGGCAATCGATAACTAGACCGGTAATCATTATTGCAATTTTATTTGAGGGAGAGGCATAAGCTAACATACTTTCTCTTCTTGGATATATGCACTTATGATTGGAACCCTAGCAAGCATCCGCAACTACTAAAGATCATTAAGGTAAAACCCAACCATAACATTATAAGGCATCAAGTCCTCTTTATTCCCATACGCAAACAACCTACTTACTCAGGTCTGTGTTTCTATCACTCACGCCACCCACCATAAGCAAATCATGAACATATTGCAAACCCTACAGCAGGGATCCCTCACGCTTGTGCGACACAGAGAGCACCATAGGACAACACCAATAATAAAATATGCAACTCAAACCAATCACGATCATCAATTAACCCATAGGACAAAACGGATCTACTCAAACATCATAGAATAGCCATACATCATTGGGAAATAATATATAGCATTGAGCACCATGTTTAAGTAGATATTACAACGAGTAAAAGAGGGGTTACACCACTGCATAGAGGGGGGAAGAGTTGGTGATGATGGCGGTGAAGTTGTTGGTGTAGATTGCGGTGATGATGATGGCTCCAGCGGTGTTCCGGCGCCACCAGAAGAGAGGGGGAGAGAGTCCCCTTCTTCTTCTTCTTCTTCCTTGACCTTCTCCCTAGATGGGAGAAGGGTTTCCCCTCTAGTCCATGGCCTCCATGGCATGGGAGGGGCGAGATCCCCTCCGAGATTGGATCTGTCTCTCTGTCTCTCTCTGTTTCTGCGTTCCAGATTCTGCCCTTTCACCGTTTCTTAAATTCCCGGAGATCCGTAACTCTGATTGGGCTGAATTTTGGACACGATTTTTATTCGGATATTAGCTTTGTTGCGGCGAAAGAAGGGCACCAACCGCCTTACGGGGTGACCGCGAGGGCCCAGGGCGCGCCTGACCCCCTAGGGCGCCCCCTACCTCGTGGCCCCCTCGGGCATCGTCTCGCGTTGATTCTTCTTCCCAAAAATCACATATATTCCAAAAGAATCCCCGTCAGTTTTTATCCCGTTTGGACTCCGTTTGGTATGGATTTTTTGCGAAACAAAAAACATGCAACAAACAGGAACTAGCACTGGGCACTGGATCAAAATGTTAGTCCCAAAAATAGTATAAAAAGTTGCCAAAAGTATATGAAAGTTGTAGAATATTTGCATGGAATAATAAAAAATTATAGATACGACAGACATGTATCAGCATCCCCAAGCTTAATTTCTGCTCGTCCTCGAGTAGGTAAATGATAAAAAAGATAATTTTTGATGTGGAATGCTACCTAGCATAATCTTGATCATGTAATCTAATCATGGCATGAATATTAAGACACGAGTGATTCAAAGCAATAGTCTATCATTTGACATTAAGACAATAATACTTCAAGCATACTAATAAAGCAATCATCTCTTTTCAAAATAACATGGCCAAAGAAAGTTATCCCTACAAAATCATATGGTCTGGCTATGCTCCATCTTCACCACACAAAATATTCAAATCATGCACAACCTCGATGACAAGCCAAGCAATTGTTTCATACTTTTGACGTTCTCAAACCTTTTCAACTTTCACGCAATACATGAATGTGAGCCATGCACATAGCACTATAGGTGGAATAGAATATGATGGTGGAGATTGTGTGGAGAAGACAAAAAGGAGAAAGTCTCACATCGATGCGGCTAATCAACGGGCTATGGAGATGCCCATCAATTGATGTCAATGTGAGGAGTAGGGATTTCCATGCAACGGATGCACTAAGAGCTATAAGTGTATGAAAGCTCAAACTGGAAACTAAGTGGTTGTGCATCCAACTTGCTTGCTCATGAAGGCCTCGGGCATTTGAGGAAGCCCATCATCGGAATATACAAGCCAAGTTCTATAATGAAAATTCCCACTAGTTTACGAAAGTGATAACTCAAGAGACTCTCTATATGAAGAACATGGTGCTACTCTGAAGCACAAGTGTGGTAAAAGGATAGTGACATTGTCCCTTCTCTTTTTTCTCTCATTTTTTATTATTTTTCTTTTTTTTCTTTTTTGTAGGCTTCTTTGGCCTCTCTCTTTTTTGGGGCTTCTTTGGCCACTTTTATTTTGATAACCTCACATGGGACGATGTTCTAATAATGCTGATCATCACACTTTTATTTACTCACAACTTAATATTACAACTCGATACTAGAACAAAGATATGACCCTATATGAATGCCTCCGGCAGTGTACCGGGATGTGCAATGATCTAGCGTAGCAATGACATCAAAAAATGGACAAGCCATGAAAACATCATGCTAGCTATCTTACGATCATGCAAAGTAATATGACAATGATGCTCAAGTCATGTATATGATGATGATGGAAGTTGCATGGCAATATATCTCGGAATGGCTATGGAAATGCCATAATAGGTAGGTATGGTGGCTGTTTTGAGGAAGATATAAGGAGGCTTATGTGTGATAGAGCGTATCATAGCACGAGGTTTGAATGCACCGGCGAAGTTTGCACCGACTCTCAAGGTGAGAAAGGGCAATGCATGGTACCAAAGAGGCTAGCAATGATGGAAGGGTGAGAGTGCGTATAATCCATGGACTCAACATTAGTCATAAAGAACTCACATACTTATTGCAAAAATCTATTAGTCATCGAAACAAAGTACTACGCGCATGCTCCTAGGGGGATAGATTAGTAGGAAAAGACCATCGCTCGTCCCCGACCACCACTCATAAGGAAGACAATCAAAAAATAAATCATGCTCCGACTTCATCACATAACGGTTCACCATACGTGCATGCTACGAGAATCACAAACTTCAACACAAGTATTTCTACAATTCACAACTACCCACTAGCATGACTCTAATATCACCATCTTTATATCGCAAAACTATTGCAAGGAATCAAACATATCATATTCAGTGATCTATAAGTTTTATGTAGGATTTTATGTCTAACCATGTGAATGACCAATTCCTGTCATCTCTCTAAATAGATATAAGTGAAACAAGATAGTTTAATTCTTTCTACAAAAGATATGCCCACGCTCTAAAAAATATAAGTGAAGCAAAAGAGCATTCTACAAATGGCGGTTTTCTATGTGAAGAGAAACAGGCAATCCAAACTTCAAAAGATATAAGTGAAGCACATGAAGCATTCTATAAATCCATACTCAAAAGATATAAGTGAAGTGCAATGAGCATTCTATAAATAAACCATGGAATATCTCATACCAGCATGGTGCATAAAACAAAAAATGAAAACTAAATGCAAAAGACGCTCCAAGATTTGCACATATCACATGAACGAAACGAATCCGAAAACATACCGATACTTGTTGAAGAAAGATGGGATGCCTTCCGGGGCATCCCCAAGCTTAGACGCTTGAGTCTCCTTGAATATTTATTTGGGGTGCTTTGGGAATCCCCAAGCTTGAGCTCTTGCCTTACCTCCTTCTCCTCACACTGAGACCTCCTCGTTCTTCGAACACTTCATCCACACAAAACTCAACAGAAAGCTCGGTAAGATCCGTTAGTATAATAAAGCAAATCACTACTCTAACTACTGTTTAAAACCAATTCATATTTTATTTTTGCATTGTATCTACTGTAATATAACTTTTCCATGGCTTAATCTACTGATAGAAATCGATAGTTTCATCAAAACAAGCAAACTATGCATCAAAAAACAGAATCTGTCTTAAACAGGACAGTCTACAGTAATTTGAATATTCACCATACTTCTGGTACTCCAAAAATTCTTAAAAATTAGGAAAAATAAATTTTTTTTATATAAATACAGTGCAAAAATTTTTAGAACCGTTTGACATTCCAGTAAAAAACTTAAAATTGCGCACTATAGCCAAAGTTTCTGTTTTGCACCGCACAAACCAACAAGCAATGTAAACATCCTAAAGGCAAACCTTGGCACATTATTTTTATAATACAATGGATTTTTACAAGGGGATAATTATTTTTGTTGAAAAGTTTCTGTAATAAAGATTCACAAAGTTTCCGTGAGCATGAACAAAGTTCAAGGAGCTCCCCCACTTCAACAATGCTTGTCTCTCTCACTTTCACTTTCCTTTTTGAAATTTTTTGGGTTCCCCTCTTTATTTTTTGTTTTTAAACTATATAAAAGCAATCAATAGAAATAAATGATTCTCTAAAACTTCCGGGTTGTCTCCCTGGCAGCGCTTTCTTTAAAGCCATTAAGCTAGGCATAAGGTGCTCAAGTAATGAATCCACCCGGATCCCAAGGTATATCAAAGCCAATTTTAATTAACAATGATTTGTGATTTAGTAGTGAGCACAAAGCAACATATATCATGTAATGACGAAGTCTAACTCTCTTCCTATGCATCGGCATGTCATAAAAGAACAATTCATGCACACATAGTAAAGGCCAATGCATAGTATAAGCAGTTTCTTGCAATTTTATCATATTGAAAACATGGAGAGGCGGAGATGTAGTTCCTCTCTCATAATAATTGCAAGTAGGAGCAGCAAGCACATGCATATTATATCTATCAAAATCATCATGTGCAGTAGTGAAACGCAACCCATCAATATAATCCTTAATAAGGGCAAACTTCTCCGATATAGTGTAGTCGGGAGAATTCAAATAGACAATAGGACTATCATGCGTGGGTGCAATAGCAACAATTTCATGTTTAACATAAGGAACTATAGCAAGTTCATCTCCATAAGCACAATTCATATTGGCATCTTGGCCACAAGCATAGGAAGCATCATCAAAAAGGGATATTTCAAAAGAATCAACGGGATCATAATAATCATCATAGCAATCATCCTTCGGTAAGCACGAAGGGAAATTAAACAATGTATGAGTTGAAGAGTTACTCTCATTAGAAGGTGGGCACGGGTAGCTAATCCGCTCTTCCTCCTTTTGTTCTTCACTCTCCTCATCATCTTTTTCATCCAATGAGCTCACAGTTTCTTCAATTTCTTCTTCCATAGACTCCTGCAAAATATTAGTCTCTTCTTGGACAGTGGAGACTTTCTCAATAAATTCATCAATATCATAATTGTATATATAATTCTCATAGCAATATTTAAGGATAGCTAAATTTCAGGTCTATAAACTGAATCATCAAAATATTCAAACTCTTTAAATAAAGATTCAATATCATAAGCACCCATAAAAGCAACGAATTCTTATATTTGTTCCACATCATAATAATCATATATACCATTAGAATAAGAAGCCAAGGTTTCATCATCATTAAATTCACATGAAAAGGGAAGGTGTGGAGCCTTCATCCTAGAGCAACAAGTATAATCATATATCTCAAGCATAGTTGCCAAGCATACCAATGCAACATATAAATTTGATCCTATAATAGTTTCCCTTTTTGAGTCAAGCAATAATCCCTAAAGTATTCACGCTGATCCAACGTTACTCCCATTATAAAGTTGAATGGGGTTTTCTCAGGATTATCAAAGTAGTACATAATATCTTTCACATAATGAGCATCGAGGGTTTTAGGAGGTTCCCCATCTCCATGAGTAGCAAGTGAACCTAATTTTTTTGGTATTTCGTGTTCCATATCCATAACTAAAGATAGAGAACAACTTAGAACAGCAAATAAAAATTACTTAGTGATAAAGCAAGCAAGCACACACGAGAATATTCACCCCACGCTACAACTCCCCGGCAACGGCGCCATAAAAAGGTCTTGATAACCCACAAGTATAGGGGATCAATTGTAGCCTCTTTCGATAAGTAAGAGTGTCGAACCTAACGAGGAGCTAAAGGTAGAACAAATATTCCCTCAAGTTCTATCGACCACCGATACAACTCTATGCACGCATAACGTTCGCTTTACCTAGAACAAGTATGAAACTAGAAGTACTTTGTAGGTGTTGTTGGATAGGTTTGCAAGATAATAAAGAGCGCGTAAATAAAAAGTAGGGGCTGTTTAGATGAAGATGATGACCCACAAGTGTAGGGGATCTATCGTAGCCTTTTCGATAAGTAAGAGTGTCAAACCCAACGAGGAGCAGAAGGAAATGATAAGCAGTTTTCAGTAAGGTATTCTCTGCAAGCACTGAAATTATCGGTAATAGATAGTTTTGTGATAAGGTAATTTGTAATGAGTAGCAAGTAATGAAAGTAAATAAGGTGCAGAAAGACAGCCCAATCCTTTTTGTAGCAAAGGACAAGCCTGGACACACTCTTATATGAAGTAAAGCGCTCCCGAGGACACATGGGAATTATCGTCAAGCTAGTTTTCAACACGATCATATGATTCACGTTCGGTACTTTGATAATTTGATATGTGGGTAGACCGGTGCTTGGGTAATGTCCTTACTTGGACAAGCATCCCACTTATGATTAACCCCTATTGCAAGCATCCGCAACTACAACAGAAGTATTAAGGTAAACCTAACCATAGCATGAAACATATGGATCCAAATCATCCCCTTACAAAGCAACGCATAAACTAGGGTTTAAGCTTCTGTCACTCTAGCAACCCATCATCTACTTATTACTTCCTAATGCCTCCCTCTAGGCCCAAACAATGGTGAAGTGTCATGTAGTCGACGTTCACATGACACCACTAGAGGGATGCCAACATACATCTCATCAAAATATCGAACGAATTCCAAATTCACATGACTACTAATAGCAAAACTTCTCCCATGTCCTCAGGAACAAACGTAACTACTCACAAAGCATATTCATGCTCAAAATAAGAGGGGTATTAATATGCATATTGGATCTGAACATATAATCTTCCACCAAGTAAACCAACTAGCATCAACTACAAGGAGTAATCAACACTACTAGCAACCCACAGGTACCAATCTGAGGTTTGGATACAAAGATTGGATACAAGAGATGAACTAGGGTTTGAGATGAGATGGTGCTGGTGAAGATGTTGATGGAGATTAACCCCCTCCCGATGAGAATATCGTTCGTGATGATGATTTCCCCCTCCCGGAGCGAAGTTTCCCCAGCAGAACAGCTCTACCAGAGCCCTAGATTGGTTCCGCCAAGGTTCCGCCTCGTGGCGGCGGAGTTTCGTTTTTCCTCGGACGAAAGACCTCATATAGCAGAAGATGGGCATCAGAGGGCCACCAGGGGGCCCACGAGGCAGGGGGGCGCGCCCAGGGGGGTAGGGCGCGCCCCCACCCTCGTGGCTGGTCGGTGGCCCCCCTCTGGTACTTCTTGCGCTCAGTATTTTTTATATATTCTGGAAATAACTTCCGTGAAGTTTCAGGACTTTTGGAGCTGTGCAGAATAGGTCTCTAATATTTGCTCCTTTTCCAGCCTAGAATCCTAGCTGCCGGCATTCTCCCTCTTCATGTAAACCTTGTAAAATAAGAGAGAATAGGCATAAGTATTGTGACATAATGTGTAATGACAACCCATAATGCAATAAATATCGATATAAAAGCATGATGCAAAATGGATGTATCAACTCCCCCAAGCTTAGACCTCGCTTGTCCTCAAGCGAAAGCCGAAATCGAAAAACATGTCCACATGTTTAGAGATAGAGGTGTCGATAGAATAAAATATGGACAAGAGGGCATCATGATCATTCTTAGAATAGTAACATATATATATATTATCATATGGTCTCTTATGCTAAAGTAATGATTCAATCACAATTTCAAGTATGAATCATAAACTTCATTGAGAACCAACAAACTCTGATCTCAGTCATTGAGGCAATTGCAATTTATCATAACATAGGAAAGAGTCAATATAAGAGCTTTTCAGCAAGTCCACATACTCAACCATCTTTTAGTCTTTCACAATTGCTAACACTCCCACAATATTTATGAGTATGAAGTCTTAATCGGACACAGAGAAAGATAGGGGCTAATAGTTTTTGCCTCCCAATGTTTTACCTCAAGGGTAATGTCAACAATAATAGTTCATGAAAACTCACATCCAATTAGCTATATATATCTGGATCTTTCCAACACATTGTGCTTGCCAAAGGATAATATGAAAAAGGAAAGGTGAAGATCACCATGACTCTTATATAAGGTAGAAGATAAAAGTAAAATATAGGCCCTTCGTAGAGGGAAGCAGAGGTTGTCATGCGCTTTTATGGTTGGATGCACAAAATCTTAATGCAAAAGAACGTCACTTTATATTGCCACTTGTGATATGGACCTTTATAATGCAGCCCGTCGCTTTTATTTCTTCCATATCACAAGATCGTATAAAGCTTATTTTCTCCACATTAATAAGTCATACATATTCAGAGAGCAATTTTTATTGCTTGCACCGATGACAACTTACTTGGAGGATCTTACTCAATCCATAGGAAGGTATGGTGGACTCTCATGGCAAAACTGGGTTTTAAGTATGTTTGGAAGCACAAGTAGTATTTCTACTTGGTGCAAAGAACTTGGATAACATGAGAGGGAAAGGCAAGCTCAACATGTTGGATGATCCATGACAATATAATTTATCCCAGATGTAATAAAACATAACCCATTACGTTGTCTTCCTTGTCCAACATCAACTCTTTAGCATGTCATATTTTAATGAGTGCTCACAATCATAAAAGATGTCCAAGATACTATATTTATATGTGAACCTCTCTTTCTTTATTACTTCCTATTAATTGCAACGATGACCAAAACTATGTTTGTCAACTCTCAACAACTTTTGTTCATTATACTCTTTATATGTGAGCTCATTACTCTCCATAAGATCCATATGATCTCTTTATTTCTTCTTCTCTTTTATTTTATTTCCTCAAGATCATAGCAAAATAATCAAGCCCTTGACTCAACACTAATGTTTACTATATATAGCTCACGGACTCGATTACATAGGAGGATCATAAAGCAAAACTCACAACTAGATCATACTAAAACTTTATTCTACTAGATCAAGATATTATCAAAAGGATCGAACTAAGAAAAACGATAAAGATAAAAGGTGACGGTGATACGATACCATGGCACTCCCCCAAGCTTGGCAGTTGCCAAGGGGAGTGCCCATACCAGATACTCAGTTCTTCTTTGTTGGTGAAGAAGGTGGAGTTGTTGATGATGTAGGCTTGTCGTCCCTCTTCCAAGGCATAGGCTCACCATCATAGAAGGATGATCGAGTCTCCTGAATCCTCAGATCTGCAGCCAAACTCACCCTCTTGAATCTATATTCATACTCACAGTTTTGATTTTGCAGGTCATAGATCTGGGCTTGGAGGTGCTCGATTTTCTCATGAAGCTTGAAGATGGCCTCGCCAATGTCCTTGACGTCCAACTTGTGGTTGTTGGTGAAATACGTGATCATTATGTGATTGGAGTCGAGTCCACGCTCCACCATCTCCTGACACTTGAAAAGTTGTTGCTCCAATGCCTCGAGCCTTGCCTCCGTGCTTCTAGTCCTCCTTGGTCCCTCAACATCGCGGATGTGCAACAACCCCTCACGCATCTCAATGGTTTGAGGGTGTTGCAGCACCTCCGCGAGGTAGGGGTTGATGACCTTCTCGAAGAACTTGTCCTTGGGGGCACTTGAAGATGACATGACGACCTAGATCTGTCAGAAAAACAGCTTGGAACAAAGACAAGAGATATTTGCGTGATACGGTGGTCAAAACCTTCGGGAGATTATATAATGATTTTTTACCAACCAAAAGAAGTATCGTGCAAGAAAACAGAGTCCGAAGAGCGCACGAGGTGCCCACGAGGCAGGGGCGCGCCCTCCACCCTCGTGGAAGATCGTGTCCTTTTCGGTCTGCTTCTTATTTTCCTATTTTCTTAAATATTCCAAAACGGGGAAATATTGCCATTAGAACTGTTTTGGAGTTGGTTTACTTACCGTACCATATACCTATTCCTTTTTCAGAGTCTGAAACATTCCGGAAAGTGTCCCTTATGTATTCCTCCGGGGTTACGGTTTCAATAACATTAGTTTCAACATTTATAGGATTACCTGAGATATAATGTTTGATTCTTTGGCCATTCACCACCCTTAGATTTGTGCCTTCGAAGTTGTTGATTTTTATGGCACTGGAACGATAGACCACCTCGATAATGTAAGGACCTTCCCATTTAGAGGGAAGTTTGCCTACAAAAAATCTTAAACGAGAGTTGTATAGCAATACATAATCACCTACATTAAACTCACGCTTTTGTACCCTTTTGTCATGCCATCTTTTAACTTTTTCTTTAAATAGTTTGGCATTATCATAGGCCCTGGTTCTCCATTCATCAAGTGAGCTAATTTCAAATAACCTCTTCTCACCGGCAAGTTTGAAATCATAATTGAGCTCTTTAATGGCCCAATATGCCTTATGTTCTCGCTCAGGAGGTAAGTGACATGCTTTGCCACAAACCATTTTATACGGAGACATACCCATAGGATTTTTGTATGCAATTCTATAAGCCCATAATGCATCATCAAGTTTCTTGGACCAATTCTTTCTAGATCTATTAACAGTCTTTTGCAAAATTTGAGCTCTCTGTTACTCAATTCTGCTTGACCACTAGACCGTGGATGATAAGGGGATGCAATTCCATGATTAACATCATACTTAGCAAGCATTTTACGAAAGGCACCATGAATAAAGTGTGAACCACCATCAGTCATTAAATATCTAGGGACTTCAAACCTCAGAAAAATAACTTCTTTATGCATCTTAATACAGGTGTTATGATCAGCACTACTAGTTGGAATAGCCTCTACCCACTTAGTAACGTAATCAACAGCAACTAAAATATGTGTATACCCATTAGAGGAAGGAAAAGGTCCTATATAATCAAAGTCCCAAACATCAAATGGTTCAATAACAAGTGAATAATTCATAGGCATTTCTTGACGTCTACTAATATTACCAATTCTTTGACATTCATCACAAGACAAGACAAACTTACGAGCATCCTTGAAGAGAGTAGGCCAATAAAAACCGGATTGCAATACCTTGTGTGCAGTTCTATCTCCAGCATGGTGACCTCCATAGGCTTCGGAGTGACACTTGCGTAGGATCTGTTCCCGTTCATGCTCATGTACACAACGTCTAATAACACCATCTACTCCTTGTTTATAAAGATGTGGGTCATCCCAAAAGTATTGCCTTAAATCATAGAACTTTTTCTTTTGCTGGTATGTGAAACTAGGTGGTATAAATTTAGCAACAATGTAATTAGCATAATCAGCATATCACGGAGCAGTACGAGAAGCATATATGACATTTAATTGTTCATCAAGAAAGCTATCATCAATAGGTAGTGGGTCATCAAGAACATTCTCGAACATAGACAAGTTTTCTGCAATGGGGTTCTCAGCTCCCTTCCTATCAATAATATGCAAATCAAATTCTTGTAGCAAGAGAACCCATCTAATAAGTCTAGGTTTAGCATATTTCTTTTCCATAAGATATTTAATAGCAGCATGATCAGTGTGAATAGTTACTTTATAATCAACAATATAAGGTCTGAACTTATCACAAGCAAATACAACTGCTAAGAATTCCTTTTCGGTAGTAGCATAATTTCTCTAGGCATTGTCTAGAGTTTTACTAGCATACTGTATAACATTCAATTTCTTATCAA
The DNA here is from genome assembly GCF_056163025.1 of Triticum urartu. Classification (NCBI taxonomy): domain Eukaryota; kingdom Viridiplantae; phylum Streptophyta; class Magnoliopsida; order Poales; family Poaceae; genus Triticum; species Triticum urartu. The sequence goes on along the minus strand of NC_141873.1, from coordinate 98,020,719 downwards.
CTCTTTGTCCTAGAACAACCCCTACAGCACAATCACTAGCATCAAACATAATTTCAAAGGGTAAATTCCAATCAGGTGGCTGAACAATAGGTGCAGAAATCAAAGCTTTCTTAAGTATTTCAAATGTTTTTACACAATCATCATCAAAGACAAAAGGAATATCTTTTTGTAATAGGTTAGTCAGAGGCCGAGAAATTTTTGAGAAGTCCTTAATGAACCTCCTATAAAAACCGGCATGACCCAGAAAACTTCTTATACCTTGGATGTCCTTGGGACACGTCATCTTTTCAATAGCATCAACTTTAGCTTTGTCAACTTCAATACCTCTTTCAGAAATTTTATGCCCCAATACAATACCTTCAGTAACCATAAAGTGACACTTCTCCCAATTCAAGACAAGATTAGTTTGTTCACATCTCTGCAAAACTCGATCAAGGTTGCTCAAGCAATCATCAAAAGAGGATCCATAAACGGAGAAATCGTCCATGAGAACCTCACAAATCTTTTCATAAAAGTCAGAGAATATAGCCATCACGCATCTTTGAAAGGTAGTTGGTGCATTACATAAACCAAAAGGCATACATCTATAAGCAAAGGTACCGAAAGGGCAAGAAAAAGTGGTCTTAGCTTGATTATCAGCTGACACAGGTATTTGAGAGAAACCAGAGTAACCATCTAGAAAGCAAAAATGTGTATGTTTGGATAATCTTTCTATCATTTGATCAATAAAAGGCAAAGGGTAATGATCTTTTTTAGTAGCTTTATTTAATTTGCGGAAATCAATTACCATCCTATAACCTGTAATACTTCTTTGTGGGATCAATTAATCTTTATCATTAGGAACAACGGTAATACCTCCCTTCTTAGGGACACAATGGACATGACTTACTCACTGACTATCAGCAACGGGATAAATTATACCTGCCTCAAGGAGCTTTAATATTTCCTTTCTTACCACTTCTTTCATCTTAGGATTTAGCCATTGTTGGTGATCAATAACCGGTTTGGCATCCTTCTCCAAATTTATTTTGTGTTGACATAGAGTGGGACAAATGCCCTTAAGATCATCAAGAGTATATCCAATAGCAGCACAGTGCTTCTTATGAGTTTTCAATAATTTCTTTTCTTCATGCTCTGAAAGGTTAGCACTAATAATAACATGATATATCTTCTTTTCATCAAGATAAGCATATTTAAGAGTATCAGGTAATGGTTTAAGCTCAAACATGGGATCACCCTTGGGTGGAGGAGGATCCCCTAGGATTTCAACAGGCAAGTTGTGTTTCAGAATAGGTCCTTGTTTAAAGAATACTTCATCTATTTCCCTTCTTTCATTCATGAACATGTTGTTTTCATGGTCGAGCAAATATTGTTCTAAAGGATCATTAGGAGGCACAACAATAGAAGAAATACCAATAATTTCATCCTTACTAGGTAATTCCTCATCACGGGGTTGTCTACGAAATTTAGAGAAGTTAAACTCATGGGACATATCACTCAAACCAATAGTAACAACATCCTTTTCGCAGTCTATCTTAGCATTAACAGTATTTAAGAAGGGTCTACCAAATATAATGGGACAAAAGCTATCTTGTGGGGAACCAAGAACAAGAAAATCAGCATGATATTTAACCTTCCCACACAAGACTTCAACATCTCTAACAATCCCAATCGGTGAAATAATATCTCTATTGGCAAGCTTAATTGTAACATCGATATCTTTTATCTCAGCAGGTGCAATATCATGCATAATTTCTTTGTATAAGGTATGAGGTATTGCACAAGCACTAGCACCCATATCACATAAGCCATGATAACAATGATCTCCTATTTTAACAGAAATAACAGGCATGCCTATAACAAGTCTTTGTTTATCCTTAGCACCAGGCTTAGCAATTCTAGCAGTTTCTTCACAAAAATAAATAACATGCCCATCAATATTATCGGCCAAGAGATCTTTAACCATAGCAATATTAGGTTCAACTTTAATTTGCTCAGGGGGTTTGTGTGTCCTAATATTACTCTTGTTGACTACAGTTGAAGCTTTAGCATGATCCTTAATTCTAACAGGGAAAGGTGGTTTCTCAACATAAGCAGTGGGAACAACAGGATCATCATAAGTGATAGTTTTTTCTTAAACTTTAATAGGTGCAACTACTTTTGTTTCAATGGGAGGATTATATGTAAACCACTTCTCCTTAGGGAGATCAACATGAGTAGCAAAAGATTCACAGAAAGAAGCTACTATCTCAGAGTCAAGTCCATATTTAGTGCTAAACTTATGGAAAACATCAGTATCCATAAAAGATTTAACACAATAAAACTTAGGTGTCATACCTGACTCCTTACCTTCGTCGAGATCCCAATCTTCAGAGTTGTGTTTAATCCTCTCCAATAAATCCCATCTAATTTCAATAGTCTTCATCATAAAAGAACCATCACAAGAAGTATCGAGCATGGAGCGATTGTTGTCACAAAGCCGAGCATAAATTTTTTGAATAATCATTTCTCTTGAGAGCTCATGATTGGGGCATGAATATAACATTGACTTAAGCCTCCCCCCTAAGCTTGGGCGATGCTTTCTCCTTCGCAAGGCCAAAAATTATATATATATAATTACGATCACGATGAACAAGATGCATAGGATAAAACTTCTGGTGAAATTTCAATCTCAATCGCTTATAGTCCCATGATCCCATATCATCACATAGCCTATACCATGTCAATGCATCTACCTTCAAAGATAAAGGGAAGACCTTCTTCTTGATAACATCATCGGGCATACCTGCAAGCTTAAATAATCCACAAACTTCATCCACATAGATTAAGTGCAAATCGGGATGCAATGTTCCATCTCCCCGAAGGAATTTCAAAGTAAACATTTTCAGTAGGTTCAGTAGGTTGGGGGGTAACTAATTGTGGTTCTAGACGAGGTGCAGATACCCTGAACAAACCCCTCAAAGGATTATGTTCCATAGTAACAAGAGACAATAAATTTCAGCACACTATATAAATTTTTCCTTACCAAATTCCACCTACCAAAGGCGCTTCACTCCCCGGCAACGGCGCCAGAAAAGAGTCTTGATGACCCACAAGTGTAGGGGATCTATCGTAGCCTTTTCGATAAGTAAGAGTGTCGAACCCAACGAGGAGTAGAAGGAAATGATAAGCAATTTTCAGTAAGGTATTCTCTGCAAGCACTGAAATTATCGGTAAGAGATAGTTTTGTGATAAGGTAATTTGTAACGAGTAGCAAGTAATGAAAGTAAATAAGGTGCAGCAAGATGGCCCAATCCCTTTTGCAGCAAAGGACACGCCTGGACAAACTCTTATATGAAGTAAAGCGCTCCCTAGGACACATGGGAATTATCGTCAAGCTAGTTTTCATCACGATCATATGATTCACGTTCGGTACTTTGATAATTTGATATGTGGGTGGACCGGTGCTTGGGTACTGTCCGTACTTGGACAAGCATCCCACTTATGATTAACCCCTATTGCAAGCATCCGCAACTACAACAGAAGTATTAAGGTAAACCTAACCATAGCATGAAACATATGGATCCAAATCAGCCCCTTATGAAGCACCGCATAAACTAGGGTTTAAGCTTCTGTCACTCTAGCAACCCATCATCTACTTATTACTTCCCAATGCCTCCCTCTAGGCCCAAACAATGGTGAAGTGTCATGTAGTTGACGTTCACATGACACCACTAGAGGGATGACAACATACATCTCATCAAAATATTGAACGAATACCAAATTCACATGACTACTAATAGCAAGACTTCTCCCATGTCCTCAGGAAAAAACGTAACTACTCACAAAGAATATTCATGTTCAAAATCAGAGGGGTATTAATATGCATATTGGATCTGAACATATAATCTTTCACCAAGTAAACCAACTAGCATCAACTACAAGGAGTAATCAACACTACTAGCAACCTATAGGTACCAATCTGAGGTTTGGATACAAAGATTGGATACAAGAGATGAACTAGGGTTTGAGATGAGATGGTGCTGGTGAAGATGTTGATGGAGATTGACCCCCTCCCGATGAGGAGATCATTGGTGATGACGATGGTGATGATTTCCCCCTCCTGGAGGGAAGTTTCCCCGATAGAACAGCTCTGCCAGAGCCCTAGATTGGTTCCGCCAAGGTTTTGCCTCGTGGCGGCGGAGTTTCGTCCCGTAAGCTTGCTTATGATTTTTCGTCGAACAAAAGACCTCATATAGCAGAAGAAGGGCATCGGAGGGCCACCAGGGGGCCCACGAGGCAGGGGGCACGCCTAGGGGGTAGGGCGCGCCCCCACCCTCATGGCTGGTCGGTGGCCCCCCTCTGGTACTTCTTGCGCTCAGTATTTTTTATATATTCTGGAAATAACTTCCGTGAAGTTTCAGGACTTTTCGAGCTGTGCAGAATAGGTCTCTAATATTTTCTCCTGTTCCAGCACAGAATCCCAGCTGCCGGCATTCTCCCTCTTCATGTAAACCTTGTAAAATAAGAGAGAATAGGCATAAGTATTGTGACATAATGTGTAATAACAGCCCATAATGCAATAAACATTGATATAAAAGCATCATGCAAAATGGACGTATCAGAAGACACAACTAAGTTAGTTTTAGTATAGAGCTTTTTGTCACGAGAAAGTTATTTGTCCCTAGGCAATCAATAACTAGACTGGTAATCATTATTGCAATTTTATTTGAGGGAGATGTATAAGCTAACATACTTTCTCTTCTTGGATCATATGCACTTATGATTGGAACTCTAGAAAGCATCCGCAACTACTAAAGATCATTAAGGTAAAACCCAACCATAGCATTATAAGGCATCAAGTCCTCTTTATTCCCATACGCAAACAACCTACTTACTCGGGTCTGTGTTTCTATCACTCACGCCACCCACCATAAGCAAATCATGAATATATTGCAAACCCTACAGCGAGGATCCCTCACGCTTGCGCTACACGGAGAGCACCATAGGACAGCACCAATAATAAAATATGCAACTCAAACCAATCACGATCATCAATTAACCCATAGGACAAAACAGATCTACTCAAACATCATAGAATAGCCATAGATCATTGGGAAATAATATATATCATTGAGCACCATGTTTAAGTAGATATTACAACGGGTAAAAGAGGGGTTACACCGCTGCATAGAGGGGGGAAGAGTTGGTGATGATGGCGGTGAAGTTGTTGGTGTAGATTGCGGTGATGATGATGGCTCCGGCGGCGTTCCGACGCCACCGGAAGAGAGGGGGAGAGAGCCCCCTTCTTCTTCTTCCTTGACCTTCTCCCTAGATGGGAGAAGGGTTTCCCCTCTTTTCCATGGCCTCCATGGCATGGGAGGGGCGAGAGCCCCTCCGAGATTGGATCTGTCTCTCTGTCTCTCTCTGTTTCTGTGTTACAGATTCTGCCCTTTCACCGTTTCTTAAATTCTCGGAGATCCGTAACTCCGATTGGGCTGGATTTTGGACACGATTTTTATCCGGATATTAGCTTTCTTGCGGAGAAAGAAGGGCACCAACCTCCTTACGGGGTGTCCATGAGGGCGCAGGGCGCGCCTGACCCCGTCGGGCGCCCCTGCCTCCTGCCCCCCTCGTCTTTGTCTCGCGTTGATTCTTCTCCCAAAAATCACATATATTCCAAAAAAAATCACCGTCAGTTTTTATCCCGTTTGGACTCCGTTTGATATGGATTTTCTGCGAAACAAAAAACATGCAACAAATAGGAACTGGCACTGGGCACTGGATCAAAATGTTAGTCCCAAAAATAGTATAAAAAGCTGCCAAAAGTATATGAAAGTTGTAGAATATTGGCATGGAACAATAAAAAATTATAGATACGATGGAGGCGTATCAACCCTAATGGCAGATTTGTGACGAAGAAAGGAAGGCTTACTGGTGCTGTTAGAACAGCGGAGTGGCGCTGCAGTTCTCTGGTCTACTCAGGGTGATGTAGCGGCCGGAGTCGAGGACAAGGACGGAGGCCGACGACGACAAGGTTCGTGTGGGATGATGCGTTGTGAGGAGGAAGAAAGGAGAAGGAGAAGAATGAGAGATGACCCTATGGTCCTATTTATAAGGAGTCTCGAAAACAGGCAAGCGCGAAAGACGAGGAGGCCGAATGATGGTTATCCAACTAATTGGACGCCTCGATTTTTGGGAAGATATTAATATAAAGATCCGTTAAAGATGATGTCGTGACGGGTTTCCGAAATTCTTGGAGATAACGTCATGGCGGGTCATAAGGTTTGCACACCAGAAGTAGAAGGATTTATCTAAGTGTTGAAGATCGGCATGAACAAGTTCAAATCAACCTGGGGCCTAATGTTGGGGATATAACTATTAGGTATGACCCGCCCAGGAGGGGCCGGGTTATCCCTATGACGACTCATCACAATTAAGCCCAAGATCATATGGCAGTTCATAGGTAGGATTAGTAGAGGGCCCAGACCCGAAGGCGGCTTAAGGCCTATAGATATATACCGCCATGTATGTAAAAATTATATTGTAAGGTATGTAAGAAAGGTCACCGAGCCGGATACGTTGTATAAACCGGCCGGGACTCTGAGGGCCGCATGGCGTCAACCCGTGTATATAAGGGGACGACCTAGCGGCAGCTTAGGACAAGAAACAACAGATCGAGAGCCGGGTCAAGCGAATCCGCTCCCTGCTCATCGAAACCCTAGCAATACCAACTACAAACTGGACTAGGCTTTTACCTTCATCGTAAGGGGCCGAACAAGTATAAACTCCTTGTGTCCTTTGTCCTGATTAACCCCTTTAAGCTAACCTCAACGCGATGGCTCCACGACTAAGTCCTCACACTAGGACATCTGCCGTGACAATTCCACGACAAGATCCAATCTAGACACCATCTCAGATGGGGTTCACCACCTCCATTGGTGCCTCTCTGATGATGCGTGAGTAGTTCTTTGTAGACCTTCGGGTCCGTAGTTAGTAGATAGATGGCTTCATATCTCTCTCTCTTGATTATCTATACAATGGTCTCTTGGAGATCCATATGATGTAACTCTTTTTGCGGTGTGTTTGTTGGGATGTGACAAACTTTGAGTTTAGGATCAGCCATATCTTTTTATATCCATGAAAGTTATTTGAGTTTTTTTGATCTCTTATATGAATGATCTCTTATAGACTCGTATTTCTTCTCTGATATTTTGTTCTGTTTGGCCAACTTGATCTATTTATCTTGCAATGGGAAGAGGTGCCCGGTAGTGGGTTCGATCTTACGGTGGTTGATCCCAGTGACAGAAAGGGAACCGACATGTATGCATCGTTGCTACTAATGATAAAAAGATGGGATTTATATCTACGCAATAGATAAACGGATCTTGTGTACATCATGTCATCGTTCTTATTGCATTACTCCGTTTTTCCCATGAACTTAGTACACTAGATGCATGCTGGATAGCGGTCGATGTGTGGAGTAATACTAGTAGATGCAGGCAGGAGTCGGTCTACTAATCTTGGACGTGATGCCTATGTCATGATCATTGCCTGGATATCGTCATAATTATTTGAGGTTCTATCAATTGCCCAACAGTAATTTGTTTACCCATTGTCGGTGTCAAAACCGGCAGATCTCGGGGTAGGGGGTCCCGAGTTGTGGATTCTCGGATCAATGGTAACAGGAACGAAGGAGACGATGTTTTACCCAGGTTCGGGCCCTCTTGATGGAGGTAAAACCCTACGTCCTGCTCTTGTTTATATTGATGGAGTATCAAGTACAGAGTTGATCTACCTCGAGATCATATGTTGTGGTCTAAAACCTGAGGGTATGATGAATATGTCATAATCATCTAGAGACTAGCCTGGCCTCGGCTTATATATTGTACCGGAGGCCTAGGATAACAAGAGTCCTAGTCGAATACGTTGGTGGAGAGGAGTCCTTGTCTTGGTCATCAATTCTTGTGGAATCTTCCTCGTGTACGGCATGGGCTGCCCGAAGTGGCCCTTGAGTGAACCGCCATGGGGGTCCTCGACCCGATCTAGCTGGTCGGGAGACGACGTGGTGAGTACCCCCTAGTCTAGGACACCGTCAGTAGCCCCTGAACCGGTCTTCAAGTTGGGGACGCTCCTCGATTCTTCCGAACTGTTCTTCATCTTCGGTCATCGGTCTTGAAAACTAGTTCAACAAATCTTCTTATCTTCGATCTTGAGGATCGCCAAAGTAAATCCGAAGAGTTTACACATCGGGTATCCTAAGGAGCCCCTTTAAGTTATCAGCCGTTATCAATGCCTTGTTATTTTTACGCCCACCTCGGGTTTGAAGTGATTCCCGTGCGGCGGTGTCCTCTCGCGTCCGAGCTCCAACGCCGGACTGCATTCGAGGTATCTTTTGTAGCCGAGCACCAACGCCAAACCGCTTCCGAGCTTCAACGCCGGAATGTATCCGAGCTCCAACGCCGGACTATATCCAAGGTGTCATAGATTACCTTGGTCTTGAAAAAGTTTTAGCCGAGCTTAATGCCGGAAATGCCCTCTAAGGAGCCAACCACTTGCATCCGGGCTATATGCTGAACTGCTTCCGAGGTGGCTCAGCACCTCGGTCATGGGCTGATTGTTTGCGGATTTTATTTCCGATGCGTATAAATTTATTTGCTGACGAGATGTATGGCCAGTAGCCCTCAAGGTGTCTATCGGCCTAAAATCCGAGATGCACCTAAAGGAAAATATGAAACCGTTTATCCTAGTAGCTTCTGAGACTCAAGTCATGAAATCGGCCCGAGGATCAACTCCTAGCTCGGCAGCATACATAGGAATAGAAACGCAGTGTAATATATTAGAGGTAATAGTGATCGGTGGACGGGCCCTTGAGAGAGGGTTTTGAGAAGTCGCCGTAATATATTAGCTTGATGCCGGATAAGTACCAGATGATACTTATTGTTGTCCGAAGACGCGTTTGCCCATAGTTCGGTCCAGCCGAACACTGAGCACTTTGAATTTTCTGCATTGAATAGGCAATGCAGTAGCCCCCGAGACACTGGTCGGGTGGCAACACCAGATCAGGGGATCGATACGCCCCTTTTAATATTAGTGAATGATAAGCCCGAAGCCCAGTAGCCCCCGAGCCTTAATGTGGGCACGGGTGGCCAAATTAAGGATCGATATCCAGAGTAAAATCACAAATTATGTGTAATGATTCTATGTATCCAAGTACTTTACATCATTAATGCTCGCGATCCGCATTGTACAAAACTTTGTTGACCGACCATCGGCTTCAACCTCCTCGGCCAAAAGCCGGGGAGTGTTTGTCCTACTTCATAGAGCCGTTATAAGGGCAAAGATTTATGGAAAACAAAGCAATCCGGCCATACGGTTTTATAAACAAAGGTATGCAGAGAGATATGAAACATCTTCCAAAGAAAATAATCCTGCTATCGGTTCCTTTCTTTGGGTTGTCATGTCGATCATGATCATGAAACCTCACCTCCAATCAATGTGGGGGGGGGGATATTGAGGATTTAGTTCGGGGAAAGTTCCCGAACACTATGGTATTAATGAACCAAAATTTTCAATTCCGTCGTTGCCGACCAATTATATCCTTTAAGATCGCTAGCTTTTGGCTTCACCCAGTCTGAGGTACTAACTTGGATGACCCGGTAGTAACAATCACAGAGGTGCTCCCTTTACTGCCTAGCCGAACAATCGGGAACATAGGGGTAAGCACAGGAGCCAGGCAACCAGCTTGGCCAAAATCTTAAGTCAAATTGATGCATATTTATGGCTTTATAACGATGATTACGAAAGGTAGCCCTCATATATAAAATACGAACACCGATGATCTATTTATTTTGACTCTGTTGTGACCGTTTATCACTTGAAAGTGGCCCATCATCGGCTTCCACCCCCTTGTAGATGCTACGCAGGGTGTTTCCGCAATAACAAGACAACCCTTAGCCGATGTCTCGGTGCCCGAAGGCGGTTGTGTTAGCAGAAACGAGGCAATCAGATATGCGGGCTTTATAACTTTCACTTAGTCGTAGGAGCTTTAAACTGGGGAAGCTAGCTACGAGGCCCCGGTTAGTGTTCGGCACCGACCGAAGTCTAGCCATTATCACTTCGGCCAACGTTATGAAAGGCCCATCGTTTAACATGGGTAATCGGTATAGATCTATAGTTTGATACCGTCATCGGATCACTGACCAGTTTACGCCCATTGTGACAATCAGTTTTCGGCTTTCTCCACTGAGGTGCTTAACCATTTGAGCTGGAAGCACAATTACAGTGGTTCTCCCTTTGCACACCTAGCCGAACAAAGCGAAACGTAGGAGGCAAGCACAGGAGCCGGGTGACCCAACTATTGACCAAAGAAACAATTCGAAACCGATGCATATATAGCAATATCCGAGAATTTTTGTGCCGAATCTCTAAAGGTGTCCAACACTGTACTACAAGATTTATGCTAGAAACAAACAAATAGTTTAGAAGTGCCATAGGCTTGAGAAACCAAAAAACTTAAGTAAATCGTTGTACTACAACTTAAGTACTTTACGCCCAGACTAAATCAAGTAATTTGGTGCCAATCCAAAAATTGGTCTTACTTTTGTGCTTCTGTCGTGCATTAATATGACACATCCGATCTCAAGACTTCAAGCGGGTGAAGCGGGTGAACCTACGGCTGCAACCTCCTATCCCGAAGGCGGAGTACTTCTCGTTAGACCAGTTTAGCAAACTAAGTCCGAGCGGTCACTAGAGAGAAAATGGGCTATCCGGTTATTGACCACACACTCGCGTCGAAAAAGGAGTGATAGAAAAAGATTTTGCAGCGACTAGGAAGAAAACACATTTACTATAAAACGACTCATATAAATTTAAGAGCCCCCAGTAAACTTGGGTAAAAGAATTTTATGTATAATGATTGTATGTACCGAAGTATTTATATCATATCTGTGTTCACCCGAACTTTTAAATGTGTCTTAACCGACCGTCGGCTTCTCCCTCTTCGGTCAAGGGCAGAAAAGTGTTATGTACCCCACATGTCGAGAATATCGACAGTGCTTCCGATAACCAGGCAATCAGGCCATAAGGCTGTAACAGACAAAGCGCGCTCAGGGAACTTATGCTATATTACTGACGAAGTGTAAGAAGCATCTTCAAAGAAAATAGTACCCCCATCGATACCTTTGTTCGGTTGCTCATTGTTACTATGAGACTTGTGCAATAGATTTTTGTACTCATGAGTTCCATTGTGTGCCGACCATGGTTGAAAACAATAAGATAGCTAGCTTTCGGCTTCACCCAGTCTGAGGTCCGAGCTCGAATGACCCGATCGTGACAATCACAGAGGTACTCCCTTTACTCCCTAGCCGAACAATCAGGAACGTAGGGGTAAACACGGGAGCAAGGCAACCCAACTTGCGAAACACTTAAGTCAGCATGGTGCATATTGTGGCGTAATACACGAACAAGGAACAAAGCCATACGAGTATAATCATATGCAAGAGGAAAGGCTTCATAAAGGAAGCCCCCAAGTAAACGGGGTATTTGAATTTGTGTGTCACAAACAAAGTTTTGACAAGGAGGTTTTTCACAAACAACTTTTTGCCAAAAAAGTATAATGCTTGGTCGAACCGAACAAAATTGAAAACTACAAGTTTTTGAGCATGAAAGTGACTTAGCTGGTTAATGTGCTCGGTATTGATGACGCGGTCCGAGCTTATGGCGGGATGAGCTCCCAGCCCCCAAGACGGTCCCGAGGTGGCAGAGCAAAGAGCTCGACGCTCCGAAGTGGCGACATAGCACGGCCGATGCAGGCTGGCAGTGTGACGCTGAAGTACCCGGCGTGGGTTAATGAAGTGATGACGAAGGCCCCGGTCCAGCCGAGGTGACGTGGTATGTCGATACGCCGAGGTGACAGCGCTGCCCAATCCGGATCATTTACCTGTGCACAGAAGATAGTGCAAGCCGGAGATAATAGTAATAATATTTTTTTAAAGGATGTATGATTAATAATTTATGCAAAGTGAGTAATAAAAGAAATATGGCCTGTGTGCCGAACACTCGATGAGGTAGAGCTCCCTCGGCGATGCCGAAGTCCCGAGGCAACCGAACATGTTGGTATGGCAATTCGACCAACAAGGTGATCACGCGAGCCGATTTAGGCCGATTGGGACGATGACGTCGGCTTGCCGAAGTGAGCGCGTGACACAGCCGAAGTCGATTACCTACACATGTAAAATAGTGTAGTCCAACAATAATAATATAAATATATAAAAGTCCTCGCATAATTAATTTACGCAAAATAATTTATTTAAAGATATGTGGCCTGGCGCCAAAGTCAATGTCGATGCAGGGCGTCGGCGTGATGCGGTAAAGGCGTGGCAAAGCCGAACCACCACGCGACCGTCGTTAATGCGGCCACCATTTGCTAGACCTATGTACAGATGATGGAACAAACCAGAGTAATAATTCCTCAGGAAAAATAAACCCAAACAAGCAAAAATTACTAGGATTAATAGCACCTGGTTTATTTGTTGTAGCAATCTGAAGAAAGATGACTCCCAAAATTGGGACTCGATCCGCACACCCATTTCCTGATGGGCGATAAAGCGACGGCATGGTGACGCTGGCAAAGGTTGGCTCACCAAGGCAAAGCCCCCGGTCCAGCTAATGTGACGAAGCTGGTCGGCTAGTGACGCCGAAGTCACCGGAGTATGTTGATGAAGAAATAGAAAAGTCCCCGATCCAGTCGAGGTGTCGAAGCCTCCATGTCAACCGATGAGTCGAAGCAGGTCAGTTGGTGACGCTGAAGTCACCGGAGTAGGTTTGATGAAGATATGGTGAAGCCCCCGGTCCAGCCGAGGTGATGGAGCGGGTCGGTAAGGAGACGTTGCAGCTGGCGTGTCAGCCGAGGTGTTGAAGCAGTTCGGCCCGATGGAAATCGGCTTGAAGAAGCAACAGTGCGGCCATGCCGACGCAGGTCGTAATTTGTGACGCGATCAATGCTGGCTTGATGAAGTGACCATGCGGTGATGCCGGTGTGCCGGTTCCATGTGATCCATAGGGTGGCGATGTTGGTGATGATTTATCCTTTGCGATTCCGAACTCTTTGTTCTGCTCGCCGAGATGATGATCCGAAGAAGTTGAGCTCGGCTCAACAAAGCGACGACGTGTCTAGTGCAGGTCGGCAGCTGTGAAGCAATATTGCCAGACTGGTTTGACACCAGCATGACGGTGAAGATTACCTCTGAAAAGGAGCAAAATTCATGAGCATGTGTTCGGAAACAAAACACAATACCCTAGAAAGAGATTCTTCCAAAAAATTTGTCCAATATCTCGTTCATGAAAAGAGATGATCTCATGTCGGATTCGTATTCGCGCAGAAAACAGATCCGAAAAGTGATGCACTAATCGGAAGGTTCCTGGAGTTTGAACGGTCGAATCAAGCTGAAACTTTGAGAGGTGGTAGATATGGAAATTCCGCAACAGATGAACGGTTGGATCTTCCAAATAACCTCCGAGCTGGGCTCTGGAGACCACACCCTGAAGTCGTCCCGATTCCCATCCAGACTTGACAGGGCTCCGGTATATCGGAGATCGGCGGAGATTGCTCCATTGGAACGCGACGAAATTTTATAGGGTTTGTTGTAGACTCAATTCCGCACAATTCCACTGAAGGAATCGTCAAAGCGATTCTCGAGGAGGTGGTGGCAGTGGATACAAGTTTGCTGTCCGGAAGAACAGCACGGTCGCCCAAGGGCAATGTTAACGTTTAGCCCCCGAGCTCCAAGGATGATTCCTCCATGATCATGATAGAGATCGGAGTTGATGTTTGATGAAGGCCCTCGTCCAAACATCACGGTTGGAGGCGGGGCACAGTCCTTGGTCAAGCCAAGGTGACCAGTCAAGCCGGCGACGAAGACGCCGACGTCACAGTTGATCTGCAGGCGAGCCATTGATCCTTTGTCGATCTCACAGCAGAACTCTCAATGAAAGCACCATTGTCGGTGTAAAAACCGGCAGATCTTGGGGTAGGGGGTCTGATACGTCTCCAACGTATCTATAATTTTTGATTGCTCCATGCTATATTATCTACTGTTTTGGACATTATTGGGCTTTATTATCCACTTTTATATTATTTTTGGGACTAACCTATTAACCGGAGGCCCAGCCCAGAATTGTTGTTTTTTTTGCCTATTTTAGGGTTTCGGAGAAAAGGAATATCAAATGGAGTCCAAACGGAATGAAACCTTCGGGAACGCGATTTTCTCACCGAATACAACTCAGGAGACTTGGACCCTACGTCAAGCCAATTAACAGGAGGCCACGAGGTAGGGGGGCGCGCCTGCCCCCCCCCCCCCCCAGGCGCGCCCTCCACCCTCGTGGGCCCCCTGTTGCTCCACCGACGTACTTCTTCCTCCTATATATATCCACGTACCCCCAAACGATTAGATACGGAGCCAAAAACCTAATTCCACCGCCGCAACTTTATGTATCCACGAGACCCCATCTTGGGGCCTGTTCCGGAGCTCCGCCGGAGGGGGCATCGATCACGGAGGGCTTCTACATCATCATCCAAGCCCCTCCGATGAAGTGTGAGTAGTTTACTTCAGACCTACGGGTCCATAGTTAGTAGCTAGATGGCTTCTTCTCTCTTTTTGGATCTCAATACAATGTTCTCCCCCTCTCTTGTGGAGATCTATTCGATGTAATCTTCTTTTTGCGGTGTGTTTGTTGAGACCAATGAATTGTGGGTTTATGATCTAGTCTATCTATCAATAATATTTGAATCTTCTCTGAATTCTTTTATGTATGATTGGTTATCTTTGCAAGTCTCTTCGAATTATCAGTTTGGTTTGACCTACTAGATTGGTTGTTCTTGCCATGGGAGAAGTGCTTAGCTTTGGGTTCGATCTTGTGGTGTCCTTTCCTAGTGATAGAAGGGGAAGCAAGGCACGTATTGTATTGTTGCCATCGAGGATAACAAGATGGGGTTTTTATCATATTGCATGCAACTATCCCTCTACATCATGTCATCTTGCTTAAGGCGTTACTCTGTTTTTAACTTAATACTCTAGATGCATGCTGGATAGCGGTCGATGAGTGGAGTAATAGTAGTAGATGCAGGCAGGAGTCGGTCTACTTGTCTCGGACGTGATGCCTATATACATGATCATACCTAGATATTTCTCATAACTATGCTCAATTCTGTCAATTGCTCAACAGTAATTTGTTCACCCACCGTAGAATACTTATGCTCATGAGAGAAGCCACTAGTGAAACCTATGGCCCCCGGATCTCTTTCTCATCATATTAATCTCCATCACTTTATTATTGCTTTGCTTTTACTTTTCACTTTGCATCTCTATATCAAAAATACCAAAAATATTATATATCATCTCTATCAGATCTCACTTTTGTAAGTGACCATGAAGGGATTGACAACCCCTAAGCGCGTTGGTTGCGTTGAGCTATTGTTTTTGTGTAGGTACGAGGGACTCGCGTGTATCCTCCTACTGGATTGATACCTTGGTTCTCAAAAACCGAGGGAAATACTTACGCTACTTTGCTGCATCATCCTCTCCTCTTAGGGGAAATCCAACGCAGTGCTCAAGAGGTAGCAGGGTCCCGAGCTATGGATTCTCGGATCAATGGTAACATGAACGAAGTAGACGATGTTTTACCCAGGTTCGGGCCCTCTTGATGGAGGTAAAACCCTACGTCCTGCTCTTGTTTATATTGATGGAATATCAAGTACAAAGTTGATCTACTGATGTCTACTACACAACCTTCTTCTTGTAGACGTTGTTGGGCCTCCAAGTACAGAGGTTTGTAGGACAGTAGCAAATTTCCCTCAAGTGGATGACCTAAGGTTTATCAATCCCTAGGAGGCGTAGGATGAAGATGGTCTCTCTCAAGCAATCCTGCAACCAAATAACAAAGAGTCTCTTGTGTCCCCAACACACCCAATACAATGGTAGATTGTATGGGTGCACTAGTTCGGCGAAGAGATGGTGATACAAGTGCAATATGGATAGTAGATAAAGGTATTTGTAATCTGAAATTATAAAAACAGCAAGGTAACTAATGGTAAAAGTGAGCGTAAACGATATTGCAATGTGTTGAAACAAGGCCTAGGGTTCATACTTTCGCTAGTGCAAGTTCTCTCAACAATAATAACATAATTGGATCACATAACTATCCCTCAACATGCAACAAAGAGTCACTCCAAAGTCACTAATAGCGGAGAACGAACGAAGAGATTATGGTAGGGTACGAAACCACCTCAAAGTTATTCTTTCCAATCAATCCGTTGGGCTATTCCTATAAGTGTCACAAACAGCCCTAGAGTTCGTACTAGAATAACACCTTAAGACACAAATCAACCAAAACCCTAATGTCACCTAGATACTCCAATGTCACCTCAAGTATCCGTGGGTATGGTTATACGATATGCATCACACAATCTCAGATTCATATATTCAACCAACACATAGGATCTCAAAGAGTGCCCCAAAGTTTCTACCGGAGAATCACGACGAAAACGTGTGCCAACCCCTATGCATAGGTTCATGGGCGGAACCCGCAAGTTGATCACCAAAACATACATTAAGTGAATCACGTGGTATCCCATTGTCACCACTGATACGCACGGCAAGACATACATCAAGTGTTCTCAAATCTTTAAAGACTCAATCCGATAAGATAACTTCAAAGGGGAAACTCAATTCATTACAAGAGAGTAGGGGGGGGAGAAACATCATAGGATCCAACTATGATAGCAAAGCTCGCGATACATCAAGATCGTATCACCTCAAGAACACGAGAGAGAGAGAGAGAGATCAAACACATAGCTACTGGTACATATCCTCAGCCCCGAGGGAGAACTACTCCCTCCTCGTCATGGAGAGCACCGGGATGATGAAGATGGCCGCCGGAGAGGGATTGCCCCCTCCGGCAGGGTGCCGGAACGGGTCTAGATTGGTTTTCGGTGGTTACGGAGGCTTCTGGCGGCGGAACTCTAGATCTATTGTGCTCCGAGATGTTTTTAGGGTATATGGAGATATATAGACGAAAGATATACGTTAGGGGAGCCACGAGGGGCCCACGAGGGTGGAGGGCGCGCCCAGGGGGTGGGCGCGACCCCCTGCCTCGTGGCCTCCTCGTAAGTCCCCTGGCGTGCACTCCAAGTCTTTTGGGCTTCTTTCCTTCCAAAAATGAGTTCCGTGAAGTTTCAGGTCAATTGGACTCCATTTGATTTTCCTTTACTTCGAAACCCTAAAACAGGGTAAAAACAGAAACTGACACAGGGCTCTGGGTTTATAGGTTAGTCCCAAAAATGATATAAAAGTGTATAATAAAGCCCATAAACATTCAAAACAGTAGATAATATAGCATGGAGCAATAAAAAATTATAGATTCGTTGGAGATGTATCAGCATCCCCAAGCTTAATTCCTGCTCGTCCTCGAGTAGGTAAATGATAAAAGAAAGAATTTTTGATGTGGAATGCTAGTTGGCATAATTTCAATGTGATTCTTCTTAATTGTGGTATGAATATTCAGATTCATAAGATTCAAGACAAAAGTTCATATTGACATAAAAATGATAATACTTCAAGCATACTAACTAAGCAATTATGTCTTCTCAAAATAACATGGCCAAAGAAAGTTCATCCCTACAAAGTCATATAGTTTAGTCGTGTTTCATTTTCGTCACACAAGAATTCTCTCATCATGCACAACCCCGATGACAAGCCAAGCAATTGTTTCATACTTTAGTAATCTCAAACCTATAAAATTTCACGCAATACATGAGCGCGAGCCATGGATATAGCACTATGGGTGGAATAGAATATAATGAGGGGGGTTATGTGGAGAAGACAAAAAGGAGAAAGTCTCACATCAACGAGGCTAATCAATGGGCTATGGAGATGCCCACCGATTGATGTTAATGCAAGGAGTAGGGATTGCCATGCAATGGATGCACTAGAGCTATAAATGTATGAAATCTCAACAAAAGAAACTAAGTGGGTGTGCATCCAACTTGCTTGCTCACGAAGACCTAGGGCACTTGAGGAGGCCCATTGTTGGAATATACAAGCCAAGTTCTATAATGAAAGATTCCCACTAGTATATGAAAGTGATAACATGAGAGACTCTCTACTATGAAGATCATGGTGCTACTTTGAAGCACAAGTGTGGTAAAAGGATAGTAACATTGTCCCTTCTCTCTTTTTCTCTCATTTTTTTGGGGCCTTCTCTTTTTTTATGGCCTTTCTCTTTTTTGGGGCCTTCTATTTTTTATGGCCTTTCTCTTTTTTGGGCCTTCTCTTTTTATGGCCTTTCTCTTTTATTTATTTATTCCCCACTTGGGACAATGCTCTAATAATGATGATCATCACACTTCTATTTATTTACAACTCAATGATTACAACTCGATATTAGAACAAAGATGACTCTATATGAATGCCTCCGGCGGTGTACCGTGATATGCAATGAACCAAGAGTGTCATGTATGAAAGAATTATGAATGGTGGCATTGCCACAAATACTATGTCAACTACATGATCATGCTAAGCAATATGACAATGCTGAATGTGTCATGATGAACGGAATGATGGAAAGTTGCATGGCAATATATCTCGGAATGGCTATGGAAATGCCATAATAGGTAGGTATGGTGGCTGTTTTGAGGAAGATATAAGGAGGTTTATGTATGAAAGTGCGTATCATATCACGGGGTTTGGATGCACCGGCGAAGTTTGCACCAACTCTTAGTGTGAGAAAGGGCAATGCACGATACCGAAGAGGCTAGCAAGGATGGAAAGGTGAGAGCGTGTATAATCCATGGACTCATCATTAGTCATAAAGAACTCACATACTTATTGCAAAAATCTACAAGTCATCAAAAACCTCGGCACTACGCGCATGCTCCTAGGGGGATAGATTGGTAGGAAAAGACCATCGCTCGTCCCCGACCGCCACTCATAAGGAGGACAATCAAATAACACCTCAGGTTTCAAATTTGTTACATAACGTTTACCATGCGTGCATGCTACGGGACTTGCAAACTTCAGCACAAGCATTTCTCAATTTCACAACTACTCAACTAGCACGACTTTGATATTATTACCCCCATATCTCAAAACAATCATCAAGCATCAAACTTCTCTTAGTATTCAACACACTCATAAGAAAGTTTTATTATTCTTGAATACCTAGCATATTAGAATTTTAAGCAGATTACCATGCTATTAAGACTCTCAAAATAATCTAAGTGAAGCATGAGAGTTCATCTATTTCTTCAAAATAAAACTACCACCATGCTCTAAAAGATATAAGTGAAGCACTAGAGCAAATGACAAACTACTTCGAAAGATATAAGCGAAGATCAATGAGTAGTCGAATAATTATGCAACTATGTGAAGACTCTATAACATTTAAGAATTTCAGATCTTGGTATTTTATTCAAACGGCAAGCAAAGCAAAATAAAATGACATTATAAGAATGGCAAACATCATGTGAAGAAGCAAAAACTTAGGATCAACCAAAACTAACCGATAGTTGTTGAAGAAGAAAGGTGGGATGCCAACTGGGGCATCCCCAAGCTTAGACGCTTGAGACTTCTTGAAATATTATCTTGGGATGCCTTGGGAATCCCCAAGCTTGAGCTTTTGTGTCTCCTTAGTTCCTCTCATATCACGGTCTCCCTAAATCTCAAAAGCTTCATCCTCACAAAACTCAACAAAGACTCGTGAGATAAGTTAGTATAAACCATTGCCAAAACCTTATCATACTCTACTGTAGAAAATCACTAAAATTATTATTCAACATTGCATACTAAATGCCTCTGCATATTTAATAGTCTTATCCTCAAATAGAATCATTAAAGAACCAAACATATGCAAACATAACAGCAATCTGCCTAAACAGGACAGTCTGTAAAGAATGCAGCAACATCCATACTTCCCTAGCTCCAAAAATTATGAAAGAAAATTCCCACTGTAGTAATTTTATCAGAGCTTAATATGCAAAAGGTTTCAACATTTTATCACATTCTTACTTTTCTAGGGAATTATTGCAACAGCGGTAAACTTTCTGTTTTCAAACAGCAACATGAAGACTTGTAAAATAGGCATAGTAAAGGCTATCAATGCCACTTTTATTGAAATAAAATATGCAAAAAAATGTTCTAAATAACAGAAAGAAAATCCTAACAAAATAAATTGATGCTCCAAGAAAAACACATATCATGTGGTAAATAAAAATATAGCTCCAAGTAAAGTTACCGATGAACGAAGACGAAAGAGGGGATGCCTTCCGGGGCATCCCCAAGGTTAGGCTCTTGGTTGTCCTTGAATATTACCTTGGGGTGCCTTGGGAATCCCCAAGCTTAGGCTCTTGCCACTCCTTATTCCATAGTCCATCGAATCTTTACCAAAAACTTGAAAACTTCACAACACAAAACTTAAAGTAGAAAACTCGTGAGCTCCGTTAGTATAAGAAAATAAATCACCACTTCAAGGTACTGTAATTAAATCATTATTTATTTATATTGGTGTTAAACCTACTGTATTCCAACTTCTCTATGGTTTATAAACTCTTTTACTAGCCATAGATTCATCAAAATAAGTAAACAACACATGAAAAACAGAATCTGTCAAAAACAGAACAGTCTGTAGTAATCTGGATCAAACGTATACTTATCGAACCCCAAAAATTCTAAAATAAATTTATGGACCTGAGGAAGTTATCTATTAATCATATGAAAAAGGAATTAACTAAATATCACTCTCCAATAAAAAATGGCGGCAATTCTCGTGAGTGCTAAAGTTTCGGTTTTTTACAGCATGATCAACAAGACTTTCCCCAAGTCTTCCCAAAGGTTCTACTTGGCACAAACACTAATTAAAAGCATAAAACCACATATAAAAAGAGGCTAGATGAATTATTTATTACTAAACAGGAACAAAAATCAAGGAATAAAAATAAAATTGGGTTGCCTTCCAACAAGCGCTATCGTTTAACGCCCCTAGCTAGGCATGATGATTTCAATGATGCTCACGTAAAAGATAAGAATTGTAACATAAAGAGAGCATCATGAAGAATATTACTAGCACATTTAAGTCTAATACACTTCCTATGCATAGGTATTTTGTGAGCAAACAACTTATGGGAACAAGAATCAACTTTCATAGGAAGGTAAAACAAAAATAACTTCAAAATTTTAAGCACATAGAGAGGAAACTTGATATTATTGCAATTCCTACAAGCATATATTCCTCCCTCATAATAATTTTCAGTAGCATCATGAATGAATTCAGCAATATAACCAGCACTTAAAGCATTCTTTTCATGATCTACAAGCATAGAAAATTTACTACTCTCCACATAAGCAAAATTCTTCTCATGAATAATAGTGGGAGCAAACTCATCAAAATAACTATCATGTGATTGAAAATTAAGATCAAGATGACAAGGTTCATTGTTATTATTATTCTTTAAAGCCTAAATGTCATCACAATAATCATCATAGATAGGAGGCATGCTTTCATCATAATAAATTTGCTCATCAAAACCTGGGGTACAAAAAATATCATCTTCATCAAACATAGCTTCCCCAAGCTTGTGGCTTTGCATATCATTAGCATCATGGATATTCAAGGAATTCATACTAACAACATTGCAATCATGCTCATCATTCAAATATTTAGTGCCAAACATTTTATAGATTTCCTCTTCTAGCACTTGAGCACAATTATCCTTTCCATCATACTCGCGAAAGATATTAAAAAGGTGAAGCATATGAGACAAACTCAACTCCATTTTTTTATAGTTTTCTTTTATAAACTAAACTAGTGATAAAACAAGAAACTAAAAGACTCGATTGCAAGATCTAAAGATATACCTTCAAGCACTAACCTCCCCGGCAACAGCGCCATAAAAGAGCTTGATGTCTACTACACAACCTTCTTCTTGTAGACGTTGTTGGCCTCCAAGTGCAGGGGTTTGTAGGACAGTAGCAAATTTCCCTCAAGTGGATGACCTAAGGTTTATCAATCCCTAGGAGGCGTAGGATGAATATGGTCTCTCTCAAGCAATCCTGCAACCAAATAACAAAGAGTCTCTTGTGTCCCCAACACACCCAATACAATGGTAGATTGTATGGGTGCACTAGATCGGCGAAGAGATGGTGATACAAGTGCAATATGGATAGTAGATAAAGGTATTTGTAATCTGAAATTATAAAAACAGCAAGGTAACTAATGGTAAAAGTGAGCGTAAACGATATTGCAATGTGTTGAAACAAGGCCTAGGGTTCATACTTTCGCTAGTGCAAGTTCTCTCAACAATAATAACATAATTGGATCACATAACTATCCCTCAACATGCAACAAAGAGTCACTCCAAAGTCACTAATAGCGGAGAACGAACGAAGAGATTATGGTAGGGTACGAAACCACCTCAAAGTTATTCTTTCCAATCAATCCGTTGGGCTATTCCTATAAGTGTCACAAACAGCCCTAGAGTTCGTACTAGAATAACACCTTAAGACACAAATCAACCAAAACCCTAATGTCACCTAGATACTCCAATGTCACCTCAAGTATCCGTGGGTATGATTATACGATATGCATCACACAATCTCAGATTCATCTATTCAACCAACACATAGGATCTCAAAGAGTGCCCCAAAGTTTCTACCGGAGAATCACGACGAAAACGTGTGCCAACCCCTATGCATAGTTCATGGGCGGAACCCGCAAGTTGATCACCAAAACATACATTAAGTGAATCACATGGTATCCCATTGTCACCACAGATACGCACGGCAAGACATACATCAAGTGTTCTCAAATCTTTAAAGACTCAATCCGATAAGATAACTTCAAAGGGGAAACTCAATTCATTACAAGAGAGTAGGGGGGGGGGAGAAACATCATAGGATCCAACTATAATAGCAAAGCTCGCGATACATCAAGATCGTATCACCTCAAGAACACGAGAGAGAGAGAGAGAGATCAAACACATAGCTACTGGTACATACCCTCAGCCCCGAGGGTGCCGGAACGGGTCTAGATTGGTTTTCGGTGGCTACGGACGCTTCTGGCGGCGGAACTCCCGATCTATTGTGCTCCCGGATGTTTTAGGGTATATGGAGATATATAGGCGGAAGAGATACGTTAGGGGAGCCACGAGGGGCCCACGAGGGTGGAGGGCGCGCCCCCCTGCCTCGTGGCCTCCTCGTAAGTCCCCTGGCGTGCACTCCAAGTCTTTTGGGCTTCTTTCCTTCCAAAAATGAGTTCCGTGAAGTTTCAGGTCAATTGGACTCCATTTGATTTTCCTTTACTTCGAAACCCTAAAACAGGGTAAAACAAGAAACTGGCACTAGGCTCTGGGTTAATAGGTTAGTCCCAAAAATGATATAAAAGTGTATAATAAAGCCCATAAACATTCAAAACAGTAGATAATATAGCATGGAGCAATCAAAATTTATAGATACGTTGGAGACGTATCATCTACCTCGAGATCATATGTTGTGGTCTAAAACCTAAGGGTATGATGAATATGTCATAATCATCTAGCGACTAGCCTGACCTCGGCTTATATAATGTATCGGAGGCCTAGGATAACAAGAGTCCTAGTAGAATACGTTGGTGGAGAGGAGTCCTTGTCTTGATCATCAAGTCTTGTGGAATGTTCCTCGTGTGCGGCATGGGCTGTCTGAAGTGGCCCATGAGTGAACCACCATGGGGGTCCTCGGCCCAATCTAGCTAGTCGGGAGACGACGTGGTGAGTACCCCCTAGTCCAGGACACTGTCACCCACCATTTGCTATCTTTCTTGAGACAAGCCACTAGTGAAACCTACGGCCCCCGGGTCTTCTTCCTCATATATTTGCTTGCATTCTACTTTTCCTTTGCATTTTTATTCAGATCTATTAAACCAAAAATACAAAAATACTTTGCTGCACTTTATTTTATTTGCGATCTATTATTCCAATCTGCTACAATTTTCTGGCATCGTTACCCGAAAGGGATTGACAACCCCTTTAACACATCGGGTTGCGAGATGTTGTTATTTGTGTGCAGGTGCTGTTTAAGTTGTGTTGCTTGGTTCTCCTACTAGTTCGATAACCTTGGTTTCTTCACTTAGGGAAATACCTAACTTTTTTGTGCTACATCATCCCTTCCTCTTTGGGGAAATATCGACGTAGTCCTAGCAGACATGAGCTTTTTTGGCGCTATATTCAGAGAGCAATCAAAATGAATTTCTGGCGCTGTTGCCGGGGAGGATCTTCTTCATAACCAGGTTCCTAATCATAAATCTCATCTCCTCACAATTTACATTATTTGCCATTTGCCTCTCGTTTTCCTCTCCCACACTTCACAAAAAATTACCGTTTCATTCGCCCTCTTTTTCGTTTGCCTTTTTCTCATCAGATCTCATGTTTGCTTGTGTTGCCATGTGCCTTCTATTTGCTTGCATCTTTGCTTGCTAAAAATCTATTGATATGGATCCCCATCCACTTGCTAATCTTTTTAAAATATCCAATCATGATGAACCAATTGCTAGTGAGTTGAGTGCACTGGATTATCTTTATGAAGTTTTGCTTGAGAATCATGAATCTAAAAATTGCGATGAAGAAATTTATGAAGTGATTCATGATAGCTCCTTGAATAAAAAGCATGATTGCAATAATTTTACTATAAATTCAATTAATGTCAATTATGCTAATAATATGCAAAACCCCAAGCTTGGGGATGCTTGTTTTGTCATGTCCACTACTTACTTCAATGATCATGCTTGGGGTGATAATGTTTCTTATGATCTTGAAAATTTATTTAAGCCTCACGATGAATATGCTTGCGATAATATTGAAAGTGGGTTTGGAGAGGTCATGAATTTATTTGATTATAATCCCACTATTTTGGAAGAGTGTCAACTTTGCATGCATGTGGATCATAAAGAGAAAATTTTATATGATAGTTATATTATTGAATTTGATTATAATCCTACATATAATTATTGTGAGAGAGGAAAATTTTAGAAATTTTTATGTTACTAAATTACCTCTCGTTATGTTGAGATTGCTATTATTTCTTTCTTCTTCCTTGCATATGCTAGATATTTCTTGTCTTGATATTTTTTCCTATAGAATTCCTATGCATAGGAAGTATGTTAGACTTAAATGTGTTTGTCATATATTTCATGATGCTCTCTTTGTGTTTCAATTCTCATCTTTCGTGTGAGCATCGTTGAAATCTTATGCCTAGCTAGAGGCATAAAACTATAGCGCTTATTGGGAGGCAGCCCAATGAATAAATTTTATTTTTGCTTTTTGCTTCTTGTTTTTGTGTGTTAGCACAATTATTCTACTGTTATGATTGTGATTTTTGTGTTTTAATTAGTGTTTGTGCCAAGTAAAGCCTTTAGGATCTTTTGGGTGATAGTTGTTTGATCTTGCTGAAAAATAGAAACTTTTACGCTCACGAAATTAATTTTCATTTTTTTACCAGAGAGCGATAAAATACCCATTCCTCATGAAGTAGATCTATATACAAATTTCTCAGGTCGTCTTAAATTTTTAGGATTTTTGGAGTTACATAAGTATTCGAAATAGTCAGATTGCTACACACTGTTCTGTTTTGACAGATTCTGTTTTCTTTGTGTTGTGTGCTTATTTTTATGGATCTATGGTTTTCTTTGATGATTTTTTGCCATATAAAAGTTGGAATACAATAGATTTAATAAAAAAACAAAATATGAATTGGTTTGATACAACACTTATAGTAGTGGTTTATTATTCTTATATTAACGGATCTCACAAAGGTTTTGTTGAGTTTTGTGTGATTGAAGTTTTCAAGTTTTGGGTTATCTTACGATGGATGAAGGAATGATGGAAGAGCCTAAGCTTGGGGATGCCCCGGCATCCCAAGCTATTATCCAAGAATGAGCAACCAACTAAGCTTGGGGATTCCCCTGAGTGGCATCCCCGCTTTCTTCCAACAACTATCGGTATTTTACTCGAGACTATATTTTTTTCTTCACATGATATGTGTTTTTCTTGGAGCGTCTTGTATGATATGTTTCTTTGCTTGTTCTATTTTGTGTTTTAAGTCATCAATCCTTGCTGGACACACCTATTCGAGAGAGCCAAAATTATGTCATGACTAGTTAGAATTGCTCTCTATGCTTCACTTAAATCTTTTATGAGCTTGGACTTGCTCTAGTGCTTCACTTATATCTTTTTGAGCACGGTGTGCTTAGTATTTTTGAAGAAATGCTCTCTTGCTTAACTTAGATTTATTTTAGAGTTAGTATTTTTTTAAAGAAATTCTCTCTTGCTTCACTTAAATTATTTTGAGAGAAAGAAATATTATGCTCATGATCTTCACTTATATTTGTTTGAGCTTATGAAAAGCAACACATGAAAATTAGTCCCAAAGTGATAGATATCCAAGAAGGATAAAGAAAATAAAAATTTCATGAAGATCATTGGACAAAATAAACTTGACTCTTAGTAATAGTTTTGAGATATGATGATGTGATATGTGAGTTATGTTGATGAGTAATTATGCTCTAGTAGGAATATTGGTGTTAAGGTTTGTGATTCCTGAAGGATGCACGTATAGTATCTCGTTATGCTATGATGTTGGAGTAAGATTTATTTTTGATTGTCTTCCTTATGAGTGGCGGTCGGGGACGAGCGATGGTCTTTTCCTACCAATCTATCCCCTAGGGGCATGCATAGTAATACTTTGCTTCGAGGGCTAATAAACTTTTGCAATAAGTATATGAGTTCTTTATGACTAATGTGAGTCCATGGATTATACACACTCTTACCTTTTCGCAATTTGCTAGCCTCTATGGTACCGTGCATTACCCTTTCTCACATTGAGACGTGGTGCAAACTTCGCAGGTGCATCCAAACCTCGTGATATGATACGCTCTATCACACATAAGCCTCAGTATATCTTCCTCAAAACAGCCACCATACCTACCTATTATGGCTTTTCCATGACCATTCCAAGATATATTGCCATGAAACTTCCACCGCTTCCGTTTGATGACTTGAGCATTCACTATCATATTGCTTTGCATGATCATATAGCTGACATAGTGTTTGTGGCTCAGCCAGCGTTCGTCATTTTTCATACATGTTACGCTAGATCATTGCACATCCTGGTACATGCAACATGCATTTATATAGATTCATACTTTGTCATAGGTATTGATTTGTAATTTTTATTTCTTTTTAGTTATAAGTAAATAGAAGTGTGATGATCATCATTAATCATTTTTAGAGCAAGGCCCCAGTGAGGAAGGATGATGGAGACTATGATTCCCCCACAAGTCGGGATGAGACTCCGGACAATGAGAGAAAAAAGGGGGGAAAATAAAAGAAAAAAAGAAATAAAGAAAAAGGGAAAAAAGAAGAAGAAAAAAATAAAAAGAAAAAATAATAAAAAAGAGAGAAGGGGCATTGCTAGTATCCTTTACCACACTTGTGCTTCAAAGTAGCACCATGTTTTTCATATGGAGAGTCTCCTATGTTGTCAATTTCATATACTAGTGGGAATTTTTCATTATAGGATTAGATGCACACCCACTTAGTTTTCATATTGAGCTTTCAGACACTTATAGCTCTTACTGCATTCGTTGCATGGCAATCCCTACTCCTCACATTGATATCTATTGATGGGCATCTCCATAGCCCGTTGGTTAGCCGGATCGATGTGAGACTTTCTTACTTTTTTTCTTCTCTATATTTACCCCTATCATCATACTCTATTCCACCCGTAGTGCTATATCCATGGCTTGCGCTCATGTATTGCGTAAGAGTTGAAAAAGCCAAAGCGTGTTAAAACATATGAATCAATTGCTCGGCTTGTCATCGGGGTTGTGCATGATAAATACTTTGTGTTAAGAAGACAGAGCATGACAAGACTATATGATTTTGTAGGGATAAATTATTTTAGCATTGATATTTTGAAAGACATGGTTGCTTGTTGATATGCTTGAGTATCTAAATTATTATGTCAACACTACAATATTGCTTTGAATCACATAAAAAGTCCATTTGCCCATGCTATAAAGAAAAGAATATGATATGACATGTTAAACAACACTCCACATCAAAAATTCTGTTTTTATCACTTACCTACTCGAGGACGAGTAGGAATTAAGCTTGGAGATGCTGATATGTCTCCAACGTATCTATAATTTTTGATTGTTCTATGCTATTATATTATCAATCTTGGATGTTTTTTAATCATTTTATAGTCATTTATATCATTTTTGGTACTAACCTATTGACATAGTGCCAAGTGCCAGTTCCTGTTTTTTCCGTGTTTTTTGCATCGCAGAAAATCAATATTAGACGGAGTCCATGTTGGGGAATGTAGTAATAATTCAAAATTTTCCTACGTGTCACCAAGATCAATCTAGGAGATGCTAGCAACGCGAGAGAGGGAGTGCATCTTCATACCCTTGAAGATCGCTAAGCGGAAGCGTTACAAGGAACGCAGATGATGGAGTCATACTCGCGGCGATTCAAATCGCGGAAGATTCGATCCAGCGCCGAACGGACGGCGCCTTCGCGCTCAATACACGTACAACCCGGGGGATGTATCCTCCTTCTTGATCCAGCAAGGGGAGAGGAGAAGTTGAGGGAGAGCTCCGGCAGCACGATGGCGTGATGGTGGAGCTTGCAGTTCTTCGGCAGGGCTTCGCCAAGCACTACAGAGGGGGAGGAGGTGTTGGAGAGGGGGAGGGCTGTGCCAGGGGAAGGGTGCGACTGCCCTCCCACCCCCTCTCTATTTATAGGGTGAAGGGAGAGGAGGCCACCCCCCAAGTCAGGTGGGAGGCGCCCCCACCCCCTAGGGTTTCTAACCCTAGGCGCCTAGGGCCCCTTGGGGGGGGGGCACCAGCCCACCAGGGGCTGGTTCCCTCCCTTGTTCAGCCCACTTGGCCCACCAAGGCAGGTGGCCCCAACCGGTGGACCCTCGGACACCTTCCGGTGGTCCCGGTACAATACAGATAACCCCGAAATTATTCCGGTGACTGAAACAGGACTTCCCATATATAATTATTCACCTTCGGACCATTCTGGGACTCCTCGTGACGTCCGGGATTGCATCCGGGATTCCGAACAACCTTCGGTAACCACATACTATTTCCCATAACAACTCTAGTGTCACCGAACCTCAAGTGTGTAGACCCTACGGGTTCGGGAACCATGCAGACATGACCGAGACATCTCTCCGGCCAATAACCAATAGCGGGATCTAGATACCCATGTTGGCTCCCACATGTTCCACGATGGTCTCATCGAATGAACCACGATGTCGAGGATTCAATCAATCCCGTATGCAATTCCCTTTGTCTATCAGTATGTTACTTGCCTGAGATTCGATCGTCGGTATCCCCATACCTTGTTCAATCTTGTTACCGGCGAGTCTCTTTACTTGTTCCATAACGCATGATCCCGTGACCAACTCCTTAGTGACATTGAGCTCATTGTGATGATGCTTTACCGAGTGGGCCCAGAGATACCTCTCCGTCATACGGAGTGACAAATCCGAGTCTCGATTCATGCCAACCCAACAAACAATTTCGGATATACCTGTAGTGCACCTTTATAGCCACCCAGTTACGTTATGACGTTTGGTACACCCAAAGCATTCCTACGGTATCCGGGAGTTGCACAATCTCATGATCTAAGGAAATGATACTTGACATTAGAAAAACTTTAGCAAACGAACTACACGATCTTGTGCTACGCTAAGGATTGAATCTTATCCATCACATCATTCTCCCAATGATGTGATCCCGTTATCAACGACATCCAATGTCCATGGCCAGGAAACCATGACCATCTATTGATCAACGAGCTAGCCAACTAGAGGCTTACTAGGGACATATTACGATCTATATATTCACACATGTATTACGGTTTCTGGTTAATACAATTATAGCATGAACAATAGACAATTATCATGAACAAGGGAATATAATAATAACCAATTTATTATTGCCTCTAGGGCATATTTCCAACAGTCTCCTACTTGTATTAGAGTCAATAATCTAGTTACGTTGTGATGAATTGAACACCCATAGAGTTCTCGTGTTGATCATGTTTTCCTCGTGGAAGAGGTTTAGTCAATGGATCTGCGACATTCAGATCCGTATGCACTTTACAAATATCTATGTCTCCATCTTGAATGTATTCACGAATGGAGTTGAAGCGACAGTTGATATGTCTGGTCTTCTTGTGAAACCTGGGCTCCTTGGCAAGGGCAATAGCTCCAGTGTTGTCACAGAAGAGAGTTATCGGGCCCTATCCATTGGGAATAACTCCTAGGTCGGTGATGAACTCCTTCATCCAGACTGCTTCCTGTGCTGCCTCCGAGGCTGCTATGTACTCCACTTCACAGGCAGATCCTGCCACCACGCTTTGCTTGCAACTGCACCAACTGACTGCCCCATCATTCAAAATGTACACGTATCCGGTTTGTGACTTGGAGTCATCCAGATCTGTGTCGAAGCTAGCATCGTCGTAACCCTTTATGACGAGCTCTTCATCACCTCCATAAATGAGAAACATATCCTTAGTCCTTTTCAGGTACTTCAGGATATTCTTGACCGTTGTCCAATGTCCCATGCCGGGATTACTTTGGTATCTTCCTACCAAACTTACGGCAAGGTTCACATCAGGTTTGGTACACAACATGGCATACATAATAGACCCTATAGCTGAGGAATAGGGGATGACACTCATCTTTTATCTATCTTATGCCGAGGTCGGGCATTGAGCCGTGCTCAATTTCACACCTTGCAATACAGGCAAGAACCCCTTCTTGGACTGATCCATATTGAACTTCTTCAATATCTTGTCAAGGTATGTGCTTTGTGAAAGACCAATGAGGCGTCTCAATCTATCTATGTAGATCTTGATGCCTAATATGTAAGCAGCTTCTCCAAGGTCTTTCATTGAAAAACACTTATTCAAGTAGGCCTTTATGCTTTTGAAAAGTTCGATATCATTTCCCATTAATAGTATGTCATCCACATATAATATGAGAAATGCTACAGAGCTCCCACTCACTTTCTTGTAAACACAGGCTTCTCCATAAGTCTACATAAACCCAAACGCTTTGATCATTTCATCAAAGCGAATGTTCCAACTCCGAGATGCTTGCACCAGCCCATAAATGGAGCGCTGGAGCTTGCATACCTTGTCAGCATTCTTAGGATCGACAAAACCTTCCGGCTGCATCATACACAATTCTTCCTTAAGGAAACCATTAAGGAATGCCGTTTTGACGTCCATTTGCCATATCTCATAATCATAGAATGCGGCAACTGCTAACATGATTCGTGATAACCCACAAGTATAGGGGATCGCAACAGCTTTCGAGGGTAGAGTATTCAACCCAAATTTATTGATTCGACACAAGGGGAGCCAAAGAATATCCTCAAGTATTAGCAGCTGAGTTGTCAATTCAAACACACCTGGAAACTTAGTATCTGCAGCAAAGTGTTTAGTAGCAAAGTAATATGATAGTGGTGGTAGCGGCAACAAAAGTAAAGACAACAAAAGTAATGTTTTTGGTATTTTGTAGTGACTGTAACAGTAGCAACGGAAAAGTAAATAAACGTAAACCAGTATATGGAAAACTCGTAGGCACCGGATCAGTGATGGATAATTATGCCGGATGTGGTTCATCATGTAACAGTCATAACATAGGGTGACACAGAACTAGCTCCAATTCATCAATGTAATGTAGGCATGTATTCCATATATAGTCATACGTGCTTATGGAAAAGAACTTGCATGACATATTTTGTCCTACCCTCCCGTGGCAGCGGGGTCCTATTGGAAACTAAGGGATATTAAGGCCTCCTTTTAATAGAGAACCGGAACAAAGCATTAGCACATAGTGAATACATGAACTCCTCAAACTATGGTCATTACCGGGAGTGGTCCCGATTATTGTCACTTCGGGGTTGCCGGATCATAACACATAGTAGGTGACTATAGACTTGCAAGATAGGATCAAGAACTCACATATATTCATGAAAACATAATAGGTTCAGATCTGAAATCATGACACTCGAGCCCTAGTGACAAGCATTAAGCATAGCAAAGTCATAGCAACATCAATCTCAGAACATAATGGATACTAGGGATCAAACCCTAACAAAACTAACTCGATTACATGATAAATCTCATCCAACCCATCACCGTCCAGCAAGCCTACGATGCAATTGCTCACGCACGGCGGTGAGCATCATGAAATTGGTGATGGAGGATGGTTGATGATGACAACGACGACGAATCCCCCTCTCCGGAGCCCCAAACGGACTCCAGATCAGCCCTCCCGAGAGGTTTTAGGGCTTGGCGGCGGCTCCGTATCGTAAAACGCGATGATTTCTTCTCTCTGATTTTTTTCTCTCCGAAAGAAAATATATAGAGTTGGAGTTGGCGTCGAAGGGTCAACAGGGGGCCCACGAGGTAGGGGGCGCGCCCTAGGGGGGGGCAGCCCCCACCCTCGTGGAAAGGGTGTGGGCCCCCTAGTCTTCATATTTGGCGAGGATTTTTTTATTTTTTCTAAGACCTCCCGTGGAGTTTCAGGTCATTTCGAGAATATTTTTTTTCTGCACATAAAACAACATCATGGTAATTCTGCTGAAAACAGCGTCAGTCCGGGTTAGTTCCATTCAAATCATACAAGTTAGAGTCCAAAACAAGGGCAAAAGTGTTTGGAAAAGTAGATATGACGGAGACGTATCAACTCCCCCAAGCTTAAACCCTTGCTTGTCCTCAAGAAATTCAGTTGACAAACTGAAAGAAAGAAAGAAAAACTTTTACAAACTCTGTTTGATCTTGTTGTTGTAACTATGTTAAGCCAGCATTCAAGTTTTTAGCATAGATCATAACTAACCATGTTTGCAATAATTCTCAGGTCTCATCATTACTCATATCAATAGCATAATCAACTGGCAAGTCATAATAATAAATCTCGGATGACAACACTTTCTCAAAACAATCATAATATGATATAACAAGATGGTATCTCGCTAGCCCTTTCTGAGACCGCAAAACATAAATGCAGAGCACCTTTAAAGATCAAGGACTGACTAGACATTGTAATACATGGTAAAAGAGATCCAATCATAGTCATAACCAACATAGATTAATAGTGATGAATGCAAATGACGGCTGTGCTCTCCAGCTAGTGCTTTTTAATAAGAGGGTGATGACTCAGCATAAAAGTAAATGGATAGGCCCTTCGCAGAGGGAAGCAGGGATTTGTAGAGGTGCCAGAGCTCAGTTTTGAAATAGAGATAAATTGTATTTTGAGCGGTATACTTTCATTGTCAACGTAGCAACTAAGAGATGGCGATATCTTCCATGCTAAACACATTATAGGCGGTTCCCATACAGAATGGTAAGGTTTATACTCCCCCTCCACCAACAAGCATCAATCCATGGCTTTCTCGAAACAACGAGTGCCTCCAACATACATCAGGTCCCAGGGGGAGTTTTGTTTGCAATTAATTTTGATTTAGTTTGCATAAAGCATGGGACTAGGCATCCCGGTGACCAGCCATTTTCTCGTGAGTGAGGAGCAGAGTCCACTCCTCTTGAGAATAACCCGCCTAACACGGAAGATAAGGACAACCTTTGTTGATACATGAGCTATTCGAGCATATAAAACAGAATGTTTATTTGAAGTTTTAGAGTTTGGCACATACAAATTTACTTGGAACGGCAGGTGGATACCGCATATAGGAAGGTATAGTGGACTCATCTAGAATAACTTTGGGGTTTAAGGGTTTTGGATGCACAAGCAGTATTCCCGCTTAGTATAAGTGAAGGCTAGCAAAACACTGGGAAGCGACGAACTAGAGAGCGACAACAGCCATGTACATGCATTAAAATTAATAAACATTGGATGCAAGCATGAGTAGGATATAATCCACCATGAACATAAATATCGTGAAGGCTATGTTGATTTTGTTTCAACTACATGCGTGAACATGTGCCAAGTCAAGTCACTTAAATCATTCAAAGGAGGATACCACCCCATCATACCACATCATAATCATCTCAATAGCATGTTGGCATACAAGGTAAATCATTATAACTCGTAGCTAATCAAGCATGGCACAAGCAACTCTGATCTCTAATTGTCTGTAACGCCCCGGATATAACTTTCCGAATTTGTACTCCAACTCTTGCCGTTTCCGGCGTTAAGTTATATTTATTTCTCAGGTTTGGGTCTTTGTCTCCGTGTGTTGTTTTCTTTGTCATGCATCTCATATCATGTCATTATGTGCATTGCATTTGCATACGTGTTCATCTCATGCACTCGAGCATCTTCCCCGTTGTCCGTTTTGCATTCCGGCGCTTCGTTCTCCTCCGGTGGTCATTTCTAGATTTCTTTCATGTGTGGGGATTAAACATTTCCAGATTGGACCGATACTTGCCAAGCGGCCTTGGTTTACTACCGGTAGACCGCCTGTCAAGTTTCGTATCATTTGGACTTCGTTTGATACTCCAACGGTTAACCGAGGGACCGAAAAGGCATCGTGTGTGTTGCAGCCCAACACCCCTCCAATTTGGCCCAAAACCCACCAACCTCTGCTCCATCACCTAAAGCGTTCGGTCACGATCGCGTGGCCGAAAACCGCACCTCATTTGGACTCTCCTAGCTCCACTTATGCCTATAAATAGCCCCCCCGTTTTCGGATCTCTCTTCCTCTCCGAAACCCTAAAAAAACAAGAACAGATCCCGCCGCCGCCGGACGTGTCCGCGCCAGGCCGGACAACGTCCGCCGCGCCCCCTCGCCTATCCACCGCCGCCACGTGGCAGCGCCGCCTACCACCGCCGCCGGGCCCAAGGCCCATCTCCGGCCCCCGCGCGAGCCGCCACCAGGCCAGACCTGCGCGCCGCCGCCCCGCCTCTTCTCCTCCGACGCCGACCGCCGCCCCGCCGCCGCTCGCCGCCGCCTCGCCCGGCTGCCTCCGCCGCCTCGCCAGCGAGCGCCGCCCGCACCGCCTCGACCTCGGCCGCCCCGAGCCGGCGCCGCCCCCATCCCCGTCCGGCGCCGCCTTGCCGCTCCGGCCGCCCCCGACCTCTCCTCCGGCCTCCCTCGCAGCCCCACGAGCTCCGGCCGCCACGGTCTCCGGCGGTGAACAGTGAACTCCGGCGTGCCTCGAAGTCCGTGCGCGCCAGATCCAGATCTAAAAAACCTAGGGTTGACTTTTTCCGCTCTCCCCCTAAATTTTTATGCATACTTTGACCGGCTATATCTCCGCATCCGTAGCTCCGTTTTGGACATATAATATATCAAAATGTTCGTATCAACGAGTACATCATTTCATTCCATTGCATCATTTTCATTTGAGCTCATCTTGATGCCCGAAATGCTGTTAGAAGGAGGCTTCGTGAGTTAATTGTCAGATCTGCTAGTTCATCTTAGACTTTTGTCATTTTTGCCATGATTATTGTGTGCATGCTATGCCTGTGAGTCCTTCATATGTTTTGTTAAGATTTTGTTATCTTTCCAGAGGTGCAACCCATGCATTTTTGTGATGTGTGTGGTGACTTGTGCAAGCTTGCAAAGTGAGGCACCCGGTAAATCAGTTTTCAGGGACTTAGTAGTTTTCACTAAGTCTGGGATTATTTAGTTCATGATGCCATATGTTCATGCTATTTCCTAGTGATCCGTTCCTCTTTTGAGGGTGATCAGTAAAGGAGTTTTGTTAATCATATTATGCTCTATCCATCCATGTCTTTACTTGCAATTATGGAGCAACCTAGCTTGAGTCAATCGAGCTCTACTTTTGCTTCATGGTGAATCTGGGCAGATCGTCAACTTGTTTGCGATTTTGCCGATGTTATTGTAGTTGATCCGTGCATGCTATGCCATTGTTCTTGCCATGTCTAGCTTGAATTTTGTGCCTTCTTAAAGGATGTATGCTTGCCTTGCCATGACTTGCACCGTAGTGAGTGCATCGAGCTTGTTTACATGCCTTCGTGAGTTATATTTTAGCATGTCTCAGTTTTCACTAAGTCTGAAAACTGATTGTGTTTTAGCTATGTTCGTGTGCCCGTTAGTATATTTTGTGGACCCTTTTGGCCCCAGGTCACTTTGGGTCTTTTGTTAAGATTGTTGAGTAGCTCCATGCCATGTTCTTACTTGTCTTAATCAGGTCATGTATCATGTTGTTCTGCTGCTCTGAAGAGGGCTTCGTGATCTGAAATTTCTGACAAGTGTTAATTTCACTAAGTCTGAAATCTGTTTTGCATTTGCGTTTTTGACATGCTTGTTTGAACCTCATAATGGATGAAGTGGCCGTAGCTCAGTGCTAGACTTTTGTTAAGCATCTTGTGTACATCCCTGCCTTGCGTTTTGTTGACATGTTTGGGTGCTGTAGCATGTTCATCTCATTGCATTTAGATGCCTACTTGCTGTAAAACGTAGACCGATGTCATTTTTGAAACGCTTGCCATTTCCAAACCGTAACTCCGATTCCGGCGTTCTTTATATAGTTTTCAAGCGATTTCATCTCATCTTTCTAGTGGCACACTTGGAATTCCAAGTTGAGGCCAGGTTCATGCATTTTCTGTCATATCTTGCATTTTGCATCCCGCATCGCATCCCGCATAGCATATCATCTTTGCATCATATCGCTTGATCCTTGCACGTGCTTGATTGTATCCTTGTTGCTTGTTTGTCTTGTTTGGGTAGAGCCGGGAGACGAGTCCGCTAATGAGGAGTCCATTGAATTTGCTTTTAAGGATCCAGTCAACTCTGACAACTGTGCATGCAAGATGATCATACCCTCGAAATCACTACTATCTTTGCTATGCTAGTTTGCTCGCTCTTTTGCTATGCCATTGCTAAGATGCCTACCACTTGCTTGCAAGCCTCCCAAATTGCCATGTCAAACCTCTAACCCACCATTGTCCTAGCAAACTGTTGATTGGCTATGTTACCGCTTTGCTCAGCCCCTCTTATAGCGTTGCTAGTTGCAGGTGAAGATCGGAGGCCGTTCCTTGTTGGAACATCTTTTATTTACTTGTTGGGATATCATTATATTATCTTACTATCTTAATGCATATATATACTTGGTAAAGGGTGGAAGGCTCGGCCTCTCGCCTAGTGTTTTGTTCCACTCTTGCCGCCCTAGTTTCCGTCATATCGGTGTTATGTTCCCGGATTTTGCGTTCCTTACGCGGTTGGGTTATAATGGGAACCCCTTGATATTTCGCCTTGATTAAAGCTTTTCCAGCAATGCCCAACCTTGGTCTTACCATTTGCCACCTAGCCTCTTTTTCCCTCGGGTTTCCGGAGCCCGCGGGTCATCTTATTTAAACCCCCCGGGCCAGTGCTCCTCTGAGTGTTGGTCCAAACTAGAGTCCTGTGCAGCGCTCCCTCGGGGAAACTCGAGGTTTGGTTTTAGTTGTATGGAGCGCTCATCTGAGTGTGCCCTAAGAAAGAGATATGTGCAGCTCCTATCGGGATTTGTCGGCACATTCGGGCAGTGTTGCTGGTCTTGTTTTAACCTGTCGAAGTGTCTTGAATTATCGAGATACCGAGTCTGATCGGAACGTCTTGGGAGGAGGTCTATTCCTTCGTTGACCGTGAGAGCTTGTCATGGGCTAAGTTGGGACTCCCCTGCAGGGATTGAACTTTCGAAAGCCGTGCCCGCGGTTATGGGCAGATGGGAATTTGTTAATGTCCGGTTGTAGATAACTTGAACCTTAATTAATTAAAATGAATCAACTGAGTGTGTTACCGTGATGGCCTCTTCTCAGCGGAGTCCGGGAAGTGGACACGGTGTTGGAGTAATGTTTGCGCAGGTAGCTCTCTAGTTTCTCGCTCGCGCTTTGCCTCCTCTTCTCGCTCTCCTTTGCGAATAAGTTAGCCACCATACTTGCTAGTCGCTTGCTGCAGCTCCACATATTTTTGCCTTACCCTTCCTATAAGCTTAAATAGTCTTGATCGCGAGGGTGCGAGATTGCTGAGTCCCTGTGGCTCACAGATACTATAACTCCAGATGCAGGTCCAGGTGATTCCGCTCCAGGTGACGAGTATGAGCTCAAGTGGGAGTTCGACGAGGACTCTCAGCGTTATTATGTTTCCTTTCCCGATGATCAGTAGTGGTGCCCAGTTGGGGGTGATTGGGACCGTTGTCGCATGTTGGGTTTTCTTCTATTTTGGCGCCGTAGTCGGGCCATGAGTGTTTTGGATGATATAATGTTATTTATGTACTTGATTGACGTGGCGAGTGTAAGCCAACTATGTTATCTCCCCTTTTATTATCATATTACATGGGATGTTGTGAAGGTTGCCTAACTTGCGACATATGCCTTCAATGCGATTATGTCTCTAAGTCGTGCCTCGACACGTGGGAGCTATAGTCGCATCGAGGGTGTTACAAGTTGGTAATCAGAGCCTTCCCCGACCTTAGGAGCCCCATTGCTTGATCGTTTTTAGTGGCCGAGTTGTGTCTAGAAAAATGTTTTGAGTCTTTAGGAATTATATATCGGAGAGTTTAGGAATTCTTTTTACTTCCCAGTCTCCTCATCGCTCTGGTAAGGCATCCTGACGTAGAGTTTTGACTCTTCTCTTCTCAAATTTCACTAAATTTTTTTTAGGATCACACAAGTATCTTGGAATCGTTCCGATGGCTTATGATGAGAACATTGTCTTGGTGCCTCCTGTCAGGGGTTTAGTGGAAGTGTCCCGGGGAGTTGAGCTCTGAGGTGTTGTCATCATAATTTTATCGTTGCAATTCTGGAATACTTGAGATATGTTTGCCGACATTGAAAATCTCTTTTATGCAGTTCGTTGGTGAGATAACCTCGACGCCACCCAGTACTGGGGCGGGAGTTCGGGAGTATCGCCATAACTTGTATAACGGATGCTTTTCGAAGGTTGAGGTAGGCGATTTCCGAAGGTTTCTTGGTTATGTGTTGAAGGATGGATACAACTGGATGTAGGAATTGCTAGTTTGGGTGAGATATTATGCTTCCCCTGTATCCCCAACACCTAATTGCATAACCGGAAAGGTTCGGGAGTTTCATAGGTGGGAATTCTAGTAGCTCTAGTTCTTCTTCCACGGATATTGGTTTGAGATTGGGATTTCTTACCGATTATTCGTTCTTGATCCATACCTTGTTGATTTATTTCTCTACCTTAATTCTACGCGGCTTCTCAATTTATGGATATGTGACCATTTCAAGAGGAATGCATTCGTTCATTTTGTTCGGATGTGAAGACTATATGTTGCAATTTTCATTCCGTTGGATTCAGCTTCAATATTTATCTATCAATGTGCTAATGGTGGTCAACCTCTTCAGGATGGCTCCTCCAATGCGCACGACTCCGAATCCTGATCCGCCACCACCTCCACCTCCTCCGGAGGCATGGCAAGCTGTGATGGCCGCAACCAATGCAAACACTCAGCTGATCATGCAAATTCTCCAAGAGCGGAATCAAGGCAGTCAGGGGAATCAAGGCAGCAATCAGAGTCACTTTGCTACACTCAACCAGTTCCTTGCTAACGGGCCAAAGACTTTCAGCAATTGTGTTGAGGCAACCGATGCTGACGATTGGCTTGTGGATCTGTGTAAGCATTTCGAGTGCAGTAACATCAGGCCTGAGGACTTTGTCAAGTTCGCTTCCTTCCAACTCAAAGATCAAGCTGCAGAATGGTTCCAGCAGTACAAGGATTCCAGAGGTGGACGTGTTATCACTTGGGATGATTTCCGTCGAGATTTCCGAGCTCATCATATTCCGCAGAGTGTGGTTGAAAGCAAGTGTGAGGAATTCCGCAATCTGAAGCAAGGCTCTTTGTCTGTCTATGACTACAACAAGTTGTTCCAGAAGCTCGCCTGCTTTGCCAAGCAGGACGTCCCTGATGAGAAGAGCATGATATATCAGTTCAGGGGTGGTCTCAGAGAAGATATTCAGCTCGCTCTTGTTCTCTTCGAGCCCTTGAGATACGATGAGTTCTACAACATGGCACTGAAGCAAGAGGCTGCTCAGTTGAGGTGTGATGCTTCCAAGAAGCGAGTCAGAGATGTTACTCCTTCTTCCTCTACTCAAGTGGCCAAGCAGCAGAAGTTTTGGCTTCCTCCTCCTCCGTTCCGTCAGCCGTATCAGCAGAAGAGCAAAGGTGGCGGTGGTTCTTCCCACCCACCCAACCCTGGCTTTCAGAACAAGACTTCGTCTCAAGCTTCAAGATCGAGTGCTCCGTATCACCATCCGCTTTCAGAGGTCACGTGCAACAAGTGCCAACAGAAGGGTCACTATGCCAACAAGTGTCTCAACCAGAGGCGTCTTCCTCCTCCTCCTCCTGTCAGATCGGCAAGTACAGCTGTGGTCAAGCATAACCCCAAGTTCGCCAAGTTCAATATGGTGAATGCAGCTTAGGCAGAGGACTCGTCAGATGTCATCATGGGTAACCTTCCTGTTAATGATATTCCTGCAAAAGTTCTTTTTGACACGGGTGCATCGCATTGCTTCATTTTCAAACCTTTTGCATCAAAGTATGAGTGTGATTATCAGTATCTGCAAAGTTCCTTGCAAATTGTGTCACCGGGCAAGCAGATGACAGCTAACACCTGCGTCCCGGAGGTTACTATCACATTGGGTGACTACAAATTCCTTTCTTCCCCAATTGTTCTTGGTAACTCGGATATTGATCTTATTCTCGGAATGGATTGGCTTTCTAAGCACAAGGCACATCTTGATTGTGCTGCCAGGCAGATTCAATTGACTCATTCGTCTGAGGATGTAATTGTCTTTGCCGCTCGGGATAATACCATCCGTCTGTTTTCTCTCAGTGAGAAGGGTGAATTGGATGCCATCTCTCAAATTCCAGTCGTTTGCGAATATCAAGACGTCTTTCCAGAAGAGCTCCCAGGAATGCCTCCACACTGGCCAGTTGAATTCGTTATTGATCTTGAGCCTGGCACGGAACCTGTGTGCAAACGTCCTTACCAGCTCGGACCTGAAGAGTTGAAGGAGCTGAAGAAGCAACTTGATGAGCAAGAAAGAATGGGTCTCATCCGGCCTAGTTCTTCTCCGTGGGGTTGTGGTGTTCTTTTTGTGAAGAAGAAGGATGGAACGGACCGACTTTGTGTTGATTACCGTCCAGTGAACAAGAAGACCATTAAGAACAAATACCCACTTCCCAACATCAATGAGCTGTTCGAACAACTCAAAGGTGCCCAAGTGTTCTCCAAGCTTGATCTCCGTATGGGTTATCACCAGATTCGCATTCGTGAAGAAGATGTTCCCAAGACAGCATTCAGAACAAGCTTTGGTTCATATGAATACACTGTCATGTCTTTTGGCCTCGCCAACGCTCCTCCGACGTTCTCTCGCATGATGAACTTCATCTTCAATGCCTACACCAATGACTTCGTTTTGGTCTATCTCGACGACATTCTGGTTTTCTCGAAGAACAAGGAAGATCATGCCAAGCACTTGCGTTTGGTTCTTGATAAGCTCAGAGAACATCAGTTCTACGCTAAGTTCTCCAAGTGCGAATTTTGGCTCGATGAGGTTCTTTATCTTGGTCATATCATCTCTGCCAAGGGCATTGCCGTGAATCCTGAGAAGGTGTCTGCAATTGTGAATTGGGAACCTCCTCAGAACGTGAAGCAACTCCGCAGTTTTCTCGGTCTCGCAAGCTATTGCCGAAGATTCGTTGAAAACTTTTCTAAGATCGCGAAGCCTCTCTCAAATCTTCTCCAGAAGCACGTCAAGTATGTTTGGTCTCCGGAGTGTGATATTGCTTTCAACACTTTGAAAGAGAAATCGATCACTGCTCCAGTTCTGACTCCACCTGATGAATCCAAGCCGTACGAGGTCTTTTGTGATGCCTCTCTCCAAGGTCTTGGCGCAGTATTGATGCAAGAGAAGAAAGTTGTTGCTTACACATCTCGCCAGTTGAAGCCTAATGAGAAGAACTACCCCACTCATGATCTCGAGTTGGCGGCAGTTGTGCATGCTCTTTTGACTTGGAGACATCTTCTTTTGGGAAGAAAAGTGGATATTTTCACTGATCACAAGAGTCTCAAGTACATCTTCACTCAGCCTAATCTCAACCTCAGGCAAACTCGATGGGTCGAAATGATTCAAGAGTATAATCCGAGT
Organism: Triticum urartu; assembly: GCF_056163025.1. Classification (NCBI taxonomy): domain Eukaryota; kingdom Viridiplantae; phylum Streptophyta; class Magnoliopsida; order Poales; family Poaceae; genus Triticum; species Triticum urartu. The sequence continues at coordinate 97,978,548 of NC_141873.1, read as the reverse complement.
ATCGAGTACACTCCAGGCAAGGCCAATGTGATCGCTGACGCTTTGAGCAGGAAGGCTTACTGCAACAGTATGATTCTCAAGCCCTATCAACCCGAGCTTTGTGAAGCTTTTCCGCAAACTTAATTTGCAAGTTGTTCCTCAAGGTTTCCTCGCCAACCTTCAAGTCTCTCCTACCTTAGAATACCAGATTCGCCAAGCCCAGCTTCTTGATGCTATGGTGAAAAAGGTGAAGATTGGGATTGCCAAGAGTCAGTCCAAGTACAAGTGCTACCGCCTTGATGACAAGGATACTCTCTTCTTCGAGGATCGAATTGTTGTACCCAAAGGTGAACTTCGTAAAGTGATCATGAACGAGGCTCACAATTCTCTCCTCTCCATCCACCCTGGGAGCAAGAAGATGTATCAGGACCTCAAGCAAGCTTATTGGTGGACTCGAATGAAGCGCGAGATCGCTCAATTCGTAAATGAATGTGATGTCTGCAGAAGAGTGAAGGCAGAACACCAAAGGCCAGTGGGTCTCCTCCAACCTCTTGCCATTCCAGAATGGAAGTTTGACCATATTGAAATGGACTTCGTGACTGGGTTTCCAAAGTCCAAGCGTGGCAATGATGCTATATTCGTTGTCATCGACAAACTCACCAAAGTGGCTCACTTTCTGCCTATCAAAGAGTCGATCACTTCAGCTCAATTGGCGGAACTCTATACCTCTCGTATTGTCTCTCTGCACGGTATTCCTCAAGTGATATCTTCAGACCGTGGCAGCATCTTTACCTCCAAGTTTTGGGATTCCAGAAGGCCATGGGCACTAACATCCGCTTCAGCACTGCTTTCCATGCTCAAACAAGCGGTCAAGTCGAGCGTGTCAACCAGATTCTTGAAGATATGCTCAGGGCTTGTGTGATCTCCTTCGGCATGAAGTGGGAGGATTGTCTTCCTTATGCTGAATTCTCCTATAACAACAGTTTTCAAGCAAGTTCGGGCAAGGCCCCTTTTGAAATTTTGTATGGCAGGAAGTGCCGTACCCCTCTCAACTGGTCCGAAACCGGTGAACGTCAGCTTTTGGGTAATGACTTAATCACAGAAGCAGAAGAAATGTGCAAAGTCATTCGTGATAACCTCAAAGCAGCCCAATCTCGTCAGAAGAGCTACTATGATAGTAAGCACCGTGATTTGGCTTTCGAGATCGGAGATCATGTTTACCTCCGCGTCTCTCCTATGAAAGGTACTCGTCGCTTCGGTATCAAAGGGAAGCTTTCCCCTAGATACATGGGACCTTTCAAGATTGTCAGCAAGAGAGGCGACCTCGCCTATCAACTCGAGCTTCCTTCAAACTTTGCAAATGTTCATGACGTGTTCCATGTCTCTCAGCTTCGAAAGTGCTTCAAGACTCCTGACCGCACCATCAACTTCGAGGACATTGAGCTCCAAGAAGATCTCTCTTATCGTGAGCACCCAGTCGCTATTCTTGAAGAGACTGAATGCAAGACTCGCAACAAGTCAATCAAATTTCTCAAAGTCAAGTGGTCACACCATTCCGACCGTGAAGCTACCTGGGAACGCGATGGTCACCTCCGTTTTGAGTACCCGGCGTTCTTTCAGCCCTAGATCTCGGGACGAGATCCTCTCGTAGTGGTTGAGTGTTGTAACGCCCCGGATATAACTTTCCCAATTTGTACTCCAACTCTTGCCGTTTCCGGCGTTAAGTTATATTTATTTCTCGGGTTTGGGTCTTTGTCTCCGTGTGTTGTTTTCTTTGTCATGCATCTCATATCATGTCATCATGTGCATTGCATTTGCATACGTGTTCATCTCATGCACTCGAGCATCTTCCCCGTTGTCCGTTTTGCATTCCGGCGCTTCGTTCTCCTCCGGTGGTCATTTCTAGCTTTCTTTCATGTGTGGGGATTAAACATTTCCGGATTGGACCGAGACTTGCCAAGCGGCCTTGGTTTACTACCGGTAGACCGCCTGTCAAGTTTCGTATCATTTGGACTTCGTTTGATACTCCAACGGTTAACCGAGGGACCGAAAAGGCCTCGTGTGTGTTGCAGCCCAACACCCCTCCAATTTGGCCCAAAACCCACCAAACTCTGCTCCATCACCTAGAGCGTTCGATCACGATCGCGTGGCCGAAAACCGCACCTCATTTGGACTCTCCTAGCTCCACTTATGCCTATAAATAGCCCCCCCCGTTTTCGGATCTCTCTCCCTCTCCGAAACCCTAAAAAAACAAGAACAGATCCCACCGCCGCCGGACGTGTCCGCGCCAGGCCGGACAACGTCCGCCGTGCCCCCTCGCCTATCCGCCGCCGCCACATGGCAGCGCCGCCTACCACCGCCGCCGGGCCCGAAGGCCCATCTCCGGCCCCCGCGCGAGCCGCCACCGGGCCAGACCCGCGCGCCGCCGCCCCGCCTCTTCTCCTCCGACGCCGGCCGCCGCCCCGCCGCCGCTCGCCGCCGCCTTGCCCGGCTGCCTCCGCCGCCTCGCCGGTGAGCGCCGCCCGCGCCGCCTCGACCTCGGCCGCCCCGAGCCGGCGCCGCCCCCATCCCCGTCCAGCGCCGCCTTGCCGCTCCGGCCGCCCCCGGCCTCTCCTCCGGCCTCCCTCGCAGCCCCACGAGCTCCGGCCGCCACGGTCTCCGGCGGTGAACAGTGAACTCCGGCGTGCCTCGAAGTCCGTGCGCGCCAGATCCAGATCTAAAAAACCTAGGGTTGACTTTTTCCCCTCTCCCCCTAAATTTTTATGCATAGTTTGACCGGCTATATCTCCGCATCCGTAGCTCCGTTTTAGACATATAATATATCAAAATGTTCGTATCGATGAGTACATCATTACATTCCATTGCATCATTTTCATTTGAGCTCATCTTGATGCCCGAAATGCTGTTAGAAGGAGGCTTCGTGAGTTAATTGTCAGATCTGCTAGTTCATCTTAGACTTTTGTCATTTTTGCCATGATTATTGTGTGCACGCTATGCCTGTGAGTCCTTCATATGTTTTGTTAAGGATTTTGTTATCTTTCCAGAGTTGCAACCCATGCATTTTTGTGATGTGTGTGGTGACTTGTGCAAGCTTGCAAAGTGAGGCACCCGGTAAATCAGTTTTCAGGGACTTAGTAGTTTTCACTAAGTCTGGGATTATTTAGTTCATGATGCCATATGTTCATGCTATTTCCTAGTGATCCGTTCCTCTTTTGAGGGTGATCAGTAAAGGAGTTTTGTTAATCATATTATGCTCTATCGATCCGTGTCTTTACTTGCAATTATGGAGCAACCTAGCTTGAGTCAATTGAGCTCTACTTTTGCTTCATGGTGAATCTGGGCAGATCGTCAACTTGTTTGCGATTTTGCCGATGTTATTGTAGTTGATCCGTGCATGCTATGCCATTGTTCTTGCCATGTCTAGCTTGAATTTTGTGCCGTCTTAAAGGATGTATGCTTGCCTTGCCATGACTTGCACCGTAGTGAGTGCATCGAGCTTGTTTACATGCCTTCGTGAGTTATATTTTAGCATGTCTCAGTTTTCACTAAGTCTGAAAACTGATTATGTTTTAGCTATGTTCGTGTGCCCGTTAGTATATTTTGTGGACCCTTTTGGCCCCAGGTCACTTTGGGTATTTTGTTAATCTTGTTGAGTAGCTCCATGCCATGTTCTTACTTGTCTTAATCAGGTCATGTATCATGTTGTTTTGCTGCTCCGAAGAGGGCTTCGTGATCTGAAATTTCAGACAAGTGTTAATTTCACTAAGTCTGAAATCTGTTCTGCATTTGCGTTTTTGACATGCTTGTTTGAACCTCATAATGGATGAATTGGCCATAGCTCAGTGCTAGACTTTTGTTAAGAATCTTGTGTACATCCCTTCCATGCATTTTGTTGACATGTTTGGGTGCTTTAGCATGTTCATCTCATTGCATTTAGATGCCTACTTGCTGTAAAACGCAGACCGGTGTCATTTTTGAAACGCTTGCCATTTCCAAACCGTAACTCCGATTCCGGCGTTCTTTATATCGTTTTCAGGCGATTTCATCTCATCTTTCCAGTGGCACACTTGGAATTCCAAGTTGAGGCCAGGTTCATGCATTTTCTGTCATATCTTGCATTTTGCATCCCGCATCGCATCCCGCATAGCATATCATCTTTGCATCATATCGCTTGATCCTTGCACGTGGTTGATTGTATCCTTGTTGCTTGTTTGTATTGTTTGGGTAGAGCCGGGAGACGAGTCCGCTAACGAGGAGCCCGTTGAGTTTGCTTTTGAGGATCCAGTCAACTCTGACAACTGTGCAGGCAAGATGATCATACCCTCGAAATCACTACTATCTTTGCTATGCTAGTTTGCTCGCTCTTTTGCTATGCCATTGCTACGATGCCTACCACTTGCTTGCAAGCCTCCCAAATTGCCATGTCAAACCTCTAACCCACCATTGTCCTAGCAAACCGTTGATTGGCTATGTTACCGCTTTGCTCAGCCCCTCTTATAGCGTTGCTAGTTGCAGGTGAAGATCGGAGGCCGTTCCTTGTTGGAACATCTTTTATTTACTTGTTGGGATGTCATTATATTATCTTGCTATCTTAATGCATCTATATACTTGGTAAAGGGTGGAAGGCTCGGCCTCTCGCCTAGTGTTTTGTTCCACTCTTGCCGCCCTAGTTTCCGTCATATCGGTGTTATGTTCCCGGATTTTGCGTTCCTTACGCGGTTGGGTTATAATGGGAACCCCTTGATATTTCGCCTTGATTAAAGCTTCTCCAGCAATGCCCAACCTTGGTCTTACCATTTTCCACCTAGCCTCTTTTTCCCTCGGGTTTCCGGAGCCCGCGGGTCATCTTATTTAATCCCCCCCGGGCCAGTGCTCCTCTGAGTGTTGGTCCAAACTAGAGTCCTGTGCAGCGCCCCCTCGAGGAAACTCGAGGTTTGGTTTTAGTTGTATGGAGCGCTCATCTGAGTGTGCCCTGAGAAAGAGATATGTGCAGCTCCTATCGGGATTTGTCGGCACATTCGGGCGGTGTTTCTGGTCTTGTTTTAACCTGTCGAAGTGTCTTGAATTACCGAGATACCAAGTCTGATCGGAACGTCTTGGGAGGAGGTCTATTCCTTCGTTGACCGTGAGAGCTTGTCATGGGCTAAGTTGGGACTCCCCTGCAGGGATTGAACTTTCGAAAGCCGTGCCTGTGGTTATGGGCAGATGGGAATTTGTTAATGTCCGGTTGTAGATAACTTGAACCTTAATTAATTAAAATGAATCAACTGAGTGTGTTACCGTGATGGCCTCTTCTCGGCGGAGTCCGGGAAGTGGACACGGTGTTGGAGTAATGTTTGCGCAGGTAGCTCTCTAGTTTCTCGCTCGCGCTTTGCCTCCTCTTCTCGCTCTCCTTTGCGAATAAGTTAGCCACCATACTTGCTAGTCGCTTGCTGCAGCTCCACATATTTTTGCCTTACCCTTCCTATAAGCTTAAATAGTCTTGATCGCGAGGGTGCGAGATTGCTGAGTCCCTGTGGCTAACAGATACTATAACTCCAGATGCAGGTCCAGGTGATTCCGCTCCAGGTGACGAGTACGAGCTCAAGTGGGAGTTCGACGAGGACTCTCAGCATGCCTAATAGGTATGTTAAAATGTGCGGCTAGGCGTGTGGCATAGATGCCTCCAAAGATGGGGCCCTTAGTACGGTTCATATTTAACCGTCTAGCAATAATAGCGCCCAAACTAAAAGTGTTATCACTATATAAACCTTGGAGCAGAATAATTAAATCAGGGATACTAAGGTTTCCAGAATTTCCGCATCCAATTAAACAGCGACTAGCAAATAATGCAAAGTAACGTAAAACAGGAAAATGTATGCTAGTGATTCGTGCATCGGAGACCTTCCTGGTTTCTCCTACAATGATATTATCAATAAACCCAGCCACATCATCACGATGTGGTTCTTCTGTCTTGCCCTCAAAAGGGACTAAACAAATCCGACAGAAATCATAAAGTGACATCTCCTTAGGCTCATCATATAAATGAAATTCCACCGAAGGTGGTGAGTTCCTAGGATGAAAATAAAAGTTTTGCACAAAGATATTTGTGAGTAAGAGATACTGATCGCATTGGTCGTGGAGGAAAGCGGTGAGGCCTGCATTGTGATCCAATTCATGAAAATCTTCATAGATACCGGCTGCTCTCAAGAAATCTTCAGAAGGCCATTCACACGCCCGAATCTCCGCGGTGTGTGGCGAATTATACTTAGGCTTAGGTGCCTTTTCCTTCGAGCTTTGGCTTGATGAGCCCCTCAATAATCTCCTCATCATTTTTCTGAAACAATCTGAAATTTTTAGTAACTTCAAACAAAAATGAACCAACTTCAATAAAACTGATAGTAACTACTCCTACAAGTGCCTAGAGCCTATATCAAGCATTAGAACTACTTGGAACCATATAAATTTGACATGCAAGCTCAAGAACATGGTCACCTATGTAGCACAAATTTGCAAAGAATAGAGCACTAGAACAAAAACTAATTGGACCAATGGAGGAGTCACATACCAAGGAACAATCTCCCCAAGCAGTTTTGCGAGAGGTGCTTTGAGTAAGGAGATCGAAAATCACAACAAAAGTGGCTGGAACTCGTGCTTGAGTTGGTTTTTCGAGTTTGTGTGAGATAGAGGAAGAAGATGGATGCTGGGATAAGTGGAGGAGGGCCACCGTGGGCCCATGAGGCAGGGGGCGCGCCCACCACCCTCGTGGCCAGGTGGCAGCTCCTCCCACGGTAATTTTTGCACAGCAAATCCTTAAATATTCCCGAAAAAATCATATTAAATTGGCATGGCATTCTGAGGACTCTTATTTTCGGGATATTTTTATGTTGCACGGATAAGTCAGGAAACAGACAGAAAATACTATTCTTACTTTATTTAATATAAATAACAGAAAGTAAAAGTGGGGTACATAAGTTTGCGCTTCTAGTTTCATCCATCTCATGCTCATCAAAAAGAATCCACTAACAAGGTTGATCAAGTCTTGTTAACAAACTCATTCCGATAATCATGAAACCAGAGAAATTTCGAATAACACTAAGTTACCTCAACGGGGATATGCACATCCCCTATAATAAGTATATCATATTTCTTCTTAACAGTAGGAAGGGGAAATTCAAAACCTCCAAATATAATCGATGAAATTTTTCCAATAGAGTTGATACTATGAACTTGAGGTTGTTTCCTCGGAAAGTGTACCGTATGCTCATTACCATTAACATGAAAAGTGACATTGCCTTTGTTGCAATCAATAACAGCCCCTGCAGTATTAAGAAAAGGTCTTCCAAGAATAATAGACATACTATCATCCTCGGGAATGTCAAGAATAACAAAGTCCGTTAAAATAGTAACGTTTGCAACCACAACGGGCACATCCTCACAAATACCGACAGGTATAGCAGTTGATTTATCAGCCATTTGCAAAGATATTTCAGTAGGTGTCATCTTATTCAAGTCAAGTCTACGATATAAAGAGAGAGGCATAACTCTAACACCGGCTCCAAGATCACATAAAGCAGTTTTATATAATTTCTTTTAATGGAGCAAGGTATAGTAGGTACTCCGGGGTCTCCAAGTTTGTTTGGTATTCCACCCTTAAAAGTATAATTAGCAAGCATGGTGGAAATTTCAGCTTCCGGTATCTTTCTTTTATTAGTAATGATATCTTTCATATATTTAGCATAAGGATTTGTTTTGAGCACATCAGTTAATCTCATACGCAAAAAGATAGGCCTAATCATTTCGGCAAAGCGCTCAAAATCCTCATCATCCTTTTTCTTGGATGGTTTCGGAGGAAAAGGCATGGGTTTCTGAACCCAAGGTTCTCTTTCTTTACCATGTTTCCTAGCAACAAAGTCTCTTTTATCATAACGTTGATTCTTTGATTGTGGGTTATCAAGATCAACGACAGGTTCAATTTCTACATCATTGTCATTACTAGGTTGAGCATCATCATGAACATCATCATTAATATTTTTACTAGGTTCATGTTCATTACCAGATTGTGTTTCAGCATCAGACATAGATATATCATTTGGATTATCAGGTGGTTCAGCAATAGGTTCACTAGAAGTTTGCACAGTTCTATCATTTTTCTTCTTGTTCTTTTTAGAAGAACTAGGAACATCAATATTATTTCTTTGAGAATCTTGCTCGATTCTCTTAGGGTGGCCTTCAGGATACAAAGGTTGCTGAGTCATTCTACCAGTTCTAGTAGCCACTCTAACAACATAATCATTTTTCTTACTATTCATTTCATCAAGCACTTCCTTTTGATCTTTAAGTACTTGTTCTACTTGGGTGGTAACCATAGAAGCATGTTTGCTAACAAGTTTAAGTTCACCTTTAATATCAGCCATATAATCACCCAAACGTCTAATCATATAAGCATTTTATTTTAATTGTCTACCAAAATAAGCATTGAAGTCGTCTTGTTTAAACATAAAGTTATCAAACTCATCCAAGCACTGACTAGCAATTTTAGTAGGAGTGACTTCAGCTTTATCATATCTATAGAGAGAATTTACCTTTACTACCTGTGTCGGGATATCGGGATCAGGAGGTTCTTCAGTGAATAAATAATTAAGATCATATGTTTCTTCAACAGGCGTGTAAGTGCATCTAGTGCCCCTTAGTGATTTTGGTGTATTGAAGACTTATAGGTTAAGGGACTAATGCATGTATGAGTGTACACAGGTCTATAAGTCTATGAGGAGTTTGATATTTATAGGAAAAGTCGACCCCTAAAAATGAATATCTTCGACTGAAGATTTTGGTATTTCTGAAGACTTTCATGAAGACTTTGAAAGTGAAGAAATTGGTGTGTCCGTGAAGACTTGATATTCATGCGAGGAATATGAAGCATGAAGACTTTCATTTTCATAGTTTTATTTTTCTCTTTCTTGAGTCATAGGAAACACCGTACTGTTAAAGGGGGTCGAGGAAATACTAAGGAAACATTTCCATGTGATGCTCAACTCAAAATCCTACACCTACCAATCCCTTCGAGTGAAGCCATTGGAAATCTCATACAGTTCAGTCAATTTCTTCAGTGACAGAGACGAAGTTCTTCTAGTCTCTGAGGAATTTGTCCTGACTGAGGAGTTAGGAATTCGCTAGTGCGGATTGCCTACACAGTGAGGAACATGATAGCCCTGAGGATTTTGCTACTCAAAATTCCGACCGTTGCTGTGCTATGCGCCAGCTGTCCCAAAATATCTATCCACCTAACGGTCATATTATTGAAGGGCATTTATGTCTTATCATGTCGGGCTGCTCCCTAGACTATAAATAGCCGCCCCCTACAACCACTAGCTGAGAGGCTGCTCCGAGAGAAACTGACACTTGTCATTTGAGAGCAACCCATCCTCCGAGGACTTTGATCGAAAATCATCAAGTGAGGAAAAACCAAAAACCCAAAACCCAAACACCTACAAACCCCAAGTGATTGAGCATCACTGAAGAGATTGATCCTAAGTGGATCCGACGCTTGTTACCTTTGAAGACTGTGCTTCTTCCACACGGTTAGGAGTCATGGTCTAGAGCATCCAAGAGGAATTGTGGATCACCGGGTGACCAAGTTTGTGAAGGTTTGGAAGTCGCCTGAAGACTTACCACGAGTGATTGGACGAGGTCTGTGTGACCTTAGTTCTAGGAGAATACAGTGAGGACTGGGTGTCTTGGACTAAGTGTCCTTGACTGGGTGTCCGGGACTGTGTGTCCTCGAGTTTAAATACTCAGCCGCTCCAACGAGACGTACAACTGAGACAACAGTTGGAACTGGTCTACCAAATCATTGTCTTCACCGAGCTTACTGGTTCTATTTCCTCAACTCTTTCATTTCCTCATAACAGTGCTGTATGTTTGTTCATATTATTGTTTGAAGACTTTGACTGAAGACTTTCTCAATTTCCTCAGTTCAATTTCTTCAGTCTGTTTGTCTTCATCCTGTGTTATCCTGTGATTACGCTTCCTATACTCTGTGCCTGTCTTCATTTCATCATGATGACTATGCTTGTATCCTGTTATGTTTACCTTTGAGTACTTATTCCGCTGCTAGTAGTTCTTCGCTAAGGAATTTCCTCACCGGCAAATTCCTCAGTGAAGAATTTCATAAAAATCGCCTATTCACCCCCCTCTAGTCGATATAACGCACTTTCAATTGGTATCAGAGCAAGGTACTCCCTTGTTCTGTGTGATTTTGGTTTAACCGCCTGGAGTTTTAGTTATGTCGACCACAGGTATGATCAAGGTCTGCTGGGTGTCCTACCTTCGATGGGACGGACTACCCCTACTGGAAGAATAAGATGCGAATGCATCTTGAAGCAATTGATAATGATCTTTGGTATGTTGTGGAAAATGGTGTTCCCTCAGTCACACCTTCTCTGAATGCTGCCAATGTGAAGAGATTCAAGCAACTCGACTCTCAAGCGAAGAATATCATATGTGGTCATCTGAGCAAAGGACAGTATGGCAGAGTGAGTGCTTTGGAAACAGCGAAGCTTATCTGGGATAGGTTGTCCAAAGTGAATGAAGGAGTCTCAACTCAGCGTGATCTCGAGTTGATGTTCTTCGCAATCTCTTCAACCGCTTCAAAAGACTCGACAATGAAAATGTTCAACAAACCTTCGATCGCCTCACTGACATCTCAAATGAGCTTCAAGCACTTGGTGCCACTGACATCACCAACCATGAGGTGGTGAAGAAATTGCTGAGATCGCTTGATTCTTCATTTGACACTCTGGCATTGATGATACAAGAACGTGCTGATTACAAGTCACTTGATCCCGCTGATATTCTCGAGAGGCTAAATACTCATGAGTTCCAACTTGCTGAAAAGAGAGATCTCTATGGTTCAAGCTATGGCAGAACACGTGCACTGAAGGCCAAGGCAGTATCTGAGTCCGAAGATGAAGACTCTGGTAGCAGCCTTGGTGATCCTGAAGAACTGAGCCATGATCTGGCTCTGCTCGTGAAGAATTTCCAAAAGTTCTCAAGACGTGGTCACCTTGGAAGATCCTCAAGGAGCAATGATTCCTCATCCAGTGACTACAAGAAGAGGCTCTGTCACAAGTGCAAGAAACCTGGACATTTCATTCAAGATTGTCCTCAGTGGGAAAAGGAATCAAAGAAGGAGAAATACAAGGATTACAGTTCTGATGATGCAAAGAAAAGGAAGAAATCCACAAAATCCTCATCATCAAAATCCTCAAAGCCTTCATATCACAAGAAGAGCAGCTCCAAGAAGGCCAGGGCATTCATTGGCAAGGAAATGGACTCTGAGGCTGAATCTGAAGAAAATGAGGAAGATGAGTCATCTGAGGAGTCCGAATCCGGAGTGGCGAGCCTTGCTCTCGCTACTGCATTCGTCAGCAAGTCTATCTTCAACATTGAGGAAAATGACCTCACCAACAAGGCTGATGAAGGGGATGATGACTACGCTCCCACCTATTGCTTCATGGCAAAGGGTGCCAAGGTACTCAAATATACCTCCTCTGAATCAAGTGAGAATGAATCTGATGAAAACCTTAAGCCCAGCTATTCTAAACTTGCTAAGATTGCTATAAAACAACAAAGGGCTTTAGAAAAGGTTCAAAACATGCTTAATAAAAGTGATGATATGTTGGATGAAGAAATGGATCGCACTAAAACTTTGACTGAAAATCTTTAGAGACTTCAGTCCAAGCTTGACAAACTTCAAAGTCATCATAACACTCTCTTATCGGATCATGAGAAGCTTTCTTATAAATTTCTTCAAAGAAAGCAAGACCTTGAGAAGCTAAGAGTGAGTTATGAAGATCTTCAGAAGGAGCGCGATTCATTACTTGCTCAACAAATCAGCGCATCTTAGGAAGAATTTGTTCCTCCATGCTTGAAGTGCATTGAACGTGAATCTGCTAATTCTTCACCTGAATGTTCAAATGCCGCTAATGTTTCAAATTCTTCACATGCCTCTGCTATCACTAATTCCTCATCTGAGGACATTGCTAGTATCACTGACGATGCAGGGCTGAAGGAATTGTACACAACAGGCATGTACAAAAGCCTCAAAGGGCATCAGGCTCTTTGTGATGTGCTTAAAAAGCAAATCCTCAACAGGAACCCTAGGAAAGAGGGTATCACCTTTGAGAGGAAACTCAATGCTGATGGTACATATTGGAAGCCTGAGCAGTACCCCAAAACTACATGGGTTGCTGCAAAGGGACCTCCAGTTGATCCATCTAACTTATCTGGATTTGCATGTGAATCTCCTCATTCTGATGATGAGTCAATTGACTCCAACTATAAGCTATTCAAAAATCAAAATGGTGGAGTATTTGCTAGATATGTTGGCACTAACTGCAGGAACGGCTCCCCTGTGAAGAAAATCTGGGTTCCCAAAAGATGCCTTGAAAATCTTCAGGTGAATGTCATCATGACGCCACCTGTGAAGAATAGGAACCCCAGATCAAATTCTTCATATGGACCAAATTCTTCATATGGATCAAAGTCCTCATATGAACATCATCGTGCTAACCCGTCTGTTTCACAGGGAAGATCTAAGGATTATGGATATGTGCATTATTCTTCAAATCATTATGTCCATAAGTCCTCGAAGAATATCTCTGCTTACTCTTATGCTTACTCTAACCCCTCTTATGTGAAACGGAATGGACTGGCTTCTATGCCATCCTTCTCGTATGGAGCTCGTAGAATGATGAACTCTTTGCCATCCCTTCAGATGTGGGTGGTGAAGAAAAAGAACTAATCTCTTTTGCAGGGCCAGGTCTCCAGACGCACGTAATCGTCTGAAGAATTTGCTGGAGACCTGAGCATGCCTGAAAGGACGCAGGCTAATCATGAAGAAATGAACTTTCATTTCTCACGTCCTCATATTGCTTTATCAGTTCTTTTACTTGATGAAATTGATATGATGAATTGATGTCATATTCTTCACCGATGAAGTATATGAGTTTGTAAGTTGCACTAATTCATCTGCAGGATGATCAACCCAAAGCCACTGAGTGGGTCCTCGATAGTGGGTGCACAAACCACATGACTAGTGACAAGAATCTATTGATGGATGCTCCATTATCACCGTCGCATCTGAAGCATATCATCTTTGCTGACAAAGGCAAAAGTCAGGTATTGGGTCTAGGTAAGGTTGCGATTACAAAGGATCAACACATGGACAAAGTCATGCTTATTGAGTCCTTAGGATACAACCTTATGTCTGTCTCAATGCTATGTGATCTTGATATGGTTGTTGTCTTCGGCAAGTACCGTTGTGTTGTGGTTATGGAAGCTGACAATTCCAAAGTCTTCGAAGGCTTTAGGAGAGGAGACCTGTATATTGTTGATTTCTCTACAGGACCATAACCAGCCGTGTGCTTACTTGCAAAAGCTTCAGAAGACTGGCTCTGGCATCGATGACTTGGTCATGCAGGCATGAGGAATTTGCACACGCTTGCGAAGAAGAAGCATGTCATTGGCATCGAGAATGTCAAATTCCTCAAGGATCACCTATGTGGAGCCTGTGAAGTTGGGAAGATGACCAAGGCCAAGCATCCAGCGAAGACTATCATGACGACCACTCGCCCATTTGAATTGCTTCACATGGATCTCTTTGGTCCTAATCATTATTCTGCTATCTCAAATGAAGCATCTCAATATGGCTTTGTTATTGTTGATGATTATTCTTGTTACACATGGGTACACCTTGTTACTTACAAACATGAAGTGCAGGAAGTCTTCAAACGATTTTCCTCGAGGGCTTCAACCAACTTTGGTGTGAAGATCAAGCACATCAGAAGTGACAATGGCACTGAGTTCAAGAATTCTGGTCTTGATGACTATCTTGATGAACTTGGTATTACTCATGAGTTATCTGCTCCTTACACTCCTCAGCAGAATGGCGTCGTGGAGCGCAAGAACAGGACTCTTGCTGAGATGGCTCGCACTATGCTTAATGAATACAAAACACCTCGTCATTTCTGGACTGAGGCAATTGATACTGCGTGCCACATCATCAACAGAGTATATCTTCACAAATTCTTCAAAAAGACTGCCTATGAACTCCTCACTGATAAGAAACCCAATGTAAGTTATTTCAAAGTCTTCGGTGCTAAATGTTGGATTAGAGATCCTCATCACAACTCAAAATTTGCACCGAAAGCACATGAAGGTTTTATGCTTGGTTACAGAAAGGACTCGCACACCTACAGAGTCTTCAACAACGTTCATCACAAAGTTGTTGAAACTGTAGATGTGCGGTTCTATGAAACTAATGGCTCGCAAAGAGAGCACCTACCTACTGTGATAGATGAACCAGCACCTGAGGAAACTATCAAGTTCAAGGCTACTGAGGATGTCATTCCTACTGAAGAATCTGCTGAAGAATTCATTCCAGAACATGAAGAACATCGAGCTAATGCACCTGAAGAAAATGGTGCTGAAGAAAACGTTGATCAAACTCTTCAACGACAACCAGCTCATCCTCGCATTGCAAAAGAAGTGCAAGTTGAAAAGATCATCAATGACATCAAAGCGCCAGGTCCTCTCACACGCTCAAAAGCTTCACATTTGTCTAACTTTTGTGGGCAGTATGCTTTTGTCTCTATTACAGAGCCCATTAAGGTAGATGAAGCATTTCTGGAGCCTGAGTGGATTCAGGCCATGCAAGAAGAATTACATCAGTTCGAGCTCAACAAAGTCTGGGAACTGGTCAGACGCCCAGATCCTCGCAAGCACAATATCATCGGCACAAAGTGGATCTACCACAACAAGCAAGATGAAAATGGCCTTATTGTGAGGAATAAGGCACGACTTGTAGCTCAAGGTTACACATAGGTTGAAGGAATTGATTTCGATGAAAGTTTTGCACCTGTTGCTAGACTTGAGGCTATTCGCATATTACTTGCTTATGCTAACCATCATGATATCACTCTATATCAAATGGATGTGAAAAGTGCATTCCTCAATGGTAAGCTTGAGGAAGAAGTATATGTTGCTCAACCCCCAGGTTTTGAAGATCCAAAGAATCCTGACAAAGTCTTCAGACTCAACAAGGCCCTCTATGGCCTCAAGCAGACCCCACGGGCTTGGTATGATACTTTGAAGGAACTCTTCATGAAGAAAGGCTTCAAACCCGGTTCACTCGACCCTACTCTTTTCACTAAATCTTACGATGGTGAATTGTTTGTGTGCCAAGTATATGTTTATGATATTATCTTTGGCTGTACTGACCAATGTTATACTGATGAATTTTCCTATATGATGAGTGAAGAATATCAAATGTCTAGTATGGGAGAGTTGAAATTTTCTTAGGTCTTCAAATTCGTCAACAACACAATGGCATATTCATATCTCAGGAGAAATACCTCAAGGATATACTGAGGAAATTCGACATGCAAGATTGCAAAGGCGTCAAAATTCCTATGCCCACAAATAGCCATCTGTGCACTGATGAAAATGGTATTGACTTTGATCATAAGGTATACCGCTCCATGATAGGTTCCTTATTATAGTTATGTGCATCTAGGCTAGATATAATGCTTAGTGTTTGCATGTGTGCCCGATTTCAAGCTGCACCGAAGGAATCACACCATAAGGCTGTGAAGCATATTCTTCGATATCTAGCTCACACACCAACACTTGGATTATGGTACCCCAAGGGCTCGGCTTTTGATCTTGTTGGATATTCTGACTCTGACTATGCTGGTGATCGTGTGGATCGCAAGTCAACATCTGGTACATGTCATTTCCTCGGACGATCTTTGGTCTGTTGGTCCTCGAAGAAACAGAACTGCGTATCACTATCTACTTCTGAAGCTGAGTACATTGCCGCTGGTTCTTGCTGTGCCCAATTGCTATGGATGAAGCAAACTCTCAAGGACTACGACATCAACATGAAGAATGTGCCTCTCTTATGTGACAATGAGAGTGCCATCAAGATTGCCCACAACCCAGTTCAGCACTCGAAGACAAAGCACATTCATATTCGTCATCATTTTCTTCGTGATCATGTGTTGAAGGGCGACATTTCTATTGAGCATGTGAAGACTGAAGAACAGCTAGCTGATATCTTCACAAAGCCCTTGGATGAGAAGAGATTTAGCAAGTTGCGGTGTGAACTAAATATCCTAGAATCTTCGAATGTTCTTTGAAAAGGACACTCGTCCTAACACTTATGCAAAATTGATGACTTAGATGTGCAACACATGAAGAAACATTTTACTTCAATCAATGAAGAATAACACTCTTAGTGTGAAGAAATAAATGAAGAATTTGATTCTAAGAACCCTACGATAATTGTACGCGGTGTCTGAAATCATCATTCTTATACGGTGGGTCACGCCACCACCGAAAGTTGAAATTCCTCAAATTATTCATATTCTTCAACTTTGCATAATCTTCACTGGTTCCGTTGTTTTTCTTCATTGGCTATATGTAACATCCCAAATTTGCAATTTGGAATGTTATACACTAGATCATCATGCATATCATATTTTTTTATGCATTTTGGTTGATCCTAGAAATTTCATGCAACTCAAGGACCCACGGAGAGAGTTGGAGATTTCGTTATTTTCATATTTGAGTTTTCTCAAATTTTGAAAAGAGGATCATTTGATTTATTTATTTCATCTTCAATTATCTTTCCAATATAAAAAATATAAGAGAGGGAATAATATGACTTTCCCAAAGTTAGGAAAAATGAAGATTTAATGAATAAATCAAATTTTGGTTTTGTCGGAGTTTTGTTTGCTTTTTATTTGGATAGGGAAAAATGCGTGTTTTCAAAAATTGCATTCTAGGTCCGGAGTAAAGTTCATTTTGTTCGGCTCATTTTTAGGAGTCGGGGAAAATTTACTTTAGATTTTTCGGAGTTCGTTTAGATGGTTTTTCTTTTGTTTTCTGCGCGCGAAACCGATTTAAAAAAAGGGAGCAGCTCCCGCTAGGCCTAGCCGGCCAAGGCCCAGCCGGCCAGGCCCAGCCGCCCCTCGCGCCAGCCGCCAGCCCCGCCGCAAGCCGAGTCCGGCTTGGACTCCAAGCCGCCGCCGCCCTTGCCCCCTCCCCAAGCAACACCCCCCATCCTATATAAATACCCAATTACCCCCCCCTCTCCACCCCAAGCCGCAGCCACCGCCGCCTCCCGCCCGAGCCGCGCGCCAGCCCCGCCGCCGCCTATAGCCGCCGCCGCCGCCTTAAACCGCCTCCGCCGCCTTAAGCCGCCGCCGCCGCCCTAAGCCGCCGCCCGGAGCCCCGCCTCCCGAGGTAGCCCCGCGCCGCGCCTCTCTCAACCCCTCGCCTCGGTTCGGTTTTTCTTAAAAGAACCGTTCCGTTTCTTTTCCGTTTTCTTTTCCGGTTTTTGTTTCGGTTTTCTTTCCGAAAACCCTAGATCGGTTTTCGTTCTTCTTTCAGACCGTTCGTCTCAACGAACGTGATCACCGATTTTTCCCGGTTAACGACGCTCGTTCGTTTAACCGTTCGTCTCTTTCTTTTCGTCGGATTTATTCCGCGATCGTGATCTCAGATCCGATCTTCGTTCTAGTCTTACTTCTCACTCGTTTATTGGAATCAGGTGATTCAAGCGCCTGGAGTTTCGTCTCGAAACCTCCGTTCCATCTAATCAACTTAAACAAGTTTTGCTAGGTAAAATTTGACCTAGTTTCAACTTGCTAGAACCGAGTTGTTTTCTTCCGCCGTTTGTTTTTCCGTCGTCTATTCGGTTCGTTCTTTCTTTGCAACCGGAGTTCTTAAGTTGAACTTTCTGGTTCGTTCTCTTGTTCGAGTTTTACCTGTGCATTAGTTGAGTACTTATTGTGTGCTTGTTGTTTGTCTGCGATAGATCACCCGGATTGCGCCGCTTGTTACTTCAAAACCCTAGGTCTCGCGGATCATCAGCAAGGCAAGTAACACTTTGATCATACCTTTTCTACAACCCATGTTTTATTGCATTAGATCAATCCTCTCACATTGCATGATTAGGATCTAATTAAATTGTGGGATGGGAAGTAGATGAGGTAGTACCTATCACCTGTATTATTATGAAACCTTTGGGAGTTACTTCTACGTTTGCTTATTACACCATGCTATGCTAGTAGACGTGGATTGGGTGAGTGATATCCATGACAGATGTGAGTTGATAATTTTAATGGTTTATCTAAGGTGGCCACTTAAACACACATCTGGGTGGATTGAGGCACCTGATGTCTATCAGGACTTGCCTGTTTTATTTTGGACCGCCACCCAGGCTCAAAGGGATCATAAGATAATTCATGCTAGAAACTTCCGTGTGCAGCCACATGCTACTATGGGCTCTGGCATAGTTGACTAAGTTGTGCGAACTCTTACGGGGTGGACTAGTAGATGTAGGGGTTGTAGGTGGTACGGTCTACCCCACATGGAAGGTGCTAGCGCTTCTGAAAGATTATGTCTCGGTCATCCGTTTCTCAAACACCATGTAGTGCGAGAAAACAAACGGAGGCGATCGAGTCATGTGGGGAAAAGTGCGCAAACCTCTGCAGAGTGTACAAACTAATCATGATTAGCCGTGTCCCCGGTTATGGACAACTTGAGTATCTAGTACTTGATTATCATGTGAATCTCAACATGTTACTTCTAATTAATGTTGTTGGGTTTTAATTGTTCACTTAATTGGGATCGGAATGCTGTCAACCATTCTCGATGTTTAACAACTACCATGATAGTTAAATAAATTTATTCCTTTGCAGTAGGGAAAAACTGGCTTTACGCAAAACTGTAACCATAGAGCTTTCCACCAGCCATATGCATATAGTATAGTTGTTTCATTCCATTACTCTCTATGTGTTACATTGCCAGCATATTCCATGTGCTGACCCGTTTTCGGGCTGCAACTTCTCATGTTGCAGACTTTTCAGACGACGAGTAAGGTGCTTTTAGGTCGTGGTTCTATACTCAGTGATGCCGTTGGAGTTGATGGACCCATTTATCTTCCGAGTCTTCCGCTGTTATCGTTACTAGATGGCCTTAAGCCATATTTATTGTAATAAGTTCTCTTTGAGACAACGATGTAATAAGTGTGTGATTGCCACTCTGCTATAAATCCTTCGATGTACTATGTGGTGTCAGCATTACTGATCCAGGGATGACACCAGAGCACAGTAGACTTGATCCATTTGGGTCGGGTCACTACAGAGATGGTATCAGAGCACACGCTGACTGTAGGACACGACCACTGAGTTAAAGCCATAGATCACCATTCTCTTCTCATTTTCTAACTCCTCATCTTTTCTACTCTTTTAGGATGACGAACGCGAAGATTAAGTACGCTCAACCGGATGAAGGCACACCTTTTGGATTTCACCTGAAGGAAGTCACCAAGTACCTGAACATTGGATTACCAAGCTTCACGGGAACCTTCAACGCCACTCTGCCTGAAGAGGAGCGCTGGAAGATTCAAGCTCACGTTTCGGGAAGGACATTCGCGCCAATCACGAAGCCTATAGATAGTGTTTTCAATGCACCAACCTGGAGTCTGGGAAAGAGCATGGCAGCTCATATCACCATGGGACGCATTGGAGAAGTTTATCAAGAAGACCTCAAGGACACTATCTACCAGATTTGCGGACGCCGAGATGAACAATGGGAGTTAGTCAGCACCAAGAAGGATAGATCCATTGCATCTTTCATCCAGGAGTTAAACCAGCACATTCGACGCCACGAGAACTAGATGTGCAATGATATGATAGAGTTGAAGAATGCGAAGGCAAGGATCATCGAGCTAGAAGGAGAACTGAAGTCTACATGCAAGGACTACATGGACGAGATCGTAGCCCTAGCGAGACACAATGGCGATCTTAAGCAGGAGATTGAAGAACTCAAGAGTAAGTTAGCATCCAAGGAGGAAGACGAGTACGTCGCATGTCCGGACAACTACATCATCATTGACGACACCGATTCGGATCCAAGTGAACCCGACTTTGAAGACGAAGCTGGAGCAGATATCATGGAGTCTTCCACCGGTTCAAATTTCTAGATGACCACCAGATAGTAGTAGTATTCCCCCATGTAAACACAATAGTTCGAGCACTTTTGCGATAGTTAGACCGACTGTAAGCCCTTGTTTGATTGAATGAAGTGATTTTGTGTGCATTTTGCTCATGTGCATTGGGGTAGTGTTTTCCCTTAGACCTCACTCTATTCTTAATTCTCTTCTTTTCTAAACCCTCAGATGCCTCTGAGACGTGACAATGGATTCCCACCGGAGCTCAGTCAGTTGATCCAGCAGCAGAATCAATTGATGCAGATGTTAGTCCAGAACCAACAGAACAACAACAACAACCCACCACCACCACCACCACCTGTTGACCACTTAGCCCGTTTCCTTAGGCTGAATCCGCCGGTGTTTTCCAGTAGCATCGAGCCAATAGTAGCAGACGATTGGCTCCGCAAGATAGGAAGGGAGTTGACCACTGCAGGATGCACGGATGGTGAGAAAGTGAAGTTTGCCGCTCACCAGCTTGACGGACCCGCAGCAGCATGGTGGGAGAATTTCACAGCCACTTACCCAGTTGACACTGTCACATGGGATCAGTTTCAGCAAGCTTTCCGCACTGCCCATGTTTCAGCAGGAGCTATGGCCATGAAGAAGCGTGAGTTTCGCAACTTACGCCAAGGAGGAAGGACAGTTGGCCAGTACGTTGACGATTTCAGCAAGTTAGCACGATATGCCCCAGATGACGTTGCTACGGATGCAGCTAAGCAGGAGAAGTTTCTGGAAGGACTGAATGATGAACTAAGCATGAAGTTGATGGTAGCGAGTTTCAACAACTACCAAGAGTTGGTAGATCGTGCCATCATGATTGAAGGGAAGCAACAGCAGATTGAGAACCGCAAGAGGAAATATGGACAGGGGAAGTATAACTCTGGAGCCCAGCAGAAGCCCCGTTTTGCCCCTAAACCGGGATTTCAGTTTCAGCACACCCATGGAGGAGGTAGCTCGCACAACCATAATGGCCACAAGAATGGTAATGGGAATGGAGGAAGCAACGGCCAGAACCGGACCACCCCATCGACCCCAACCAAGAGAGACCTGAGTCAAGTCACCTGTTTCAAGTGTTCCAAGACCGGACATTATGCCAATGAATGTCCTGAAGGCCAGAATGGAAATGGCAATGGAAGCTCTGGGAAAAAGCCGAACCCTTTCAATAGGGGACAGGTGAACCACATTAATGTGGAGGAGGTTGAAGATCAGGCTGATGCAGTAATCGGTAAGTTTTTGGTTAAGTCATTTACCGCACTCATACTTTTTGATACTGGTGCATCGCATTCATACATATCAAGGGGATTTGTGGATAAATATAACCTGCCAACCCAAGCCCTTAGGTCACCCATGTTAGTAAGCTCACCAGGAGCAGAGTTTATGGCTAGACGATGGTGTGATCGGTTACCATTAAGGATTGGTAACTATGTGTTTCCCTCAGACCTAATAGTATTGGAATCTCAAGGATTGGATGTGATATTAGGCATGGATTGGTTGTCGATGTATATAGGAAACATCGATTGCGCTAGTAAGTCAATTTTGCTTACCACACCAGAAGGAAGAAGGATCAAGTATGTATCCCGGCATGTGCCAAACAGGACACAAGTAAACTGCCTAACAGGAGTTGTGCAAGAAGAAGTACCAGTGGTAAAGGATTTTCCTGATGTATTTCCCGAGGAATTACCAGGCATGCCATCGGATAGAGACATTGAGTTTTTGATTGAGTTATTGCCAGGTACAGGCCCAATATCGAAGCGACCGTACCGGATGCCAGCAAAGGATTTGGTGGAAATTAAGAGTCAGATTAAGGAGTTATTGGATAAAGGTTACATTCGCCCAAGTTCTTCGCCTTGGGGATCACCCATACTTCTAGTGGAAAAGAAGGATGGATCATTAAGGATGGTTGTTGATTATCGAGGATTGAATGAAGTAACCATCAAGAATAAGTACCCACTGCCAATGATTAATGATCTGTTTGATTGGTTGCAAGGAGCTAAAGTGTTTTCCAAGATCGATTTGCGATCAGGGTACCATCAATTGAAGATTCGGGAGCAGGACATACCTAAGACAGCATTCACCACGAGATATGGACTGTATGAGTATACCGTTATGTCATTTGGATTGACTAACGCACCTGCCTATTTTATGAACCTGATGAACAAAGTGTTTATGGAGTTTTTGGATAAGTTCATCGTAGTGTTCATTGATGACATCCTGGTTTATTCAAAGAATGAAGAGGAGCATAAGGAACATTTGCGTTTGGTTTTGGAGAAACTAAGGGAACATCAGTTATATGCCAAATTCAGCAAATGCGAGTTTTGGTTGAAGGAAGTTGGATTCCTCGGACAAGTTATATCCGGAGAAGGTATAGCAGTTGACCCCACAAAGGTTGAGACCGTAACCGAATGGGAAGCACCAACGACAGTTGGAGAGATCCGGAGTTTTCTTGGACTCGCAGGATACTACCAGAGGTTCATTGAGAACTTTTCAAAGATTGCAAAGCCTATGACTGAATTGTTGAAGAAGGATACTAAGTTCAATTGGACTGAGGAATGTGAGGCTAGTTTCCAAGAGCTGAAGAAACGTTTGGTTTAGCTCACCAGTATTGATTTTGCCAGATCAGACCAAGGATTATGAGGTGTATTGCGACGCTTCACGTCGAGGACTTGGAGCAGTGCTTATGCAGGAAGGGAGAGTTGTTTCGTATGCTTCACGGCAACTGAAGCCTCATGAGTTGAATTATGCCACGCATGATTTGGAGTTAGCAGCTGTAGTGCATGCATTGAAAACTTGGAGACATTTCCTCATTGGAAATCATTGTGAGGTGTACACGGATCACAAGAGTTTGAAGTACATTTTCACGCAGAAGGAGTTGAACCTCAGACAAAGGAGATGGTTGGAGCTCATCAAGGATTATGACATCAGATTGCATTACCATCCCGGAAAAGCTAATGTGGTAGCTGACGCATTGAGCCGTAAGAGCCAAGTCAACACCCTAGTGACGGGAGAAGTACCAAAGGAGTTAGCAGAAAACCTTCGTGAGCTATGTTTGGAAATAGTTCCGAGAGGCTATGTAGCAGCATTGGAGATTCAGTCAACATTGATGGATAAGATCAGAGAAGCTCAGAAATCTGACAAGGAGATTGCTGCTATAAATGAGAAATTGAGCGAAGGAAAAGCAAAGGGATTTCGTGAGGATGAGCACGATACCTTATGGTTTGAGGACCGTGTTTATGTGCCCAATGACCCGGAGATCAGGAAGTTGATTTTGCAAGAGGCACATGATTCACCGTATTCGATTCACCCAGGGAATACTAAGATGTATTTGGACTTGAAGGAAACATTCTGGTGGACCGGAATGAAGAAGGATATTGCAGCATATGTAGCAGTTTGTGACGTATGTCAGAGAGTAAAGGCAGAGCATCAGAAGCTAGCAGGATTGTTACAACCATTGTCGATACCCGAATGGAAGTGGGATAAGATAGGCATGGATTTTATCACAGGACTACCCAGGACGAAAGCAGGCTATGACTCGATATGGGTAGTAGTTGATCGTTTGACAAAGGTAGCACATTTTATTCCAGTTAAGACCACTTACACCAGTGCTAAGTTGGCAAAGATATACATGACTAGGATCATTTGTTTGCATGGAGTTCCGAGGAGTATCGTATCACATAGAGGAACCCAATTTACCTCAAAGTTTTGGAATCAGTTGCATGAAACTTTGGGAACCAGACTAGAGTTCAGCACAGCTTTTCACCCACAGACAGATGGACAGACCGAGAGAGTCAATCAGATTTTGGAAGATATGCTGAGAGCTTGTGCACTAGATTATGGATCTAGTTGGGACGATAACTTGCCGTATGCGGAGTTTTCTTATAACAACAGTTACCAAACTAGTTTGAAGATGGCACCTTTCGAAGCTTTATACGGAAGGAGGTGCAGGACACCGTTGTCATGGGACGAAGTTGGAGACCGTCAATTCTTTGGACCAGATTTGATTAAGGAGTCTGAACGGAAAGTTAAGTTGATTCGCGATAGGCTCAAGGTAGCCCAATCCAGGCAGAAGAGCTACGCAGATTCTAAATGCAAGGAGACAGTTTACGAAACCGGAGACAGAGTTTACCTTCGAGTATCCCCATTTCGAGGAGTTAAGCGCTTTGGAGTTAAGGGAAAGTTAGCACCGCGTTCGTTGGACCGTACAAGATCTTGCAACGTATGGGAGAAGTCGCTTATAAGTTGGAATTACCAGAGGGACTGTCAGGAGTTCATGATGTATTCCATGTTTCTCAGCTGAAGAAATGTCATGCCGAGATGGCGGAGGTACCTCTAAGAGATACCGTGCCACTCGAAGCGATTCAGTTGAAGGACGACTTAATGTATGAGGAGAAGCCAGTCAAGATTCTCGATTATGCCAGCAGAGTCACCCGCAGCAAGGTCATCAAGTGTTGCAAAGTTCAATGGAACCACCACTCAGAGGATGAAGCCACCTGGGAAAGAGAAGAAGATTTGCTCAAAGACCACCCTCACCTATTTTCTAGCCAACCCGAATCTCGAGGGCGAGATTCATCTTAAGGGGGGTAGGTTTGTAACATCCCAAATTTGCAATTTGGAATGTTATACACTAGATCATCATGCATATCATATTTTTTTATGCATTTTGGTTGATCCTAGAAATTTCACGCAACTCAAGGACCCACGGAGAGAGTTGGAGATTTCGTTATTTTCATATTTGAGTTTTCTCAAATTTTGAAAAGAGGATCATTTGATTTATTTATTTCATCTTCAATTATTTTTCCAATATCAAAAATATAAGAGAGGGAATAATATGACTTTCCCAAAGTTAGGAAAAATGAAGATTTAATGAATAAATCAAATTTTGGTTTTGTCGGAGTTTTGTTTGCTTTTTATTTGGATAGGGAAAAATGCGTGTTTTCAAAAATTGCATTCTAGGTCCGTAGTAAAGTTCATTTTGTTCGACTCATTTTTAGGAGTCGGGGAAAATTTACTTTAGATTTTTCAGAGTTCGTTTAGATGGTTTTTATTTTGTTTTCTGCGCGCGAAACCGATTTAAAAAAAAGGGAGCAGCTCCCGCTAGGCCCAGCCGGCCAGGCCCAGCCGCCCCTCGCGCCAGCCGCCAGCCCCGCCGCAAGCCGAGTCCGGCTTGGACTCCAAGCCGCCGTAGCCCTTGCCCCCTCCCCAAGCAACACCCCCCATCCTATATAAATACCCAAGTAAACCCCCCCTCTCCACCCCAAGCCGCAGCCACCGCCGCCTCCCGCCCGAGCCGCGCGCCAGCCCCGCCGCCTATAGCCGCCGCCGCCGCCTTAAACCGCCTCCGCCGCCTTAAGCCGCCGCCGCCGCCCTAAGCCGCCGCCCGGAGCCCCGCCTCCCGAGGTAGCCCCGCGCCGCGCCTCTCTCAACCCCTCGCCTCGGTTCGGTTTTTCTTAAAAGAACCGTTCCGTTTCTTTTCCGTTTTCTTTTCCGGTTTTTGTTTTGGTTTTCTTTCCGAAAACCCTAGATCGGTTTTCGTTCTTCTTTCAGACCGTTCGTCTCAACGAACGTGATCACCGATTTTTCCCGGTTAACGACGCCCATTCGTTTAACCGTTCGTCTCTTTCTTTTCGTCGGATTTATTCCGCGATCGTGATCTCAGATCCGATCTTCGTTCTAGTCTTACTTCTCGCTCGTTTATTGGAATCAGGTGATTCAAGCGCCTGGAGTTTCGTCTCGAAACCACCGTTCCGTCTAATCAACTTAAACAAGTTTTGCTATGGTAAAATTTGACCTAGTTTCAACTTGCTAGAACCGAGTTGTTTTCTTCCGCCGTTTGTTTTTCCGTCGTCTGTTCGGTTCGTTCTTTCTTTGCAACCGGAGTTCTTAAGTTGAACTTTCTGGTTCGTTCTCTTGTTCGAGTTTTACCTGTGCATTAGTTGAGTACTTATTGTGTGCTTGTTGTTTGTCTGTGATAGATCACCCGGATTGCGCCGCTTGTTACTTCGAAACCCTAGGTCTCGCGGATCATCAGCAAGGCAAGTAACACTTTGATCATACCTTTTCTACAACCCATGTTTTATTGCATTAGATCAATCCTCTCACATTGCATGATTAGGATCTAATTAAATTGTGGGATGGGAAGTAGATGAGGTAGTACCTATCACCTGTATTATTATGAAACCTTTGGGAGTTACTTCTACGTTTGCTTATTACGCCATGCTATGCTAGTAGACGTGGATTGGGTGAGTGATATCCATGACAGATGTGAGTT
Source organism: Triticum urartu (assembly GCF_056163025.1). NCBI lineage: Eukaryota > Viridiplantae > Streptophyta > Magnoliopsida > Poales > Poaceae > Triticum > Triticum urartu. The sequence continues at coordinate 97,952,260 of NC_141873.1, read as the reverse complement.
GATAATTTTAATGGTTTATCTAAGGTGGCCACTTAAACACACATCTGGGTGGATTGAGGCACCTGATGTCTATCAGGACTTGCCTGTTTTATTTTGGACCGCCACCCAGGCTCAAAGGGATCATAAGATAATTCATGCTAGAAACATCCGTGTGCAGCCACATGCTACTATGGGCTCTGGCATAGTTGACTAAGTTGTGCGAACTCTTACGGGGTGGACTAGCAGATGTAGGGGTTGTAGGTGGTACGGTCTACCCCACATGTAAGGTGCTAGCGCTTCTGAAAGATTATGTCTCGGTCATCCGTTTCTCAAACACCATGTAGTGCGAGAAAACAAACGGAGGCGATCGAGTCATGTGGGGAAAAGTGCGCAAACCTCTGCAGAGTGTACAAACTAATCATGATTAGCCGTGTCCCCGGTTATGGACAACTTGAGTATCTAGTACTTGATTATCATGTGAATCTCAACATGTTACTTGTAATTAATGTTGCTGGGTTTTAATTGTTCACTTAATTGGGATCGGAATGCTGTCAACCATTCTCGATGTTTAACAACTACCATGATAGTTAAATAAATTTATTCCTTTGCAGTAGGGAAAAATTGGCTTTACGCAAAACTGTAACCATAGAGCTTTCCACCAGCCATATGCATATAGTATAGCTGTTTCATTCCATTACTCTCTATGTGTTACATTGCCAGCATATTCCATGTGCTGACCCGTTTTCGGGCTGCAACTTCTCATGTTGCAGACTTTTCAGACGACGAGTAAGGTGCTTTTAGGTCGTGGTTCTATACTCAGTGATGCCGTTGGAGTTGATGGACCCATTTATCTTCCGAGTCTTCCGCTGTTATCGTTACTAGATGACCTTAAGCCATATTTATTGTAATAAGTTCTCTTTGAGACAACGATGTAATAAGTGTGTGATTGCCACTCTGCTATAAATCCTTCGATGTACTGTGTGGTGTCAGCATTACTGATCCAGGGATGACACCGAAGCACAGTAGACTTGATCCATTCGGGTCGGGTCGCTACACTATATATATATATATGACTTTATGTCCTCTACAGCATTCACTTATTGCTATTTATTCAAGTTGGTTTTCTGCTAAGTGAATGTGATCGGACCCTTCCCCTCTATGCTATACTCAAGCCAATCTGTTCACAAATTCTTCATGTGCGTTCTATTTGAAACTCGTTCAAAATCTTCAGTGTGTCCTTGTCAGCTGAAGAAATTGAGAACGGAACTTTAAAACTTATCTTATCCAAATTTTCGGTTTTGCCGCTCAAATCGTTCCGCATCCCACGATAAATTTTTAATTCACCCACGATCTCCACTACACAGTACGTGGGTGACACATGTCGTGCGAAGGAGAAGGATCAGGGGCACGTTCGTCCCAAATCTTCGGGCGAACAGTTTTTCACTGCTACTATAAATACCCCCTCATCCCTTCCTCACTTCCTTTACTCCGCTCGATCTCTCTCTCCCACTCGAGCTTCCCAAACCCTAGCGCCGCCGCTACTCCATCGTCGCCGGTGAGGAAGAGCTTCACTGCCTCGACCTCGTCGTCGTCGTACTTGCGCCGACCGCGGAAATCTTCACCTCCGCCGCCGTCGTAGATGTCTTCCTCCGCCAAGTTAGGGCGTGGAAGATCTACACCGACGAACTCCACTGTTTCACCTCACTGTTCGTCATGTTCTTCATTTAGGGTAATTAAAAGTTACTTTTACTGCCCTCCTTGATTCGAAGTTTCTCTATAAAATCTTCAAAGGTGTTTTATTCTTCAAATCTTCACACACTAAACACCTCACATGTCATCTGTTCTTGATTCGTTTCTCTAAGCATCATTTTTCTTCAAGATTCCTCAATTGTGTGGATCTTCGATCTATACAACTCTGGAACCTAAGACAAAGAACGCTTAGTGAAAATCTTCAAGACTCATCTGGTCAAATTCCTCAAACTTGTTCTTTTTGAAAAACCTTCTGAGAACGCATATGACCTCTCCAAATTCCTCGCAACTATACTCTGTTCACAGGTACACATGTCAGCTGCTGAATCACTAGGTTCTCATCAACTTAACTCATTTGCAGCGTTCCTCGAAGAAAAGTTGCATACTTCTCCAGAGAATTCGATTGTTCAAATTCCTCAACTGAAGAAAATGGCTGATGGTAAAAGGCCACAGAAGGGCGGAAAGAGGCCTGAGGTAAATACAACGTTTGAGATCCCTGATGACATATATGCTAGGTACTGCACACCTACTAAGGAAACCAAGAATGAGCGCAAAGTGCGCAAACAAAGGATAGAGAGGAGATGGGCAAGAGAATGGAGGGAGTACAGATATGTCACTCCTAAGTACATGAAGAAATTCGCACTCAATCCTCCATGCCCAAGAGCTCCATTGGCACCTGGCCAAGTAGCAGATCCCACCAGCCTCAAGCGCGGTGAGGACTATCCTGATGAATGGGCCAAGCGCCAAAGCAAGTTGGCCAAGCAAGCCAGAGAAGCAGTGAGGAAATTCAATGAAGACTCTGCTGTGGCTGCTGCTGCCTCTACTGAGGCCTCTATCAAGCCAAGGAAATCCATGCCTAAGAAGCCTGCTCGTAAGACAAGTGCTTCACCAACAGTGCCCTCACGGCCAAGTTCCTCAGCTGCGCCCTCACGGCCAGACTCTTCAAGGTCCTCACGACCAATCCCTCAAGCTGCTTCTTCAAAATCCTCAGCACCTCCTCCAAAGTCCTCAGCTGTTCCGACAAAGTCCTCAGCACCTGCGCATCTGGCCTCGTGCCAAAGGACTACATGCATCTCCATTGCCTCTGGTGTCTTAGCAAGCTCCTCAGCTGCACCAAATTCTTCATCTGTCCCCACTCTGATGAAGACCAAGGCAACTGCTGGACGAGGTCCTCGGCCAAGTCTTCAAAAGAAGCAAGTCGCTTTCCAAGTGCCATCTGAAGAAGATGAAGCTGATGATGATGAACTTGCAGAAATCATCAGAGACAGACAAGTTAGGGCCGCTAGAGCCAAAGGCACACCTGTGCCACTGCTTTTGGATCCCAAGCTAGTCCTCGACTACATTGATCTTTGGCACAAGGACCCAAATACTCCTATGCTTGACTTCAAGCTGACGCCTGGTCAAAATCACATGCTGACTCATTTCATCCAAGAGGAGAAATGGAAATATGATCAGGCCAGGCAGATCAAGAAGGCCCAGTACCGAAAGGAGAAATGCCTGAAGAACAACGTTGTCAATATGACCACTGATGAACTTGTAAAAATCCAATCTGAAATCAAAACCCTCAGCGATGACTTCCAAGCCTACTATGCTGATTGGCAAGGAGCCAAAGTTAGATTTGTAAAGATAACTGAATAGTTCACTTCAAATATTGTTGCCCCAACGCAACAGAATTCCTCAGGCTGAAGCATCTGCTCAGCCGACTGAAGAACATGCCAGCACCGCTGATGACAATCAGGCTACTGAAGAAAATGTGAGTTCCAGGGCTGATGACTGCATTCCAGCCACTGAAGAAATTGCCAGGGCACCCACTAGTGGTGTGCCTGAAGAAAATGAAGAACTCAGGGCAACTGCATCAGTTGTGCCTGAAGAAAATCAACCAGATTCCTCAGCTGCTCCTGCACCAACTTCAACTCAAATCCTTCCATCTGCATCAGATGTGAAGAAGACCAAGGTTGCAGAGCGTGCTGCAGTGAAGAAAAGGAAAGCATCAGCTGCTTCAGATTCTTCAGCTCCGAAGAAAATGAAGCCTATGACAAGCTCATTTGCACATCCAATTGATGCTGTTCCCATCTCTACCAGGCCATCAAAGGACCTTGTTCCTTTTGATGAAGAATATGTGATCCCTAACGGATCTGATGAAGAAACTCCTTCTGCTGCTTCGTCTGAACCGTTGGATGAAGAAATTGAAGTGGATGCGATCCCTTCAACACCTATCATCTCCTCGCCTATGCCTCAGTTCACAGCTGAAGAGGCTGGTGTTGAAGAAATGGAAGATGAAAATGTGGACATTGGCTGCTCCACACCCATAATCAGTGATGAATTCTGGGAAAGTCAGCATCCAAACTCTCCAATGTTCACCCCTCTACAGCAAATTCCTCAGTCCCCCACACAAACTGTTCACATGGGCTCTGAAGAAACTCATCCCACTGCATCTGTCCATGAGGAAATTCCAGCCACTAGCGCTGAAGAAACTGCTGATGTTGAACAACCAACAACGCAGACTGCCACTGAGGAAGAACCAGAAATTCCTCAGCCTGAAGAATCTGCGATTGAGATTCCTAAGGTCGTGATGCAACTCACTAACACTCCTCTGCCAAAGCCAAATGATCCATTCTCACGCAAGCAAAAGTTCAAGGCTGATGATTTCTTCGGCGAGCACGTATTCTTCGAATATTACAACCCATATGACTCTGCTCGCATTAGGAAGAGGCGTTTCTGGACTGCTGGTCAAGCCAATTTCTATTCCTCAGTGCTGTTCAACAAGGAGAAGATTTTCTACCATGAGCATATTCCTCACATGGATATGGAATCTCTGCCGTGCTTCGCACCAATCCTCAGTGTTCTTCACGACGCTGGACTGCTCAATTTTTGCTCTGACATCTGTGATTGGAATGAAGAACTGATTCTTCAATTCTATGCAACGCCGCACATCACTGGAAATGCTGAAGATGTGAATTCATGGGTGCTGGACTGGATGTCTGAAAACACTCACTACACTGCACCAGCCTCTGAATTGCTTCGTGCTCTACCACTCAGTCCTCCCCTTGAAGAAGCTCGCTGCATCTACAGTGAACCTGAGCTCACACATCATTACATGCAAGTGCTGATGATGCCTTTGAAACCAGGTCAGGCACCACGAACCAAATTCCTCGTGAAGGAATTGTTGTATGTGCCCAGAACTGTCTATCGTATTCTTACGAGGACAATCAGTCCTATCAAAGGCCATGACTCATCTGATGAGGAAATTGTTGGCATCATGAAGAATCTGGTATTCAACATCGTTCATGGCATTCCTGTCAACTATCACAATTTCTTCATGAGGACTATGGCCAATGTTGCACTGTCTCCGTTTGAGCTGAAGCCTTATGCACCTTGGATCATGAGATTCCTCAGGACAAGATCTTCACTCAACTACAAAGCTGATTTCCAGAATCATCTCAGCTACTTGCCCCCAATTGAAGTCCTCAAGCAGACATATTCCTCAGTTGATGGAAAGGGCAAGGCACCAACTGTAATTGATGAAGGCATTCGTCCATTGGATGGTCAGTTTCGCAAAGCTGCATCTTATTCCACCAATGATGACTCTGCCACACATGACTCTGCCAATGCTCCCAAGTCCACTACTCAAGCCACTGCTCCGCACGTGATGAGAGACCGTGAACTTCTGCTTAGTCTTCACCAGAAGGTGGATCAAAATCACAAATGGGTTAAGCGTCAGTTTGGTTCACTTCTTCACAACATGACTGCCACACACAATGCAGTGAAGAAAAACCACTACTACCTCCATCAAGTCTTCGGTCGCACCTGGGCAATCCTGCCACATCTGTATGGTGAAGAAGATCTGAAGAACATGGGTCTTAATGAAGATTTTGACTGGTCTGCACCTCCACCGAAGAAATTCAAGAAGGTCAAGGTTCCTTCTCTGGTGGCCAGCTCATATTCTTCATCGCGCGACACTGATAAACATGAAGATTTAGACGACACCGCGGCAGGCCCTACATCAACCAACGACCCCAACAACGGTGGCGCTCCTTCATCAACTTGATTATCTTTAGGGGCGTTAGTCCTCAGTTTCGATCCTTTTGGTCATTTGATGACAAAGGGGGGGAAATTTGAGTTAGTCTTCAAGCGGGTCTATCTTATCGCCCATATACAACGTTTTTTTCTAAGTTACAACTCTCGTTCTTCTTAAACTTTATTGGATCGAGTTGTAATCTTAAACCCGATGGTGCTCTGATACTTTTGATGCACTATGCTCTGATACTCTTTTCTGCATGCTTATTCCTCGTTAATATTATTGCACGCATGCTGAATTTCATCAGGCACCATATTTCATCATGCATTTCAAATTCCTCATATTATATGTTAAATGCATGTATGAATTACAAGATATAGGGGGAGATCTCCATGATTCAACTCTTCAAGTGTGCATTGCTTCAAAAGCAAATTCCTCACTATGCACATCTTCAGGGGGAGTTCTTCTATATCTTGCAATCAAATTCCTCAATATCAGTATTTACACTTCATATGTTTATCCCCGTTGAAAACTTAACCTATATTGTCATCAATCACCAAAAAGGGGGAGATTGTAAGTGCATCTAGTGCCCCTTAGTGATTTTGGTGTATTGAAGACTTATAGGTTAAGGGACTAATGCGTGTGTGAGTGTACACAGGTCTATAAGTCTATGCGGAGTTTGATATTTACAGGAAAAGTCGACCCCTAAAAATGAATATCATCGACTAAAGATTTTGGTATTTCTGAAGACTTTCATGAAGACTTTGAAAGTGAAGAAATTGGTGTGTCCGTGAAGATTTGATATTCATGCGAGGAATATGAAGCTTGAAGACTTTCGTTTTCATAGTTTTATTTTTCTCTTTCTTGAGTCATAGGAAACACCGTACTGTTAAAGGGGGTTGAGGAAATACTAAGGAAAAATTTCCATGTGATGCTCAACTCAAAATCCTACACCTACCAATCCCTTCGAGTGAAGCCATTGGAAGTCTCATACAGTTCAGTCAATTTCTTCAGTGACAGAGACGAAGTTCTTCTAGTCTCTGAGGAATTTGTCCTGACTGGGGAGTTAGGAATTCGCTAGTGCGGATTGCCTACACAGTGAGGAACATGATAGCCCTGAGGATTTTGCTACTCAAAATTCCGACCATTGCTGTGCTATGCGCCAGCTGTCCCAAAATATCTATCCACCTAACGGTCATATTATTGAAGGGCATTTATGTCTTATCATGTCGGGCTGCTCCCTAGACTATAAATAGCCGCCCCCTACAACCACTAGATGAGAGGCTGCTCCGAGAGAAACTGACACTTGTCATTTGAGAGCAACCCATCCTCCGAGGACTTTGATCGAAAATCATCAAGTGAGGAAAAACCAAAAACCCAAACACCTACAAACCCCAAGTGATTGAGCATCACTAAAGAGATTGATCCTGAGTGGATCCGACGCTTGTTACCTTTGAAGACTGTGCTTCTTCCACATGGTTAGGCGTCATGGTCTAGAGCATCCAAGAGGAATTGTGGATCGCCGGGTGACCAAGTTTGTGAAGGTTTGGAAGTCGCCTGAAGACTTACCATGAGTGATTGGACGAGGTCTGTGTGACCTTAGTTCTAGGAGAATACGGTGAGGACTAGGTGTCTTGGACTAAGTGTCCTTGACTGGGTGTCCGGGACTGTGTGTCCTCGAGTTTAAATACTCAGCCGCTCCAACCAGACGTACAACTGAGACAACAGTTGGAACTGGTCTACCAAATCATCGTCTTCACCGAGCTTACTGGTTCTATTTCATCAACTCTTTCATTTCCTCATAACAGTGTTGTATGTTTGTTCACATTATTGTTTGAAGACTTTGACTGAAGACTTTCTCAATTTCCTCAGTTCAATTTCTTCAGTCTGTTTGTCTTCATCCTGTGTTATCCTATGATTACGCTTCCTGTACTCTGTGCCTGTCTTCATTTCATCATGATGACTATGCTTGTATCCTGTTATTTTTACCTTTGAGTACTTATTCCGCTGCTAGTAGTTCTTTGCTAAGGAATTTCCTCAACGACAAATTCCTCAATGAAGAATTTCATAAAAATCGCCTATTCACCCCCCCTCTAGTCGATATAACACACTTTCAAGGCGGTATATTAAGACCATGTATTTCTTCAATAGGAGGTAAATTCTTAACGTCTTCAGCTTTAATACCTTTCTCTTTCATAGATTTCTTTGCCTCTTGCATATCTTCGGGACTGAGAAATAAAACACCTCTCTTCTTCGGAGTTGGTTTAGGGATAGGCTCAGTAATTGGAGCAGGAGTTGGCTCAGGAGCTGGCTCAGGAGGTGCCCAATTATTTTAATTTGTCAACATATTATTCAATAGAATTTTAGCTTCATCCGGTGTTCTTTCCCTGAAAAGAGAACCAGCACAACTATCCAGGTAATCTCTAGAAGCATCGGTTAGTCCATTATAAAAGATATCAAGTATTTCAGGTTTCTTAAGAGGATGATCAGGCAAAGCATTAAGTAACTTGTGAAGCCTCCCCCAAGCTTGCGGGAGACTCTCTTCTTTAATTTGCACAAAGTTGTATATTTCCCTCAAAGCAGCTTGTTTCTTATGAGCAGGGAAATATTTAGCAGAGAAGTAATAAATCATATCCTGGGACTACGCACACAACCAGGATCAAGTGAATTAAACCATATCTTAGCATCACCCTTTAATGAGAACGAAAATATTTTGAGTAAATAGAGGTAACGTGATCTCTCATTATTAGTGAACAGGGCAGCTATATCATTTAACTTAGTAAGATGTGCCACAACAGTTTCAGATTCATAGCCATAAAACGGATCAGATTCAGCCAAAGTAATTATGTCAGGATCAACAGAGAATTCATAATCCTTATCAGGAACTATATAGGTGAAGTAGCAAAAGCAGGGTCAGGTCTCATTCTATCTCTAAGTGATTCTTTGTTCCATTTAATTAATAACCTCTTAAGCTCATATCTATCTTTGCAAGTAGAAATAGCAGCAGAAGATTCCCTATCAAAAAGATAACCTTCAGGAATAACAGGCATATTTTCATCATCACTATCATCATCGTATTCAGATTCAATAATTTCTCTTTCTCTAGTCCTAGCAATTTGTTCATCAAGAAATTCACTAAGGGGCACAGTAGTATCAGGCATAACAGAAGTTTCATCATAAGTATCATGCATAGCAGAAGTGGCATCATCAATAACATGCGACATATCAGAACGAATAGCAGAAGCAGGTGTAGGTGTCGTAAACTTACTCATAACAGAGGGTGAATCAAGTGCAGAGCTAGATGGCAGTTCCGTACCTCCCCTCGTAGTTGAGGGATAGATCTTGGTTTTTGGATCTCTCAAGTTCTTCATAGTGTCCAGCAGATATAAGTCCCAAGTGACTCAAAGAATAGAGCTATGCTCCCCGGCAACGGCGCCAAAAATTTGTCTTGATAACCCACAAGTATAGGGGATCATAACAGCTTTCGAGGGTAGAGTATTCAACCCAAATTTATTGATTCGACACAAGGGGAGCCAAAGAATATTCTCAAGTATTAGCAGCTGAGTTGTCAATTCAACCACACCTGGAAACTTAGTATCTGCAGCAAAGTGTTTAGTAGCAAAGTAATATGATAGCGGTGGTAGCGGCAACAAAAGTAAAGACAACAAAAGTAATGTTTTTGGTATTTTGTAGTGATTGTAACAGTAGCAATGGAAAAGTAAATAAACGTAAACCAGTATATGGAAAACTCATAGGCACCGGATCAGTGATGGATAATTATGCCGGATGCGGTTCATCATGTAACAGTCATAACATAGGGTGACACAGAACTAGCTCCAATTCATCAATGTAATGTAGGCATGTATTCCGTATATAGTCATACGTGCTTATGGAAAAGAACTTGCATGACATCTTTTGTCCCACCCTCCCGTGGCAGCGGGGTCCTATTGGAAACTAAGGGATATTAAGGCCTCCTTTTAATAGAGAACCGGAACAAAGCATTAGCACATAGTGAATACATGAAGTCCTCAAACTATGGTCATCACCGGGAGTGGTCCCGATTATTGTAACTTCGGGGTTGCCGGATCATAACACATAGTAGGTGACTATAGACTTGCAAGATAGGATCAAGAACTCACATATATTCATGAAAACATAATAGGTTCAGATCTGAAATCATGGCACTCGGCCCTAGTGACAAGCATTAAGCATAGCAAAGTCATAACCACATCAATCTCAGAACATAATGGATACTAGGGATCAAACCCTAACAAAACTAACTCGATTACATGATAAATCTCATCCAACCCATCACCGTACAGCAAGCCTATGATGCAATTACTCACGCACGGCGGTGAGCATCATGAAATTGGTGATGGAGGATGGTTGATGATGACGACGGTGACGAATCCCCCTCTCCGGAGCCCCGAACGGACTCCAGATCAGCCCTCCCGAGAGGTTTTAGGGCTCGGTGGTGGCTTCGTATCGTAAAACGCGATGATTTCTTCTCTCTGATTTTTTTCTCTCCGAAAGCAAATATATAGAGTTGGAGTTGGCGTCGGAGGGTCAACAGGGGGCCCACGAGGTAGGGGGCGCGCCCTAGGGGGGCGCCCCCCACCCTCGTGGAAAGGGTGTGGGCCCCCTGGTCTTCATATTTGGCGAGGATTTTTTATTATTTTTTCTAAGACCTCCCGTGGAGTTTCATGTCATTCCGAGAATATTTGTTTTCTGCACATAAAACAACATCATGGTAATTCTGCTGAAAATAGCGTCAGTCCAAGTTAGTTCCATTCAAATCATACAAGTTAGAGTCCAAAACAAGTGGAAAAGTGTTTGTAAAAGTAGATACGATGGAGGCGTATCAATTTGGGCGGACTTCAACTTCGCTACGGGTGAGAAGGTCTCATCATAGTCAACCCCTTGAACTTGTCGAAAACCCTTAGCGACAAGCCGAGCATTATAGATGATTACATTACCATCCGCGTCAGTCTTCTTCTTAAAGATACATTTATTCTCTATGTCTTGCCGATCATCGAGCAAGTATGTCAAAGTCCATACTTCGCTTTCATAAATGGATCCTATCTCGAATTTCATGGCCTGAAGCCATTTGTTGGAATCCGGGCCCGCCATCGCTTCTCATAGTTCGAAGGTTCACCGTTGTCTAACAACATGATTTCCAGGACAGGGTTGCCGTACCACTCTGGTGCGGAACGTGTCCTCGTGGACCTACGAAGTTCAGTAGCTTGATCTGAAGTTTCATGATCAACATCATTAACTTCCTCTCTAGTCGGTGCAGGCACCACAGAAAGATCTTCTTGAGCTATGCTACTCTCCGGTTCAAGAGGCAGTACCTCATCAAGTTCTACTTTCCTCCCACTTACTTCTTTCGAGAGAAACTCTTTCTCTAGAAAGTATCCATTCTTGGAAACAAAGATCTTGCCTTCAGATCTGAGGTAGAAGGTATACCCAATAGTTTCCTTAGGGTATCCTATGAAGACGCATGTTTTTGACTTGGGTTCAAGCTTTTTAGGTTGAAGTTTCTTGACATAAGGATCACGTCCCCAAACTTTCAGAAATGACATCTTAGGTTTCTTCCCAAACCATAATTCATACAGTGTCATCTCAACGGATTTCGATGGAGCCCTATTTAAAGTGAATGCGGCAGTATCTAAATCATAACCCCAAAATGATAGCGGTAGATCGGTAAGAGACATCATATATCGCACCATATCCAATAGAGTGCGATTACGACGTTCGGACACACCATTCGCTGAGGTGTTCCAAGCGGCATGAGTTGTGAAACAATTCCACATTTCCTTAGGTGCGTGCCAGACTCGTGACTCAAGTATTCTCCTCCATGATCTGATCGTAAGAACTTTATTTTCCTGTCACGTTGATTCTCTACCTCACTCTGAAATTCCTTGAAATTTTCAAAGGTCTTAGACTTGTGTTTCATTAAGTAGACATACCCATATCTACTTAAGTCATCAGTGAGGGTGAGAACATAACGATAGCCACCACGAGCCTCAACGCTCATTGGACCGCACACATCAGTATGTATGATTTCCACCAAGTTGGTTGCTCGCTCCATTGTTCCGGAGAACAGAGTCTTGGTCATCTTGCCCATGAGGCATGGTTCGCACGTGTCAAATGATTCATAATCAAGAGACTCCAAAAGTCCATCTGCATGGATTTTCTTCATGCATTTGAAACCAATGTGACCAAGGTGGCAGTGCCACAAGTATGTGGAACTATCATTATCAACATTACATCTTTTGGCATTCACACTATGAATATGTGTAACATCACAGTCGAGATTAAACAAAAATAAACCATTGACTAGCGGAGCATGACCATAAAACATATCTCTCATATAAATGGAAAAACCATTATTCTCAGATTTAAATGAGTAGCCATCTCGCATTAAACGAGATCTAGATACAATGTTCATGCTCAAAGCTAGAACTAAATAAAAATGATTGAGGTTTAAAACTAATCCCATAGGTAAATGTAGAGGTAGCGTGCCGACGACGATCACATCGACCTTGGAACCATTCCCGACGCGCATTGTCACCTCGTCCTTCACCAGTCTCCGCTTATTCCACAGCTCCTGTTTTGAGTTACAAATATGAGCAACCGCACCGGTATCAAATACCCAGGAGCTACTACGAGCGCTGGTAAGGTACACATCAATAACATGTATATCACATATACCTTTGGTATTGCCGACCTTCTTATCCGCTAAGTACTTGGGGCAGTTCCACTTCTAGTGACCATTTCCCTTGCAATAAAAGCACCGAGTCTCGGGCTTGGGTCCATTCTTTGGCTTCTTCTCGGCAACTGATTTACCGGGCGCGGCAACTCCCTTGCCGTCCTTCTTGAAGTTCTTCTTACCCTTGCCTTTCTTGAAACTAGTGGTTTTATTCACCATCAACACTTGATGTTCCTTTTTGATTTCCACCTCCACTGATTTCAGCATTGAATATAACTCAGGAATGGACTTCTCCATCCCTTGCATATTGTAGTTCATCACAAAGCTCTTGTAGCTAGGTGGAAGCGACTGGAGGATCCGATCAATGACCGAGTCATCTGGACGATTAACTCCCAGCCGAGACAAGCGGTTGTGCAACCCAGACATTTTGAGTATATGCTCGCTGACAGAACTGTTTTCCTCCATCTTACAACTGTAGAACTTGTCGGAGACTTCATATCTCTCGACCCGGGCATGAGCTTGGAGAACCATTTTCAGCTCATGGAACATCTCATATGCTCCGTGCTGCTCAAAATGCTTTTGGAGCCTCGGTTCTAAGCTGTAAAGCATGTTGCACTGAACCAGGGAGTAATCATCACTACGTGACTGCCAGGCGTTCATAACGTCTTGAGTTGATGAATAAATGGGTGCGTCACCTAGCGGTGCTTCAAGGACATATGCTTTGCAGCTATGAGGATGATCCTCAAGTTACGGACCCAATCCGTATAGTTTCTACCATCATCTTTCAGCTTGGTTTTCTCTAGGAACGCGCTGAAGTTGAGGGCAAAATTAGCGTGGGCCATTTGATCTACAAGACATATTGTAAAGACATTTTAGACTAAGTTCATGATAATTAAGTTCATCTAATCAAATTATTTAATGAACTCCCACTCAGATAGACATCCCTCTAGTCATCTAAGTGATACATGTTCCGAACCAACTAGGCCATGTCCGATCATCACGTGAGACGGACTAGTCATCAACGGTGAACATCTGCATGTTGATCATATCTACTATATGATTCATGTTCGACCTTTTGGTCTCTCGTGTTCCGAGGCCATGTCTGTACATGCTAGGCTCGTCAAGTCAACCTAAGTGTTTTGCATGTGTAAATCTGGCTTACACCCGTTGTGTTCGAACGTTAGAATCTATCACACCCGATCATCACGTGGTGCTTCGAAACAACAAACATTCGCAACGGTGCACAGTTAGGGGGAACACATCTCTTGAAATTTTAGTGAGGGATCATCTTATTTATGCTACCGTCGTTCTAAGAAAATAAGATGTAAACATGACAAACATCACATGCAAATCATAAAGTGACATGATATGGCCAATATCATCTTGCACCTTTGATCTCCATCTTCGAGGCGCGGCATGATCACCTTCGTCACCGGCATGATACCATGATCTCCATCATCGTGTCTTCATGAAGTTGTCTCGCCAACTATTACTTCTACTACTATGGCTAATGGTTATCGATAAAGTAAAGTAATTACATGGTGTTTTCATTGACACACAAGTCATACAATAAATTAAGACAACTCCTATGGCTCTTGTCGGTTGTCATACTCATCGACATGCAAGTCGTGATTCCTATTACAAGAACATGATCAATCTCATACATCACATATATCATACATCACATCCTTTTGGCCATATCACATCACATAGCATACCCCTGCAAAAACAAGTTAGACGTCCTCTAATTGTTGTTGCATGTTTTACGTGGCTGCTATGGGTTTCTAGCAAGAACATTTCTTACCTACGCAAAATCCACAACGGTGATATGCCAATTGCTATTTACCCTTCATAAGGACCCTTTTCATCGAATCCGATCCGACTAAAGTGGGAGAGATAGACGCCCGTTAGCCACCTTATGCATCAAGTGCATGTCAGTCGATGGAACCAGTCTCACGTAAGCATACGTGTAAGGTCGGTCCAGGCCGCTTCATCCCACAATGTCGTCAAATCAAGATAAGACTAGTAAGGTAAGCAAATTGAACAAATCATTGCCCACCACTACTTTGTGTTCTACTCGTGCATAGAATCTACGCATAGACCTAGCTCATGATGCCACTGTTGGGGAACGTAGTAATAATTCAAAATTTTCCTACGTGTCACCAAGATCAATATAGGAGATGCTAGCAACGAGAGAGAGGGAGTGCATCTTCATACCCTTGAAGATCGCTAAGCGGAAGCGTTACAAGGAACACAGATGATGGAGTCGTACTCGCGGCGATTGAAATTACGGAAGATATGATCCAGCGCCGAACGGACGGCGCCTCCGTGTTCAACACACGTACAACCTGGGGATGTCTCCTCCTTCTTGATCTAGCAAGGGGAGAGGAGAAGTTGAGGGAGAGCTCCGGCAGCACGACGACGTGGTGGAGCTTGCAGTTCTTCGGCAGGGCTTCGCCAAGCACTACGAAGGAGGAGGTGTTGGAGAGGGGGAGGGCTGCGCCAGCGGAAGGGTGCGGTTGCCCTCCCACCCCCTCTCTATTTATAGGGTAAAGGGAGAGGGGGCCGGCCCCCTAGTTCCTATCTACAAGGGGGGAGGGGCAAGGGAGAACTTGCCCCCCAAGTCAGGTGGGAGGCGCCCCCACCCCCTAGGGCCCCTTGGGGCGGCGCATGAGCCCACCGGGGGCTGGTTCCCTTACTTGTTCAGCCCACTTGGCCCATCGGGGCAGGTGGCCCCACCCGGTGGACCCCCGGACACCTTTCGGTGGTCCCGGTACAATACCGATAACCCCGAAATTATTCCAGCGACTGAAACAGGACTTCCCATATATAATTCTTCACCTCGAGACCATTCTAGAACTCCTCGTGATGTCCGGGATCGCATCCGGGACTCCTAACAACCTTCGGTAACCACATACTATTTCCCATAACAACTCTAGCGTCACCGAACCTTAAGTGTGTAGACCCTACGGGTTCAGGAACCATGTAGACATGACCGAGACATCTCTCCGGCCAATAACCAACAACGGGATCTGGATACCCATGTTGGCTCCCACATGTTCCACGATGATCTCATCGAATGAACCACAATGTCGAGGATTCAATCAATCCCGTATGCAATTCCCTTTGTCTATCGGTATGTTACTTGCCCGAGATTCGATCGTCGGTATCCCCATACCTCGTTCAATCTTGTTACCGGTGAGTCTATTTACCCGTTCCATAACGCATGATCCCATGACCAACTCCTTAGTCACATTGATCTCATTGTGATGATGCATTACCGAGTGGGCCCAAAGATACCTCTCCGTCATACGGAGTGACAAATCCCAGTCTTGATTCATGCCAACCCAACAGACACTTTCGGAGATACGTGTAGTGCAACTTTATAGCCACCCAGTTACGTTGTGACGTTTGGTACACAAAAAG
Source organism: Triticum urartu (assembly GCF_056163025.1). NCBI lineage: Eukaryota > Viridiplantae > Streptophyta > Magnoliopsida > Poales > Poaceae > Triticum > Triticum urartu. Next base: position 97,936,376 of record NC_141873.1, on the reverse strand, counting down.
CATTCCTACGGTATCTGGGAGTTGCACAATCTCATGGTCTAAGGAAATGATACTTGACATTAGAAAAGCTTTAGCAAACAAACTACACGATCTTGTGCTACGCTTAGGATTGGGTCTTGTCCATCACATCATTCTCCCAATGATGTGATCCCATTATCAACGACATCTAATGTCCATGGCCAGGAAACCATGACCATCTATTGATCAACGAGCTAGCCAACTAGAGGCTTACTAGGGACATATTATGATCAATGTATTCACACATGTATTATGATTTCCGGTTAATACAATTATAGCATGAACAATAGACAATTATCATGAACAAGGAAATATAATAATAACCAATTTATTATTGCCTCTAGGGCATATTTCCAATAGTCTCCCACTTGCACTAAAGTCAATAATCTAGTTAGATTGTGATGAATCGAACACCCATAGAGTTCTGGTGTTGATCATGTTTTCCTCGTGGAAGAGGTTTAGTCAATGGATCTGCGACATTCAGATCCGTATGCACTTTACAAATATCTATGTCTCCATATTGAATGTATTCACGAATGGAGTTGAAAGAACGCTTGATATGTCTGGTCTTCTTGTGAAACCTGGGCTCCTTGGCAAGGGCAATAGCTCCAGTGTTGTCACAAAAGAGAGTCATCGGACCCTATGCATTGGGAATAACTCCTAGGTCGGTGATGAACTCCTTCATCCAGACTACTTCCTGTGCTGCCTCCGAGGCTGCTATGTACTCCGCTTCACATGTAGATCCCGCCATGATGCTTTGCTTGTAACTGCACCACCTGACTGCCCCACCATTGGGCCCTGGTTGTGCCCTGGTTGCACCTAGGGGAGTCCTGAGGAGGGGACAACCCACCAGGGCACGCCAGGAGGCCCAGGCGCGCCCTGGTGGGTTGTGCCCACCTCGGGTGCCCCCGGACCGCCTCTTTGCTCTATAAATACCCAAATATTCCCAAAACCCTAGGGGAGTCGACAAAATATTCATCCAACCGCCGCAAAGTACAGAACCACCAGATCCAATCTAGACACCATCACGGATGGGGTTCACCACCTCCATTGGTGCCTCTCCGATGATGCGTGAGTAGTTCTTTGTAGACCTTCGGGTCCGTAGTTAGTAGCTAGATGGCTTCATCTCTCTCTCTCTCTCTTGATTCTCAATACAATGGTCTCTTGGAGATCCATATGATGTAACTCTTTTTGCAGTGTGTTTGTTGGGATCTGATGAACTTTGAGTTTATGACCAGTCATATCTTTTTATATCCATGAAAGTTATTTGAGTTTCTTTGATCTCTTATATGCATGATCTTTTATAGCCTCATATTCCTTCTCCGATATTTGGGTTTTGTTTGGCCAACTTGATCTATTTATCTTGCAATGGGAAGAGGTGCCGGTAGTGGGTTCGATCTTATGGTGCTTGATCCCAGTGACAGAAAGGGAACCGACATGTATGTATCGTTGCTACTAAGGATAAAAAGATGGGATCTATATCTACCCAATAGATAAATGGATCTTGTCTCCATATGTCATCGTTCTTATTGCATTACTCTGTTTTCCATGAACTTAATACACTAGATGCATGCTGGATAGCGGTCGATGTGTGGAGTAATAGTAGTAGATGCAGGCAGGAGTCGACCTACTAATCTTGGACGTGATGCCTATGTAACGACCATTGCCTGGATATCATCACAATTATTTGAGGTTCTATCAATTGCCCAACAATAATTTGTTTACCCACCGTTTGCTATCTTTCTCGAGAGAAGCCACTAGTGAAACCTACGGCCCCTGGGTCTTCTTCCTCATATATTTGCTTGTGATCTACTTTTCCTTTGCATTTCTATTCAGATCTATTAAACCAAAAATACAAAAATACTTTGCTGCACTTTATTTTATTTGCGATCTATTATTTCAATCTACTACAATTTTCTGGCATCGTTACCCGAAAGGGATTGACAACCCCTTTAACACGTCTGGTTGCGAGGTGTTGTTATTTGTGTGCAGGTGCTGTTTATGTTGTGTTGCTTGGTTCTCCTACTGGTTCGATAACCTTGGTTTCTTCAGTGAGGGAAATACATACCGTCACTATGCTGCATCATCCCTTCCTTTTTGGGGAAATATCGATGTAGTCCTAGCAGACAGGAGCTTTTCTGGCGCTATTGTCATAGAGCAATCACTTGGCCATCCAGGCAGCCTCAGGAGTGATGACCCTCTCGGACCCGCTCGACACGTGCTCGCCGAACGTCCTCAAGATCCTCTTTTCGCACCAGCGACTCTCCTTCTGAGCAACATGGGACTTGTACCATCCCTTGGCCTACATGCAGAACAGAGCCTTCATCTTGTTCTTCAGCTTCTTAGCCCAAGTGGGCTCATATAATGGAGGAGAGTATCCATCAGAACTGTCCTCATCCACCTCCTCCTCCTTGAGCTCATCCTCATCCACTTCCATCCTAGCAGCCTCTGCCTCAACCCGGGTAGTGGTGTTAGCCCACTTGTTCTTGATATGTAGCTTGATGGGCTCATGATGAATCCAGTTGGGGGCAACAAACTCTTAATTGGGATAGAGCTGCTCACAAGTCTTTGAGATCAAGAGATGCAGGTAAGGTCCATAGATAAGCACCTTATGGTTGAGCACGGCAAACTACAGCTCACACCACATGATATGTGAGACATCAAGTGGTTTCGTCTGATGGAGACGTGCCTTCTCATAGATGAGCATCATGTCCACAAGATAAGCATGCACCTTATCCTTGTCACCAATGCGCGGAAAGAGGGAGTTGCGGAAGATCCAGTGCATGATGTCAAGGAATGGATTCAGCACCCAGGTCTTCTTGTCAGTGCCAAGCTTCTTCGCAACAAGGTACGACTGAAGCTTGTCCTTGCTGGCCGACTTGGGGTTGGCATGAGGGTGGACACCAACGGGCGCATTGAGCCCCTCATCACGAACATGCAGCAACGCCATGAACTCCTTCCACTTAGCAGTCATCCTCTGCCCATTGGTCATCCACGTCAGGGTCCGTTCCTCATCAGTATGGAAGTGGACTGACGCAAAGAACTGAGCCACAATCTCTGGGTCATAGTCCAAGTGAAACGTGAGCAAGTCCTCAATGCCAAATTGCTCCACCAGGTCCAAAGCCTCACCAAAATATTCCCGATGATTATCCTTCCTCATGTGAACCATGGCAATCCAGTGCATGTCCATGTAGATGTTCTGCTTGGCGTTGATCACATCCAAGAAGATAATATTCTGTTGCTTGGTCCAAAACAGATCATTCCCCCTGAAGTTCTCACGGGGCTTCACATAGGGGTTGATCCTCCTGCGAGCGATAAACTCGGCTAGAGGTATCTCATCCATGCCCATTGATGGCTCCTTGGTCTTGGTGGCGGTGGATTTGGTTCTGGATTGGGGGGCACTGGAGCCCTCTAGAGCCTCCTCTTGGTAGCGCAGGCGCTTCGAGCCCGTGTCACGGCTGGGATTCAAACGATGGACATTGGAGCCACCACCTATGACACACAACACAAGAACACACGAGATAAACGAGAAGGATCAATGCAAAGACCACAACCAAAACAAACGAAACACGTAGAAATAAGATTGGGTAGTCACCACAAGGTAGTTATGAAGTCAACGGTAGTACCTCACCACTAAGCGGAAGTAAAAGTTTACTGCTGCTCTAGCCACGGTAGTACCGCGCCGGGATGGCACGGAAGTACCGCGCCTAGAGCGGAAGTAAAATTTTACTTCCGTTCCCAGAGCGGTAGTACCGCTCTAGAGGAGCGGTAGAACCGCGTGAGGCGAATGCGGCCAGAGCGGTAGTACCGTATGTGACGTGCGGTAGTACCGCTCGGAATCAAATCCGGCATGAAACGGATCTAGGCACATCCGCAACTTTGGATCGATACTATGGTTGATCGAAAATATCGTCTGGCAACATAGCAAATAGCATCTCTACTGCACTACTACTCTCCTACATCCTTCTCTTGCAAAGATTTGGCCTAAAATCTCAAGAACAACATGCATCTCCCAAAAACCTAGAGGCAAAACTACGAAGCAAAGAGAGAGGGATTTGGGGAGAAACCTTGTTCCATGGCAAGAGGGCGAGGTGGGGATCGATCCCACCGGACGGAATACGAGGAGAGCGGCCGGAGACGGAGATCCGGCGAGGTCCTCCGACGCTGTTCTTGGGCAGGAGAGAGAGAGAGACAAAGTGGGGGGAAACTGAGTTGAATGGGTATGGGGGAGTTGGAACTCCCCCTGCCCGCTCTTGACCCCCACCCATTCGTGACGGCGCGGTAGTACCGCCCGGGCGAAAGTACCACACGCAGTGCAGTAGTACCGCTCTTCCAATGGCAGTAAAAAAAATCTGTCATGCTGGTAGTGGTAGGACCGTGCTCATCCCCTGCGGTAGTACCGTGGCTCGCCACGGTAGTGCCGTAAACCCAAGAAAATGCATGTTTCAAAAAAAGAGAAACACGGCCTTTGCACAGCAGCCTTCAAGCGTCCGGACACACAAACACACACACACACACGAGGCAACTGAAACACAAACACAACTCAACAAGAAGGTAAAAGGCAACAAGGAACAAACACTAACCAAAACCTCTCTAGTGGAGAGGGCGGTGGCCGAAGCCACCTATGCTTGAGTCAATTGGTATGGCACCACGAAGAATTATCCTTGGTCCCATGACCAAAACTCGTGTTTGAAGCACAAGTACCGTAAAAAATGGCTAATGTGAAAGATTTGATCAATTTATGCATAATGGGGGGAGGGAGAGTTCATTGAGAGAACAACACTCCCCCTATGTCCATGCCTACACCTAAACAAGACATCAAGATGAGTATGGTGGGGTGTGCAAGGGTTCAAGCCACATTGCTCGAATCAATGATATTTAGCTCATGCCTTAACTTACGAAATATTGCTTCATCCAAGGGCTTCATGAAGATATCTGCAAGGTTATCATGAGTGTTGACATAGTTGAGCTCGATCTCCCCTCGCCTAATATGATCCCAGATGAAGTGATACCGAATCTCAACATGCTTCATCTTGAAGTGTTGCACCGGGTTGAGAGAAATCTTGATGGCACTCTCATTGTCACACCAAAGAGGCACTTTGTCACAAATGACACCGTAATCCTTTAAAGTTTGCCTCATCCATAGAAGTTGTGCACAACAACTACCGGCGGCCACATACTCCGCTTCAGTGGACGAGAGAGACACACAACTTTGCTTCTTAGAAGACCAACTCACCAAAGAGCAACCAAGGAATTGGCACCATCCGGAAGTTGACTTCCTATACACTTTGTCTCCCGCCCAATTGGAGTCCGAATAGCCCACAAGGTTGAAGTTTTCTCCTCTTGGGTACCATAAGACAAAGTTTGGGGTATGAGCCAAATATCAAAAGATTCACTTGACCACCACATAGTGGCTTTCCTTAGGTGCGGCTTGAAACCATGCACAGATTCCCACACTCAACATGATATCCGGTCTAGACGCACAAAGGTAAAGCAAGGAGCCAATCATGGAGCGATATACCTTTTGATCCACCTCTTTACCATTGGGATCAATGTCAAGTTGGCATTTGACAGGCATTGGTGTGGAATCCGGCTTGACATCACTTAGCTTGAATCTCTTGAGCATGTCTTGAGTGTATTTGGCTTGGTTGTTGAAGGTTCCTTCTCTTCTTTGCTTGATTTCGAACCTGAGAAAGAACTTCAACTCTCCCACCATGTACATCTTGAACTTTGAGGTCATGAGAGCAGCAAACTCCTCATTGAAAGCTTTGTTAGGGGAACCAAAGATAATATCATCAACATATAGTTGGCATACAAATAACTCCCCTTTGACCTTCTTGGTCAAAAGAGTGGGGTCGATTTTCCCAATTTCAAACCCATGATCTTGCAATAACTCGGTAAGGTGGTCATACCATGCACGTGGGGCTTGTTTAAGGCCATAGAGTGCCTTATCGAGTTGGTACACATGATCAGGGAAATAGGGATCCTTGAACCCAAGGGGTTGTTTGACATACACCAACTCATTAATAGGACCATTAAGAAAAGCACTCTTCACATCCATTTGTTGCAACTTGAAGTTATGATGAGATGCATAAGCAATCAACAAACGAATAGATTCAAGGCGAGCAACGGGAGCAAAGGTTTCACCATAGTCGATACCCAAGACTTGGGAGTAGCCTTGTGCTACCAAACGGGCCTTATTGCGGATGATAATTCCATGAGCATCTTGCATGTTCTTGAATATCCACTTGGTTCCAATGACATTATGGTTCCCCGTTGGCCTTGGCACCAATATCCACACCTTGGTGTGCTCGAAGTTGTTGAGTTCTTCATGCATGGCATTAAGCCAATCCGGATCCTCAAGCGCCTCATAGACCTTTCACTACTGCAGGATACTGCTAACGCGACACTATGATCAAAGACCCTTTGCCGAAACTATGTGCGATGCAATAATCGCAAATGGTGGTGTTAAAACTGTCAAAAAAGGTGCAAAACATTTGTGATGGAGGATGCATCAAACATGGTTCATATTTTATTTGCGTGTGCGATGCAGGACACACGGTTAATCCATTCAAACTGTCTGTGACGAGGCGGAACAACAGAAACGGGCAGCCATAACAATGTGTGTGTGATGCAGGACACATGGTTAATCCGTTCGAACTATTTGCGATGAGGTAGAACAACAGAAATGGGCAGCCATATCAATGTGTGTGCGATATACGACATACGGTTAACTCGGACGAACTGTTTTCGATTAGGGAACACAACAGAAACGGTTCAACTTAACAAGATGTGTGTGATATGCAGCATACAGTTCACATGGATGAACTATTTGCGTTGAGCCAAAAGAACACAAACAAGTCGTGTAAACAAGATATGTGTGATACATGGTAAATAGCCGACTCGGATGATCTGTTTGCGATGTGAAATTACAACACAGATGGTCAATGCAGTTACTTCGTGTGCGATTATGTGTGTACAAAAAACATTGAAAAATGCAAACTAGTTGCTTGCGGTGGCGGAGTATCGCACACAATGCGTCTACGAGTACTCGTGTGCGATGATTAGTATGTTACACATACGTTTCCTTATGTTAACATGTGTGTGAATTTGCAATATGGACAGTTAATCTGCAAATGCCTTCTGGGCATCGGGCACACGCTTAAGCTCAATGAACTATGTACGATACTAATACTTACCATGAAAATTTATGAACTTGGGTAACAACATTTGAGTAACATATATATAGTGGTTAAACTATTCGACAAAAGAAGGATCTTCGTAACACGGTTTTGACAACCATATGGTCCATATCTACATACTTAACATAGTAACAACTATCACATTTTAAGAGGCTAAGGGCCAACAACCATATGGTCCATATCTACATACTTAACATATATAGTAATAGCCAGCACATTTTAAGAGGCTGAGAGCCAACAACCACAACTATCCACTGGAAGCAGCTTGATCACGACGACTCGGCATCTCGTCGATGAAAAGGAAGAGCCCTTGTGTGCCTTGGTAGATCATGAGTAGAACAATGTCTCCAATTTTCCAATATTGATGCATTGCCACGAGAAGCGAGAACTTGTTAATTTGAATGGTTCCATTTCTGCGGGAAATGCAGTACCTTGCAACCACTTTGGTGTTATTAGCAGGCACAAGTGTAATTCGACCACGCCGGGAAATTGATCCAGGAACTGCTACAGGGGGCAATTTCTGTTGACATGTAGAATAAAAACAATTGTAACATATCGTTGAAGATATATATAGTTTATGAGCATCAACATTAAAATAAGACTTTTTACCAGCGTTTTGTGCACACAATTGGTCTTGTTCAGTGTGTGCACCATAGGTCTAATTAATCCCATCCAAAATCCAACGTTCATACACTGCTATCTCTGTCAGATTATCAACAAAGTTTATGACATGCTTCAAGTCCTTCCAGTGAAATTTGGTACGCTTAGTAACATACAGATCATTCACTATGCATCCAACATATCCTGCTTAAAAGGTGGAAATGTATTATTTATTCAGAACATGGCAGAAGAATATTTAGTGCGCATAAATTGGCAAATAGAATTTGTTACTGCCTAGGAACGGATTCAGAATATGATATCACAATTGGTTGCTTAAATAGTGATCAATTGGTTGCTTAAATAGTAATATGACAGCAAGGAGAAAATTGAAAGGACACTAACCTCGATCAGACTTTGATCGTCTGATGACGTTGGGGAAGTAAACATCCATGTTAATTAGACCAGGATGTGGTGCACGCACTAGAATTTTATTGCCAGCTTTCAGTTCATAACACTTAGACATTTTTCTCCAAAGGTCTGCATTAAAATAGGAGTGACCATCTTTATCAAGTTTTACGCTAACCGTCATTGTAAATCCATGTTGCATTGTCAATATGAAATCCTGGCAGTCATCAGCAAAGTAAAGCCCAAGATTTCCTTCTACTCCTATTCTTGCAAATCAAGGGATGTACTCCTTGAAATGAAAATTAAGATCGTAAATTAGATATATTGAAATAACAGAGCAAGATGCAAATATGGGAGTAACTAATAGAATAGATCCATATATATAGAGAGAGATGAAAGCAAAGTACAAAAATATAGAATTAAAAATAGATAATGTAACAAATATTTGATGCAAATATATAGATAATGTAGCAACAAACGGTATATGTTCACAAATTTAGGCCATGCCGACCGTGGTAGGTTGAGACTGAACATACTGAGTGCTCCCTGAAGTCATCTGGAATGGTGAGATAGAACTTCTTCTCTGACTGGCCATGACCACAGTTGCCCGATTTGTGCTCGCACTGTGGACACATGAATGAACACCCATGAATCAGCTAAAACAAAAATGATTCCACGACGATTTCCGCCGATTGATTAACAGCGACGGACGGACTGCAATAAGAGATGAGTTAATATTTTGTTAATTAACTTGATTACCTTCTCCATGAGAAAAATCCCCGGCCCAATCCCGCAGAAAACCCCAGTCGACCAGAGTCTAGAATGTCGATGCAGATAGGTGGCGAAAAGCGGTGGAGGCGAAATTTGGTGCCATTTGGAGCGCGACCTACGCCCGCCGCCAACAGCCGTCGAGCTTAGGGTGCAGAGTTGCGGAGGATTCCGCGGCAAGCGAGTGGGGACGAAGTGGGCGAGGGTTTTCTTTTCCTTTTGCATGTGTGAGTGAACACACATGGTTCGCAGAGGCGACGAAGATGAATCATGTGCGATAGTAAATCACCGAGATTGAATGGGAATCCAAATTTCCTTTATCCTTCATCCATGAGTTTTTTTCTACGATGAACATAAACCGTGCTAATCACCGTGTTCAAATTTTACACTTTTCCGGGTTCATTTACAATATTTAGGGGATTATGTGCATTTTGTAGGCATTAATGCACATAATTCAAATTCAAACAATCGGTGCATTAAGGGGTGCATAAGAACGGTCTGGAAAACCATGCTCGTGCTATTTAGTACATTCTCATGCCATTTACAAGGAATGGGCAGATATTTCAAGGAAATGTGTGGCAATAGTCAACCATAAACGCGTCGTTTACTAGGTTAACAACTATACAAAAATGAAATGCATGCTTGGAAAACACATGACGCCTGGTGTGGTGCCATGGTATGACCTCACCGTGCCCTGGTAAAAATTTCGTCATGCACGTCTTTCATAAAACGAACCATCACCGAGGAAGTTTCATGGTTTTGAGGGGGAAATCACCAAGATTGAAGGGGGGGTCCAAATTTCCTTTGTCCTTTGTCCACGAGTTATTTTTCTATGATGAACATACAATCTGCAAATCACTGTGTTCAAATTTGGCACTTTTCCGGGTTCATTTGCCATATTTAGGGGATTATGCGCATTTCCTAGGCATTAATGCACATAATTCAAGTTCAAATAATTGGTGCATGAAAGGGTCCACAAGAACGGCCTGGAAAACCATGCTCGTGCCATTTAGTAAATTCTCATGCCTTTTACAAGGAATAATGAATAGATATTTCGTTGAAATGTGTGGCAATAGTCAACCACAAATGTTTGTTTGTTGGGTTTTCAACTATAGAAAAAATGAAATAAATGCTTACAAAACATGACGCCTGTCATGGTGCCATGGTATGACCTCACCATGCCCTAGTAAAAATTTGAGAAGGTTTGGCTTATGTCGTCATGCACTCCCTTCATAAATCGAACCATCACGGAGGAAGTTCCATGCTTTCGAGAGGGAAAATCCCCAAGATTAAGGGGAATCCAAATTTCTGTCCTAGTTTGTCATTCAGTTTTTTTCCAACAATCAACATACCACCTCAAATGCAATGTGTTCAAATTTGACATTTTCCCGGGCTCATTTACCATATTTAGGGGATTATGTGCATTTTCCAGGCATTAATGGACATAATTCAAATTCGAACAATCGGTGCATGAAAAGGTGCACAAGAACGGTCTAGAAAACCATGCTCGTGTTATTTAGTACATTCTCATGCCTTTTACAAGGAACGGACAGATATTTCAAGGAAATGTGTGGCAATAGTCAACCATAAACGCGTCGTTTACTCGGTTAACAACTATACAAACAATGAAACACATGGATGGAAAACATGACGCCTGGCGTGGTGCCATGGTATGGCCTCACCATGCCCTGGTAAAAATTGGAGAATGTTTTCCTTATGTCGTGATGCGCGCCTTTCATAAATCGAACCATCACTGAGGAAGTTTCATGGTTTCAAGGGGGAAATCACCAAGATTGAAGGGGGGGTCCAAATTTCCTTTGTCCACGAGTTTTTTTTCTACGATGAACATACAACCTGCAATCACCGTGTTCAAATTTGGCACTTTTCCGGGTTCATTTGCCATATTTAGGGGATTATGTACATTTCCTAGGCATTAATGTGCATAATTCAAGTTCAAACAATCGATGCATGAAAGGTCCACAAGAACGGCCTAGAAAACCATGCTCGTGCCATTTAGTAAATTCTCATGCCTTTTACAAGGAATAATGGATAGATATTTCATTGAAATGTGTGGCAATAGTCAACCACAAATGTTTGTTTTTTGGGTTTTCAACTATAGAAAAAATGAAATAAATGCTTAAAAAACATGACGCCTGGCATGGTGCCATGGTATGACCTCACCATGCCCTGGTGAAAATTTGAGAAGGTTTGTCTTATGTCGTCATGCACGCCCTTCATAAATCGAACCATCACCGAGGAAGTTCCATGCTTTCGAGAGCAAAAATCCCCAAGATTGAAGGGAAATCCAAATTTCCGTCCTAGTTTGTCATTCAGTTTTTTTCCCATGATCAACATACCGCCTCAAATGCAACGTGTTCAAATTTGAAATTTTCCCCGGCTCATTTATCATATTTAGGGGATTATGTGCATTTTCTAGGCATTAATGGACATAATTCAATTTCGAACAATCGGTGCATGAAAAGGTGCACAAGAATGGTCTGGAAAAACCATGCTCGTGTTATTTAGTACATTCTCATGCCTTTTACAAGGAATGGACAGATATTTCAAGGAAATGTGTGGCAATAGTCAACCATAAATGCGTCGTTTACTCGGTTAACAACTATACAAAAAATGAAACAGATGGATGGAAAACATGACGCCTGGCGTGGTGCCATGGTATGGCCTCACCATGCCCTGGTAAATATTGGAGAATGTTTTCCTTATGTCGTGATGTTGTAGCGACCCGACCTGAATGGATCAAGTGCTCTGTGCTCAGGTGTCATCCCTGGATCAGTAATGCTGACACCACACAGTACATCGAAGGATTTATAACAGAGTGGCAATCACACACTTATTACATCGTTGTCTCAAAGAGAACTTATTACAATAAAAATGGCTTAAGGCCATCTAGTGTCGATAACAGCGGAAGACTTGGAAGATAAATGGGTCCATCAACTCCAACGGCATCACTGAGTATAGAACCACGACCTAAAACACCTCAATCGTCGTCTGAAAAGTCTGCAACATGAGAAGTTGCAGCCCGAAAACGGGTCAGCACATGGAATATGCTGGCAAAGTAACACATAGAGAGTAATGGAATAAAACAGCTATACTATATGCATATATGGCTGGTGGAAAGCTCTATGGTTACAGTTTTGCGTAAAGCCAATTTTTCCCTACTGCAAAGGAATAAATTTATTTAACTATCATGGTAGTTGTTAAACATCGAGAATGGTTGACAGCATTCCGATCCCAATTAAGTGAACAATTAAAACCCAACAACGTTAATTAGAAGTAACATGTTGAGATTCACATGATATTCAAGTACTAGATACTCAAGTTGTCCATAACCGGGGACACGGCTAATCATGATTAGTTTGTACACTCTGCAGAGGTTTGCGCACTTTTCCCCACATGACTCGATCGCCTCCGCTTGTTTTCTCGCACTACAAGGTGTTTGAGAAACGGATGACCGAGACATAGTCTTTCAGAAGCACTAGCACCTTACATGTGGGGTAGACCGTACCACCTACAACCCCTACATCTGCTAGTCCACCCCGTAAGAGTTCGCACAACTTAGTCAACTACGCCAGAGCCCATAGTAGCATGTGGCTGCACATGGAAGTTTCTAGCATGAAAGATCTTATGATCCCTTTGAGCCTGGGTGGCGGTCCAAAATAAAACAGGCAAGTCCTGATAGACATCAGGTGCCTCAATCCACCCAGATGTGTGTTTAAGTTGCCACCTTAGATAAACCATTAAAATTATCAACTCACATCTGTCATGGATATCACTCACCCAATCCACGTCTACTAGCATAGCATGGCATAATAAGCAAACGTAGAAGTAACTCCCAAAGGTTTCATAATAAAACAGGTGATAGGTACTACCTCATCTACTTCCCATCCCACAGTTTAATTAGATCCTAATCATGCAGGGTGAAAGGATTGATCTAATGCAATAAAACATGGGTTGTAGAAAAGGTATGATCAAAGTGTTACTTGCCTTGCTGATGATCCGCGAGTCCTAGGGATTCGAAGTAACAAGCGGCGCAATCCGGGTAATCTATCACAGACAAACAACAAGCATACAATAAGTACTCAACTAATGCACAGGCAAAACTCAAACAAGAGAACGAACCAGAAAATTCAACTTAAGAACTCCGGTTGCAAAGAAAGAACGAACCGAACAAAGAAACGGAAAACAAACGGCGAAAGAAAACAACTCGGTTCTAGCAAGTTGAATATAGGTCAAATTTTACCGGGGCAAAAGCTTGTTTAAGTTGATTAGAAGGAACGGCGGTTTCGAAACGAAACTCCAGGTGCTTGAATCACCTGATTCCGATAAACGAGCGAGAAGATAAACTAGAACGAAAATCGGATCTGAGATCACGATCGCGGAATAAATCCGACGAGAAGAAAAAGAAGAACGGTTAAACGAACGGGCGTTCGTTAACCTAGAAGAATCCGATGATCACGTTCGTTAGGACGAACGGTCCGGCGAACGGTCCAAGGCAACTAAATCGGAAAAGAAAACGAATCCGATCTAGGGTTTCGGAGAAGAAAACCGAAACGAAAAACCGATCTAGAAAACCGGAACGGTTTAGAGAAGAACCGGAAAGAAAACGAAACGGAAGAGAAGAAAAGAATTGGAACGATTAGAAGAAAATGATCCGAGGAAAAGAGACGCGGGGCAACCTCCGGCGAGGTCTCCGGCGAGGGGCTCCGGTGGCGTGGCGTAGGGCGGCGGCGGCGATGTAAGGCGGCGTCGGCGGGTGTGGGGTGGGGTGCGGTGGAGGGCGCGGGGTGGGGTGCGGTGGAGGCTTGGGGCTTTGATTTGATGGGTTTAGAGGGGGGGTGTTGGGTGTTGGGGAACGTTGCAGAAAACAAAAATTTTCCTACGGTTTCACCAAGATCCATCTAGGAGTTCATCTAGCAACGAGTGATTAGATGCATCTACGTACCTTGTAGATCACGAGCGGAAGCGTTCAAAGAACGGGGATGATGTAGTCGAACACGACGTGATTCAAATCACCGATGATCTTAGCACCGAACGGACGATGCCTCCGCGTTCAACACACGTACGGAACGGATGACGTCTCCTCCTTTCTTGATCCAGCAAGGGGGGAAGAGAGGTTGATGAAGATCCAGCAGCACGACGGCGTGGTGGTGGATGCAGGGCATCACAATAGCAGGGCTTCGCCTATACTACGAGAGAGAGACGTAATGGGGAGAGAGGAAGCACCAAAGGCTGAGGTATGAAATCCCTCCTCTCCCCAACTATATATAGGAGGACCAAGGGGGGTGGTGCGCCAGCCCAGGAGATCTAATCTCCTTGGTGCGGCGGCCAGGGGAGGGTTTCCCTCCCCCCCAAGGCACTCAGGGGTGCCTTCCACCACTTGGACTCCTCCTTGGTGGAAACCCTAGGCGCATGGGCCTAGTAGGGCTGGTGCCCTTGGCCCATGTAGGCCAAGGCGCACCCCCTACAGCCCATGTGGCCCCCCGGGACAGGTGGCCCCACCCGGTGGGCCCACGGGACCCCTCCGGTGGTCCCGGTACAATACCGATAACCCCGAAACTTGTCCCGATGGCCGAAACAGCACTTCCTATATATAATTCTTTACCTCCGGACCATTCCAGAACTCCTCGTGACGTCCGGGATCTCATCCGGGACTCCGAACAACATTCGGGTTACTGCATATACATATCTTCACAACCCTAGCGTCACCGAACCTTAAGTGTGTAGACCCTACGGGTTCGGGAGACAAGCAGACATGACCGAGACGACTCTCCGGTCAATAACCAACAGCGGGATCTGGATACCCATGATGGCTCCCACATGCTCCACGATGATCTCATCGGATGAACCACGATGTCGAGGATTAATCAACCCCGTATACAATTCCCTTTGTCAATCGGTATGTTACTTGCCCGAGACTCGATCGTCGGTATCCCAATACCTTGTTCAATCTCGTTACCGGCAAGTCACTTTACTCGTACCGTAATGCATGATCCCGTGATCAACCACTTGGTCACCTTGAGCTCAAAATGATGATGCATTACCGAGTGGGCCCAGTGATACCTCTCCGTTATATGGAGTGACAAATCCCAGTCTCGATCCGTGTCAACCCAACAGACACTTTCGGAGATACCTGTAATGCACCTTTATAGTCACCCAGTTACGTTGTGACGTTTGATACACCCAAAGCACTCCTACGGTATCCGGGAGTTACACGATCTCATGGTCAAAGGAAAAGATACTTGACATTGGAAAAGCTCTAGCAAACGAACTACACGATCTTTGTGCTATGCTTAGGATTGGGTCTTGTCCATCACATCATTCTCCTAATGATGTGATCCCGTTATCAATGACATCCAATGTCCATAGCCAGGAAATCATGACTATCTGTTGATCAACGAGCTAGTCAACTAGAGGCTTACTAGGGACATATTATGGTCTATGTATTCACACGTGTATTACAATTTCCGGATAATACAGTTATAGCATGAATAAAGACAATTATCATGAACAAAGAAATATAATAATAATGCTTTTATTATTGCCTCTAGGGCATATTTCCAACAGTCTCCCACTTGCACTAGAGTCAATAATCTAGTTACATTGTGATGAATCGAACACCCATGGAATTCTGGTGTTGATCATGTTTTGCCCTAGGGAGAGGTTTAGTCAACGGATCTGCTACATTCAGGTCCATATGTACTTTACAAATCTCTATGTCTCCATTTTGAACATTTTCACGAATGGAGTTGAAGCGACGCTTGATGTGCCTTGTCTTCTTGTGAAACCTGGGCTCCTTGGCAAGTGCAATAGCTCCAGTGTTGTCACAAAAGAGTTTGATTGGCCCCGACGCATTGGGTATGACTCCTAGGCCGGTGATGAACTCCTTCACCCATATTGCTCCATGTGCTGCCTCCGAGGCTGCCATGTACTCCGCTTCACATGTAGATCCCGCCACGACGCTCTGTTTGCAGCTGCACCAGCTCACTGCTCCACCATTCAACATATACACGTATCCGGTTTGTGACTTAGAGTCATCCAGATCTGTGTCGAAGCTAGCGTCGATGTAACCCTTTACGACGAGCTCTTCGTCACCTCCATAAACGAGAAACATGTCCTTTGTCCTTTTCAGGTACTTCAGGATATTCTTGACCGCTGTCCAGTGTTCCTTGCCGGGATTACTTTGGTACCTTCCTACCAAACTTACGGCAAGGTTTACATCAGGTCTGGTACACAGCATGGAATACATAATAGAACCTATGGCTGAGGCATAGGGGATGATACTCATCTCTTCTATCTCTTCTGCCGTGGTCGGGCATTGAGCTGAGCTCAATCTCACACCTTGCAAAACGGGCAAGAACCCTTTCTTGGACTGATCCATTTTGAACTTCTTCAAAATCTTATCAAGGTATGTGCTTTGTGAAAGACCTATGAGGCGTCTTGATCTATCCCTATAGATCTTGATGCCTAATATATAAGCAGCTTCTCCAAGGTCCTTCATTGAAAAACTCTTATTCAAGTAGGCCTTGATGCTGTCCAAGAGTTCTATATCATTTCCCATCAAAAGTATGTCATCTACATATAATATGAGAAATGCTACAGAGCTCCCACTCACTTTCTTGTAAACGCAGGCTTCTCCATAAGTCTGCGTAAACCCAAACGCTTTGATCATCTCATCAAAGCGAATGTTCCAACTCCAAGATGCTTGCACCAGCCCATAAATCGAGCGTTGGAGCTTGCACACCTTGTCAGCATTCTTAGGATCGACAAAACCTTCCGGCTGCATCATATACAACTCTTCCTTAAGGAAACCATTAAGGAATACCGTTTTGACGTCCATTTGCCATATCTCATAATCGTAGAATGCGGCAATCGCTAACATGATTCGGACGGACTTTAGCTTCGCTACCGGTGAGAAAGTCTCATCGTAGTCAATTCCTTGAACTTGTCGATAACCCTTAGCGACAAGCCGAGCTTTATAGATGGTCACAGTACCATCCGCGTCTGTCTTCTTCTTGAAGATCCATTTATTTTCTATGGCTCGCCCTTCAACGGGCAAGTCAGTCAAAGTCCATACTTCGTTTTCATACATGGATCTTATCTCGGATTTCATGGCTTCTATCCATTTGTCGGAATCCGGGCCTGCCATCGCTTCTTCATAGTTCGAAGGTTCACTGTTGTCTAACAACATGATTTCCAAGACAGGGTTGCCGTACCACTCTGGTGCGGAACGTGTCCTCGTGGACCTTCGAATTTCAGTAGGAGCTTGATCAGAAGTATCTTGATCATCATCAATAACTTCCTCTCCAGTCGGTGCAGGCGCCTCAGGAACATTTTCTTGAGTTGCGCCATTTTCCGGTTCAAGAGGCAATACTTCATCAAGTTCTACTTTCCTCCCACTTACTTCTTTTGAGGGAAACTCTTTCTCCAGAAAGGATCCATTCTTGGCAACAAAGATCTTGCCTTCGGATCTGAGGTAGAAGATATACCCAATGGTTTCTTTAGGGTATCCTATGAAGACGCATTTTTCCGATTTGGGTTCGAGCTTTTCAGGTTGAAGTTTCCTGACATAAGCATCGCATCCCCAAACTTTTAGAAACGACAGCTTAGGTTTCTTCCCAAACCATAATTCAAACGGTGTCGTCTCAACGGATTTAGACGGAGCCCTATTTAAAGTGAATGCGGCAGTCTCTAAAGCATAGCCCCAAAAAGATAGCGGTAAATCGGTAAGAGACATCATAGATCGCACCATATCTAATAGAGTGCGATTACGACGTTCGGACACACCATTACGCTGAGGTGTTCCAGGCGGCGTGAGTTGTGAAACTATTCCACATTTTCTTAAGTGTGTGCCAAATTCGTGACTCAAGTATTCTCCTCCACGATCTGATCGTAGAAACTTGATTTTCCTGTCACGTTGATTCTCAACTTCACTCTGAAATTCCTTGAACTTTTCAAAGGTTTCAGACTTGTGTTTCATTAAGTAGACATACCCATATCTACTTAAGTCATCAGTGAGGGTGAGAACATAATGATAGCCACCACGAGCCTCAACACTCATTGGACCGCACACATCAGTATGTATGATTTCCAATAAGTTGGTTGCTCGCTCCATTGTTCCTGAGAACGGAGTCTTGGTCATTTTACCCATGAGGCATGGTTCGCACGTGTCAAATGATTCATAATCAAGAGACTCTAAAAGTCCATCTGCATGGAGCTTCTTCATGCGTTTGACACCTATGTGACCAAGGCGGCAGTGCCACAAGTATGTGGGACTATCGTTATCAACTTTACATCTTTTGGTATTCACACTATGAATATGTGTAATATTACGTTCGAGATTCATTAAGAATAAACCATTGACCATCGGAGCATGACCATAAAACATATCTCTCATATAAATAGAACAACCATTATTCTCAGATTTAAATGAGTAGCCATCTCGTATTAAACGAGATCCCGATACAATGTTCATGCTCAAACTTGGCACGAAATAACAATTATTGAGGTTTATAACTAATCCCGTAGGTAAATGTAGAGGTAGCGTGCCGACGGCGATCACATCGACCTTGGAACCATTCCCGACGCGCATCGTCACCTCGTCCTTTACCAGTCTCTGTTTATTCTGCAGCTCATGCTGTGAGTTACAAATATGAGCAACGGCACCGGTATCAAATACCCAGGAGTTACTGCGAGTACTGGTAAGGTACACATCAATTACATGTATATCACATATACCTTTTGTTTTGCCGGCCTTCTTGTCTGCTAAGTATTTGGGGCAGTTCCGCTTCCAGTGACCCTTCCCTTTGCAATAAAAGCACTCCGTCTCAGGCTTGGGTCCATACTTTGACTTCTTCTTCCCAGCAGCTTGCTTGCCGGGCGCGACAACTTCCTTGCCGTCCTTCTCGAAGTTCTTTTTAACCCTTGCCCTTCTTGAACTTGGTGGTTTTATTGACCATCAACACTTGATGTTCCTTCTTGACTTCTACCTCTGCTGATTTCAGCATTGCAAATACTTCAGGAATGGTCTTTTCCATCCCCTGCATATTGAAGTTCATCACAAAGCTCTTGTAGCTTGGTGGAAGCGACTGGAGGATTCTGTCAATGACCGCATCATCCGGGAGATTAACTCCCAGCTGAGTCAAGCGGTTATGTAACCCAGACATAGTGAGTATGTGCTCACTGACAGAACTATTTTCCTCCATCTTACAGCTGAAGAATTTGTCGGAGACTTCATATCTCTCGACCCGGGCATGAGCTTGAAAAACCATTTTCAGCTCTTCGAACATCTCATATGCTCCATGTCTCTCAAAACGCTTTTGGAGCCCCGGCTCTAGGCTGTAAAGCATGCCGCACTGAACGAGGGAGTAGTCATCAGTACGTGTCTGCCAAGCGTTCATAGCCTCTTGGTTCTGTGGGACGGGTGGATCACCTAGCGGTGCTTGTAGGACATAATCTTTCTTGGCAGCTATGAGGATGATCCTCAGGTTCCGGACCCAGTCCGTATAGTTGCTGCCATCGTCTTTCAGCTTGGTTTTCTCTAGGAACGCGTTGAAATTGAATACAACGTTGGCCATTTGATCTACAAGACATATTGTAAAGATTTTAGACTAAGTTCATGATAATTAAGTTCATCTAATCAAATTATTAATGAACTCCCACTTAGATAGACATCCCTCTTCTAGTCATCTAAGTATAACATGATCCGAGTTGGCTAGGCCGTGTCCGATCATCACGTGACACGGACTAGTCAACGTCGGTGAACATCTTCATGTTGATCGTATCTTCTATACGACTCATGCTCGACCTTTCGGTCTTCTGTGTTCCGAGGCCATGTCTATGCACATGCTAGGCTCGTCAAGTCAACCTAAGTGTATTGCGTGTGTAAATCTGTCTTACACCCGTTGTATGTGAACGTAAGGATCTATCACACCCGATCATCACGTGGTGCTTCGAAACGACGAACTGTAGCAACGGTGCACAGTTAGGGGGAACACTTTCTTGAAATTATTATGAGGGATCATCTTATTTACTACCGTCGTTCTAAGCAAACAAGATGCAAAACATGATAAACATCACATGCAATCAAATAATAATAGTGACATGATATGGCCAATATCACATAGCTCCTTTGATCTCCATCTTGGGGCTCCATGATCATCCTGTCACCGTCATACTCATCGACATGTAAGTTGTGATTCCTATTACGATAGCATGAACATCTCATACATCACATATAGATCATTCATCATTCATCACAACTTTGGCCATATCACATCACATAGCATACCCTGCAAAAACAAGTTAGACGTTCTCTAATTGTTGTTTGCATGTTTTACGTGGCTGCTTTGGATTTCTAGCAAGAACGTTTCTTACCTACGCAAAGACCACAACGTGATATGCCAATTGCTATTTACCCTTCATAAGGACCCTTTTCATCGAATCCGATCCGACTAAAGTAGGAGAGACAGACACCCGTTGGCCACCTTATGCAACTAGTGCATGTCAGTCGGTGGAACCTGTCTCACGTAAGAGTACGTGTAAGGTCGGTCCGGGGCGCTTCATCCCACGATGCCGCCGAATCAAGATAAGATTAGTAATGGCAAGCATATTGAACAAAATCAACGTCCACAACTACTTTGTGTTCTACTCGTGCAAGAGAACTACGCATAGACCTAGCTCATGATGCCACTATTGGGGAACGTTGCAGAAAACAAAAATTTTCCTACGGTTTCACCAAGATCCATCTAGGAGTTCATCTAGCAACGAGTGATTAGATGCATCTACGTACCTTGTAGATCGCGAGCGGAAGCGTTCAAAGAACGGGGATGATGTAGTCGAACACGACGTGATTCAAATCACCGATGATCTTAGCACCGAACGGACGATGCCTCCGCGTTCAACACACGTACGGAACGGATGACGTATCCTCCTTTCTTGATCCAGCAAGGGGGGAAGAGAGGTTGATGAAGATCCAGCAGCACGACGGCGTGGTGGTGGATGCAGGGCGTCACAGTAGCAGGGCTTCGCCTATACTACGAGAGAGAGACGTAACGGGGAGAGAGGAAGCACAAAAGGCTGAGGTATGAAATCCCTCCTCTCCTCAACTATATATAGGAGGACCAAGGGGGGTGGTGCGCCAGCCCAGGAGATCTAATCTCCTTGGTGCGGCGGCCAGGGGAGGGTTTCCCTCCCCCCCAAGGCACTCAGGGGTGCCTTCCACCACTTGGACTCCTCCTTGGTGGAAACCCTAGGCGCATGGGCCTAGTAGGGCTGGTGCCCTTGGCCCATGTAGGCCAAGGCGCACCCCCTACAGCCCATGTGGCCCCCCGGGACAGGTGGCCCCACCCGGTGGGCCCACGGGACCCCTCCGGTGGTCCCGGTACAATACCGATAACCCCGAAACTTGTCCCGATGGCCGAAACAGAACTTCCTATATATAATTCTTTACCTTCGGACCATTCCGGAACTCCTCGTGACGTCCGGGATCTCATCCGGGACTCCGAACAACATTCGGGTTACTGCATATACATATCTTCACAACCCTAGCGTCACCGAACCTTAAGTGTGTAGACCCTACGGGTTCGGGAGACAAGCAGACATGACCGAGACGACTCTCCGGTCAATAACCAACAGCGGGATCTGGATACCCATGATGGCTCCCACATGCTCCACGATGATCTCATCGGATGAACCACGATGTCGAGGATTAATCAACCCCGTATACAATTCCCTTTGTCAATCGGTATGTTACTTGCCCGAGACTCGATCGTCGGTATCCCAATACCTTGTTCAATCTCGTTACCGGCAAGTCACTTTACTCGTACCGTAATGCATGATCCCGTGATCAACCACTTGGTCACCTTGAGCTCAAAATGATGATGCATTACCGAGTGGGCCCAGTGATACCTCTCCGTTATATGGAGTGACAAATCCCAGTCTCGATCCGTGTCAACCCAACAGACACTTTCGGAGATACCTGTAATGCACCTTTATAGTCACCCAGTTACGTTGTGACATTTGATACACCCAAAGCACTCCTACGGTATCCGGGAGTTACACGATCTCATGGTCAAAGGAAAAGATACTTGACATTGGAAAAGCTCTAGAAAACGAACTACACGATCTTTGTGCTATGCTTAGGATTGGGTCTTGTCCATCACATCATTCTCCTAATGATGTGATCCCGTTATCAATGACATCCAATGTCCATAGCCAGGAAATCATGACTATCTGTTGATCAACGAGCTAGTCAACTAGAGGCTTACTAGGGACATATTATGGTCTATGTATTCACACGTGTATTACGATTTCCGGATAATACAGTTATACCATGAATAAAGACAATTATCATGAACAAAGAAATATAATAATAATGCTTCTATTATTGCCTCTAGGGCATATTTCCAACATTGGGGTATTTATATTGGGGAGGGGAGAGGAGACTTGGGGTAGGGGACAAGAAATAGAGTAGGAATAGGAAAACAAAACAAAGGAAAGAGGGGGGGGGCTAAAGACTTGGCCAAGGGGCAAGGGAGGGGCGGCCGGCTCCTGGAGTCCCGCTGGGACTCGGCGAGCGAGGCTCCTGGAGCTAGCGCACAGGGAGCTGGGGCGGCGGCTGGCCTGGGCCTTGGCCCGGCTGGCCTGGCTCCTTTTTTTTAAAACGGTTCTGCGCGCAGAAAACAAAAGAAAAGAAAACTAGACGAACTCCAAAAATTCTAAAGTAAATTTTCCCCGACTCCTAAAAATGAGCCGAACAAAATGAACTTTTCTCCGGACCTAAAATGCAATTTTCAAAAACGCGCATTTTTCCCTATCCGAGTAAAATGCAAATAAACACCGGAAAACGAAATTTGATCTATTTATTAAATCTTCATTTTTCCTATATTTGGGAAAGTCATATTATTCCCTCTCTTATATTTTTTTTATCGGAAAAATTATTGAAGATAGAATAAATAAATCAAATGATCCTCTTTTTCAAAATTCGAGGAGACTCT
This sequence comes from Triticum urartu, assembly GCF_056163025.1. NCBI lineage: Eukaryota > Viridiplantae > Streptophyta > Magnoliopsida > Poales > Poaceae > Triticum > Triticum urartu. The sequence continues at coordinate 97,913,368 of NC_141873.1, read as the reverse complement.
CAAATATGAAAATAACGAAATCTCCAACTCTCTCCGAGGGTCCTTGAGTTGCGTGAAATTTCTAGGATCGGGCAAGATGCAAGAAAATATGATATGCATGATGATCTAGTGTATAACATTCCAAATTACAAATTTGGGATGTTACAAACCTACCCCCCTTAAGATGAATCTCGCCCTCGAGATTCGGGTTGGCTAGAAAATAGGTGAGGGTGGTCTTTGAGCAAATCTTCTTCTCTTTCCCAGGTGGCTTCATCCTCTGAGTGGTGGTTCCACTGAACTTTGCAAAACTTGATAACCTTGCTGCGAGTAACTCTGCTGGCATACTCGAGAATCTTGACTGGCTTCTCCTCATATGTTAGGTCATCCTTCAACTGAATCGCTTCAAGCGGCACTGTATCTCTTAGCGGTATCTCTGCCATCTCGGCATGACATCTCTTCAGCTAAGAAACATGGAATACATCATGAACTCCTGACAGTCCCTCTGGTAATTCCAACTTATAAGCGACTTCTCCCATACGTTGCAAGATCTTGTACGGTCCAACGAAACGCGGTGCTAACTTTCCCTTAACTCCAAAGCGCTTAACTCCTCGAAGTGGGGATACTCGGAGATAAACTCTGTCTCCGGTTTCGTAAACTGTCTCCTTGCGTTTAGAATCTGCGTAGCTCTTCTGCCTGGACTGGGCTACCTTGAGCCTATCGCGAATCAACTTAACTTTCCGTTCAGACTCCTTAATCAAATCTGGTCCAAAGAATTGACGGTCTCCAACTTCGTCCCATGACAACGGTGTCCTGCACCTTCTTCCGTATAAAGCTTCGAAAGGTGCCATCTTCAAACGGGTTTGGTAACTGTTGTTATAAGAAAACTCCGCATATGGCAAGTTATCGTCCCAGCTAGATCCATAATCTAGCGCACAAGCTCTCAGCATATCTTCCAAAATCTGATTGACTTTCTCGGTCTGTCCATCTGTCTGCGGATGAAAAGCTGTGCTGAACTCTAGTCTGGTTCCTAAAGTTTCATGCAACTGATTCCAAAACTTTGAGGTAAATTGGGTTCCTCTATCTGATACGATACTCCTCGGAACTCCATGCAAACAAACGATCCTAGTCATGTATATCTTTGCCAGCTTAGCACTGGTGTAAGTGGTCTTTACTGGGATAAAATGTGCTACCTTCGTCAAACGATCAACTACTACCCATATCGAATCATAGCCTGCCTTTGTCCTGGGTAGTCCCGTGATAAAATCCATGCCTATCTTATCCCACTTCCATTCGGGTATCGGCAATGGTTGTAACAATCCTGCTGGCTTCTGATGCTCTGCCTTTACTCTCTGACATACGTCACAAACTGCTACATATGCTGCAATATCCTTCTTCATGCCGGTCCACCAGAATGTTTCCTTCAAATCCAAATACATCTTGGTATTCCCTGGGTGAATCGAATACGGTGAATCATGTGCCTCTTGCAAAATCAACTTCCTGATCTCCGGGTCATTTGGTACATAAACACGGTCCTCAAACCATAAGGTATCGTGCTCATCTTCACGAAATCCCTTTGCTTTTCCTTCGCTCAATTTCTCTTTTATAGCAGCAATCTCCTTGTCAGATTTCTGAGCTTCTCTGATCTTATCCACCAATGTTGACTGAATCTCCAATGCTGCTACATAGCCTCTCGGAACTATTTCCAAACATAGCTCACGAAGGTTTTCTGCTAACTCCTTGGGTATTTTCCCCGTCATTAGGGTATTGACATGGCTCTTACGGCTCAATGCGTCAGCTACTACATTAGCTTTTCCGGGATGGTAATGCAATCTCATATCATAATCCTTGATAAGCTCCAACCATCTCCTCTGTCTGAGGTTCAACTCCTTCTGCGTGAAAATGTACTTCAAACTCTTGTGATCCGTGTACACCTCACAATGATTTCCAATGAGGAAATGTCTCCACGTCTTCAATGCATGCACTACGGCTGCTAACTCCAAATCATGCGTGGCATAATTCAACTCATGAGGCTTCAGTTGTCGTGAAGCATACGAAACAACTCTCCCTTCCTGCATAAGCACTGCTCCAAGTCCTCGACGTGAAGCGTCGCAATACACCTCATAATCCTTGGTCTGATCTGGCAAAATCAATACTGGTGAGGTAACCAAACATTTCTTCAACTCCTGGAAACTAGCCTCACACTCCTCAGTCCATTTGAACTTAGTATCCTTCTTCAACAACTCCGTCATAGGCTTCGCAATCTTTGAGAAATTCTCAATAAATATCCGGTAGTATCCTGCGAGTCCAAGAAAACTCCGGATCTCTCCAACTGTCGTTGGTGATTCCCATTCGGTTACTGTATCAACCTTAGTGGGGTCAACTGCTATACCTTCTCCGGATATAACGTGTCCGAGGAATCCAACTTCCTTCAACCAAAACTCACATTTGCTAAATTTGGCGTATAACTGATGTTCCCTTAGTTTCTCCAAAACCAAACGCAAATGTTCCTTATGCTCCTCTTCATTCTTTGAATAAACCAGGATGTCATCAATGAACACTACGACGAACTTATCCAAAAACTCCACAAACACTTTGTTCATCAGGTTCATAAAATAGGCAGGTGCATTAGTCAATCCAAATGACATAACGGTATACTCATACAGTCCTTATCTCTTGGTGAATGCTATCTTAGGTATGTCCTGCTCTCGAATCTTCAACTGATGGTACCCTGATCGCAAATCGATCTTGGAAAACACTTTAGCTCCTTGCAACCGATCAAACAGATTGTTGATCATTGGCAGTGGGTACTTGTTCTTGATGGTTACTTCATTCAATCCCCGATAATCTACAACCATCCTTAATGATCCATCCTTCTTTTCCACTAGAAGTACGGGTGATCCCCAAGGAGAAGAACTTGGGCGAATGTAACCTTTATCCAATAACTCCTTAATCTGATTCTTAATTTCCACCAAATCCTTTGCTGGCATCCGGTACGGTCGCTTCGATATTGGGCCTGTACCTGGCAATAACTCAATCAAAAACTCAATTTCTCTATCCGGTGGCATGCCTGGTAATTCCTCAGGAAATACATCAGGAAAATCCTTTACCACTGGTACTTCTTCCTGCACAACTCCTGATAAGGAATTTACTTGTGTCCTGTTTGGCACATGCCGGGATACATACTTGATCCTTCTTCCTTCTGGTGTGGTAAGCAAAATTGTCTTACTGGCGCAATCGATGTTTCCTCCATACATCGACAGCCAATCCATACCAAGAATCACATCCAGACCTTGGGATTCCAGAATAATTAAATCTGTTGGGAAAACATGCCTTCCTATACTTAATGGTACTTGGAAACATCCTTGTCTGGCCATGTACTCTGCTCCTGGTGAGCTTACTAGCATAGGTGTTTTAAGAATCCTAGTGGGCAGGTTATACTTTTCCACAAATCCCCTTGATATGTATGAATGCGATGCACCAGTATCAAAAAGAACGAGTGCGGTAAATGACTTAACCAAAAACTTACCGATTACTGCATCAGGCTGATCTTCAACCTCCTCCATGGGTATGCTGAAACTGAAATCCCGGTTTAGGGGGAAAACGGGGCTTCTGCTGGGCTCCAGAGTTATGCTTCCCCTGTCCATACTTCCTCTTACGATTCTCAATCTGCTGTTGCTTCCCTTCAATCATGATGGCACGATCTACCAACTCCTGGTAGTTGTTGAAACTTGCTACCATCAACTGCATGCTTAGTTCATCATTTAGTCCCTCCAGAAACTTCTCCTGCTTAGCTGCATCCGTAGCAACGTCATCTGGGGCATAACGTGCTAACTTGCTGAAATCGTCAACGTACTGGCCAACTGTCCTTCCTCCTTGGCGTAAGTTACGAAACTCACGCTTCTTTATGGCCCGTGCAGAAAGCTTGCTGGAACTGATCCCATGTGACAGTGTCAACTGGGTAAGTGGCTGTGAAATTCTCCCACCATGCTGCCGCGGGTCTGTCAAGCTGGTGAGCGGCAAACTTCACTTTCTCACCATCCGTACATCCTACAGTGGTCAACTCCCTTCCTATCTTGTGGAGCCAATCGTCTGCTACTATTGGCTCGGTGCTACTAGAAAACACCGGCGGATTTAGCCTAAGAAAACGGGCTAAATGGTCAACAGGTGGTGGTGGTGGTGGGTCGTTGTTGTTCTGCTGGTTCTGGACTAACATCTGCATCAATTGATTCTGTTGCTGGATCAACTGAGTGAGCTCCGGTGGGAATCCATTGTCAAGTCTCGGAGGCATCTGAGGGTTTAGAAAAGACGAGAATTAAGAATAGAGTGAGGTCTAAAGGGAAAACACTACCCATATGCACATGAGGCAAAAGCACACAATTCACTTCAATCAATCAAACAAGGGCTTACAAACGGTCTAAAACTATCGCAAAAGTGCTCGACTATAATGTTTACATGGGGAAATACTACTACTATCTGGTGGTCATCTAGAAATTTGAACCGGTGGAAGACTCCATGATATCTGCTCCAGCTTCGTCTTCAAAGACGGGTTCACTTGGATCCGAATCGGTGTCGTCGATGATGATGTAATTGTCCGGGCATGCGACGTACTCGTCTTCCTCCTGGGATGCTAACTTCCTCTTGAGTTCTTCAATCTCCTGCTTAAGATCGACGTTGTGTCTTGCTAGAGCTACGATCTCGTCCATGTAGTCCTTGCGTGTAGCCTTCAGTTCTCCTTCTAGCTCGATGATCCTTGCCTTTGCATTCTTCAACTCTATCATATCGTTGCACATCTGGTTCTCGTGGCGTCGAATGTGCTGGTTTAACTCCTGGATGAAAGATGCAATGGATCTATCCTTCTTGGTGCTGACTAACTCCCATTGTTCATCTCGGCGTCCGCAAATCTGGTAGATAGTGTCCTTGAGGTCTTCTTGGTAAACTTCTCCAATGCGTCCTATGGTGATATGAGCTGCCATGCTCTTCCCCAGACTCCAGGTTGGTGCATTGAAAACACTATCTATGGGCTTCGTGATTGGCGCGAATGTCCTTCCCGAAATGTGAGCTTGAATCTTCCAGCGCTCCTCTTCAGGCAGAGTGGCGTTGAAGGTTCCCGTGAAGCTTGGTAATCCAATGTTCAGGTACTTGGTGACTTCCTTCAAGTGCAATCCAAATGGTGTGCCTTCATCCGGTTGAGCGTACTTAATCTTCGCGTGCATCATCCTAAAAGAGTAGAAAAGATGAGGAGTTAGAAAATGAGAGGAGAATGGTGATCTATGGCTTTAACTTAGTGGTCGTGTCCTACAGTCAGCGTGTGCTCTGATACCATTCTCTATAGCGACCCGACCCGAATGGATCAAGTGCTCTGTGCTCAGGTGTCATCCCTGGATCAGTAATGCTGACACCACACAGTACATCGAAGGATTTATAATAGAGTGGCAATCACACACTTATTACATCGTTGTCTCAAAGAGAACTTATTACAATAAAAATGGCTTAAGGCCATCTAGTGTCGATAACAGCGGAAGACTTGGAAGATAAATGGGTCCATCAACTCCAACGGCATCACTGAGTATAGAACCACGACCTAAAACACCTCAATCGTCGTCTGAAAAGTCTGCAACATGAGAAGTTGCAGCCCGAAAACGGGCCAGCACATGGAATATGCTGGCAAAGTAACACATAGAGAGTAATGGAATGAAACAGCTATACTATATGCATATATGGCTGGTGGAAAGCTCTATGGTTACAGTTTTGCGTAAAGCCAATTTTTCCCTACTGCAAAGGAATAAATTTATTTAACTATCATGGTAGTTGTTAAACATCGAGAATGGTTGACAGCATTCCGATCCCAATTAAGTGAACAATTAAAACCCAACAACATTAATTAGAAGTAACATGTTGAGATTCACATGATATTCAAGTACTAGATACTCAAGTTGTCCATAACCGGGGACACGGCTAATCATGATTAGTTTGTACACTCTGCAGAGGTTTGCGCACTTTTCCCCACATGACTCGATCGCCTCCGCTTGTTTTCTCGCACTACAAGGTGTTTGAGAAACGGATGACCGAGACATAGTCTTTCAGAAGCACTAGCACCTTACATGTGGGGTAGACCGTACCACCTACAACCCCTACATCTGCTAGTCCACCCCGTAAGAGTTCGCACAACTTAGTCAACTACGCCAGAGCCCATAGTAGCATGTGGCTGCACACGGAAGTTTCTAGCATGAAAGATCTTATGATCCCTTTGAGCCTGGGTGGCGGTCCAAAATAAAACAGGCAAGTCCTGATAGACATCAGGTGCCTCAATCCACCCAGATGTGTGTTTAAGTTGCCACCTTAGATAAACCATTAAAATTATCAACTCACATCTGTCATGGATATCACTCACCCAATCCACGTCTACTAGCATAGCATGGCATAATAAGCAAACGTAGAAGTAACTCCCAAAGGTTTCATAATAAAACAGGTGATAGGTACTACCTCATCTACTTCCCATCCCACAGTTTAATTAGATCCTAATCATGCAGGGTGAAAGGATTGATCTAATGCAATAAAACATGGGTTGTAGAAAAGGTATGATCAAAGTGTTACTTGCCTTGCTGATGATCCGCGAGTCCTAGGGATTCGAAGTAACAAGCGGCGCAATCCGGGTAATCTATCGCAGACAAACAACAAGCATACAATAAGTACTCAACTAATGCACAGGTAAAACTCGAACAAGAGAACGGACCAGAAAATTCAACTTAAGAACTCCGGTTGCAAAGAAAGAACGAACCAAACAAAGAAACAGAAAACAAACGGCGGAAGAAAACAACTCGGTTCTAGCAAGTTGAATCTAGGTCAAATTTTACCGGGGTAAAATCTTGTTTAAGTTGATTAGACGGAACGGCGGTTTCGAAACGAAACTCCAGGCGCTTGAATCACCTGATTCCGATAAATGAGCGAGAAGATAAACTAGAACGAAGATCGGATCTGAGATCGCGATCGCGGAATAAATCCGACGAGAAGAAAAAGAAGAACGGTTAAACGAACAGGCGTTCGTTAACCTAGAAGAATCCGGTGATCACGTTCGTTAGGACGAATGGTCCGGCGAACGGTCCAAGGCAACTAAATCGGAAAAGAAAACGAATCCGATCTAGGGTTTCGGAGAAGAAAACCGAAACGAAAAACCGATCTAGAAAACGGAACGGTTTAGAGAAGAACCGGAAAGAAAACGAATTGGAAGAGAAGAAAAGAATCGGAACGATTAGAAGAAAATGATCCGAGGAAAAGAGACGCGGGGCAACCTCCAGCGAGGGGCTCCGGCGGCGTGGCGTAGGGCGGCGGCGGCGATGTAAGGCGGCGGCGGCGGGTGTGGGGTGGGGTGCGGTGGAGGGCGCGGGGTGGGGTGCGATGGAGGCTTGGGGCTTTGATTTGATGGGTTTAGAGGGGGGGTGTTGGGGTATTTATATTGGGGAGGGGAGAGGAGACTTGGGGTAGGGGACAAGAAATAGAGTAGGAATAGGAAAACAAAACAAAGGAAAGAGGGGGGGCTAAAGACTTGGCCAAGGGGCAAGGGAGAGGCGGCCGGCTCCTGGAGTCCCGCTGGGACTCGGCGAGCGAGGCTCCTGGCGCTAGCGCACAGGGAGCTGGGGCGGCGGCTGGCCTGGGCCTTGGCCCGGCTGGCCTGGCTCCTTTTTTTTAAACGGTCCTGCATGCAGAAAACAAAAGAAAAGAAAACTAGACGAACTCCAAAAATTCTAAAGTAAATTTTCCCCGACTCCTAAAAATGAGCCGAACAAAATGAAATTTTCTCCGGACCTAAAATGCAATTTTCGAAAACGCGCATTTTTCCCTATCCGAGTAAAATGCAAATAAACACCGGAAAACGAAATTTGATCTATTTATTAAATCTTCATTTTTCCTATATTTGGGAAAGTCATATTATTCCCTCTCTTTATTTTTTTTTATCGGAAAAATTATTGAAGATAGAATAAATAAATCAAATGATCCTCTTTTTCAAATTCGAGGAGACTCTCAAATATGAAAATAACGAAATCTCCAACTCTCTCCGAGGGTCCTTGAGTTGCGTGAAATTTCTAGGATCGGGCAAGATGCAAGAAAATATGATATGCATGATGATCTAGTGTATAACATTCCAAATTGCAAATTTGGGATGTTACAGATGCACACCTTTCATAAATCGAACCTTCACCGAGGAAGTTTCATGGTTTCAAGGGGAAATCACCAAGATTGAAGGGGGTTCCAAATTTCCTTTGTCTTTTGTCCTTTGTCCACGAGTTTTTTTCTATGATGAACATACAACCTGCAAATCACCATGTTCAAATTTGGCACTTTTTCGGGTTCATTTGCCATATTTAGGGGATTATGTGCATTTGCTAGGCATTAATGCGCATAATTCAAGTTTAAACAATCGATGCATGAAATGGTCCACAAGAACGGCCTAGAAAACCATGCTCGTGCCATTTAGTAAATTCTCATGCCTTTTACAAGGAATGGACAGATTTTTCGATGAAATGTGTGGCAATAGTCAACCACAAATGTTTGTTTGTTGGGTTTTCAACTATAGAAAAATGAAATAAATACTTAAAAAACATGATGCCTGGCATGGTGCCATGGTATGACCTCACCATGCCCTGGTAAAAATTTGAGAAGGTTTGGCTTATGTCGTCATGCACGCCCTTCACCATCACCGAGGAAGTTCCATGCTTTCGAGAGGGAAATCCTCAAGATTGAAAGGGAATCCAAATTTTTTTCGTTCTTTGCCCTGGAGTGTTTTTCTACGATGAACATACACCCTGCAAATCACCGTGTTCAAATTTGGCATTTTTCCGGGCTCATTTACCATATTTAGGGGATTATATGAATTTATAGGCATTTAGCGCATATAAATCCAATCTAGCTACATGTGCACGGGTGTGATGTGAGGGGCGTGGATTGCCGTTCGATCGTGGCGCATCCAACGGTGCACACGCGTGATCCGTGTGGCTGGGGTTCTGGCCAATCATAACGCAACACACAATAGGCTCAACGCACACTATTTTCGGAAGCGACAAAGATGAACCGTGTGCGATAATGAACGAGAAAAATTGTAAGAGAAGCCAAATTTCTATTGCCGTTTGTCCTTGAGCTCTTGAATACCACCGCACTGTACGGCTGTCCGACCCCTCCGTCCCAGAGGTCTCTCCAAGCGTCGTCCATGGCACCGCGGCGCACAGTAACTGGTAAGGAAGCGATGGCATCCCGCCGCGTCGCGTTCCTCGCCGCTCGCGACCGCACACATGGCAAGGAAGCGATGGCATGTCGCCGCGCCGAGTTCATTGCCGACAGCGGCCAGACAGTTACATGGGCGGACTTTGACGCTGCCATGGCTGAATGGGTGGTGGATCTAGAGGTGGCCAAAGCCACACAGAAGGAGCGGAAAAGGCAGAAAGCAGTCAAGAAAAGAGAGTCCTGCCGCCGCAAGAAAAAAGAGGTCGCACGCCGTGGTGAGGAGAGCTTGGTGGAGATCGAAGCATGGTGGGCTACCGCCTACAAGGCCGGGAAGGAGAACGCCGACGTCTGGCCAGCATGCCCTGATGGCAGCATGTGAGAAGTAGTTTAAGTTTGTAGTATTAGAGCAAATTACTAGTAGTACTTTAAGTTTGTAGTATTTTAATGTACAATGTCGGTAAGAACATCCTTTGAGGGCTTTGAGCATTGATTAGCATGTGTGCCCGTGTGCGTTTTTCTGCGTTAATCATTAGAAGATCACAAAACACATGGTTTCTATGTCGTACCCGTCTGCGTTTTTTTGCGTTAATGACCCATAAGTCAGTTACCTGTTCGATATTTCCTAATAAACCAGGCATACCATTGACCGAAAAAATCAAGTACATGTGTATTTTTTTGGAGACGGGATCTGCCAACTTTCTTTTTTCTCGCACACGAGTATTTTACGCGCTTCATCTGCGTTGTGTGTTTCCCCCACCCAAGTTTCAAGTTTTGCACCAAAATTTTCGTTAGGCGCGCGATTTTAGAATTTATTCCTCCAGCCACATCCCGTTCCCCTCAGTGTCCCCCCTCCCTCGCCCCTCCCCCTACTGACATCTCAAACCGCCTCCGCCACGACCATAGCTTCAAGCACATCTACGTTCTGCTTGGATCCAGTCAGGTAACCCACTGATCTCTATCACGTCCCCGACCTGCTTGCTTAAATGGCGCCTGCGAAATATCCTCATGCCTCCAAATCCCCCCTGCTAGGAGCTGATGGCGGTCCATGGCGCGATGGCCGCAGTGCGTGTTGACCCGGAGGAACACCTCGCCTCCGCCGCCACTGCCGACATGGTGCAGGCTCTGGCCCAGATGAAGTCCCCCAGCGACTACCCCCTAGTACTTAACAAGTAAGATCTGACCAGCTAAATCTTACCAATACCACTTGCAACGGCTATGATTTGTACAATTGATGTATTAAGCATGTTCATCCCTTGCTTATTTCAGTACCACACACTGTGTGATGTTCAAATATTATCGTGTCCAACTCAATTTCACCAATACGAGCAACAAACTTACAATACATGACTTAGGATATCACTAGAGATGATGACCAATTGCTATTTTTAGTGGATGCTAACCATGTTGTACTTAACATGCCTGTCCATGTACTTACGCAGGGTCATAATGGCCGATGCTTTTGTTTGCCATCGAGGTGAGTTGCATCCCATGTATTACAGTATTTCACATAATTTGTGCAATTGCAGTTTAACTTCTACCATTTACTGGTTGCCTGTAGGTACACATGTCAGTGGCACTGATCCATGCTTCGACTCGGAGGAACAGCTGATAACCCACAAGTATAGGGGATCGCAACAGTTTTCGAGGGTAGAGTATTCAACCCAAATATATTGAGTCGACACAAGGGGAGACAAAGAATATTCTCAAGTAGTAGCAGCTGAGTTGTCAATTCAACCACACCTGGAAACTTAATATCTACAGCAAAGTGTTCAGTAGCAAAGTAATATGATAGTAGTAGTAACAGTGGCAAAAGGAAACGGTAACAAAAGTAATATTTTTGGGTTTTGTAGTGATTGTAAAAGTAGCAACGGAAAAGTAAATAATCGAAGAACAATATATGAAAAGCTCGTAGGCATTGGATCGGTGATGGAGAATTATGTCGGATGCGATCGATCATGTAACTGTCATAACCTAGGGTGACACAGAACTAGCTCCAGTTCATCAATGTAATGTAGGCATGTATTCCGAATATAGTCATACGTGCTTATGGAAAAGAACTTGCATGACATCTTTTGTCCTACCCTTCTGTGGCAGCGGGGTCCTATTGGAAACTAAGGGATATTAAGGCCTCCTTTTAATAGAGTATCGGACCAAAGCATTAACACATAGTGAATACATGAACTCCTCAAACTACGGTCATCGCCGGGAGTGGTCCCGATTATTGTCACTTCGGGGTTGCCGGATCATAACACATAGTAGGTGACTATAGACTTGCAAGATAGGATCAAGAACTCTCATATATTGATGAAAACATAATAGGTTCAGATCTGAAATCATGGCACTCGGGCCATAGTGACAAGCATTAAGCATAGCAAAGTCATAGCAACATCAATCTCAGAACATAGTGGATACTAGGGATCAAACCCTAACAAAACTAACTCGATTACATGATAAATCTCATCCAACCCATCACCGTCCAGCAAGCCTACGATGGAATTACTCACGCACGGCGGTGAGCATCATGAAATTGGTGATGGAGGAAGGTTGATGATGACGATGGTGGCGGATTCCCCTCTCCGGAGCCCCGAACGGACTCCAGATCAGCCCTCCCAAGAGAGTTTAGGGCTTGGCGGCGGCTCCATATCGTAAAACGCGATGAATCCTTCGCTCTGATTTTTTTTCTCCCCGAAATTGAATATATGGAGTCAAGGTTGAGGTCGTTGGAGCGTCAGGGGGCCCACGAGGTAGGGGGCGCGCCCCCCACCCTCGTGGACAGGTGGAGGCCCCCCTGACGTGGATCTTTCTTCCAGTATTTTTTATATATTCCAAAATAATTCTCCGTTGATTTTCAGGTCATTCCGAGAACTTTTATTTCTGCACAAAAATAACACCATGGCAATTCTGCTGAAAACAGCGTCTGTCCGGGTTAGTTCCATTCAAATCATGCAAGTTAGAGTCCAAAACAAGGGCAAAATTGTTTGGAAACGTAGATACGACGGAGACGTATCAACAGCTCGCCTCTGCCGTCGCTGACTTTGGGCGAGCTCTGGCCAAGATGAAGTGCCCCAGCAACTACCTCTCAGGACTTACCAAGTATGTACTCACGAGTTCAATCTTACCAATACCAGTTGCAATTAATGGCTATGTTCTGTACGGTCGATGTATTAAGCATGTTCTAGTAAACATGCCTTACACATTTTTGCCACTTTCCCTACCTTTTTATAGACATCTGGGCCATTCTCTGGTGTGGCAGCACCTGCCTTGTGATGTTTAACTATGCTAATTGCATTTTTATCAGTACCGGTTTCAATGTCTATTAAGCCCGTTGCAATTAACAGTTGAATCCATTTTTAAACAGTTGTATTTCAATGGCTACAAACTTACAAAACATGACTTAGGATGCTGTTAAGCCTGTTGCATTTAACAGTTGTATCCATTTTTTAATCTGTCCATTTGCTACCATGCTACTCTCCGCAATGAAGATATACTAGAGATGCTTCCCCATTTGCTATTTTTGGTGGATGCTAACCCTGTTTTACTTAACATGCTTGTCCATGTATTTATGCGGGGTCATAACGGCCAATGCTATTGTTTGCCGTCAAGGTTAGCTACATCCCATGTCTTACAGTATTTCACATCATTTGTGCAATTGCAGTTTAACTTCTACCATTTACTGGTTGCCTGTAGGTACACATGTCAGTGGCACTGATCCACACTTCGACCCAGAGGAACAGCTCGCCTCCACCGCTCCTGACTTTGGGCGGGCTCTGGCCAAGATGAAGTGCCCCAGCAACTACCTCTCAGTACTTACCAAGTATGTACCCACCAGTTCAATTTACCAATACCAGTTGCAATTAATGGCTATGTTTTGTATTGTCGATGTATTAAGCATGTTGTAGTAAACATGCCTAACATGTTTGAGCTATTTTCCCTACCTTTTTTATAGACAACTAGGCCATTATCTGCTCTGGCAGCACCTGCCCTGTGATGTTTAACTCTGCCAATTACATTTTTATCAGTACCTGTTTCAATGGCCATTAAGCCTGTTGCAATTAACAGTTGTATCCATTTTTAAAGAGTTGTATTTCAATGGCTACAAACTTACAAAACATGAATTAGGATGTTGTTAAGCCTGTTACAATTAACAATTGTACCCATTTTTAATGGGAAAACTTTGTTTTTGCCACTCTAGCTTTTGCCAATTTTGCTTATGCCACTCTAGAATTTGACATCTCACTTTTGCCACTCTTTGCTTTTGACAATACATCACAAATGCCATTCCGTGGCAAAACCGATAATTTTTTATTTCACTTTTGCCACTCTTAGCTTTTGACAATGTATGACAATTGCCACTCTAATTTTTTTGCTTTTGCCACTGAATGTCAAAAGTGATATATTGTCAAAAGCTAAGAGTGGAAAAAGTGAAATGTTAAATTCTAGAATGAAATTGGCAAAAAGCTAGAGTGGCAAAAACAAAGCTTTCCCTTTTTTAATCCGTCCCTTTGCTACCGTGCTACTCTTTTGAAATGAAGATATCACTACAGATGCTGCCGTTTTATTACCATTTGCTATTTTTGGTGGATGTTAACCCTGTTGTAGTTAACATTGGCTTTCCATGTACTTACACAAGGCTACAATGGGCGATGCTATTGTTTGCCGTCGAGGTTAGCTGCATCCCATGTCTTATACACCATCTATTCCTAAATAAAAGTATTTTTAGAGATTCCAATAAGGAGCAAAATGAGTGAATCTAGATTCTAATCTAAACTATATCTATAATTCTATATACATCCGTATGTAGTTCATATTGAAATCTAAAAAAAATACTTGTACTTAGGAACATAGGTAGTTGTATTTTACATCATTTGTGCAATCTCAGTTTAGCTTCTAACATTTACTGGTTGCTTGTAGGTTACTGATCCACACTTCAACCCCTTTTGCTTATGGGGCAATGAGATATTCATGAACAAGCGTCAAGTGAGGAAACTAAGAATGATTGTTAGGCGAAAGAAACGGGTGATTGGAATTAAGCTCTTTATTTACACTTTATCAAAGACAACAGTGAACTTTAGGATGGTAAGTAATGTGTTGCCTTTTCCCCTGCCCACAACAAGTTACTCTATTAGACCTCAGTATTTGATATTTTTCTCTTTTCAGTGGTTTTCGAAGCTATTTACTGATGATTACCTTGCAAACTACATGACCGGAGTGGAGGCAACTAAGGTTAAAGTATATAATTCATGCTACCATGATAATGCTCTAGAAATCTTCCTGAAGGCGGTGAAGGATGGGCGGGCGATCATCATAAGGGGTTGGACAAAAGTGGTTTGTGCCTATGGCATGCAGGAAGGTACATTATGGGCATTCCGCTTCTTCAACACTATCGGCAGTCAAAATGATTTACACCTGTCTCTTCACCTTTACCGCCTTTAAATACGGTGGTTCATCATAGTTAATTGATGCCTAATCCTGTAATTACTGAACATATTGTATTGAAATCTTTATTTATGGATTCGTTGTTGAACCATTGTGCTGAGAATTTGAATTGCACGTTTTGTATTTCAAAATTTCCAATTAGAATAATAAATTACAGGAAAAAAATAAAAAGAGAACAGACGGTCATGGAACTTTGCAAACGGTTCTGGCAGTAAAAGCGCTTGTGATGGATAGCCCAATGCCACACAGTTTTCTACATCAAATCGTGTGTGATGTAGTTAATGAAAGCAAACAGTTAACCAAGGCAGACCATGTGTGATAGTTACACCTTTCACACACGAGTGTATACATAAAACCGTGTGGGATGTACATCCAAACGGAAATGTTTTCCCTGGATTGACTATGTGGGATGTACATAAGAACGGAAATGTATTCCTTGGATTGTCTGTGTGTGATATACATACGAACGGAAATGATTTTCTGGGGTGTACATACCTACGGAAATGATTTTCTCGGATTACCGTGTGGGATGTACATACCTACGGAAATGATTGGGTTTTGATGCCTCGCCCGATCGCACACAGCCCCAGCCTGGGTCCTAGGAGGGCCTATCCTCGACGATTTCTAGGTCGTGTGGGAAGGACACCCTATCGCACACACTCACTTGGCGATGGTTCCAAACGCCGTCGTGGAAAGGGGTTAAAAACTGTTTGTTTAGGACTGACGCACACCAGTGTTTTGGGGTTCAAAACAAGAAACAAACGTGTGATGTTCACAATAGTTTGCTAATTGTCTACGAGTGCTTACCCCCTTTCTTAAGCTTCCAAGCACATTCGTCATGAGATGACCCTTGGTAGTGAGCTTGGATGCAATCTTGGCGGCACGACGCTCCAATTCCTCCTCAGGAGTGAGTTGAGGAGCGGTAACTTGATCATCTTGAGCATCGTCTTGAGCTTTTTCTTGACCTTGAACTTGCTCGGAGGTGAGAACTTGACCTTGGGCATCACTTGGTGGTTCAACACCATCTTGAGGTTGATCTTGCCATTGATCTTGTTCATGAGGTTGAGGGCCTTCACTTTGTTCTTCGGAAGCGTGCGGATCTTGGGTTGGTGATGGTTCCACTTGAGTGGAACATTGTCCTTCTCCTTCGGCCACAAGGGGTCCCTCAATGGGTAGGATAAAACCAACACCCATTATTCTTATGGCTTGGGGAGGAATTTCATCACCTACATCACAAGTACCACTTTGCTCCACTTGGGAGCTGTTATTCTCATCAAACTCCATGTTACACGTCTCCTCAATAAGTCCCGTGGACTTATTGAGGATACAGTAAGCATGAAAGTACTTGAGGTTGGACTTGTTACCGGTGAGTATCTCATATGGAGTTTTGTTCAAGCCTTTGCGGAGATAGAGCCGTTTGGATGCATGACACGCAGTGTTGATGGCTTCAACCCAAAAGTTGTATGAAGACTTGAACTCTGCAATCATGGTCCATGCCGCATCCATCAATGTCCAGTTCTTCCTCTCCGCTACACCATTTTGTTGAGGGGTGTAAGGTGTAGAATATTGATGCTTGATCCCCTCGTCACTAAGAAACTCATCCAAGGTGTAGTTCTTGAACTCGATGCAGTTGTCACTTCTTATCGTCAAGATCTTTGCATTATGTTGGCATTGAGCTTCATTTGCAAAGTCAATGACGGTTTGTTGGGTCTCACTCTTCCTCTTGAAGAAGTACACCCAAGTGTATATTGAATAGTCATCCACAGTCACCAAGCAATACTTTATACCCCCAAGACTATCAAAGGATGGAGGTCCAAAGAGATCCAAGTGAAGGAGCTCTAAGGGCCTCTTCGAGTACATGATAGTCATGGGAGGGTGAGCCTTCTCATGTAGCTTTCCTTCAATACAAGCACTGCAAGCACGATCTTTGGCAAAACTAACATTTGTTAGTCCATGGACATGGTCCCCCTTGGGAAGACTTTGCAAAGATCTCATATTGACATGGGCTAAACGGGATGCCAAAGCCATCCCACGTCAACTTTAGCCATTAGGCATGTCGCAGTCTTAGTGGGTCGCTCCGAAAAGTTAATCACATAGAGACCGTTCTCGACATGCCCAACAAAGGCTACTTTAAGAGTCTTGCTCCACAAGAGGGCCATGATATCAATATCAAAGAAAGTGGCAAAGCCCATGAGTGCAAGTGGACGAACCGAAAGTAAATTGTATGTAAGGACTCAACAAGCATGACTTTCTCGATCGTGAGATCATGAGAAATGACAACCTTGCCAAGTCCCAATACCTTAGAAGACAAGACATCACCCCACTCGACATTGGTGGGCATAGATGAAATCTTGTCCACGTCCACCACCAAGCCCTTACTTTCGGTCATATGATTTGTTGCTCTACTATCGAGCAACCATGATCCCCCACCGGAAGGAAACACCTACAAGAGATCAATGCTTGGTTTTAGGTACCCATCTTGTAATGGGTCCTTTGAGGTTCGTAACAAGGGTCTTAGGAACCCAAATAGAGCATTCAATGTACTCATAAGGAGAACCAACAAATTTAGCATAAACATGCCCATCACTAGCACGACATAACACATAAGAGGGGTTAAAGTCGCCGGCTTTGTTGGAAGGGGTGGCATTGCCATTCTTGACACCACCACACTTCTCATTGTTCTTCTTCTCCTTAGAAGCACCCTCTCCCTCCTTCACAAAAGTTTTCTTGGGAGGAGGAGGTTGTTTGGCCTTGTCATTCTTCTTCTTGTTCTTGGGCTTGGGAGCAAACACAATTCCCTCCTTGCCCACAACTTCCTTTTGATTGCTCAAAAGGTCATTGAGGTTCTTCTCACCTTGTATGCAAGACACAAGGCCTTTCTCAAGTTGCTCCCTCAACTTTGCATTCTCCTCCACAAGATGCACATGCTCACAACATGGGTTAGTAGCATTTGCATTATCAATTAAAACCATATGAGGAAAAGTGGCTTTTTCCTTGGTTAGCTTTACTTGAAGTTGATCATGAGACTCCTTGAGGCTAGCATGAGCACCCTTCAAGGCCTTGTGAGCCTCGTCAAGTATATAAAACTCCTCCTTGATTCTAGCAAGATCAACCCTAAGTTTGGCCTTCTCAGAATTGAGCACACGAGATACAACAAGACCATGATCAAGTTCTTTCTTTAATTTAGCATGATCATCATTGTGTGACTCCTAAAGAGCCAAACGATGACCACGCTCTTCCTCAAGCTCATTAGAGAGATCCGATATCTCATCGGCATAGTCATGACTATGTCCCTCCATCTTAGAGATGGTGTCTTCGTGAGCCTCGATCATGTCATTGGCTTCACCAAGTTGTTTCAAGAGAGCAACAAAGTGCTTCTTGGATTTACCCTTAAGCTTACTCATAAAAGACTCAAATTCATTTTCTTCCTCATTATACCCCTCACTTTCATCAATGTAATCCGTCAAAGAGGGATTAGTAGTGATGGTAGTTTTGATGTTGGGGGTTACCTTGTCGGTGGCTTTGGCCATGAGGCACTTGGCGGTGATGTTCTTGTTGGGTGAATCGAAGAGGGACACCCGTGGAGTTGTTGCAATGACAACGGAGGCCATGGCAACTGTCTCACCGTCTTCATCATCGCCATCATCCTCATTGTACTCTTCTTGTGCCACCAACCCCTTGGGAGGAGTCTTCTTGGTGAAGTTGTTTGTATCACCCCGATAGTTAAGCTACAGTAACCTCACCCTAATGATGCCACATCATCACCATTTTACTAATCCAATTGTCACTTTATTAAATTGAAGTCAAATTAAAATCCAAATAACACGTCAAATTATTATTTCTTCAAATGGTAAATTAAAATGTTCATGAGGTTGAAAATATTCACAACATAATTGGCTTGCATTAACAAACATTTTTTGAGATGTTTAGAATACCCATGGGAATTATAACAATGGACCAACAACCTTTTAGTTAACCTTTTCATTTTATAAAAATAAATAAACAATCCCAAATGCTTTGAAACTTTGTGTGCACCCCCAGGGTGTTTCCCTGTATTTGTGTGACAAGTTTCATGATAAAAAAAATTCAATTGTTGTCAAAACAATAGCAAATTTTGTTACACAGATGTAATAAAAAAATAAAAAAATCGGGGCACTGTGCACTTAGGCCTATTAGAGCAGTGCAGCCCAGCCCACACAGGCCTCCTTCTACCTCCCGCTATAGGAGGCAGAGAGGTCGTGGCACACATCCACGGCGTCATGGCTGTGGATGGCCACCACGTGCCCCCCTCGGACCTATATGTGCGTCCATACGAAACCCTAGATCGGCCTCGCCCATTCCCCCTCGATCCCCCTTCGTACCCCTCCTCTCTCTGGTTCGAATTTGACCTCACAAGCTCGCGCGATCACCGCAGCCTTGCCCTCTTTGACGCATCCACCGGCCTCCCCGGTGGGCAGGTGCACGTCCCGGAGGCTTGTTGTGCTCGTGCGCGTCCGTTCCGGGCATTGGAGAAAGGAGGGAAGCAGTGTAGCCAATGCCATCTTCGTCTTATTCCTCTGGCCGCCGCATCTCGCCGTCACCACTGCCTCTCCGGCTCGTCCCCGGCCTCCCCGAGAACGCCTTCCGCTCCGTGGTGCGTGGTGATCTCCTCTCCCCACCCCCCCCCCCCCCCCCCCCTCATTCCCCGGCTCGATCCATCGTTGTTTGGGCCTTCCCCGCGTTCGGCCGGCACGACTGGAGCTCCACTCTGCGCGCACACGCACGCCGGCTCCTGCCCGCACCCTTCCTCGCCTAGGCTGCGCCCTGACCGCCCTTGCACGCCCGTGCCCGCGCCCTCGCTCGCGTGCGCCGTGTGCGCCCGCACCCCACCGCGGCCGTGCGTTGCTGCCTCCTGCTAACTGCGCCGCTGCCTCTGCGCTTCTGTTGAAGCTGCTACTGCTGTCCCGCATTCGCCCGCCACCGCCACTTGCCTGCAGCGCCCGCCCCACGCATCCCGCCGGCACCGGCGTCGTCCTCCACCGGAGCCGCCCCGTTGCCGCCCGGCCCCTGCCCCCTGCGCCTGACCGTGGCCGCCGGCCCTCCTCTGCGAGGCCATGCGTAGTGCCCGGCCAGGAGGCCGGTGGGCCACTGGCACCTGGGCCCCGCCCAAAAAAAGAGGTTCAAAAAACAGAAGATATAAATAATAAATTTTAAATTAATTAATTAGTTGATTAGTAATTTAATTAGTTAACTTAATTAACTAAAACCTAATTAGTCTAAAACAAAGTATTAACTTAAGTCAACTAGACAATGACAGTGGGGTCCCACCCCCTGTTGACCAGTCAAAGTTTGACTGGTCAACTGGGGCCCCTGGACCCACTTGTCACGCACTCAGGGAAGTATTCCCTGGATACACTTAGCTTTTGCTATTTTATTTTCGAACTAAAATAAATTCAAAAAATTAATAAAACTTAGAAAATTAATATAAAATAAACCGTAACTCGGATTAAAAAAGTTTACATATGAAAGTTGCTCAGAACGACGAGACGTATCCAAATAAGCAGCCCGTTCGTCCGCCACACGTCCCTAGCATAGTGAACGTGCAACTTTCCACCTCCGGTCCGTTTGTCGGAGAACACGAAACACCGGGGATACTTTCCCGGATGTTTTCCCCCTTCGCCAGTATCACTTACTACCGCGTTAGGTCACCCCTAGCACCGCGTATTGGCATGTTATGCTTTGTGATGCTTTGATTGCTCTGTTATTTATTGTGTTCCCCCTCCGTTACTTCTTTCTGGTAGACCCCGAGACTGTCGGCGACCCAGCTCGACTACGCTGTTGACGACCCCTCCTTACTAAAGCAACCAGGCAAGCCCCCCTTGATCAACCCAATATCGCCTATTCATTCTCTCTACTGCTTGCATTAGAGTAGTGTAGCATGTTACTTTTTTCGGTTAATCCTATTCTGCTGCATAGCCTGTCATTGTTGCTACTATTATTACCTTTGCCTGCAATCCTAAATGCTTAGTATAGGATGCTAGTATTCTATCAGTGGTCCTACATTCTTGTTCGTCTGCTATGCTATATTATCAGGCCGTGGTCACTTCGAGAGGTGATCACGGGTATATAATTACAAACATATTATATGATACATGTGGTGACTAAAGTCGGGTCGGCTCGTAGAGTACCCACAAGTGATTCCGATGAAGGGGCTGAAAGGACAGGTGGTTCCATCCCGGTAGAGGTGGGCCTGGGTTCCCCACGGCCCCCGACTGTTACGTTTTGGCGGAGCGACAGGGCGGGTTGAGACCACCTAGGAGAGAGGTGGGCCTGGCCCTGGTCGGCGTTCGCGGTTACTTCAAAATAACACGCTTAACGAGATCTTCGTATTCGATCTGAGTCTGGCCACTGGCCTATATGCAGTAACCAACTACGTGGGAACAGTTATGGGCACTCGACGTAGTGGTATCAGCCGAAGCCTTCGTGACGTCAGTGACTGAGCGGCGTGCGCCGGGTTGGACCGTGTAACGCAACTTCCTTTGTAATGGAGGTTGCTAGGTCTGCTCACCGGCCGCGTATGCAACATGCAGGTGCGCAATGGGCGATGGGCCCAGACCCCTGCGCCATAGGATTTAGACCGACGTGCTGACCTCTCTGTTGTGCCTAGGTAGGGTTGCGACATGCTGATCTTCCGAGGCCGGACATGACCCAGAAAAGTGTGTCCGGCCAAAGGGGATCAAGCGTGTTGGGAAATGTGGTGCACCCATGCAGGGAGGTTTATCTATTCGAATAGCCGTGTCCCTCGGTAAAAGGACAACCCGGAGTTGTACATTGACCTTATGACAACTAGAACCGAATACTTAATAAAATACACCCTTCCAAGTGCCAGATACAACCCGGTGATCGCTCTCTCACAGGGCGACGAGGGGAGGATCGCCGGGTAGGATTATGCTATGCGATGATACTTGGTTAACTTACCATCTACTTTCTTCTTCTGCTTCAAGATGGAGGCTGCCAGAAGTGTAGTCTTCGATAGGACTAGTTATCCCCCTCTTATTCCGGCATTCTGCAGTTCAGTCGACATATACTACCCCTTTCATTGATACCAATGCATATGTAGTGTAGCTCCTTGCTTGCGAGTACTTTGGATGAGTACTGACGGTTGCTTTGCTCCCCCTTTTTCCCTTTCTATACTCGGTTGTTGCGACCAAACATTGGAGTCCAGGAGCCAGACGCCACTGTCGACGACGACTCCTAGTACTCTGGAGGTGCCTACTACTACGTGTAGGCTGCTGACGACGACCAGGAGTAGTTTAGGAGGATCCCAGGCAGGAGGCCTGCGCCTCTTTCGATATGTATCCCAGTTTGTGCTAGCCATCTTATGGCAACTTATTTATTTATGTCTGTACTCAGATATTGTTGCTTCCGCTGACTCGCCTATGATCGAGCTCTTGTATTCGAGCCCTCGAGGCCCCTGGCTTGTAATATGATGCTTGTATGACTTATTTTATTTGTAGAGTTGTGTTGTGATATCTTCCCATGAGTCCCTGATCTTGACCGTACATGTTTACGTGTATGATTAGTGTACGATTGAATCGGGGGCATCATAAGTTGGTATTAGAGCCGACTGCCTGTAGGAATCCCCCTTGTAACTCCTTGGCCGAAGTTGAGTCTAGTCATTGAAAAACTTTTTACTAACATGGCTGTGTGGCTTACGAGCCCACGTCGCCATTTGGGTGGTATTAGGATCTTTTATTCCTCGACCTATACTCTAGGACTCTGATCTCTCCTCTATTCGGCTTAAATGAATTTTGCTAAATCTAACATTAGGATCTCGTGATCACTTTCACCCGGAGAGCATCTTATTACCGATGGTCGACTGCTGCACTAGAAGATTCCGAGGATACTCTATGATGTTCTTCTAAGACTTTGTGCCCGTTGGTTTTTCAATTCCCTACCATCGGAATGTCCCTATGGATAAATACAAGCACTTGTCATTCTTACTTTTATTCTTAGTTGATCTTGTTATTACAAGAGACCCCGAAATTCTCTCTATTGATACAAGAATACCTTGTGCCTACTGCCTTGCAGTTCTTTACCACATGAATACCCCTGCAAATAATTACTCGCACTTATCGAGTATTCATCCATCCCTAGTTGTTCATATGTTTCATACGATACTTTGAAATACTATCCGATCTTTCGAGAATCCTCTTTAAAACTATTGCTCTGCATGTACTTGTCTGCTTGCATTATGGATGCTTCCCATAGGTCTAGCAACATTCATTAGTATCCTTTGACACCGTCATTTTGATCCTATTGATTCAACTTGTCTGCGAATGCACGCAATCATCGGTTGATCCTTTTAAAATCATCTTTCCGGCTGAGATGTCATTTTGAACATGAGCTAGTTATCGACCAATCAAATTGTCGTCGATTGTACCCCTAAGCCTATTCAACTTATCCATTCTTAATCAAACCGTTGGCTTCTAATCCCTTGATTTGGAAATGATAATTACTTTGCATTTGAGCTTTGAATCAGTCAGTTGTTTCTATAATCCGATGCCCTTTCGTTCCTTCTTCCTCTGATAGAGTACCGATACTCGCATCAGCTCCGTTGTAGACCACAAGACCCCCTTGTTGGATTATTATCCGATAATGTCCTTCCTATTCAATAACCTTTTGGGCCTTTCCATGGGTATATAATGCCTTTGGTAATTTGTACCCTCTGCTTTGATAACCATACTGTACTTTCGGTCTTTTATTATTTACTCCGAAGTTTGTGGTATATGTTCCTAAGATGCCCCGATGGGTTGAACCAGCGCCTTCCCTAATCTGTGTGAACCCGAAAGATTTCACGGGTCATACTTATCTGGTATTGCACTAGGTAAAACTTTCAACAACTAATGTCATTTTCTAAATACGGGAGGTGAATGGAAGGTTATGCATTGAGGAAGTGGGAGTCGACCTTGAACCTTTGTGTTCATGCCCATGGACACGATGTAGATCCTATCATGGAAGCTTCTTATAATAATAACTATCTCCTTGATATAATATCCTTTGGTATCGGTGAATTGATGTTTTACAATCGTGGTTCCGACCATATGTTCTTCTTTGATCCCATTTCTCGGGCAAATTTAAGCACTTGTCTTCTGTGGATCAATACACCTGTCCAACCTTTACTTTGATCTTTCGTCGAGTATTACACCTTGGTATCTCGAGATTATCATGGAACTGCATAACTTCTTATGAGTTCTCCATCAAGTACTACATTCTCACTAATTCCAAAAAATTTCACAGGCTCTGAGTCATTAAACACTCAAGGACACCGATAACTGAATCGAGTCCGCATCGTGATTAAGCAACTATTAGTAATCTTCTTTACTTACGAGTTTGTACTCGATCACATCATTTCTAGCCTGATCGGCTATATCAGTATCGTGCTGATCTTAACTATGCTACCTGGTCCTTATTCCCGGAGCACCACTTTCGGCGATGATCTAAGCTTACATTGATCTTCCTTGTCTTATCGTTTCACCTCGAACAGCAAGCTTGATTCTGAGTTGGTGTCGTATCCGTGGTTCCAATAATCTTCCACTGCATTAGTCTTGTTGCTTGATGTAGTCGCTGTGCAATTTCTTCTTCATGGAGCCTCTCGTCAAAATTTTTCATGATCATCATCAGCATTCTGAGCTCTTCTAGGATAAAAATTAAATTCATGATGAGAAATACCATCCTTGCCCTCGATGATTTGTGTTATCATCGACCACTTTATTGCCTTCCGTTCAACACAAATTTGTTCGTGTTATGTGTTATACCTTGAGATCCTTGCTATCCAGCATTTGTTCTTCTTTACCTTGAAGTATTACTATCTTTTATGTCAAGGATGTTGTGAGACTTTCTCCACCTCATAAGAATTCTTGACACGGTGATACTTATCACCATATCCCTTCATTTCTTGGTCCCTATGTTGATTCTAACCGGGATACAATGAACGGTACTGCTTGGATTCTGCACTTATAGCAACCCTAATGCTTTGAAGTTAATGGTCGACAGTTCATTCTTAGACTATTGGTTATTGAACCACCATTCTCACATTGATCATGCTACCTAAGCCATATTTAGGATGCACCTTTCAACCAGTGTTTAATTATGCATGTTTTCCTCGAGCATACAACATTATACCATATGATCTAACAAATGTTATCTCCTTGTTCACATAATTGTGTAAATCCATCTTTTGGAAATCTCGATTCACATAATTGTGTAAATCCATCTTTTGGAAATCTCGATGAATTGTCGCTGAGTTCATTAGCTACCTCCTCATCCTCTCCTTGGTTTAATGATGAACTCTTGTTTCAGAACTCGCTTCCCTAGTTCATTTCCCAAGAATCTTACAATGTCATCTCATCAATTTGTGTTGCACCTTTTCTTCTCACGCATCCTGAGTCTGAGGTATCGTGACACCAATCAGATCTGAATCTCGGTCAGATATGATGGCTGGGATATATCTCCAAGACTTATAACATTGGTCGTTATACGACCCGGTAAGGTGGTGTCATACCTAGCACACCAGGCTGGAGGACCTATTGTTGTAGCTTCCTTTTCAACAAGGTTAACCATTCTTCCATGAGGAAATTGTAAGACTTATTCCATAAGTTGTGCCTGATGGGTCCTTTGTGTATTCAAAGTCTGATCTTTACCCAATGACCATGTCAATGCTATCTCGAAGCATGTCAGTGGTACTATAGTCATCAACAAGAACATTTGAAGTGCAATGCTAAATGTTTCTTAATCGGTTAACCAAACACCTTTGTATGGGTAACATCATGAAATCCCTTGCCCCTTTACCTAATAGGTTGTCTACTTGCTGCCCTGTCATGGATGGGAAAGATATACCCTTGATATTCGGGTATCACCACATTTTCCTTTCCATTGTTTTGATTAGTGTATACTAATCACTTTTCCTTTCCATTGTTTTGTTCAACCTTTCTTGTAACCTGACTTAATTGAGCAGTGATAATTCCCTGCTTAGGTAAGCACCTCATTATACCACTCAGTCAGTAAGACCCTGATACTATTGTTGTTGACATTCTGGTAACCACCAATGGACGAGAACTTTGCCTATTGGTCCACCTCATTAATGAGCAGGAAATGTGTAACGCCCTCGATGCGGCTATATCTCCCACGTGTCGAAGCACGACTTAGAGGCATAACCGCATTGAAAGCAATGTCGCAAGTGAGGTAATCTTCACACAACCCATGTAATAGGGAAAGAGATACATAGTTGGCTTACAATCGCCACTTCACACAATTACATGAATAAAGCATTACATCAACCAGATACAATCAAGGTCCGACTACGGAACCAAAATAAAAGAAGACTACCCCAAATGCTACACAGATCCCCGATCGACCCCAACTGGGCTCCACTACTGATCAACTAGAACGAAACAACACAAAGGACAAGATCTTCATCGAGCTCCTCCTGAGCTTGGTTGCGTCATCTGCACGGACTCATCGGCACCTGCAAGCTGGTTTTGGAAGTATCTGTGAGTCACGGGGACTCAGCAATCTCGCACCCTCGCGATCAAGACTATTTAAGCTTATGGGTAAGGTAAAGGTATGAGGTGGAGCTACAGCAAGCGACTAGCATATATGGTGGCTAACATACGCAAAAGAGAGCGAGAAGAGAAGGCAAAGCACGGTCGATAAAAGTATGATCAAGAAGTGATCCTAGAACAACCTACGTCAAGCATAACTCCAACACCGTGTTCACTTCCCGAACTCCGTCGAGAAGAGACCAACACAGTTACACACGCGGTTGATGTATTTTAATTAAGGTCAACTTCAGGTTTTCTACAACCGGACGTTAACAAATTCCCATCTGCCCATAACTGTGGGCACGGCTTTCAAAAGTTCAAATCCCTGCAGGGGTGTCCCAACTTAGCCCATCACAAGCTCTCATGGTCAACGAAGGATATTCCTTCTAGCGGGAAGACCTGATCAGACTCGGAATCCCGGTTACAAGACATCCTCGACAATGGTAAAACAAGTCCAGCAAGACCACCCGCTGTGCCGACAAATCCCGATAGGAGCTGCACATATCTCGTTCTCAGGGCACACCGGATAAGCTAAGCGTACGGGAGCCAACGTAACCAAAGTTGCCAAGGGACGGACCCGCACGGTGCTCTGGGTTGGACCAACACTTAGAGAAGCACTGGCCCGGGGGGGTTAAAATAAGATGACCCTTGGGCTGGCCGACCCAAGGGAAAGAAAAAGGCTAGGTGGCAAATGGTAAAACCAATGTTGGGCCTTGCTGGAGGAGTTTTATTCAAGGCAAACTGTCAAAGGGTTCCCATTATAACCCAACCACGTAAGGAACGCAAAATCCGGGAACATAACACCGATATGACGGAAACTAGGGCGGCAAGAGTGGAACAAAACACTAGGCATAAGGCCAAGCCTTCCACCCTTTACCAAGTATATAGATGCATTAATTAAATAAGATATATTGTGATATCCCAACAAGTAAACATGTTCCAACAAGGAACAACATCTCCATGTTCCAACAAGGAACAAACTTCAATCTTCACCTGCAACTAACAAAGCTATAAGAGGGGCTGAGCAAAGCGGTAACATAGCCAAACAACGGTTTGCTAGGACAAGGTGGGTTAGAGGCTTGGTTTAACAATATGGGAGGCATGATAAGCAAGTGGTAGGTATCGCAGCATAGGCATAGCAAAAGAGCGAGCAACTAAGCAAGCAAAGATAGAAGTGATTTCGAGGGTATGGTCATCTTGCCTGAAATCCCGCAAGGAAGAAGAATGAGTCCATGAAGAAGACAAACGGACGTAGTCGAACGGGTCCTCACAAACGCGACGTTATCGGAACCAACCCGAAGAAGCAACACCGGAAAGAAGCAAACAACATAGTAAACAACCACCACATAAGCATGACATGATGCACAACCAAGTATGATGCATGTCCGATTTATTGAAACATGGCATGGCAAAATGCACAAACAATCCTACAAATTAAGTGGAGCTCAACATGCAACTCCGTTACATATTGACGAAACACCACATTCAAGTTATTTAGTTCGATCTCGTTTATGTACCCAACAATATTAAATGTTGTTAAGCATGTCAAGAGGTGAAGCATAACAAAACTATACCATCTAAACAATTTAAATGGGGCCGGATATAACAAACAACAAACCCGGTAAATCCCCATATGCATTAGTAATTTAATGCAAACAACACTTTAAACATTCTTGAAGTTGTTATCATGATGCGGATGACATGAACAAGTTTATGCAATTTTTATTAAAAGTTGACAAGAGCATTATGAAGCATTTGTCACCGTGGTAGAAAGGAAAGGGGTGCCACGGCAACGATAACGAAACGGTGCCACGGCAGCGTTCCGGTTCCAGTAACTCGATTGAGATACCGATGCAAAGGAGAAGTGTGCGGATGCGTGCAAAAGATGGTGGGGCGCTCCCGGATTCCGGGTGTCCCACGAGACGACGGTATGGCAACGGGGAACATGCAAGAAAACATGTCAGGCACGGTGCAAACGCGAGCATCTCAAACATTGCAAGCATTCGTT
The DNA here is from genome assembly GCF_056163025.1 of Triticum urartu. Classification (NCBI taxonomy): domain Eukaryota; kingdom Viridiplantae; phylum Streptophyta; class Magnoliopsida; order Poales; family Poaceae; genus Triticum; species Triticum urartu. The sequence goes on along the minus strand of NC_141873.1, from coordinate 97,885,147 downwards.
TACGGACGCCGTCTCGAGGTTATACCTTCGAAGCGTGTGTTATCAGAGGGGTTCAAGTTCGATGCGGTGTAGTGGAAGTAGACGTTCTCCGGACGTAGAGGGAAGTAGTGGTTCACGTGACGGTAGTCGAAGTAGTCGTCCTATCGTTCATCGGCGATCATCGGAGCGGTAGTGGAAGTAGAGGCTCACGACGTCTTGTCGAAAACCACGGCGGCGGTAGTCGTACACAATCGTAGATGTTCAGGGTCGTCGGGGTACTTGTCGGTCGGGTCTTGACGGTCTCTTTTTTGCGACGGTAGTCATGCTAGTCGGCAGTAGTGAAACTTGACGGTCCGAGGGCTCCGGGCATCGTGGTACTTGGCGCAACACCGTGTAGTCGTACATTTGAAGAGGAACTTGGCCATCCGAAGGTGTACTTGGCGAACAACGGTCGTTGTGGTACTCGTCGGTCCACGAAGTCGTTCTCGTAGGTCTTGGCGTTTCGTTCGGTACTCGTTCGAGCATCCGTTTGGTCTTGTCGGTGGTGTACTTGGCGAAATTCCACGGAGGCGGTCTTGCATCCCTGGATTCAGTGGCCTTGGCAATGACAACAAAAAGGCAGCAGGGAAGCAGCACGTAGACGACGCAGGTGACAGGTAGCTCGGCAAGAGGCGGCAGGGCAGAGCAACATCGGATGGCAAGGGACAAGAAGCTCCTGCAGGGCCGGTCCGGCGGTAGGGGAGGACCCCGGGGAAGCATAGCCTGATCCGGTGGCGGCGGCGTTGGCCCGAACGGAGGAAGAGGGAGGCGAGGGCGCGATGAAGGAGGGCGGCGGCACTGGCAGGTCGGGTCACCGGCGCGGGCGCCATGGCCGGAGACGGGGAGGCACCGGCGAGGTCTTGCGGCGTCCATGGCGGGGCAAGGCAGGAACGCGAGGAGAGGAGGCTGCTGGAGGCGGCGCTTGGCGGCGGGGTTGGCACGGTCGGAGGGGTCTCCGGCATTGGGAGCAGCGATAGGGCGTGAAGGACGAGGGGGGGATCGAGGGAGAGATTGACTCGGGCGCGGGCGCTCCTCTCCTGGCGGCGCGGGAGGGAGTAACGAAGGAGGAGGAGGAGGGGTTCGAGGGAGATGTTCGGCTGGCCTAGGGTTAAGGATGGGCCGGAGCGACTAGGCCTGGTGCGGGAGATGGGCGGCCCGGGTGTGGATGGCCTAGGAGGTAGGCAAGGGCGCGACTAGGCCTAGGGAGGCCCAGTTGGGCTCTCCGCTTTCTCTCACTCTTTCCCATCTTTTTCCATTTAAAATAAAACAGAAAAAGAGAAAGAAAAGAAAGAGAAGGTAGGGGAGGACTCTGGGCATGGGGATAATTTTCACGAACTCATGAAAATGTGCACGGCCCGAGAAAAATAGAAAAGGTCAAGTTTGAAAGTTTAAATTCAATTTCATTTGAATTTAAATCAAAAGGTTTGAACTAGGATAGGTTTTTCGAAGTGCCCAAAAATGTTGAGAAATTAGGTGGAGCTCCGGAAAATGACGAAAAGGACATGCGGCAAAGATAGAGGCCAAGAGTTGAAATAACAAAAGGCATTGGGATTTTTGCAAGTGTGTTTGCGGTAAATCCAAATAATTGGAATATTTACTATAGCTCTCTAAATATCAAGAGGATATGTTATAAAGAGAATCACCATGTGAATTCCCTCGGTTTAAATGGACTAAAAATCCATACGGTTTATTTATTTGAGTTGCAAAAGATTTATGCGATGATGGCATGATGACATGACGCAATGCACATGATGCAATGATGAATGCAACGAACCAAACAAAACACACAACGAACCCGGAAACCCTGGAAGGCATCGGAAGCTCCGGTCTTGGGGCGTCACAACATGGTTCTCTTTGTCCCTCGCCCTTGGTACCGATATTGTTCCTGACATAACTGATAGTATCTTCTCTGACATGCCTTGCTATCATGATCATGCAAGAAGATAGCGCCCTCCCTACTTTTAACCCACACGATGGGCCCATAACCCACAATTCCACAGGATCGAAACCTGACTCTCCTATACATACTTGTTTCGAAGTTATCCCTTGTGCTTGGTTTCGTATGTAATTCACGAGCCACCTTCGTAGAGATCTATCCTGGTGTCAGACACAATACTTATTCCCGTTGCTCGAAACCCCTCTCACACTCCATTTCAGGCATGGAACATTTGCCTACATGCTTGAAAATTTTCATGCCTACTTTTATTTCTCTCGATGTATTCCCTGAGTTCCAACTCGAGAGATACTCATATGTTAATTCATGGGTTAACCCCCAGATGAGTACCCTTATAGCATTCTACCATTGCCGAGCTGCCACCTATTCGTAAGTACGATGGAACTCCCGAAGAAAGGATGATGACTTCATCATGATGACCTGGATAAGGGAAATAAAGACTTCAACGAAGAGGATCAACTACTTTGGGAAGAGCAACCAAGACCAAGGAGGTTCGTTAGAATTCCGTAACCAGATCTCTCCCCCTTACTCCACCTCTTAAATCTCAGGACGAGATTTCTTGTAGTGGAGGAGATTTGTAACACCCCGGTAATTAAGCTTCAGTAACCTCACCCTAATTATGCCACATCATCACCATTTTACTAAGCAAATTGTCACTTGATTAAATTGAAATCTAATTAAAATCCAAATAACACGTCAAATTATTATTTCTTCAAATGGTAAATTAAAATGTTCATGAGGTTGAAAATATTCACAACATAAATGTCTTGCATTAACAAACATTTTTTGAGATGTTTAGAATACCCATGGGAATTATAACAGTGGACTAAGAACCTTTTAGTTAACCTTTTCATTTTATAAAAATAAATAAACAATCCCAAATGCTTTGAAACTTTTTGTGTACCCCCAGGGTGTTTCCCTGTATTTGTGAGACAAGTTTCATGATAAACAAAATTCAATTGTTGTCTAAACTAAATAGAAAACATAGCAAATTTTGTTACAAAGATGTAATAACAAAATAAAAAAATCGGGGCACTGTGCACTTAGGCCTATTGGAGCAGTGCAGCCCATCCCACACAGGCCTCCTTCTACCTCCCGCTACAGGAGGCAGAGAGGTCGTGGCACACATCCACGGCGTCATGGTCGTGGATGGACACCACGTGCCCCCTCGGACCTATATGTGTGTCCATACGAAACCCTAGATCGGCCTCGCCCATTCCCCCTCGATCCCCCTTCGTACCCCTCCTCCCTCTGCTTCGAATTTGACCTCGCAAGCTCGCGCGATCACTGTGGCCTTGCCCTCTTTGACGCATCCACCGGCCTCCCTGGTGGGTAGGTGCACGTCCGGGCATCGGAGAAAGGAGGGAAGCAGTGTAGCCAATGCCATCTTCGTCTTCTTCCTCTAGCCGCCGAATCTCGCCGTCACCACTGCCTCTCCGGCTCGTCCCCGGCCTCCCCGAGAATGCCTTCCGCTCCGTGGTGAGCTCCTCTCCCCATCCCCCTCATTCCCTGGCTCGATCCGTCGTTGTTTGGGCCTTCCCCGCATTCGGCCGCCATGACTGGAGCTCCACTCCGCGCGCACACGCACGTGATACGTCTCCAACGTATCTATAATTTTTGATTGTTCCATGCTATATTATATTTTGTTTTTGACATTATTGGGATTTATTATATACTTTTATATTATTTTTGGGACTAACCTATTAACCGAAGGCCCGACCCAGAATTGCTGTTTTTTTGCCTATTTTAGGGTTTCACAGAAAAAGAATATCAAACGGAGTCCAAACGGAATGAAACCTTCGGGAACATGATTTTTGGAACGAACATGATCCAGAGGACTTGGACCCTACATCAAGACATCAACCAGGATGCCACGAGGTAGGGGGCGCGCCTACCCCCCCGAGGCGCGCCCTCCACCCTCGCGGGCCCCCTGTTGCTCCACCGGCGTACTCCTTCCTCCTATATATACCTACGTACCCCCAAACTACCAGATACGGAGCCAAAACCCTAATTCCACCGCCGTAACTTTTTGTATCCACGAGATCCCATCTTGGGGCCTGTTCCAGAGCTCCGCCGGAGGGGGCATCGATCACGGAGGGCTTCTACATCAACACCATAGCCCCTCCTATGAAGTGTGAGTAGTTTACCTCAGACCTACGGGTCCATAGTTATTAGCTAGATGGCTTCTTCTCTCTTTTTGGATCTCAATACAAAGTTCTCCGCCTCTCTTGTGGAGATCTATTCGATGTAATCTTCTTTTGCGGTGTGTTTGTTGAGACCGATGAATTGTTGGTTTATGATCAAGTTTATCTATGAACAATATTTGAATCTTCTTTGAATTCGTTTACATATGATTGGTTATCTTTGCAAGTTTCTTTGAATTATCAGTTTGGTTTGGCCTACTAGATTGATCTTTCTTGCAATGGGAGAAGTGCTTAGCTTTGGGTTCAATATTGCGGTGTCCTTTCCCAGTGACTGTAGGGGCAGCAAGCACGTATTGTATTGTTGCCATCGAGGATAACAAGATGGGGTTTTCATCATATTGCATGAGTTTATCCCTCTACATCATGTCATCTTGCTTAAGGCGTTACTCTGTTCTTGTGAACTTAATACTCTAGATGCATGCTGGATAGTGGTCGATGTGTGGAGTAATAGTAGTAGATGCAGGCAGGAGTCAGTCTACTTGTCTCGGACGTGATGCCTATATACATGATCATACCTAGATATTCTCATAACTATGCTCATTTCTGTCAATTGCTCAATAGTAATTTGTTTACCCTCCGTGAATACTTATGCTCTTGAGAGAAGCCACTAGTGAAACCTATGGCCCCCGGGTCTATCTTCCATCATATTAATCTTCCAATACTTAGTTATTTCCTTTGCCATTTATTTTACTTTGCATCTTTTATTTCTCTTTATCATAAAAATACCAAAAATATTATCTTATCATATCTATCAGATCTCACTCTCGTAAGTGATCGTGTAGGGATTGACAACCCCTTATCGCGTTGGTTGCGAGGATTTATTTATTTGTGTAGGTGCGAGGGACTCGTGCGTGGCCTCCTACTGGATTGGTACCTTGGTTCTCAAAAACTGAGGGAAATACTTACGCTACTTTGCTACATCACCCTTTCCTCTTCAAGGGAAAACCAACGCAAGTGCTCAAGAGGTAGCAGCACGCCGGCTCCTGCCCGCGCCCTTCCTCGCCTAGGCTGCACCCTGACCATGCTTGCACACCCCTGCCCGTGCCCTCGCGCGCGTGCGCCCGCACCCCGCCGTCGCCGTGCGTTGCTGCCTGCTGCAAACTGCGCTGCTGCCTCTGCGCTTATGTTGAAGCTGCTGCTGCTGTCCCGCATCCGCCCGCCACCGCCGCTTGCCTGCATCGCCCGCCCCACGCGTCCCGCCGGCACCGGCACCGTCCTCCGCCGGAGCCGCCTATCTGCCGGCCGGCCCCTGCCCCCCTGTGCCTGACCGTGGCCGCCGACCCTCCTTTGCGAGGCCGTGCGTAGTGCCCGGCCAGGAGGCCGGTGGGCCACTGGCACCTGGGCCTCGCCCAAAAAAGAGGTTAAAAAATAGAGGATATAATTAATTAATTAATTAATTAGTTGATTAGTAATTTAATTAGTTAACTTAATTAACTAAAACCTAATTAGTCTAAAACAAAGTATTAACTTAAGTCAGCTAGACAATGACAGTGGGGTCCCACCCCGTGTTGACCAGTCAAAGTTTTACTGGTCAACTGGGACCCCTAGACCCACTTTTCATGCACTCAGGGAAGTATTCCCTGGGTACACTTAGCTTTTGCTGTTTTGTTTTCAAATTAAAATAAATTCAGAAAATGACTAAAACTTAGAAAATTAATATAAAATAAACCGTAACTCGGATTAAAAAAGTTTATATATGAAAGCTGCTCAGAACGACGAGACGAATCCTAATACGCAGCCCTTCATCCGCCACACGTCTCTAGCATAGTGAAGATGCAACTTTCCACCTCCGGTCCGTTTGTCCGAAAATGCGAAACACCGGGGATATTTCTCGGATGTTTTCCCCCTTCGCCAGTATCACTTACTACCGCGTTAGGTCACCCCTAGCACCGCGTATTGGCATGTTATGTTTTGTGATGCTTTGATTGCTCTGTTATTTATTGTGTCCTCCCTCCGTTACTTCTTTCTGGTTGACCCCGAGACTGTCGGCGACCCAACTCGACTACGTTGTTGACGACCCCTCCTTGCCAAAGCAACCAGGCAAGCCCCCCCTTGATCAACCTGATATCGCCTATTCATTCTCTCTACTGCTTGCATTAGAGTAGTCTAGCATGTTACTGCTTTCGGTTAATCCTATTCTGCTGCATAGCCTGTCATTGTTACTACTATTGTTACCTTCGCCTGCAATCCTAAATGCTTAGTATAGGATGCTAGTATTCCATCAGTGGTCCTACATTCTTGTTCGTCTGCTATGCTATATTATCAGGCCGTGGTCACTTCGAGAGGTGATCACGGGTATATAATTACATACATATTATATGATACATGTGGTGACTAAAGTCGGGTCGGCTCGTAGAGTACCCGCAAGTGATTCCGATGAGGGGGCTGAAAGGACAGGTGGTTCCATCCCGGTAGAGGTGGGCCTGGGTTCCCGACGGCCCCCGACTGTTACTTTGTGGCGGAGTGACAGGGCAGGTTGAGACCACCTAGGAGAGAGGTGGGCCTGGCCCTGGTCGGCGTTCGCGGTTACTTCAAAATAACATGCTTAACGAGATCTTGGTATTTGATCTGAGTCTGGCCACTGGCCTGTATGCACTAACCAACTACGCGGGAACAGTTATGGGCACACGACATCGTGGTATGAGCCGAAGCCTTCGTGACGTTAGCGACTGAGCGGCAGGCGCCGGGTTGGACCGTGTAATGCAACTTCCTTTGTAATGGAGGTTGCTAGGTCTGCTCACCGGCCGCGCACGCAACGTGCAGGTGCGCAATGGGCGATTGGCCCAGACCCCTGCGCCATAGGATTTAGACCGGCGTGCTGACCTCTCTGTTGTGCCTAGGTAGGGCTGCGACATGTTGATCTTCTGAGGCCGGACATGACCCAGAAAAGTGTGTCCGGCCAAAGGGGATCGGGCGTGTTGGGAAATGTGGTGCACCCCTGCAGGGAAGTTTATCTATTCGAATAGCCGTGTCCCTCGGTAAAAGGATGACCCAGAGTTGTACCTTGACCTTATGACAACTAGAACCGTATACTTAATAAAATACACCCTTCCAAGTGCCTGCTACAACACGGTGATCGCTCTCTCATAGGGCGACAAGGGGAGGATCGCCGGGTAGTATTATGCTATGCGATGATACTTGGTTAACTTACCATGTACCCTCTTCTTCTGCTTCAAGATGGAGGCTGCCAGAAGCATTGTATTTGATAGGACTAGCTATCCCCCTCTTATTCCGGCATTCTGCAGTTCAGTCACATATACTACCCCTTTCATTGATACCAATGCATATGTAGTGTAGCTCCTTGCTTGCGAGTACTTTGGATGAGTACTCACGGTTGCTTTGCTCCCCCTTTTCCCCCTTTCTATACCCGGTTGTTGTGACCATACGTTGGAATCCAGGAGCCAGACGCCACCGCCGATGACGACTCCTACTACTCTGGAGGTGCCTACTACTACGTGCAGGCTGCTGACGACGACCAGGAGTAGTTTAGGAGGATCCCAGGCAGGAGGCCTGTGCCTCTTTCGATACGTGTCCCGGTTTGTGCTAGCCATCTTATGGAAACTTGTTTATTTATGTATGTACTCAGATATTGTTGCTTCCGCTGACTCGTCTATGATCGAGCTCTTGTATTCGAGACCTCGAGGCCCCTGGCTTGTAATATGATGCTTGTATGACTTATTTCATTTGTAGAGTTGTGTTGTGATATCTTCCCATGAGTCCCTCATCTTGACCGTACACGTTTACGTGTATGATTAGTGTATGATTGAATCGGGGGCGTCACATTGTTCTTGTTGCGGAAGGACTTGTCCTTGTCTTTTCGGATGAGCTTGCACCATTGTCTTCCCTCTTCTCATATGGGCACTCCGCAACAAAGTGGCTCACATTTCCACAATTATAGCATGTCCTCACACGTTGCTTGCCCTTGGCGCCACTTGAGTTGTTCTTGTTGAAGTTGGGCCTTGAGTTCTTCTTGCTCCTAAATTTGTTGGGAAACGCAGTAATTTCAAAAAAATTCCGACGCACACGCAAGATCCATCTAGGTGATGCATAGCAACGAGAGGGGAGAGTGTTGTCCATATACCCTCGTAGACCGTAAGTGGAAGCGTTATGACAACACTGTTGATGTAGTCGTACGTCTTCACGATCCGACCGATCCTAGTACCGAAGATACGGCACCTCCGCGTTTTGCACACGTTCAGCTTGGTGACGTCCCACGAACTCTAGATCCAGCTGAGGTCGAGGGAGAGTTGCGTCAGCACGATGGCGTGGTGACGGTGATGATGAAGCTACTGGCGCAGGGCTCCGCCTAAGCACTGCAACGATATGACCGAGGTGGAAATCTGTGGAGGGGGCAGCATATACGACTAAGATCAACTTTGATGTGTTCTAGGGTGCCCCCTCCCCACGTATATAAAGGAGGGAGGGGGAGGCCGGCTGGCCCTCTAGGCGCGCAAAGGGGGGAGGAGTCCTTCTCCTAGTAGGAGTAGGACTCCCCCCTTTCCTAGTCTCACTAGGAAAAGAATGAAGAGGGGGAAGGAGAAAGGAAAGGGGGGTTGGGCCCCCACCCAATTCGGATTGGGCTTGGCGGGGGGGGCGCCCTCCACGTGGCTGCCTTCTCTTCTCTCCCACTCAGGCCCAATAAGGCCCATTGACTCCCCGGGGGGTTCTAGTAACCCCCCGGTACTCTAGTAATTTCCCGAACTCACCTGGAACCATTCCGATGTCCAAACATAGCCTTCCAATATATCGATCTTTATGTCTCGACCATTTCGAGACTCCTCGTCGTGTCCATGATCATATCCGGGACTCCGAACTACCTTCGGTACATCAAAACACATAAACTCATAATACCGATCATCGCCGAACGTTAAGCGTGCGGACCCTATGGGTTCGAGAACTATGTAGACATGACCGAGACTCGTCTCCGGTCAATAACCAATAGCAGAACCTGGATGCTCATATTGGTTCCTACATATTCTACGAAGATCTTTATCGGTCAAACCGCATAACAACATGCGTTGTTCCCTTTGTCATCAGTATGTTACTTGCCCGAGATTCGATCGTTGGTATCTCAATACCTAGTTCAATCTCGTTAATGGCAAGTCTCTTTACTCATTCTTTAATGCAACATCCCGTAACTAACTCATTAGTCACATTGCTTGCAAGGCTTATAGTGATGTGCATTACTAAGAGGGCCCAGAGATACCTCTCCGATACACGGAGTGAAAAATCCTAATCTCGATCTATGCCAACTCAACAAACACCATTGGAGACACCTGTAGAGCATCTTTATAGTCACCAAGTTACGTTGTGACGTTTGATAGCACACTAAGTGTTTCTCGGGTATTCGGGAGTTGCATGATCTCATAGTCATAGGAACATGTATAAGTTATGGAGAAAGCAATAGCAGTAAACTAAACGATCATCGTGCTAAGCTAACAGATGGGTCAAGTCAATCACATCATTCTCTAATGATGTGATCCCGTTCATCAAATGCCAACTCTTGTCCATGGCTAGGAAACTTAACCATCTTTGATTAACGAGCTAGTCAAGTAGAGGCTTACTAGTGACACTCATTTTGTGTATGTATTCACACATGTACTAAGTTTCCGGTTAATACAATTCTAGCATGAATAATAAACATTTATCATGATATAAGGAAATATAAATAACAACTTTATTATTGCCTCTAGGACATATTTCCTTCAGTCTCCCACTTGCACTAGAGTCAATAATCTAGATTACATTGTAATGATTCTAACACCCATGGAGTCTTGGTGCTGATCATGTTTGCTCGTGAGAGAGGCTTAGTCAACGGGTCTGCAACATTCAGATACGTATGTATCTTGCAAATCTCTATGTCGACCTCCTTGACTTGATCACGGATGGAATTGAAGCATCTCTTGATGTGCTTGGTTCTATTGTGAAATCTGGATTCCTTTGCCAAGGCAATTGCACCAGTATTGTCACAAACGATTTTCATTGGACCCGATGCACTAGGTATGACACCTAGATCAGATATGAACTTTTATCTAGACTCCTTCATTTGCTGCTTACGAAGCAGCTATGTACTCTGCTTCACACGTAGATGCGACCACGACGCTCTGTTTGGAACTGCACCAACTGACAGCTCCACCATTCAATAAAAATACGTATCCGGTTTGTGACTTAGAGTCATCCAGATCAGTGTCAAAGCTTGCATCGATGTAAACGTTTACGACGAGCTCTTTGTCACCTCCATAAACGAGAAACATATCCTTAGTCCTTTTCAGGTATTTCAGGATGTTCTTGACCGCTATCCAGTGATCCACTCCTGGATTACTTTGGTACCTCCCTGCTAAACTAATAGCAAAGCACACATCAGGTCTGGTACACAGCATTGCATACATGATAGAACCTATGGCTGAAGCATAGGGAATGACTTTCATTTTTTCTCTATCTTCTGAAGTGGTCGGACATTGAGTCTGACTCAACTTCACACCTTGTAACACAGGCAAGAACCCTTTCTTTGCTTGATCCACTTTGAACTTCTTCAAAACTTTATCAAGGTATGTGTGTAACGCCCCGAGACCGTTGCGCCAGGTGTCTTCCAGTTATTCGCTGTTGTTGCCTTGTGATTTGTTTGGGTTGCATGCATTTCATATCATGTCATCATGTGCATCACATTTGCATACATGTTCGTCTCATGCATCCGAGCATTTTCCCCGTTGTCCGTTTCTCAATCCGACACTCCTATGTCCTCCGGCATCCCCTTTTGCCTCTTTTCGTGAGCGGGTGCTGAACATTCTCGGAATGGACCGAGATTTGCCAAGCGACCTTGGTACACCACCGGTAGACCGCCTGTCAAGTTTTGTGCTATTTGGAGTTTGTTTGATACTCCAACGGTTAACCGGGGAACCGTAAAGGCCTCGTGTGTGTTGCAGCCCAACACCCCTCCAAAGTGGCCCAAAACCCATCCAAACCCCCTCCATCCTCTCGGTCGTTCGATCACGATTCCGTGGCCGAAAACCGCACCTCATTTGGACACTCCTAGCTCCCTCTACCTATATAAACATCTCCCCCTCCGAAATTCGCGGTCAAACCCTAGCATTTTTCCCTCTCCGCCGCCGGACACATCTCCTTCCACCACCGGACATGTCCGCGCCGCCGCCCCGGGCCAATCCCACCTCGCCACGTCACCGCTGTCGGCCCTCTCTCTCTCCTCTGCGCTACCGGCCCGCGGAGCCCATCGCGGCCCCGCACGGGCCCAAGCCGCCGCCGCCGAAGCCCGGTTCCACGCCGCCGGAGCCCGCTCCAGCCCCGCCGCCGTCCGCCACCGGTGCCGGAGCCCGCTCCCCTTCGGCGACCTCCACCGTGCCGCCCCGCTCGCCCCCGGCCACCGCCGCTGCCTGCGCGCGCAGTCGCGCGCCTTGCCCCGCCACCTGTGTGCTCGACGCCCAGTGCCGGCCACCGCGCGTCGCCCCGCCGCCGCTCGGGCTCCTCGCTGCCGCATCCGCCGGTGACCAACGCCGCCTCGCCTGAGCGCCTGCGCCGCCGCCGCCCTTGCCCCGCTGCGCCGACCACCGCCTCCGCGCGTGCCACCCGAGGACGAGCTCCAACTCTGGCGAGCTCCTCCTCCTCGGATCCGGCTCCTCCGACCCCTCTCCACCGTCCCCAACGAACTCCGGCCGCCATTGCGATTTCCGGCGAGATCCCGGCTGCCTCGACTTCTGTGCACCGAAACCCTAGATCTGATTCCGGAGAGGTTGACTTTCTCTAAGTCCTTTTTCCCTCATGATTTATGCCCCTGTTCTTCATGCCATAACTTTGCGCTCGCTACTCCGTTTTGCATGCGTGATATATCAAAATGTTCATCATGATGCACTCTTCATTTTGTTCCACTATGACCTGCTTGATTGAGTCCATATTGATGCCCAAATGGTTGATGCAAGAGTGCTATAAAATGTTAGTTCCTGTTTCTTAACAGATCTTGAGCTTTTGTCATTTTTGCCATGATTTTTGTGTGTTGCATATGGGCATGAGCTCTACATGTGTTTTGGGATATGCCATGCCATCTTTACAGGGATGTATGCCATGTATTTTTGTGATCAATGTGGTGACTAGCACAAGTATGCAAAGTAGCTCTCGTAATATTGCTGATTTCAGGGACTTAGAATTTCACTAAGTCATTTCCCTGCTGTTATTTTAATGCCATGTATTCATGATGCTACAGAGAGATCCATGCCTCTTTTGAGTATGTTCAGTAAGGATGATTTTGACATATGGTTATGCTCTATCCATCCATGTCCCTGTTTGCATTTATGGAGTGCCCTAGCATGACTCAATCTTGCTCTACTTTTGCTATAAAATGTTCCTGGCAGATTGTTTACGTGTTAATCAATTTTGCCAAGGTTGTTGTAGTTGATCCATGCATGCTATGAGATTGTTATTGCCATGGTTAGCATTTTGAACATGTATTCTTGCTGGTTATATGCTTATCTTGTCATGCAATACCTTGTGTTGAGTGCATTGAGATCGCAAACATGCCTTCATAATTCTGTGTATGCCATGTCCAGTTTTCTGCTAAGTCTGAATCTGTTAACGAAACTTGCTATATTTACATGGGTGCCATCATATCTTCTGATCCTTTTTGGTTTATGGTCAGTAAGGGACTTTTGTTATATGATTTGAGTATATTCATGACGTTCCTTTTATTGCTATGATCTGTTCCTGTAGCATGTTGTTATCTTGCTCTAAACATTGCTTCCTGATGTTAATCCTGACATGTTAGTATTTTCACAAAGTCTGTGAAGCTGATATCTTTTGCATTTTTGCCATGCTTATTTGAACCTGCTCTTTTGCGATTTAGCCGTAGCTCAGTGTTCATATTTTGTCAAGCATCTTGAGTAGATCAGTGCCATGTGCCTTGTTGCTATGTTGGAGTGCGGTAGCTTAGATTCTTGTTGCATTCTAGATGGCATCGTGCTGTTAATCGCAGAATTGTGTCATTATTGTTTTGCTTGCCATTTGCAAACCGTGCATCCGATTCCGGTGATCTTTATGTCGATTTCGACCAAAATCATATCATCTTTCCAGCGGCGCACTTGGTTTGCCAAGTTGAGGCCTGGTTCAATCTTTTCCTTCCGGAGCATGCATATGCATTGCATATCACATCCCGCATATCATGCCATGTTTTGCATCATGTTGCTTGCGCATTGCATCGTGGTTGATTGTGGTTTCCTTTGCTTTTGTTCTTGCCTTGGGTAGAGCCGGGAGACGAGTTCGTGATCGAGGAACCCGTTGAGTACGCTTACGAGGATCAATCTTTCGTCTTCTCTGAGAACTTTGCAGGTAAGATGATCATACCCTCGAAATCACTTCTATCTTTGCTTGCTAGTTGCTCGCTCTATTGCTATCCTGCGATACCTACCACTTGCTATATCATGCCTCCCATATTGCCATGTCAAGCCTTTAACCCACCTTTCCTAGCAAACCGTTGTTTGGCTATGTTACCGCTTTGCTCAGCCCCTCTTATAACATTGCTAGTTGCAGGTGAAGATGGAGTTTGTTCCATGTTGGAACATGGATATGTTTGGGATATCACAATATCTTTTATTTAATTAATGCATCTATATACTTGGTAAAGGGTGGAAGGCTCGGCCTCATGCCTGGTGTTTTGTTCCACTCTTGCCACCCTAGTTTCTGTCATACCGGTGTTATGTTCCTTGATTTTGCGTTCCTTACACGGTTGGGTGTTATGGGGACCCCTTGACAGTTCGCCTTGAATAAAACTCCTCCAGCAAGGCCGAACCTTGGTTTTACATTTGCCTAACAACCAAACTTTTCCCTTGGGATTAATTAACCTGAGGGTCATCTTATTTTAACCCCCCGGTCCAGTGCTTCTCTAAGTGTTGGTCCGAACCGAGTAGACTGCGGGGCCACCTCGGGGAAACTTGAGGTTTGGTTTTACTCATAGGATGTCTCATCCGTGTGCCCTAAGAATGAGATATGTGCAGCTCCTATCGGGATTTGTCGGCACATTCGGGCGGCTTTGCTGGTCTTGTTTTACCATTGTCTAAATGTCTTGTAACTGGGATTCCGAGTCTGATCGGGTCTTGCTGGGAGAAGGAATATCCTTCGTTGACCGTGAGAGCTTGTAATGGGCTAAGTTGGGACACCCCTGCAGGGTTTTGAACTTTCGAAAGCTGTGCCTGCGGTTATGGGCAGATGGGAATTTGTTAATGTCCAGTTGTAGATAACTTGACACTTAAGTTAACTAAAATGCATCAACCGCGTGTGTAGCCGTGATGGTCTCTTTCCGGCGGAGTCCGGGAAGTGAACACGGTTCTTGTGTTATGCTTGAATGTAAGTAGTTTCAGGATCACTTCTAGTTCACGACCGTGCTTTTCTTCTATTCTCGCTCTTATTTGCGTATGTTAGCAACCATATATGCTAGTGCTTGCTGCAGCTCCACCTCACTACCCTTTCCTACCCATAAGCTTAAATAGTCTTGATCTCGCGGGTGTGAGATTGCTGAGTCCCCGTGACTCACAGATTACTTTCAAAAATAGTTGCAGGTGCCGATGATAACTGTGCAGGTGACGCAACCGAGCTCAAGGAGGAGCTCGATGAAGATCGTGTTCGTTGTGTTGTTTCGTTTCCAGTTGATCAGTAGTGGGGCCCAGTCGGGTCGATCGGGGATCTAGCATTAGGGGTTGTCTTCTTTTATTTAGGTTCCATAGACGGACCTTGATTGTATTCTGGATGATGTAATGCTATATTCATGTATTATGTGAAGTGGCGATTGTAAGCCAACTCTTTATCCCTTTCTTATTCAGTACATGGGATGTGTAAAGATTACCCCTCTTGCGACATGCCTACTATGCGGTTATGCCTCTAAGTCATGCTCCGACACGTGAGAGATATAGCCACATCGTGGGTGTTATAATGTGCTTTGTGAAAGTCCAATTAAGCATCTTGATCTATCTCTATAGATCTTGATGCCCAATATATAAGCAGCTTCACCGACGTCTTTCATTAAAAAATTCTTATTCAAGTATCCTTTTATGCTATTCAGAAATTCAGTATCATTTCCGATCAGAAATATGTCATCCACATATAATATCAGAAATGCTATAGAGCTCCCACTCACTTTCTTGTAAATACAGGCTTCTCCAAAAGTCTGTATAAAACCATATGCTTTGATCACACTATCAAAGCGTATATTCCAACTCCGAGAGGCTTGCACCAGTCCATAAATGGATAGCTGGAGCTTGCACACTTTGTTAGTACCTTTTGGATCGACAAAACCTTCTGGTTGCATCATATACAACTCTTCTTTAAGATATCCATTAAAGAATGCAGTTTTGACATCCATTTGCCAAATTTCATAATCATAAAATGCAGTCAGCATCAGTCTTCTTCTTGAAGATCCATTTATTCTCTATGGCTTGCCGATCGTCGGGCAAGTCAACCAAAGTCCACATTTTGTTCTCATACATGGATCCCATCTCAGATTTCATGGCCTCAAGCCATTTTGCGGAATCTGAGCTCATCATCGCTTCCTCATAGTTCGTAGGTTCGTCATGGTCAAGTAACATGACCTCCATAACAAGATTACCGTATCACTCTGGTGCGGATCTTACTCTGGTTGACCTATGAGGTTCGGTAGTAACTTGATCAGAAGTTTCATGATCATCATCATTAGCTTCCTCACTAATTGGTGTAGGAATCACTAGAACTGATTTCTGTGATGAACTACTTTCCAATAAGGGAGCAGGTACAATTACCTCATCAAGTTCTATTTTGCTCCCACTCACTTCTTTCGAGAGAAACTCCTTCTCTAGAAAGGATCCATTCTTAGCAACGAATATCTTGCCTTCGGATCTGTGATAGAAGGTGTACCCAACAGTCTCCTTTGGGTATCCTATGAAGACACATTTCTCCGATTTGGGTTCGAGCTTATCAGGTTAAAGCATTTTCACATAAGCATCACAGCCCCAAACTTTAAGAAACAACAACTTGGGTTTCTTGCCAAACCACAGTTCATAAGGTGTCGTCTCAACGAGTTTCGATGGTGCCCTATTTAACGTGAATGCATCCGTCTCTAAAGCATAACCCCAAAACGATAGCGGTAAATCAGTAAGAGACATCATAGATCGCACCATATCTAACAAAGTGCGGTTACGACGTTCGGACACACCATTACGCTGTGGTGTTCCAGGTGGCGTGAGTTGCGAAACTATTCCGCATTGTTTCAAATGAAGACCAAACTCATAACTCAAATATTCACCTCCATGATCAGATCGTAGAAACTTAATTTTCTTGTTACGATGATTTTCCACTTCACTCTGAAATTCTTTGAACTTTTCAAATGTTTCAGACTTATGTTTCATTAAGTAGATATACCCATATCTGCTCAAATCATCTGTGAAGGTCAGAAGATAATGATACCCGCTACGAGCATCAACACTCATCGGACCGCATACATCAGCATGTATTATTTCCAATAAGTCTATTGCTCGTTCCATTGTTCCGGAGAACGGAGTCTTAGTCATCTTGCCCCTGAGGCATGGTTCGCAAGCATCAAGTGATCCATAATCAAGTGATTCCAAAAGTCCATCAGCATGGAGATTCTTCATGTGCTTTACACCAATATGACCTAATCGGCAGTGCCACAAATAAGTTACACTATCATTATTAAACTTATATCTTTTGGCTTCAATACTATGAACATGTGTATCACTACTATCAAGATGTAGTAAAAATAGACCACTCATCAAGGGTGCATGACCATAAAAGATATTACTCATATAAATAGAACAACCATTATTCTCTGATTTAAATGAATAACCGTCTCACATCAAACAAGATCTAGATATAATGTTCATGCTCAATGCTCGCACCAAATAACAATTATTTAGGTCTAATACTAATCCCGAAGGTAGATGTAGAGGTAGCGTGCCGACGGTGATCACATCGACTTTGGAACCATTTCCCACGCGCATCATCACCTCGTCCTTAGACAATCTTCGCTTAATCCATAGCCACTGTTTCGAGTTACAAATATTAGCAACAGAACCAGTATCAAATACCCAGGCGCTACTACGAGTATTAGTAAGGTACACATCAATAACATGTATATCAAATATACCTGTCACTTTGCCGTCCTTCTTCTCTGCCAAATACTTGGGGCAGTTCCACTTCCAGTGACTAGTCCCTTTGCAGTAGAAGCACTCAGTCTCAGGCTTAGGTCTAGACTTGGGCTTCTTCACTTGAGCAGCAACTTGCTTGTTGTTCTTCTTGAAGTTCCCCTTCTTCCCTTTGCCCTTCTTCTTGAAACTGGTGGTCTTGTTGACCATCAACACCTGATGTTCCTTATTGATTTCTACCTCCGTAGCCTTTAGCATTGCAAAGATCTCGGAAATTGTCTTATCCATCCCTTGCATATTGCATATTATAGTTCTTCACGAAGCTCTTGCAGCTTGGTGGCAGTGATTGAAGAACTCTGTCAATGACACTATCATCAGGAAGATTAACTCCCAGCTGAGTTAAGTGGTTCTTGTACCCAGACATTCTGAGTATATGTTCACTGACAGAACTATTCTCCTCCATTTTGCAGCTATAGAACTTATTGGAGACTTCATATCTATCAATCCGGGCATTTGCTTGAAATATTAACTTCAACTCCTGGAACATCTCATATGCTCCATGATGTTCAAAATGTCCTTGAAGTCCTGGTTCTAAGCCGTAAAGCATGGCACACTGAACTATCGGGTAGTCATCAGGTTTGCTCTGCCAGACGTTCATAACATCTGGTGTTGCTCCTGCAGCGGGTTTGTCACCTAGCGGTACTTCCAGGATGTAATTCTTCTATGCAGCAATGAGGATAATCCTCAAGTTATGGACCCAGTCCGTGTAATTGCTACCATCATCTTTCAACTTAGCTTTCTCTAGGAACGCATTAAAATTCAACGGAACAACAACATGGGCCATTGCTACCTCTTGAGCATGCGTTGGTTTTCCCTTGAAGAGGAAAGGATGATCCAGCAAAGCAGCGTAAGTATTTCCCTCAGTTTTTGAGAACCAAGGTATCAATCCAGTAGGAGACCACGCGCGAGTCACCTCGTACCTACACAAACAAATAAGAACCTCGCAACCAACGCGATAAAGGGGTTGTCAATCCCTTCACGGCCACTTGCAAGAGTGAGATCTGATAGAGATAATAATAATAAGATGAATATTTTTGGTATTTTTATGATATAAATTGAAAGTAAAGATTGCAAAATAAAATAGATTGGAAACTTGTATGATGGAAAATAGACCCGGGGGCCATAGGTTTCACTAGTGGCTTCTCTCAAGATAGCATAAGTATTACGGTGGGTAAACAAATTACTGTCGAGCAGTTGATAGAACTGAGCATAGTTATGAGAATATCTAGGTATGATCATGTATATAGGCATCACGTCCGTGACAAGTAGACCGACTCCTGCCTGCATCTACTACTATTACTCCACACATCGACCGCTATCCAGCATGCACCTAGAGTATTAAGTTCATAAGAACGGAGTAACGCTTTAAGCAAGATGACATGATGTAGAGGGATAAACTCATGCAATATGATATAAACCCCATCTTTTTATCCTCGATGGAAACAATACAATACGTGTCATTTCCCCTACTGTCACTGGGATCGAGCACCGCAAGAATGAACCCAAAGCTAAGCACTTCTCCCATTACAAGAAAGATCAATCTAGTAGGCCAAACCAAACTGATAATTCGAAGAGACTTGCAAAGATAACCAATCATACATAAAATAATTTGGAGAAGATTCAAATATTGTTCATAGATAGTCTTGATCATAAACCCACAATTCATCGGATCTCGACAAACACACCACAAAATAAGATTACATCGAATAGATCTCCAAGAGAATCGAGGAGACCTTTGTATTGAGATTCAAAGAGAGAGGAGAAGCCATCTAGCTAATAACTATGGACACGAAGGTCTGAGGTAAACTACTCACACATCATCGGAGGGGCCATGGAGTCGATGTAGAGGCCCTCCATGATCAATGCCCCTGCTACCTCTTGAGCACTGCGTTGGTTTTCCCTGAAGAGGAAGGGATGGTGCAGCAAAGTAGCGTAAGTATTTCCCTCAGTTTTTGAGAACCAAGGTATCAATCCACTAGGAGGCTACGCGCGAGTCCCTCGTACCTGCACAAAACAAATAAATCCTCAAACCAACGTGATAAGGGGTTGTCAATCCCTACACGGCCACTTACGAGAGTGAGATCTGATAGATGTGATAAGATAATAGTTTTGGTATTTTTATGATAAAGATGCAAAATAAAAGCAAAGTAAAATACAAAGGAAATAACTAAGTATCGGTAGATTAATATGATGAAGATAGACCCGGGGGCCATAGGTTTCACTAGTGGCTTCTCTCAAGAGCATAAGTATTCTATGGTGGGTGAGCGAATTACTGTTGAGCAATTGACAGAATTGAGCATAGTTATTAGAATATCTAGGTATGATCATGTATATAGGCATCACGTCCGAGACAAGTAGACCGACACCTGCCTGCATCTACTACTATTACTCCACTCATTGACCGCTATCCAACATGCATCTAGAGTATTAAGTTCATGAAAATAGAGTAATGCCTTAAGCACGATGACATGATGTAGAGGGATAAACTCATGCAATATGATGAAAACCCCATCTTGTTATCCTCGATGGCAACAATACAATACATGCCTTGCTGCCCCTACTGTCACTGGGAAAGGACACCGCAAGATTGAATCCAAAGCTAAGCACTTCTCCCATTGCAAGAAAGATCAATCTAGTAGGCCAAACCAAACTGATAATTCGAAGAGACTTGCAAAGATAACCAATCATACATAAAAGAATTCAGAGAAGATTCAAATATTGTTCATAGATAGACTTGATCATAAACCCACAATTCATCGGTCTCAACAAACACACCGCAAAAAGAAGATTACATCAAATAGATCTCCACAAGAGAGGGGGAGAACATTGTATTGAGATCCAAAAAGAGAGAAGAAGCCATCTAGCTACTAACTATGGACCCATAGGTCTGAGGTGAACTACTCACACTTCATCGGAGGGGATATGGTGTAGATGTAGAAGCCCTCCGTGATCGATGCCCCCTCCGGCGGAGCTCTGGAACAGGCCCCAAGATGGGATCTCATGGATACAGAAAGTTGCGGCGGTGGAATTAGGGTTTTGGCTGTGTATCTGATCGTTTTGGGGTACGTAGGTATATATAGGAGGAAGGAGTACGTCGATGGAGCAACAGGGGGCCCATGAGGGTGGAGGGCGCGCCGGGGGGGGGGGGGGGTAGGCGCGCCCCCTACCTTGTGGCCTCCTCTTCGAAACCCTAAAACAGGCAAAAAAACAGCAATTCTGGGCTGGGCCTCCGGCTAATAGGTTAGTCCCAAAAATAATTTAAAAGTGGATAATAAAGCCCAATAATGTCCAAAACAGTAGATAATATAGCATGGAGCAATCAAAAATTATAGATACATTGGAGACGTATCAAGCATCCCCAAGCTTAATTCCTGCTCGTCCTCGAGTAGGTAAATGATAAAAACATAATTTTTGATGCGGAGTGCTACTTGGCATAATTTTAATGTAATTCTTCTTAATTGTGGTATGAATATTCAGATCCGAGAGATTCAAGACAAAAGTTCATATTAACATAAAAATAATAATACTTCAAGCATACTAACTAAGCAATTATGTCCTCTCAAAATAACATGGCCAAAGAAAGTTCATCCCTACAAAATCATATAGTTTAGTCATGCTCCATTTTCGTCACACAAGAATGCTCTCATCATGCACAACCCCGATGACAAGCCAAGCAATTGTTTCATACTTTAGTAATCTCAAACCTATAAACTTTCACGCAATATATGAGCGCGAGACATGGACATAGCACTATGGGTGGAATAGAATATAATGAGGGGGTTATGTGGAGAAGATAAAAAAGGAGAAAGTCTCACATCAACAAGGCTAATCAATGGGCTATGGAGATGCCCATCAATTGATGTTAATGCAATTAGTAGGGATTGCCATGCAACGGATGCACTAGAGCTATAAATGTATGAAAGCTCAACAAAACAAACTAAGTGGGTGTGCATCCAACTTGCTTGCTCACGAATACCTAGGGCACTTGAGGAGGCCCATTGTTGGAATATACAAGCCAAGTTCTATAATGTAAAATTCCCACTAGTATATGAAAGTGACAAAACAAGAGACTCTATATCATGAAGATTATGCTGCTACTTTGAAGCACAAGTGTGGCAAAGGATAGTAACATTGTCCCTTCTCTCTTTTTCTCTCATTTTTTTATTTGTCCTTTCTCCTTTTTTATATGGCCTTTCTCTTTTTTTATAATTCCTCACTTGGGACAATGCTCTAGAAAATGATGATCATCACACTTCTATTTATTTACAACTCAATGATTACAACTCGATGCTAGAACAAAATATGACTCTATATGAATGCCTCCGGCGGTGTACCGGGATATGCAATGGACCAAGAGTGACATGTATGAAAGAATTATGAAAGGTGGCTTTGCCACAAATACTATGCCAACTACATGATCATGCTAAGCAATATGACAATGATGAATGTGCCATGATAAACAGAATGGTGGAAAGTTGCATGGCAATATATCTCGGAATGGCTATGGAAATGCTATAATAGGTAGGTATGGTGGCTGTTTTGAGGAAGATATAAGGATGTTTATGTATGAAAGAGCGTATCATATCACGGGGGTTGGATGCACCAGCAAAGTTTGCGCCAACTCTCAATGTGAGAAAGGGCAATGCACGGTACCGAAGTGGCTAGCAAGGATGGAAGGGTGTGAGTGCGTATAATCCATGGACTCAACATTAGTCATAAAGAACTCACATAATTATTGCAAAAATCTACAAGTCATCAAAAACCTCGGTACTACGCACATGCTCCTAGGGGGATAGATTGGTAGGAAAAGACCATCACTCATCCCCGACGCCACTCATAAGGAGAACAATCAAATAACACCTCATGTTTCAAATTTGTTACATAACGTTTACCATACATGCATGCCACGGGACTTGCAAACTTCAACACAAGCATTTATCAATTTCACAACTACTCAACTAGCACGACTTTGATATTATTACCTCCATATCTCAAAACAATCATCAAGCATCAAACTTCTCTTAGTATTCAAAACACTCATAAGAAAAAAAATTATTCATCTTGAACACCTAGCATATTAGGATTATTTAAGCAAATTACCATGCTATTTAAGACTCTCAAAATAATCTAAGTGAAGCATGAGAGATCAATAGTTTCTATAAAACAAATCCACCACCGTGCTCTAAAAGATATAAGTGAATTACTAGAGCAAAACTATATAACTCAAAAGATATAAGCAAAGCACATAGAGTATCCTAACAAATTCCAAATCATGTATGGATCTCTCTAAAAGGTATGTACATAAAGGATGATTGTGGTCAACTAAAAAGCAAAGACTCAAATAATACAAGACGCTCCAAGCAAAACATATCATGTGGTGAATAAAAATATTGCTCCAAGTAAAGTTACCGATAGAAGTAGACGAAAGAGGGGATGCCTTCCGGGGCATCCCCAAGCTTTGGCTTTTAGGTGTCCTTAGATTATCTTGGGGGTGCCATGGGCATACCCAAGCTTAGGCTCTTGCCAATCCTTGTTCCATAATCCATCAAATCTTTACCTAAAACTTGAGCTCTTCACAACACAAAACTCAAAGTAGAAAATCGCGTGAGCTCCGTTACCGAAAGAAAACAAAAGACCACTTCAAGGTACTGTAATGAACTCATTCTTTATTTATATTGGTGTTAAACCTACTGAATTCCAACTTCTCTATGGTTTATAAACTATTTTACTAGACATAGATTCATCAAAATAAGCAAACAACACACGAAAAACAGAATCTGTCAAAAACAGAACAGTTTGTAGTAATCTGTAGCTATCGAAAGATCTGGAACCCCAAAAATTCTAAAATAAAATGATAGACGTGAGGAATTTATCTATTAATCATCTGAAAAAAGAATTAACTAAATATCACTTTTCAAATAAAAATGGCAGCAGTTCTCGTGAGCGCTAAAGTTTCTGTTTTTTACAGCAAGTTTAACAAGACTTTCTCCAAGTCTTCCCAACGGTTGTACTTGGCACAAACACTAATTAAACACAAAAAAACTCACCCAAAACAGAGTATAGATAAATTATTTAGTACTAAACAGGAGCAAAAAGCAAGGAATAAAAATAAAATTGGGTTGCCTCCCAACAAGCGCTATCGTTTAACGCCCCTAGCTAGGCATAAAAGCAAGGATAGATCTAGGTATTGCCATCTTTGGTAGGCAATTCTTCAATGAGGCATCTACCATATTTAGGAATTTCTTTATTTTTATTAATTATCAAACTTTTAGGCACAAGATCGAAAAAATCATTTGTAACAAATGGTTCCTTAATGATAGCAAAAAGATTGGGATGAATACTTATAGATTTGAGATCCGCAGTTTCCTTAGAGGATTCACCCTTATTTTTAGGAAGATACATAAGCTTGGCAATTTTAGTGGCAGGACTTGTAGTATTCTTTACGAAATAAAAAGTGGTTCCCAAGTTGGTAATAATATCCTCAAGTTTATCGATTCTAGTGGAATTGTGATTTATTTTCTCATTAACTATGGGTTCCTTCTCTTTAATATTTTTCAAAGTGACTCCTACTTTAGATCCACATTGAGAGATTCGGTTGTGGATCTTTTTATCCAAATTTTCAATTAACTCTACGTTAGCAACCTTATTTTCAATAATTTCAAGTCTTTGCATTACATGCTCCAAAGTTAATACAGTTCCATTAACCAAAAGAGGGGGTGAGCCAAATAAATCTATCATAGCACTATAAGAATCAAAAGTATGGCTACCCAAGAAGTTCCCTCCGGTAATAGTATGAAGGACATATCTGTGCCAAGGAGTAACGCCTACATAAAAATTGTGAAGAAGAACGGAAGTAGATTGCTTCCTGGTAGATCTATTTTGAGCATTGCAAATTCTATACCAAGCGTCTTTTAGATTTCCCCCTTCCCTTTGCTTAAAATTTAGAATTTCATTCTTGGGAGACAACGGAGAAGATAAGGGACTAGCCATAACGACAAGCAAACGAACTAATGCATAAGCAAACAAAAAGCAAGCGGGCAAAAAGAGGCAAACGGGAAAGATAGGGAGGATAGAGAGAGAGGGCGAATAAAATGGCAAGGGTGAAGTGGGGGAGAGGAAAACGAGAGGCAAATGGCAAATAATGTAATGCAGGAGATAAGGGTATTTGATGGGTACTTGGTATATTGACTTTTGCATAGACCTCGCCAGCAACGGCGCCAGAAATCCTTCTTGCTACCTCTTGAGCACTGCGTTGGTTTTCCCTGAAGAGGAAGGGATGATGCAGCAAATTAGCGTAAGTATTTTCCTCATTTTTTGAGAACCAAGGCATTAATCCAGTAGGAGGCTACGCGCGAGTCCCTCGTACCTGCACAAAACAAATAAATCCTCGCAACCAACACGATAAGGGGTTGTAAATCCCTACATGGCCACTTACGAGAGTGAGATCTGATAGATATGATAAGATAATATTTTTGGTATTTTTATGATAAAGATGCAAAATAAAAGCAAAGTAAAAAAGCAAATGAAATAACTAAGTATTGGTAGATTAATATGATGAAGATAGACCCGGGGGCCATAGGTTTCACTAGTGGCTTCTCTCAAGAGCATAAGTATTCTACGATGGGTGAACGAATTACTGTTGAGCAATTGACAGAATTGAGCATAGTTATGAGAATATCTAGGTATGATCATGTATATAGGCATCACGTACGAGACAAGTAGACCGACTCCTGCCTGCATCTACTACTATTACTCCACTCATCGACCGCTATCCAGCATGCATCTAGAATATTAAGTTCATGAAAATAGAGTAACGCCTTAAGCAAGATGGCATGATGTAGAGGGATAAACTCATGCAATATGATGAAAACTCCATCTTGTTATCCTCGATGGCAACAATAAAATACGTGCCTTGCTGCCCCTACTGTCACTGGGAAAGGACACCGCAAGAGTGGACCCAAAACTAAGCACTTCTCCCATTGCAAGAAAGATCAATCTAGTAGGCCAAACCAAACTGATAATTCAAAGAGACTTGCAAAGATAACCAATCATACATAAAAGAATTAAGAGAAGATTCAAATATTGTTCATGGATAGACTTGATCATAAACCCACAATTCATCGGTCTCAACAAACACACCGCAAAAAGAAGATTACATCAAATAGATCTCCGCAAGAGAGGGAGAGAACATTGTATTGAGATCCAAAAAGAGAGAAGAAGCCATCTAGCTACTAACTATGGACCCGTAGGTCTGAGGTGAACTACTCACACTTCATGGGAGGGCCTATGGTGTAGATGTAGAAGCCCTGCGTGATCGATGCCCCCTTCGGCGGAGCTCCGGAACAGGCCCCAAGATGGGATCTCGTGGATACAGAAAGTTGCGGCGGTGGAATTAGGGTTTTGGCTCTGTATCTGATCGTTTTGGGG
Organism: Triticum urartu; assembly: GCF_056163025.1. Classification (NCBI taxonomy): domain Eukaryota; kingdom Viridiplantae; phylum Streptophyta; class Magnoliopsida; order Poales; family Poaceae; genus Triticum; species Triticum urartu. Next base: position 97,859,354 of record NC_141873.1, on the reverse strand, counting down.
TACGTAGGTATATATAGGAGGAAGGAGTACATCGGTGGAGCAACAGGGGGCCCACGAGGGTGGAGGGCATGCCTGGGGGGGGTAGGCACGCCCCCTACCTCGTGGCCTCCTCTTTTGTGTCTTGACGTAGGGTCCAAGTCTCCTGGTCTTGTTCGTTGAGAAAATCACGTTCCCGAAGGTTTCATTCCGTTTGGACTCCGTTTGATATTCCTTTTCTTCGAAACCCTAGAATAGGCAAAAACAACAATTCTGGGCTGGGCCTCCGGTTACTAGGTTAGTCCCAAAAATAATATAAAAGTGGATAATAAAGCCCAATAATGTCCAAAACAGTAGATAATATAGCATGGAGCAATCAAAAATTATAGATACGTTGGAGACGTATCAGCCCACTCCGGCAGAGCTCCGGAAAAGGCCCCAAGATGGGATCTCTTGGGTACAGAAGGTTGCGGTGGTGGAAATAGGGTTTCGTGGTGCTCCTGGATGTTTTCAGGGTACGTAGGTATATATAGGAGGAAGAAGTAGGCGGTGGAGCCAGGAGGGGCCCACGAGGGTGGAGGGCGTGCCCAGGGGGGTAGGCGCGCCCCCTGCCTCGTGGCCTCCTCGTTGATTGCTTGACGTCCACTCCAAGTCCTCTGGATCACATTTGTTCCAAAAATCACGCTCCCGAAGGTTTCATTCGTTTGGACTCCGTTTGATATTCTTTTTCTGCGAAACACTGAAATAGGCAAAAAAACAGCAATTTGGGCTGGGCCTCCGGTTAATAGGTTAGTCCCAAAAATAATATAAAAGTGTATAAATAAGCCCATTAAATATCCAAAACAAAATATATAATAGCATGGAACAGTCAAAAATTATAGATACATTGGAGACGTATCAAGCATCCCCAAGCTTAATTCCTGCTCGTCCTCGAGTCGGTAAATGATAAAAATAGAATTTTTGATGTGGAATGCTTGCTAACATATATCTCAATGTAATTTTTCTTTATTGTGGCATGAATGTTCAGATCCGAAAGATTCAAGATAAAAGTTTAATATTGACATAAAAATAATAATACTTCAAGCATACTAACTAAGTAATCATGTCTTCTCAAAATAACATGGCCAAAGAAAGTTATCCCTACAAAATCATATAGTCTGGCTATGCTCTATATTCATCACACAAAATATTAAATCATGCACAACCCCGATGACAAGCGAAGCAATTGTTTCATACTTTTGATGTTCTCAAACTTTTTCAACTTTCATGCAATACATGAGCATGAGCCATGGACATAGCACTATAGGTGGAATAGAATGGTGGTTGTGGAGAAGACAAAAAGGAGAAGATAGTCTCACATCAACTAGGCGTGTCAACGGGCTATGGAGATGCCCATCAATAGATATCAATGTGAGTGAGTAGGGATTGCCATGCAATGGATGCACTAGAGCTATAAGTGTATGAAAGCTCAACAAAAGAAACTAAGTGGGTGTGCATCCAACTTGCTTGCTCACAAAGACCTAGGGAAATTTGACGAAGCCCATCATTGGAATATACAAGCCAAGTTCTATAATGTAAAATTCCCACTAGTTTATGAAAGTGACAACATAGGAGACTCTCTATCATGAAGATCATGGTGCTACTTTGAAGCACAAGTGTGGAAAAAGGATAGTAACATTGTCCCTTCTCTCTTTTTCTCTCATTTTTTTATTTGGGCCTTCTTTTTTTCTTTTGGCCTCTTTTCTCTTTTTTTCGTCCGGAGTCTCATCCCGACTTGTGGGGGAATCATAGTCTCCATCATCCTTTCCTCACTAGGACAATGCTCTAATAATGATGATCATCACACTTCTTTTTACTTACAACTCAAGAATTACAACTCAATACTTAGAACAAAATATGACTATGTGAATGCCTCCGGTGATGTACCGGGATGCAATGAATCAAGAGTGACATGTATGAAAAAATTATGAACGGTGGCTTTGCCACAAATACGATGTCAACTACATGATCATGCATGGTAATATGACAATGATGAAGCGTGTCATAACAAATGGAACGATGGAAAGTTGTGTATCAATATATCTCGGAATGGCTATGGAAATGCCATAATAGGTAGGTATGGTGGCTGTTTTGAGGAAGGTATATGGTGGGTGTATAATACCGGCGAAAAGTGCTCGGTAATAGAGAGGCTAGCAAATGTGGAAGGGTGAGGGTGCATATAATCCATGGACTCAACATTAGTCATAAAGAACTCACATACTTATTGCAAAAATCTATTAGTTATCGAAAAAAAGTACTACACGCATGCTCCTAGGGGGATAGATTGGTAGGAAAAGACCATCGCTCGTCCCCGACCGCCACTCATAAGGAAGGCAATCAATAAATAAATCATGCCCCGACTTCATCACATAACGGTTCACCATACGTGCATGCTATGGGAATCACAGACTTCAACACAAGTATTTCTCAAATTCACAACTACTCAACTAGCATGACTCTAATATCACCATCTCCATATCTCAAAACAATTATCAAGTATCAAACTTCTCATAGTATTCAATGCACTTATATGAAAGTTTTTATTATGCCTAAAAGAAAATTACCACGCTATTCTAAAGTACTCTCAAAATATATAAGTGAAGCATAAGAGATAAATTATTTCTATAAAATAAAACCACCACCGTGCTCTAACAGATATAAGCGAAGCACTAGAGCAAAAATTATCCAACTCAAAAGATATAAGTGAAGCACATAGAGTATTCTAATAAATTCCTATGTCTCTCCCAAAAGGTGTTTACAGCAAGGATGATTGTGGTAAACTAAAAAGCAAAGATTCAAATCATACAAGACGCTCCAAGCAAAACACATATCATGTGGCGAATAAAAATATAGCTCCAAGTAAAGTTACCGATGGACGAAGACGGAAGAGGGGATGCCTTCCGGGGCACCCCCATGCTTAGGCTTTTGGTTGTCCTAGGATTTTACCTTGGGGTGCCTTGGGCACCCCCAAGCTTAGGCTCTTGCCACTCCTTGTTCCATAATCCATGAAATCTTGACCCAAAACATGAAAACTTCACAACACAAAACTTAAAAGAAAATCTTCGTGAGCTCCGTTAGTAAAAGAAAACAAAGCACCACTTCAAGTTACTGTAATGAACTCATTTTTTATTTATATTGGTGTTAAACCTACTGTATTCCAACTTTTTGTAGCGACCCGACCTCAGACGGTCAAGCCTCTGTGTATCTATGCCATCCCTGGATCGGTATGCTGGCACACACAGTACATCAATGTATATATCAAAGTGCAATCACATGTATAAATAACGTAAAACTGATATATACCTCATAAGTCTCAGCGGAAACAAACAATCGGGAGTGGAGTCCCATCAACGCCATCGGCAGGTTGAGTGTAGACCGTAACCCTGTACCGTACTCTTACTCATCGGAAGGAACATATCTGCAACATGAGACGTTGCAGCCGTGTAGGTCATTACATTGAATGTACCGGCAAGATCACAATATGAGAAAAACAGATGATAAAACTATTCTATATGCAATATGGCTTTGTGGCTCTGTGTCTGATGTTTTTGCGTAAAAGTTGGTTTTATTTTCCCTACAACAAAGGAATATCAGGAGTCTGTACTACGGAGTTTTCTGTCATGACATGGTTCCGCCAACCGATGTCTCATACCCAAATCATCATAAGTTGCCCACAATTAAATTATCAGTCCGGTGTTGAGAGTTCCAAGATAGATCCAAGTCCAAAGGCTCAAATTGTCCGTAACCGGGGACACGGCTAATCGATTAGGTTTTAAACCTCTGCAGAGGTTTGTACACTTTACCCGCAAGATTTGATCCCTCTCTTTACATTCCCGCACTTCAGGGTGTTTGAGAACAAGATGACCGAAACATGGTCTTCCGAAGAGTTCTTCTGACCACTGTCCGGTGCTCATCCAATCCTACCGTAGTTCTACATATGCTAGCACCGTCCCAGCCAGAGTCACCACTAAGGTCAACCAAGCCAGAGCCCATAGTGACTTGCGGTTGCACAGGTAAGCTTCTGGGGATGAAGTATCCTTCCGTATCTTTGAGTCTGGGTGAAGCTTTCCGCAAGATGTCATGGCGCTTCTCCATGCATCCCGGCCAACCACTGGTTTCTCCAGGGTGCCCGTCAACCTCCTTCACCCAGTAGTGTGTATTGAATTCTTGTCTCGAGTCTCGAAAATCTTGAGGAGTCCTGAAGATGCAGTCCTTGCCGGTGCCATCATGAAGTTGTCGCCATTGACGTAGAGTCCTCCTTCTTCACACCACTCTCATGCACTCATACCAAACCCCGTCTACTATAGCGTAGCATTAAAAATATATAACGTCCCGGGTTTGGTAACAGGGAGATGGTTCCTACCTCATGCATTCTACTCAACTACAAGATTCAATAACACTATTGGAGAGACTGTTAAAAGGGTGATACTACATGCAAATAAACATAGGTATGGAAAACATGGTCAAAGTGAACTTGCCTGGCCAGTTGGTGAAGATATTATTGCTCTTAAAAACTTGATAAACTAGTTGTCACTCTCCGATGAAATATATACAAGCAAGCATAGTATTCACATAAGCAATCATTCTAGCACTCAGTCATAACAATCAAAATAACAACGAAATCAAAATAGGATCAAAGGTAAAAACCAAATAAAACTCCAAATCACTCAAATAAACTTATAGGGCTAATCTACACCACAACAACTCTACCTAACAACAAGTAAAAATCCTAAAACATAAAAATACTTAACACAAGGTAAAAATAATTATTCGCTATGTAACATAAAGTATTTTTCCTATAATAAAATTCTAACAGTACCTAGAACCTCTAACACTATTCCTATTGCTAGCAACTAGTCATACAACAAACAACACCTAGAACCTCAAGAATACTAAGTCTAATAAATCCTAGAAATCACCTACTGTTAAACAATAGAATATATGACACAATGACGAAAACTAGCAAAAGAAACTAATTAAAAATAATTAATAATAATTAAACTACAAACAGTACTAAAAACAGAGTAAACATTACTGTTTACAATAAAAAGCTAATCTAACTAACTCACTAACATGCAAACTAAACACTACTGTGTAGCTAGTCTAATAAGTAACCAGTAGCAAAAAGAATCGGTCAAAAATAATATTCCTAACTCAAAATAACTCAAATCTAGTGATTGGGGAAAATTCATACAAACACAAATTTAAACTTCTAAAATATGAAATACAATTGAACTAACATAAACTTCATAAAATTTGTGATCCAAGATAGTTGGAATCACTCAAAAATACCTCGTAGATAATTAACTGCGGATTTTACAAGATTGAAACTATTCTCTTTTAAAAAAACAGAACGAAAAAAAGGCAGGTCGGGATTACTGTAGCTGTTCCGGCGAGGGGCTCGGGCGGAGTGGCTCCGGTGGTCCTCCGGGCGAGGCGAGGGGATGGGCGGGGGCGGCGGAGCGGGGCGGAGCACCTGGTGGTGGCGGTGGGTGGCGGGGAGGGCCGGCGGTGGGTGGGGCGGAGCAAATGGCGGCGGCGACTGCGGCGAACTCCGGCGGGGCGGGTCGACGATGTGGGGCGAGGAGAGGAGGGACTAGGTGGGGGAATGGATGCGCGATGTGGCTATTTATAGGGGGAGGAGGTCGTCTTGGAGGAGGGGGCGAGGGATTTCGCGAATCCCGCGATTCCAGCGATGCTCCGGCGGTGGCTGTAGATCGTGAGTATCTTGCTTGGAGGAAGGAGATGATTCGGTTCGGATCGGGCCGGATTTGGCCCCAAAAAAAACAGTACCTTCCCTTTTTTTGAATAACCCGTGAAGAAAAATCATTTTAGAAAATAAAATGAAAACAAAATATAGGAGTATTATATATCAAAATGATCAGAAAAATAAGCACAATTTAATGGGATATTTTCCAGGGGCAAATAAAATACTTTTTGAAAAGTATTTTTTTAAAATTCAAACAAAAATCAAAATGACTTTCAAAACTCTATGGAAAATTTATTCCAACATTTTTGGGGTGTCATGTTGCTCCCTCTCAACACTTTTGTTCAAGTGTTCTTTGTCAGAAAAGTTTTTGAATAAAACTCAAATGCCACTTTGAGTTAAATAAATTAAATGACAACTTCAAAATGAATTTTTTTTCTTTACTTCCCACTCTCTTTCATTGAAGAAATCATGAGGATCATTGAGTGCCATGAAGTTTGAAATATTTCCAAATTCAAATATTTTCAAACAGAAACTTTTTTTGGAAAGTCCTTTTATTCCCTCTCAACAAAACTTCAAAAGTTTAAAATTCCAGTCAATTTCACTCAATCAATCACTCAACAATCAATCAAACAATCATATATTTTAATTATTATAACATTCCAAAATTTAGAATTTTGGGATGCTACAAACTACCACACTTAAAATGAATCTCGTCCTCAAGATTCGAAGAGGCTAGCAAGAAAAGGTTAGGGGTTGGGGGTCTTCTAGCAAATCTTTTGGCCGGAAAGGTCAGGGGTGCTACCACACTTGAAAGCAAGGTTACAGTTCCAATAAACTCAGATACTTCTTCTGGAGTGCCGACAATATCTGTCTCTTCACATATCTTACAATAGCTCCTTCATTAACGCTCTTCTGTCAGAAGCATAGCGTTTTCCTCAAAATCTTTGGTCGCTTCGTCAAAGATGAAGTTCGTCCGAGACTGGATCTTAGCTAATAGGTCTGCGTCCATTCTAGACAACTATCGAAATACTCATGGTGGCCTACCATTAATGTTTTCTACGGAAAAAGGGCATTGGCTTCATTCTCACCGTATAATCTACAATTGGCAACAGCTGCCATGTACATGGGTTTATCATCATACCATTCTAAGGCTTAAGAAAGGCTTCAACGAGCGTCATCACTTTACTATGGGTAAGTCTCTCAGATTTACCATTCCAAATATCAAGAGTGAATGATAAGAGTAAGTCGGTATGGTGATCAATTCATTCCGCACCCAGATCATTACCCTGTATAAGGTTCAGCGAATCTCGTATTTCTAACAGTCGGGCATCCTCACAAGCTTTGCAGACATTTCTCTTGTCCTCGAACTGGGTTCGGGTAAATCCATTGATTCTGCAAGGTGAACAAAACATCTATCGTTCTTCACAATCTCGGGGTTTACGTAACATCCTATGTAACGTCTGCTGATCAATTCACAACTTCTTCCAGAATTCTTCCTTCAACAAGATTGTGCTTGTGCCTTTGTCAAATACTGGGCCTGTGGGTTATGGGTCCACTTCAGCGCTTGCATAGTGTTAACTCATCCATGGAGTTACCATTGTTCCATATTCCAACATTAAACCTCCTTTAAATCCAATAGTACTTCATTTTGTCATACTCTTGGGGTAACTATCATAATCAAACTCCAACGTATTTCGTCCGGCTCCTTTCTATGGACCGTCATGAACAACGCCCTTTTTTTATTCATTGGTTCTGTGACTTTATGAAGTAATACCACACTTAAATGAAATGCACTAGTTCATCCATAAATCATATTATTTTCATATCAAATCTTTTATTACCTCCTTAACCATTTTTCATAAATCCAAATTCCAAAAAAATACTTTATTACAAATGCCGCCATCCACATGGTTTGGTATGGTCAAGCATTACTTCCCACTTTATTCATTTTTCCTCCTTGAGGATCCTTCAGTCCCACTGGAATTGGGCGACATGCTCCTTGAAATCTTCAATCCTCTGTTTCATCGTGGTGGCCTTGAGCTTCACCTCCATCATCTCTGCATGCACTTCTCTTAGTTATTCCTGAGTATAACGGAGTCTTGCTTCAAGTATTTCTCCGATCTGGTGTATGGCTTCCATGGCTGCTTCACGAACAGCGTCGAAGAAAGTTGCTTGTGGTACACGTGAGATGAAAAAGTATTGCCCCATCGTCTTTGGGCAAACTCCTTTCATACGGTGGAGGTGTACCTCCACATACCAAAGTTCCACTCCCTTTTGCATGAAGGGGTAGCCTTTGTAGATTGCATCTCCTTCAAGGTGAATATGCTTCATCATGTCCTTCAGGATCTTCGGGTAGTCATGATCACTTGTCAGGGTCATGATCGTTTCCGAGCCCTTAAGGAAAGACTCATAAAGGGTCGTCATCTGCAGTTGTAAAACAAAAATGGTGCTCAACATAAGATACACATCTCCTTGGGTACACATTCATATCATTCAAACAAAACTTCAAACTCAATTTCCAACATCCAGTTTATGCATCACAACTCATTTTCTTCCATGTTCACCCAGAATATTACTTTACAAGATAAAACATAACAACTCCTTAAATCCTTTCAGCATATGACATATCAACTTTATTGAGTCATGAATTTTTACAATCTCTGAGTAATCTATTACATAACTCAACCCCGCATTCTCACGAAAAAGTGTTTTCCTTACTACCCTTATTACTGATATCAACATATCCACTACTCAGCTCTAGCTTTCTCATGATTTGAACAATCCCTAGCAAAATGTCCTGCTTCCTTGCAATGGAAACAAATAACTTCCAGCATGTCTCGAGGCTTCTTGGTGATGGTGCCTGCTCCTTGAGTACCTTACTTCCTTTCGAGACAATCATTGGCATAGTGCCCGATGTCCTTACATTCAAAACAGGTAATATGACTCTTGTCCCTCTTTGCAGAAATTGGGTTGTTCTGAGGGTGTCTTTGTTTTCTCTTCTTGGTTTTCTTCGTTCTGATCAAACATCCTATTCCCTGTGGATCAAACTCCACTGCTTCTGTTGGGAAGTATCCCAAATACTCTTTTCTTTCCTTGGTGCAATACTGTGAAAATGTCCTTCTTCTCCAAATGAATAACAGGCATTGGAGTAAAATCTGTTGAGGCTTTCTCCATCAGGGTCTTCAACACTTTCCTTAATCATATGTTCTTTCTTAACTTCTCGGAGGGCTTCTTTCATTCCTTCTTCCTGCTTCTGAATAGTTTGTTGCACCGTGGGGTAAATGTGACACTGAGCTGGGTAGTGGGTGGTTCCTTCACACAAGAAACAAGTCACCTGACTAGTTGGGCATTCCTCAGCTGGGTGTTTCTCCTTACAATGAGGGCATCCATCCTTGTGTTTCTCCTGGGTGTGTCCTATTTCTCCGCAAATTTTGCAGGCACAAGGTTTATTTCTTGGGGTATCATGGTGCTTCCGGATAAGACATGATCTTGTCAGAGTCTTCTTGAATTCTTCCCAAGTCCTTGCTCCATTCCATCCCTGTATAGCTTGATGCATATGCCACCATGTTGCAACACTTCCTTCAAAGTACTGAAGAGCATACGATACTTCATTCTTCCTTGAAACCAAATTGCTCCCGAAGTGATTCTCCATGTTCTAAATCCATAGCTCTGCCTCCGGGTGGGTTTTCGGTCGAGATAATACCAGTCCAACTTCATTCATCACCTACTGGGTCCAAGGGTTTTAGGGTGAGATAAGAGAGAGGTGGGGAGGGATACACACAATACAAGCAATAGTTTTGAAAATGGGTTTTATTTGTGGCTGTCGAAAAAACATCAAACAGATGACAGCTCACAAATCGCCGCATCTAACATAAGTATATAACAGGGGTTTGGTCTTCTAAAAGTCAAATAAATCTTTAGAGTCTTCAGATTCTTCGAGTCTCCGGAGTCTTCAACTGTTGTAGCTTCAACTATTTTAATGCATGGTGAAATCCTATTTACTCTGAAATGGTCATCGGTTGTCCGATATCTTGTCCTTCTTGGAGCGGCTTCAGTTGATCATCCATGTGGTCAAAAGGGAAAAGGGGTATATTCTAACTATTTGAGGTAAGAGAAGATATTTGATAAAATCAGAAAAGATGAGAAGTAATGGATTCTTTTGAAAATAAAGTTTTAGAGATTTCCTGTCCTAGGAGCTTTCCGATTTCTAGGGTCACATCCTACAGTCAACATGTGCTCTGATACCATATCTGTAGCGACCCGACCTCAGAAGGTCAAGCCTCTGTGTATCTGTGCCATCCCTGGATCGGTATGCTGGCACACACAGTACATCAATGTATATATCAAAGTGCAATCACATGTATAAATAACATAAAACTGATATATACCTCATAAGTCTCAGCGGAAACAAACAATCGGGAGTGGAGTCCCATCAACGCCATCGGCAGGTTGAGTGTAGACCGTAACCCTGTACCGTACTCTTACTCGTCGGAAGGAACATATCTGCAACATGAGACGTTGCAGCCGTGTAGGTCAGTACATTGAATGTACCGGCAAGATCACAATATGAGAAAAACAGATGATAAAACTATTCTATATGCAATATGGCTTTGTGGCTCTGCGTCTGATGTTTTTGCGTAAAAGTTGGTTTTATTTTCCCTACAACAAAGGAATATCAGGAGTCTGTACTACGGAGTTTTCTGTCATGACATGGTTCCGCCAACCGATGTCTCATACCCAAATCATCATAAGTTGCCCACAATTAAATTATCAGTCCGGTGTTGAGAGTTCCGAGATAGATCCAAGTCCAGAGGCTCAAATTGTACTTAACCGGGGACACGGCTAATCGATTAGGTTTTAACCCTCTGCAGAGGTTTGTACACTTTACCCGCAAGATTCGATCCCTCTCTTTACATTCTCGCACTTCAGGGTGTTTGAGAACAAGATGATCGAAACATGGTCTTCCGAAGAGTTCCTCTGACCATTGTCCGGTGCTCATCCAATCCTACCATAGTTCTACATCTGCTAGCACCGTCCCAGCCAGAGTCACCACTCAGGTCAACCAAGCCAGAGCCCATAGTGACTTGTGGTTGCACAGGTAAGCTTCCGGGGATGAAGTATCCTTGCGTCCCTTTGAGTCTGGGTGAAGCTTTCTGCAAGATGTCATGGCGCTTCTCCATGCATCCCAGCCAACCACTGGTTTCTCCAGGGTGCCCGTCCACCGTCCTTCACCCAGTAGTGTGTATTGAATTCTTGTCTCGAGTCTCGAAAATCTTGAGGAGTCCTGAAGATGCAGTCCTTGCCGGTGCCATCATGAAGTTGTCGCCATTGATGTAGAGCCCTCCTTCTTCACACCACTCTCATGCACTCATACCAAACCCCGTCTACTATAGCGTAGCATTAAAAATATATAACGTCCCGGGTTTGGTAACAGGGAGATGGTTCCTACCTCATGCATTCTACTCAACTACAAGATTCAATAATACTACTGGAGAGACTGTTAAAAGGGTGATACTACATGCAAATAAACATAGGTATGGAAAACATGATCAAAGTGAACTTGCCTGGCCAGTTGGTGGAGATATTATCGCTCTTAAAAACTTGATAAACTAGTCGCCACTCTCTGATGAAATCTATACAAGCAAGCATAGTATTCACATAAGCAATCATTCTAGCACTCAATCATAACAATCAAAATAACAACAAAATCGAAATAGGATCGAAGGTAAAAACCAAATAAAACTCCAAATCACTCAAATAAACTTATAGGGCTAATCTACACCACAACAACTCTACCTAACAACAAGTAAAAATCCTAAAACAAAAAATACTTAACACAAGGTAAAAAATAATTATTCGCTATGTAACATAAAATATTTTTCCCATAATAAAATTCTAACAGTACCTAGAACCTCTAAAACTATTCCTATTGCTAGCAACTAGTCATACAACAAACAACACCTAGAACCTCAAGAATACTAAGTCTAATAAATCCTAGAAACCACCTACTGTTAAACAATAGAATATATGACACACTGACGAAAACTAGCAAAAGAAACTAATTAAAACTAATTAATAATAATTAAACTACAAACAGTACTAAAAACAGAGTAAACAGTACTGTTTACAATAAAAAGCTAATCTAACTAATTCACTAACATGCAAACTAAACACTACTGTGTAGCTAGTCTAATAAGTAGCCAGTAGCAAAAAGAATCGGTCAAAAATAATATTCCTAACTCAAAATAGCTCAAATCTAGTGATTTGGGAAAGTTCATACAAACACAAATTTAAACTGCTCAAATATGAAATACAATTGAACTAAAAGAAACTTCATAAAATTTTTGATCCAAAGCAGCTGGAATCACTCAAAAATACCTCGTAAATAATTAACTGTGGATTTTACAAGATTGAAACTATTCTGTTTTAAAAAAACAGAACGAAAAAAGGCAGGTCCGGATTACTGTAGCTATTCCGGCGAGGGGCTCGGGCGGAGTGGCTCCGGTGGTCCTCCGGGCGAGGCGATGGGGTGGGCGGGGGCGGCGGAGCGGGGCGGAGCAGCTGGTGGCGGCGGTGGGTGGCGGGGAGGGCCGGCGGTGGGTGGGGCGGAGCAAATGGCGGCGGCGACTCCGGCGAACTCCGGCGGCGGCGGCTCGGCGACGTGGGGCGAGGAGAGGAGGGACTAGGTGGGGGAATGGATGCGCGATGTAGCTATTTATAGGGGGAGGAGGTCGTCTTGGAGGAGGAGCGAGGGATTTCGCGAATCCCGCGATTCCGGTGATGCTCCGGCGGTGGCTGTAGATTGTGAGTATCTTTCCTGGAGGAACGAGATGATTCAGTTCGGATTTGGCCCAAAAAAACAGTACCTTCCCTTTTTTTGAATAACCCACGAAGAAAAATCATTTTAGTAAATAAAATGAAGACAAAATATAGGAGTATTATATATCAAAATGATCAGAAAAATAAGCCCAATTTAATGAGATATTTTCCAGGGGCAAATAAAATACTTTTTGAAAAGTCATTTTTTTTAAAATTCAAACAAAAATCAAAATGACTTTCAAAACTCTATGGAAAATTTATTCCAACATTTTTGGGGTGTCATGTTACTCCCTCTCAACACTTTTGTTCAAGTGTTCTTTGTTAGAAAAGTTTTTGAATAAAACTCAAATGCCACTTTGAGTTAAATAAATTAAATGACAACTTCAAAATGAATTTTTTTTCTTTACTTCCCACTCTCTCTCATTGAAGAAATCAAGAGGATCATTGAGTGGCATGAAGTTTGAAATATTTCCAAATTCAAATATTTCCAAACAGAAACTTTTTTTTGGAAGTCCTTTTATTCCCTCTCAACAAAACTTCAAAAGTTTAAAATTCCAATGAATTTCACTCAATCGATCACTCAACAATCAATCAAACAATCATATATTTTAATTATTATAACATTCCAAAATTTAGAATTTTGGGATGTTACACTTTTCTATGGTTTATAAACTCTATTACTAGCCATAGATTCATCAACATAAGCAAACAACACACGAAAAACAGAATCTGTCAAAAACAGAACAGTCTGTACTGATCTGTAGGTTTAGAATACTTATGGAACCCCAAAAATTCTAAAATAAATTGCTGGACGTAAGGAATTTATGTATTTTTTTTAGAAAAGGAGGATGACCCCCGGCCTCTGCATCTGGGAGATGCATACGGCCACTTTATTGATTATTCTCGAGGACCTTACAAAGTATAACAACAATGTGTCTGAATCCACCATCTTGGCAACATATGCTGCTACTCCTATCCAAAATGATGAAGGAGTGCTAGCTGGGCCACTACCCAGACCACTCACCTAAGTCTAACATCAAAAGACGGAAGCCGAAACACATTCGGAAGCCCCAGCCGAGCCACATACCGGGTCTGGGGCACAATCCGGTCAGACGCACTTGTGTCGTCGCCGCCATCTTCCACAGGTCCATCTTCAGATCAAATTGAGGCTTCTACCTTATCTGGCCACTCAGCCATCGACGTCACCACGACACCAGACAGTTTCGTCCTCCTGCGCGAGTCCATCGCCACACATCGGACGCCGAATCTCCACTGTGTCGCGCCGCCGAGATACGCCGCCATCAATGAGTAGGATGAAGCACTGCTCCGCCGAGACCGGCAGGGCTGCTGAAGACCAATCCACCGCCAAGCAACCAAAACATCACATCCACCCCAAGCTCACCATGAACGACACCCCCAAGAGGGTGACGACGCCCGGAGCGCCGCTGTCGCTCAATCCGGCAAGGATTTGGGCTTTCGCCCGACATACGAGCTGGGTGGAAGGAAGAGGGGAAGGAGGCAACCTGGACTGCGCCTACAAGAAGGGCACGGCGCCCTCAGGCGTCGCCGCCATTGTGACCAGCATTGCTGGCCTCGGATTTCTTCAGAGCCACCTCCCACCTCTAGCCGCCATACAGGTACAACTCCGGTGACAAAGGCCGCCCAAAGCAGGACCATCGAAGACAGCCCTGGTTGAAGTAGACGGAGGCCTTCAGATCTGGATCGGGCGCCGCCGAGACGCTCGCACCCCAGCCGCCACCTGCCGCCACCTCGCCACCCCCGTGGCCGAAGAAGACCGGCCAGCACCAACGAGCACCGGTCAAGCCCTGGTGTTTTTAAGGTTCTTGTTCCATGGTTGTTTTTGCTTGGAATGGCCTTGGCAATTTTCACATTCTGTTTGAGAAAAAACAGTGTTAGCACCAAGCAACTAGTAGAGGTATTGACACAACTTTAGTAATTTATGACACTCCCTATGAATAAGGTGAAAAAACAGAACCTTTTTGCACCTTACATAGCATGAACAATGTGCTCACTATAACATATAGGCAAAGTGCAGGTTATTTTCTAGCAAGTCCATTGCTACCGTGGAGCAAATCATGGTGAATGAAAAAAGCAAAATGAATTATTTCCCTGTTTTGTGCTGGAAGTACAAGTTATTTTGTTGCATCCTGTTGCATATCAACACGTTGTAAGCAAAAATACTGTGACTATTTAACAATCTGCTAGTGATGGCAACAAAAATGAAACCCTACATATGATAGTTCTGGCAATTTAGACAGTATGTTTGAACAAAACATGAACCTTTTTGCACCTTACAAAAGATGAACATTATGCTCAATATGCAGAATAACAAAAATGCGATTCTAGCAAATGAAATTGGTATTGTGAAGCAAAAATTATGAATGGTGGGAGCAACTTGTATTGTAGGAATATGCAGAATAAGCAAAGATTCGTGTGCTTGATGATGTTGCTGAACAAACAGAGGATGTTGACGAAGACGAGGATAACAAATAGAGCAGGCAAGAAAAGATTCCTGAGCTTAATGATTCAGCTCTAACTGTACATCCTGCCAAGTACTGTAACAAACCCACACAACAAACAGAGCAGGCAAGAAAAGGCATAACAAAACTAGGCAAAAAACAGCACCATATCAGGCAACTAAGTTCCGATGTGTTGGACAAAAAAATAGAATTGTCCATTAACTGAATTTCACTCTGTTGGAACATTAAAAATGACTTAAATAGCATAGCATAATGTAAAAAAAGAGCAAATAATCTGAACAAAATCAGGCAACCACAGGATGCAAAAATCTGAAACACATCAAGGCACCTAAACATATCGTTGAATGACTTCTCATGAAGTACTTGAACTTAAACTGACCCTATTACCCTCCCTCTACTGGATTACTTCCTACCTCAATCTAAAATCAAACCTATACACCGACAATATGCGTAGGCAACACATGAGCCCGTGTCGGGCAAGTCAAACACAAATCTGGAGCAAAAACCAAAATCGTGAAGCCCGTCCTTCTCATGAAGTAATTGAACTTAAACTGACCCTATTACCCTCCCTCTACTGGATTACTTCCTACCTCATTCACACACACACACACACACATCACGTGTACGTTTTGCATTGCTCAAAAACATGGAAAAACATTACTGTCCTACACTCAATCAAAACACTGACAATATGCGCAGGCAACACATGAGCCAATATCGGGCAAGTCAATCACAAAACTAGAGCAACCTCAACAACTACAGCACCAAAACCTCGCCTAATCTATAGCCGTTGTGAGCATCCTAACCCCAACGCACACCTCGAACTTACAGCACCAAGGCTTGCCTTCAAACGCTAGTTCAGGTTCCCTCATGATGTGTGTTAAGTTAATCTAACATAAGAGGTGTGTGAAGTACACATAACATTCCAAAAAATGGACCTAAAAATAGCAGTGAATATGTTTCAGTTGTGACTGTATATTGTGCCTAGACCTGTAACAAACTCACACACCATATCAGGCAAAAACCTCTAACAAATGAGGCAAAAGTCGGAACCAAATCAGGCAAACTAAGTATCAAAGTGTTGAACAAAACAAAAATGGATTGTCCATTAACTGAATTTCCCTCTGTTGCTATACTCAGTAACAGAACAAATGTTCAAAAAGCAAAAATCTGAACATATCAGGCAACTAACTAAACATATCAGGCAACTAACTAAACATATCAGGCAAAATGAAAAATCGATTGTCCATTAAACTGAAACTAGGACTGAAACTATTTCCCTCTAATGAATTACTTCCCTCTGGATTTGCATAGGTCAAACAGTACTGTTCTAACAAGAACAAAATCATGCACTCACATTTGGTAGGAAACACCTGAACCCATACCGGGCAAGTCATTCACAAAACTAGAGCAAAAAAACATGACTCTGAAACTCAAATCTACAACACCCACCTCGCCGGATCTATCGCCGTCGTACCTTCCCTCACACCACGGTAGCCAAAAAAGCCTTCAACCCTACCTTCCACCAGTAGCCAAACCCTTGCACACTGAATGCCCCATGTCGTCAAGCGCGCAACTCCCTAATCCATCCCAAAAATAATGCATGCTTCAATGATCCACCATGTGCTCGCCGATTTAGCCACGATAAAGCAGAAAATCGAGACCTGATGTGCATACCAAGGATTGCTCGCTCTCTGCGCGACTCCGCCGATGCGCCAACATGACGGCAGTTGCTCCTCCTGTGTCGTGCCTCGGCTAGTGCTTCACTTCTGTCGTGACCTGCTCCTCTTGCCGCACGACCCTGGCTATCCTCCACTTCTCCTCCTCTGGAAACGCCGCACGCCCTTGGTCGTCGCACGCCCCCGGTCGCCGTACACCCCTCTTGCCGCCGCACGCAGAGAATCGCTCCACCTCCGGCGGAAATCGGATGCGGAGTCGCCGAACACGACGACGCCTCGCCTGATTTGGGGGATTGGGGATGGGAGACGCTAACTGTCGAGGAGCAGCCGACTCTGCCTGCAGTTTTGAAATGCGAGCCATAGTGGGAGGGGTGGAGGTGACGAGGAGAAGTGGTGGCCCCCAGAACCGCCGCTCGCACCCAACGAGCTTGAGGCCGACCAGGCGAAGCCTGAACGCGACTCGCAATCCAACCGCGCGGCACCTGATGCTCGTGATCGAGATCGGACGGTGCAGACAGGTGTGCGCTCGCGGCTGCAAACTAGCATGCGGCCACTTTTTAGGTTTTAGGGAGATGAAATAGATCGAGCGTTGGCTGTTTGTTTTACGTGCGGGGTGAAATACGAAAGAAAAACCATATGAAAAAAGACAAAAAACGATGAAAAAATAGACGATGGTGGGACGAAAAAACCCTGGAAGCGAGACTACCAACTGCTCCATTAGGAGTAGTATTATCTTGGGATGCCTTGGGAATCCCGAAGTTTGAGCTTTTATGTCTCCTTAATTCTTTTCATATCACGGTTTTCCTAAATCTCAAAAGCTTCATCCACACAAAACTCAACAAAACCTCATGAGATAAGTTAGTATAAACCAATGCAAAAACCTTATCATTCTCTAATATAGCAAATCATTAAATTATACCCCTATCCTCAAATTGAATCATTAAACAAGCAAACATATGCATAATGCAAACATAACAGCAATCTGCCAAAACAGTAGAGTCTGTAAAGAATGCAAGAGTATCAATACTTCCCTAACTCCAAAGGTTATGAAAATTTACCACACTGTAAAAATTTATTAGAGCTTAATATGCAAAAAGTTTCAACATTTTATCACATACTGACTTTTCTAGGGAATTTTTGCAACAACGGTAAACTTTCTGTTTTCAAACAGCAACATGTATACTTGCAAAATAAGCATGGCAAAGGCTATCATTGCCACTTTTATTGAAATAAAAGAAAAACATTATTATAAATAAGAGAAAGCAAATCCTAACAAAATAAATTAACTCTCCAAGAAAAACATATATCATGTGACGAATGAAAACATAGCTCCAAGTGAGGTTACCGATAATGTTGGAGACGAAAGAGGGGATGCCTTCCGGGGCATCTCCAAGCTTAGTTGCTTTGATCTTCCTTGAATATTTCCTTGGGGTACCTTAGTAATCCCCAAGCTTAGGGTATTTTCACTCCTTATTCTTCTCATATCGACATCTCACCCAAAACTTGAAAACTTCAATCACACAAAACTTAACGGAACTTGGTGAGATAGGTTAGTATGATAAAGAGCAAACCATTTCACTTTGGTACTGTCAAAGACACGATTCATAATTTTTTCCACACAATGCCTACTGTATCATATCATTTTTACAATTTATATTAAGCAATATAAGCCATAGAAACTAGAAAACAAGCAAACTATGCATTGAAAACAGAATCTGTCAAAAAACAGAATAGTCTGTAGTAATCTGTACTCAAACCATACTTTTGCTACTCCAAAAATTCTAAAAAATTAGAACAACCTGAGCAATTTGTCTATTAATCCTATGCAAGAATAATCAGCATTTTATCACACTTCTGCTAAAAATGAGAATTATTTTCCTGAGCGCAAAAGTTTCTGTTTTTCAGCAAGATCAAATCAACTATCACCATAAGCCATCCCAAAGGTCTTACTTGGCACTTTATTGAAACAAAAGCAATAAAACATGATTACTACAGTAACATAATCATGTGAACACACAAAAACAGTAGGTAAAAGTGTTGGGTTGTCTCCCAACAAGTGCTTTTCTTTTATGCCTTTTAAGCTAGGCATGATGATTTCAATGATGCTTGCATAAAAATAAGAATTGAAACATGAACAGAGCATCATGAATCATATGACTAGCACATTTAGGTCTAACCCACTTCCTATGCATAGGGATTTTGTGAGCAAACAACTTATGGGAACAAGAATCAATTGCATAGGAAGGCAAAACAAGTGTAACTTCAAAACAATCAACACATAGAGAAGAAACTTGATATTATTGAGATATGTAAGGGCATAAGGTCCTTTCTCATAATAATTTTTAGAGGCATCATGAATGTATTCAACAATATAACTATCACATACAGTACTATTTTCATGATGCACAAGCATAGAAGATTTATCACTCTTCATGGCATACATGTCAGCATAATAATCATCATAGATAGCAACTTCATTGTCATAATCAATTGAAACCTCTTCCAAAATAGTGGATGTATCACTAAATAAAGTCATGACCTCTCCAAATCCATTTTCATCAATATTGTAATAAGATTCAACACCCTCCAAAATAGTGGGATCACTACTACCTAGAGTTGAGACTCTTCCAAACCCACTTTCATCAATGTAATCATCATAAATAGGAGGCATTCTATCATCATAATAAATTTTCTTATCGAAAGTAGAAGGAAACAAAGGATCATATACATTAAGCAAAGCATCCCCAAGCTTAGGACAAGCATTATTTCCAGCCCTGTTCAAGAATTCATCCGATTAACCAGTTAATTTGCCGATTAAACCCTACTCATAGTCATAGGGTCAGCGAGTAGCCGATAAACTGATAAATCGTCCGATTAATTAATTAAATGGCCGATTAGACTATTAATCCCCTACTCGCCAGCCAACTGAGCAGTTACCAGTTAACGATTTCCTCAACAATGATTTCCAGCAAATAAATCTTCAAACATAGCATCCCCAAGCTTGTGGCTTGGCATATTATAAGCATAATCATTCTCACCATTAATAATATGAATAGCACCAATGGTATAACAATTGCTATCATCATAATTTCCCAAGTTGGTGCTAAAAATATTTCCAAGATTATAAGAAGTATCGTTATCTCCCCAATCATAATCATCACAACAAGCAATAGGCATAACAAAATCATCATCAATATCATCATCCTCCATCAACATATTTGATTCACTTTCATGAGGCACGATGGTGATGGGAGCAACATTATTTGGGAGAGATACCTTTTTACCTCTATTATTTCTTCTTTTCTTCTTCTTCACCACACCATGTGTGGGTTTAATTAATTCTTTCAAGCTTCTTGTTGAAGAGATTGATTGGATAGGAAGCTCCTCCTCGTTACCTGATTCATCATAATAAACACTAGGAGGGTATTGGGAAATATTTTCCCTTTCATTAGTACTCTCTTCATATTCCATTTGTTTTCTTGACTTTAGATATTTGGCAATATAAGGATTTGCAATGCAATTTACTGCACAAAACATATAAATTTCCTCTAGATCAAAATCAAGAAATCTCTCAAGATTAAATTTTGGAATACCCTTAGTTATACATTTCATTTCTTCATACCCCAAAAGAAGACTAGGCTCTTTATGATGCTCAAGGGTAATCAAGTTATCACAATTTTTGGACACTATTTGATCATGAAACAATTTGCATTAGAGATTTAAATGACCACGTTCATTGCAAAGTTCACAAGGATGGCGAAAAAATTACATCTTTCAGCACAATCATCTAGCCTCTCTTGCAACCTTTTCATTTCTAAATATTTATGCTTCTTACAAAATCTATCTTCCCTTGTTGGTGTGCAAAGGCACTCCCAATTCACTCCGCAAAAAGTGAAATGCTTATACGAAACATTTTTTCATGACTTGTGCAATCATCATTAGCATTTTAGATATTCAAAGAATTCACACTAACAACATTGCAATCATGCTCATCATTCAAATATTATGTGCCAAACATTTTATTGACTTCTTCTTCTAACAATTGAGCATAATTTTCCGAACCATCATTTTCAAGAAAGATATTATAAAGATGATATGATGCAACCTCAACTCCATTTTTATGTAGTTTTCCTTTATAAACCAAACTAGTGATAAAATAAAAAACTAAAAGATTCAATTGCAAGATATAAAGATATACCTTCAAGCACTCACCTCCCCGGCAACGGCGCCAGAAAAGAGCTTGATGTCTACTACACAACTTTATTCTTGTAGACACGTGTTGGGCCTCCAAGCGCAGAGTTTTGTATGACAGTAGCAATTTTCCCTCAAGTGGATGACCTAAGGTTTATCAATCCATGAGAGGTGTAGGATGAAGATGGTCTCTCTCAAATGACCCTGCAATCAAATACAAGAAATCTCTTGTGTCCCCAACACACCCAATACAATGGCAAATTGTATAGGTGCACTAGTTCGGCGAAGAGATGGTGATAAGTGTGTAATATGGATGGTAGAAATATATTTTTATAATCTGAATAAATAAAAACAACAAGGTAGCAAATAGTAAACGGGCACAAAAACGGTATTGCAATGCTTAAAAACAAGGCCTAGGGTCCGTACTTTCGCTAGTGCAATCTCTCAACGATGCTAACATAGTTGGATCATATAATTATCCCTCAAAGTGCAACAAAGAATCACTCCCGAGTTTCTATTAGCGGAGAACAAAAGATAGGAATTGTTTGTAGGGTACGAAACCTCCTCAACGCTATTCTTTCCGTTCAATCTATTCAAGAGTTCGTACTAAGATAATGCAAAGCTATTTTTTCCATTCGATCTATCCTAGAGTTCGTGCTAGAATAATACCAAAGCAAATTCATATTCATAATACTCAATCCACACAAAGAACTACAAGGAGACCCCAAAGTTTCTATCGGAGGAAGGATAATAAAAACATGCATCAACCCCTATGCATAGATTACCCCAATATCACCGCGGGAATCCGCAAGTTGAGTGCCATAACGTATATCAAGTGAGTCAATAAGATACCCCAATGTCACCTCAAGTATTCTCAAATCTGAACATTCAATCTGACATGACAAAACTTCAAAGGGTAAAGATTCAATTCATCACAACAAGAGTATAGAGGGGAGAAGCATCATATGATCCGACTATATTAACAAAGCCCATGATATAGATCACGAGAGAGAGAGAGAGATTAAACACATAGATATTGGTACAAACCCTCAGCCCCGAGGGTGGACTACTCCCTCCTCATCGTGGTGGCCGCCAGGATGATGAAGATGGCCACCGGAGATGATTCCCCCCTCCGACAGGGTGCCCGAATGGGTCTAGATTGGTTTTCAGTGGCTACGGGGCCCTACGGCGGTGGAACTTCTGATCTAGGTTAACCTCGAGGGGTTTCGGAATATTTGGGAATTTATAGTGCAAAGAGGGGGTATGGGAGGCCACCGAGGTGGGCACAACCCACCTGGGCACGCCAGGGGGCCCTGGCGCCCTGGTGGGTTGTGCTCCCCTCGGGGCACCCCCAGGTGCAGCTCTGGCCCAATGGGTTCCTTCTGGTCCAAAATCTCCGTAAAGTTTCGCGGTGTTTGGACTTCATTTGATATTGATTTTCTGCGATGTAAAAAACAAGCAAAAACAGCAACTGGCACTGGGCACTGGGTCAATAGGTTAGTCCCAAAAAATGATATAAAGTTTCTATAAAATGATTGTAAAACATCCAAGAATGATGATATATTGGCATGAATACTTCATAAATTATAGATACATTGGAGACGTATCAGTCATCCGTATCCTCACTCCCATGATCTCGGAGTGAGACCGCGAGAGTGGTTAATCTCCGGTAAAGCTCACAAGCTTCTTCATCTTCATTCATTGCAAACTCATCGGCTTCATCTTGAACCACTTCATAGTTGGAGCGTTCAATGCTTGCGCTTCCCTTGTAAATGGAAACAACATGTTTCCATGCTTCGTTGGCCATGGTGAAAGGTTGGAGATGCGCAATATCTTCGGGAGGGGTGGCCTCTTGGAGAATGTAAAGAGCGGACTCGTTGAATTGATGATCCACAGCTTCTCTAGGAGTGAAGTTGTTTGGGTCATGCAGATAGAAACCTTGCTTAATAATTCTCCAAAGGTTAGTAGAACTATGATTTAAATGACGTTTAAAGCGATAGATCCAAGAGGCAAAATCTTCATTTTTCAAAAACATGGGAGGAGGACCAACATGATTCAAATGAGTGGAGGGAACCGGTCCTCCATAAGTAAGTGGAGGTTCAACATGGGCAAAGATGCCATTTCCACTTCTACCACTAGATAAAGGAACTTTGTCACTCGTAGCTTCCCCCTTATCAGAGTTAGCATCCGTCACCTTGTTAGCGGGATCACCCACTTTCAATGGTGCGGTGGATAATTTAAGGCCTTCTAAAAACTTACTGAACGTGCTTTCAACCTCGGTCGTCATGGAGGTTTTCAATGTGTCCAAAGCCGCATTGAACTCCTCATGAGAGACCGAGGAACCCCCATCGGCCGTAGACAAGGATGGAATCACACCGGGGTGCTCCTCCCCACCGTCTACGGTGTCAACCATACTCTTCGGACAACAAAGTCCTTAATAAAGAGATGAGGCTCTAATACCAATTGAAAGGATCGATATATTTGACTAGAGGGGGGTGAATAGGCAACTAACCATTTTTAGCTTTCCTTTACCAATTTAAACTTTGCATCAAAGTAGGTTGTCTAGATATGCAACTAGGTGATGCAACAACAACAAGCACACAAGCAAGCAAGGGATGCGACACAACATAAGCTTGCATAAGTAAAGGTACGGGATAACCAAGAGTGGAACCGGTGGAGACGAGGATGTGTTACCGAAGTTCCTTCCTTTTGACAGGAAGTACGTCTCCGTTGGAGCGGCGTGGAGGAACAATGCTCCCCAAGAAGCCACTAGGGCCACCGTATTCTCATCACGCCCTCACACAATGCGAGATGCCGTGATTCCACTATTGGTGCCCTTGAAGGCGACGACTGAACCTTTACAAACAATGTTGGGGCAATATCCACAACTTAATTGGAGGCTCCCAATGACACCATGAAGCTTCACCACAATGGAATATGGCTCCACGGTGGCCTCAACCGTCTAGGGTGCTCAAACACCCAAGAGTAACAAGATCCGCAACGGATTAGTGGGGGAATCAAATTTCTCTTGTAGAAGTGTAGATCGGGGCTTCTCAACCAATCCCTAGAAAATCAACAAGTTCGATTGGCTAGGGAGAGAGATCGGGCGAAAATGGAGCTTAGAGCAACAATGGAGCTTGGGGGTGGAAGAGGTGGTCACTCAGAGAAGAAGACTCCCCTTATATAGTGATAGGACAAATCCAACCGTTATCCACTTACCCAGCCCGCGACATGTGGTACTACCGCACCAGACATGCGGTACTACCGCAAGGGCCTGCGGTACTACCGTGGGGCACTACGGTACTACCGCTTGCGCGGCAGGAGCTAGACCAGCCCTGTTGCGTTGAAGCAAAGAGCGGCAGAACAGCCGGGGCGGTACTACCGCTCGCCCTTGTGGTACTGATACTTCTCCGTTGTATCTACTTTTCCAAACACTTCTGCCCTTGTTTTGGACTCTAACTTGCATGATTTGAATGGAACTAACCCGGACTGACGCTGTTTTCAGCAGAATTGCCATGGTGTTATTATTGTGCAGAAATAAAAGTTCTCGGAATGACCTAAAAATCAACGGAGAATTATTTTGGAATATATAAAAAATACTGGAAGGAAGATCCACGTCAGGGGGGCCTCCACCTGTCCACGAGGGTGGGGGCGCGCCCTACCCCCTGGGTGCGCCCCCTTGCCTCGTGCGCCCCCTGATGCTCCACCGACCTCAACCCTGACTCCATATATTCACTTTCGGGGAGAAAAAAACAGAGAGAAGGATTCATCGCGTTTTACGATACGGAGCCGCCGCCAAACCCTAAACTCTCTCGGGAGGGCTGATCTGGAGTCCGTTCGGGGCTCCGGAGAGGGGAATACGTCGCCATCGTCATCATCAACCTTCCTCCATCACCAATTTCATGATGTTGACCGCCATGCGTGAGTAATTCCATTGTAGGCTTGCTGGACGGTGATGGGTTGGATGAGATTTATCATGTAATCGAGTTAGTTTTGTTAGGGTTTGATCCCTAGTATCCACTATGTTCTGGGATTGATGTTGCTATGACTTTGCTATGCTTAATGCTTGTCACTAGGGCCCAAGTGCCATGATTTCAGATCTGAACCTATTATGTTTTCATCAATATATGAGAGTTCTTGATCCTATCTTGCAAGTCTATAGTCACCTACTATGTGTTACGATCCGGCAACCCCGAAGTGACAATAGTCGGGACCACTCCCGGTGATGACCGTAGTTTGAGGAGTTCATGTATTCACTATGTGTTAATGCTTTGGTCCGGTACTCTATTAAAGGAGACCTTAATATCCCTTAATTTCCAATAGGACCCCGCTGCCATGGAAGGGTAGGACAAAAGATGTCATGCATGTTCTTTTCCATAAGCACGTATGACTATATTCGGAATACATGCCTACATTACATTGATGAACTGGAGCTAGTTCTGTGTCACCCTAGGTTATGACTATTACATGATCGATCGCACCCGGCATAATTCTCTATCACCGATCCATTGCCTACGAGCTTTCCATATATTGTTCTTCGCTTATTTACTTTTCCGTTGCTATTGTTATCATCACTATAAAACACCAAAAATATTACTTTTGCTACCGTTACCACTACTATCATATTACTTTGCTACTAAATACCTTGCTGCAGATATTAAGTTTCCAGGTGTGGTTGAATTGACAACTCAGCTGCTAATACCTGAGAATATTCTTTGGGTCCCCTTGTGTCGAATCAATAAATTTGGGTTGAATACTCTACCCTCGAAAATTGTTGTGATCCCCTATACTTGTGGGTTATCAAGACCATTTTCTGGCGCCGTTGCTGGGGAGCATAGCTCTATTCTTTGAGTCACTTGGGATTTATATCTGCTTATCATTATGGAGAACTTGAAAGATCCAAGAACCAAGATTTATCCCTCAACTACGAGGGGAGGTAAGGAATTGCCATCTAGCTCTACACTTGATTCACCTTCTGTTTTGAGTAAGCTTGTGACACCTAAACCTACTTCTGCTATTAATTCTGATATGTCGCATGTTATTGATGATGCCACTTCTGCTATGCATGATACTTATGATGAAACTACTTCTATGCTTGATACTACTGTGCCACTAGGTTAATTTCTCGATGAACAACTTGCTAGGGCTAGAGAAAATGAAATTAT
This sequence comes from Triticum urartu, assembly GCF_056163025.1. Classification (NCBI taxonomy): domain Eukaryota; kingdom Viridiplantae; phylum Streptophyta; class Magnoliopsida; order Poales; family Poaceae; genus Triticum; species Triticum urartu. Next base: position 97,833,274 of record NC_141873.1, on the reverse strand, counting down.
TGAAACTGATAATATTGATGAAAGTGATGAGGAAGATTCCCCCCTAGATATGAATTACCTGTTGTTCCTGAAGGTTATATTATGGATGAAGAAACTTCTAGAGACTTTCTTGCTTGCAATGATAGGAGTGATCTTAAGAAACTATTAGCTAAGCTGAAACAAAAATCTCTGAATGCTAGAATGAAGTATGATCCTGCTTATGCTACTTCACCTATCTTTGTTACTGATAAGGATTATGAATTCTCTGTCGACCCTGATATAATTACTTTGGTTGAATCTGATCCTTTTTATGGCTATGAATCTGAAACTGTTGTGGCACATCTTACTAAAATAAATGATATAGCCACCCTGTTCACTAATGATGAGAAAACTCGCTACTATTATATCCTTAAATTATTTCCATTCTCATTAAAGGGTGATGCTAAGATATGGTTTAATTCTCTTGATCCAGGTTGTGTGCGTAGTCCCCAGGATATGATTTATTACTTCTCTCCTAAATATTTCCCCACTCATAAGAAACAAGTTGCTTTAAGGGAAATATATAATTTTGTGCAAATTGAAGAAGAAAGTCTCCCACAAGCTTGGGGGAGGCTTCTCCAATTACTTAATGCTTTGCCTAATCATCCTCTCAAGAAAAATGAGATACTTGATATCTTTTATAATGGACTAACCGATGCTTCTAGAGACCACCTGGATAGTTGTGTTGGTTGTGTTTTCAGGGAAAGAGCTGTTGATGAAGCTGAAATTCTATTGAATAATATGTTGAGTAATGAAAATAATTGGACACTTCCTGATCCAATCCCTGATCCAATTCCTGAACCAACTCCTGAGCCAACTCCGAAGATAAGGGGTATTCTATCTCTCAGTCCTAAACATATGCAAGAGGCAAAGAAATATATGAAAGAAAAAGGTATTAAAGCTGAAGATGTTAAGAATTTACCTCCTATTGAAGAAATACATGGTCTTAATTTACCGCCCGTTGAAGAAATACATGGTCTTGATAACCCGACACAGGTAGTAAAGGTAAATTCTCTCTATAGATATGATAAGGCTGAAATCCCTCCTACTAAGTTTGCTAGCCAATGCTTAGATGAGTTTGATAACTTTATGGTTAAGCAAGAAGATTTTAATGCTTATGTTGGTAGACAATTGAAACATAATTCTTATATGATTGAGCACTTGAGTGATTATATGGCTAATGTTAAAGGTGAACTAAAACTTATTAGTAAACATGCTTCTATGGTTACCACTGATGTCTACTACACAACCTTCTTCTTGTAGACGTTGTTGGGCCTCCAAGTGCAGAGGTTTGTAGGACAGTAGAAAATTTCCCTCAAGTGGGTGACCTAAGGTTTATCAATCTATAGGAGGCGTAGGATGAAGATGGTCTCTCTCAAGCAACCCTGCAACCAAATAACAAAGAGTCTCTTGTGTCCCCAACACACCCAATACAATGGTAAATTGTATAGGTGCACTAGTTCGGCGAAGAGATGGTGATAGAAGTGGTATATGGATGGTAGATAAAGGTTTTTGTAATCTGAAAATATAAAAACAGCAAGGTAACTAATGATAAAAGTGAGCACAAACGGTATTGCAATGCGTTGAAACAAGGCCTAGGGTTCATACTTTGACTAGTGCAAGTTCTCACAACAATAATAACATAATTGGATCATCTAAATATCCCTCAACATGCAACAAAGAGTCACTCCAAAGTCACTAATAGCGGAGAACAAACGAAGAGATTATGGTAGGGTACGAAACCACCTCAAAGTTATCCTTTCTGATCGATCTATTCAAGAGTCCGTAGTAAAATAACACGAAGCTATTCTTTCCATTTGATCTATCATAGAGTTCGTACTAGAATAACACCTTAAGACACAAATCAACCAAAACCCTAATGTCACCTAGATACTCCAATTCCACCTCAAGTATCCGTGGGTATGATTATACGATATGCATCACTCAATCTCAGATTCATATATTCAAACCACACAAAGAACTTCAAAGAGTGCCCCAAAGATTCTACCGGAGAGTCAAGACGAAAACGTGTGCCAACCCCTATACATAGGTTCATGGGCGGAACCCGTAAGTTGATCACCAAAACATACATCAAGTGGATCAATAGAATACCCCATTGTCACCACGGGCATCCCACGCAAGACATACATCAAGTGTTCTCAAATCCTTAAAGACTCAATCCGATAAGATAACTTCAAAGGAAAAACTCAATCCATTACAAGAGAGTAGAGGGGGAGAAACATCATAAGATCCAACTATAATAGCAAAGCTCGCGATACATCAAGATCGTACCACCTCAAGAACACGAGAGAGAGAGAGATCAAACACATAGCTACTGGTACATACCCTCAGCCCCGAGGGTGAACTACTCCCTACTCGTCATGGAGAGCACCGGGATGATGAAGATGGCCACCGGGGAGGGATTCCCCCTCCGGCAGGGTGCCGGAACGGGTCTAGATTGGCTTTCAGTGGCTACGGAGGCTTCTGGCGGCGGAACTCCCGATCTATTCTGCTCCCCGAAGTTTTTAGGGTATATGGGTATATATAGGAGGAAGAAGTATGTCGGTGGATCTCCGGGCTGTCCATGAGGCAGGGGGCGCACCCAGGGGGTGGGCACGCCCCCACCCTCGTGGGCAGCCCGAGACTCTCCTGGTCCATCTCCGATACTCCGTGGGCTTCTTCTGGTCCAAAAATAAGTTCCGTGAAGTTTCAGGTCAATTGGACTCCGTTTGATTTTCCTTTTCTGCGATACTCTAAAACAAGGAAAAAACAGAAACTGGCACTGGGCTCTAGGTTAATAGGTTAGTCCCAAAAATCATATAAAATAGCATATAAAACATCCAAGGTTTATAATATAATAGCATGGAACAATAAAAAATTATAGATACGTTGGAGACGTATCAACCACTCAAGTAGAACAAGTACTTAAAGCTCAGAATGATTTGCTCAATGAATTAAATAGTAAGAAAAATGATAATGTTGTTAGAGTTATGACTAGAGGTGGTAAAATGACTCAGGAACCTTTGTATCCCGAGGGCCATCCTAAGAGAATTGAGCAAGATTCTCAGAGAAATAATATTGATGCACCTAGTCCTTCTAAGAGGAAGAAAAAGAAAAATGATAGGACTTTGCATGCTTCTAGTGAACCTGTTTATGACACACCTGAGAATCCCAATGATATTTCTATTTCTGATGCTAAAACACAATCTGGTAATGAGCATGAACCTAGTGATAATGTCAATGATGATGTTCATGTTGATGCTCAACCTAGCAATAATAATGATGTAGAGATTGAACCTGTTGTTGATCTTGATAACCCACAATCAAAGAATCAACGTTATGATAAGAGAGACTTTGTTGCTAGGAAGCACGGTAAAGAAAGAGAACCATGAGTTTAGAAACCCATGCCTTTTCCTCCTAAACCATCCAAGAAAAAGGATGATGAGGATTTTGAGCGCTTTGCTGAAATGATTAGACCTATCTTCTTGCGTATGCGTTTGACTGATATGCTTAAAATGAATCCTTCTGTTAAGTACATGAAAGATATTGTTACTAATAAAAGAAAGATACCGGAAGCTGAAATTTACACCATGCTTGCTAATTATACTTTTAAGGGTGGAATACCTAAGAAACTAGGAGATCCCGAAGTACCAACTATACCATGCTCCATTAAAAGAAACTATGTTAAAACTGCTTTATGTGATCTTGGAGCCGGTGTTAGTGTTATGCCTCTCTCTTTATATCGTAGACTTGATTTGAACAAGTTGACACCTACTGAAATATCTTTGTAAATGGCTGATAAATCAACTGCTATACCTGTCGGTATTTGTGAGGATGTGCCTATTGTGGTTGCAAACGTTACTATTTTAACGGACTTTGTTATTCTTGGTATTCCCGAGGACGATAGTATGTCTATTATTCTTGGAAGACCCTTTTTGAATACTGCAGGGGCTGTTATTGATTGCACCAAAGGCAATGTCACTTTTCATGTTAATGGTAATGAGCATACGATACACTTTCTGAGGAAACAACCTCAAGTCCATAGTATCAATTCTATTGGAAAAATTTCAACTATTACTATTGGAGGTTTTGAATTTCCTCTTCCTACTGTAAAGAAGAAATATGATATTCTTATTATTGGGGACATGCATATCCCTATTGAGGTAACCTAGTGTTATTCAAAAATTCTCCGGTTCCATGTTATTCGGAATGAGTTTGTTAACCAGACCTGATCAACCTTGTTAGTGGATTCCTTTTGATGAGCATGAGATGGATGAATTTAGAAAACACAACTCTCTGTACCCTCTTTTTTACTTTCTGTTATTTATATTAAATAAAGAAAAATAGTAATTTCTATCTGTTTTCTGAATTATCCATGCAATAAAAAATATATCCCGAAAATAAAAGTTCTCCAAATGCCCTGAAAATTAAATATGATTTTTTCTAGAATATTTGAGAATATCTGGCACTAAGAACACGGTAGGGGGAGCAAGCACCTGGCCACGAGGGTGGAGGGCGCGCCCTACCCCCCTGGGCGCGCCCCCTGCCTCGTGGGCCCACGGTGACTCCCCTCTACTTATTCTAGCTACCACACACTCCTTCTTCCTCCTAAAAACATCACTAGCCAGCTCAAACCCGAGTCCAAGCTCATCTTGCTGCCATTTCCAATCTCCTTGCTCAAAGCTCCATTCAAAAAACTGCTTTGGGGGATTGTTATTTGGTATGTGACTCCTCCAATGGTCTAATTAGTTTTTGTTCTAGTGCTTTATTCATTGCATGGTTTTGCTGCTTAGGTGACCCTGTTCTTGAGCTTGCATGTCAAATTTATGTGGTCAAAAGTAGTTTTGATGCATGATATTGTCTCTAGGCACTTGTAGGAGTAGTTGCTATCAATATTGTTGAGTTTGGTTCACTTTTATTTTGAAGTTACTAAAAATTTCAGAAAAAGATGAAGAAATTTTTGAGGGGCTCATCGAGCCGAAGCTCGAAGGATAAACAAAGTGAAGAGAACAAGAAGCCCAAGTATAATCTTCCTCGCACCGCGGAGGTTCGGCCGTGTGAATGGCCTTGTGATGATTTCTTGAGAGCAGCCGGGATTTATGATGATTTCTATGAATTGGCTGAAAATGCAGGCCTCACCGCCTTCCTCCACGACCAACGCGAACAGTATCTCTTACTCACCAATATCTTTGTGCAAAACTTTCATTTTCATGCTAGGAGCTCACCACCTACGGTGGAATTTTATTTATATGATGAGCATAAGGAGATGTCACTTCGTGATTTTTGTCGGGTTTATTTGATACCTTTTGAGGGCAGCGTAGAGGAACCACATCGTGACGATGTGGAAGGGTTTATTGATACAATTGCTGTAGGGGAAACTGTAACGCCCCAGACATACCCGCCGGTGGTCGTTACTCCTGGCGGGATCTAGACTGGCCCCACAGATCAATACTAGTCTTTTCTGTGCACTTTGTCCTCACTCATGCACACCCAAGAGCAACTTCCCGGTCGGTCACCCATCCTGACACTACTCCAAGCTAAGCATGCTTAACTTTGGAGTTATGTCTGAATGGGCTCCTGGAAAAGAAGGAATTCCTTGTTGATATGAGTAGTCTATCATCCCTTATAAGCCAGGACATCACATACACCCCCACTCAGAGGAACAGACGTCCTCGTCGGGCCACATGAACGTTCCCTCTTGGCACATACGTCTGTGCTTCCAGTCCAGTACATGTGCCATGCCGTGTGCCAAGACAGGTCACAAACGTCATGAACAACATGACCACGCACCTGTCCGCAACCATCCATGTAACCGCGAGGGTCGGCTCTGATACCAACTTGTAACGCCCCGGACACACCCGCCGGTGGTCGTTACTCCTGGCGGGATCTAGACTGGCCCCACAGATCAATACTAGTCTTTTCTGCACACTTTGTCCTCACTCGTGCACACCCGGGAGCAACTTCCCGGTCGGTCACCCATCCTGACACTACTCCAAGCTGAGCACGCTTAACTTTGGAGTTCTGTCTGAATGGGCTCCCGGAAAAGAAGGAATTCCTGATTGATATGAGTAGTCTATCATCCCTAATAAGCCAGGCCATCACAGAAATGAGGAAAGTTTCCGATGCAAGAATTACTAGCATACATTTTCCTGTTTTACGTTACTTTGCAATATTTGCTAGTAGATGCTTAATTGGTCGCGGAAACTGTGGCAACCTTAGTGCCTTTGATATTGTTATTTTGTGCCATGCCTTGTTCCGTGATGACACATTTAGTATGGGCGCTATTGTTGCAAAGCGGTTAAATCTTAACCGTACTAAAGGCCCTGTCCTTGGAGGCATCTTCGCCTCGCGCCTCGCTGCACACTTTAACATACCTATTAGGTATTATGAGAAGGAAGAGAAGTTGTTGCCTCCTGTTTTCTAGACTATAAGAGTATGGTAGCACATGATTTTATCGTTAAGAATAAGGAAAAGATGCTTAAGTACAAGCTGATATTTGATAAAAATCACCCTGGGACTATTACTTTGCCTGCTCCTTCTTTGTTTGACTTATCCGCAGGGAAGTACCTTGTTCCGCTGGAGGCCATTCACGCCTACCGAAACCCCACACCAGCTACAGAGCCAGAGCATGAACCACAATTTGATCCTCACCGGCAGTCTGTTTATCAGTGGAATCCGGAAGAGATTGCCAACCAGTGGCACCAAGGGGATTCTTCTCAGTACGACCCCAGCTACAACTTTGGATATCCGCCAGGCCAGCCGTGGCCATACACCAACTTAGGCCAAAAGCCTAAGCTTGGGGGAGTACGTATTTCTCACCGACATTACATTTATGTTCACACACTCATGCTAGTTGTCGGTGCTCATACTTTTTCACTGTAATATCCATGCTAGTTTATTTCCCTTTTTATGCCTTCTTCTTGTGTGTTTGATAAACCTTAAGAAAAAATGAAAAAATTGGTTGTAGCTTTTTAGCTAGTTTACTTTACATGCCTGTAGTGGTAGTAATTAAAAAGAAAACCTAAAGAGATTTCTTGTTCTTCTTTTACTTGTTGGAAGCTTTCCCGTGTAAATAATTTTGTTTCTTTTCTTTGGGCGTCAAGAGGAGAAGACCACATTGAAAATGTTGAGTGGCTCTCATATGCATTATTGTTGATCTAACAAAGAGCCCATATTACCTTGTCTTCTCTCTTGAATTGAATGCTTGCAGATTCGAGCTTAGTCCAATGCACGTGCACTATTATTATTATCCACACTATTCGGTCGTGCAAGTGAAAGGCAATAATGATGATTATATGATGAACTTATTGAGATGAGAAAAGCTGGTATGAAGTCAACCTCTCTTGTTTTTGTAAATATGATTAGTCCATCGTTCCTGATTCAGCCTATTATGAATAAACATGTTTGGAATGACAATTAGAGATTATAGTTGCTTATGCCATGCTTAATTAGATAGGAGCTTATAATGGTTTACCTTGTGTGCCAACATGCTATTACAATGGTTGTGATGTGGTATGATAGGGTGGTATCCTCTTTTGAATGATTCAAGTGGCTTGACTTGGCACATGTTCACGCATGTAGTTGAAACAAAATCAACATAGCCTCTACGATATTTATGTTCATGGTGCATTATATCCTACTCATGCTTGCATTCGGTGTTGATTAATTTTAATGCATGTTCATGACTGCTGTCGCTCTCTAGCTGGTCGCTTCCCAGTCTTTTTCTAGCCTTCACCTGTACTAAGCGGGAATACTGCTTGTGCATCCAATTCCATAAACCCCAAAGTTGTTCCATATGAGTCCACCATACTTACCTATATAAGATATCTACCTGCCATTCCAAGTAAATTTGTATGTGCCAAACTCTAAACATTCAAATAAACATTCTATTTTGTAAGCTCGAATAACTCATGTATCAACTAGGGCTGTCTGTATCTTCCATGTTAGGCGGGTTATTCTCAAGAGGAGTGGACTCCGCTCCTCACTCACGAGAAAAGGGCTGGTCACCGGGATGCCCAGTCCCATGCTTTATGCAAATCAAATCAAAATAACTGCAAACAAAACTCCCCCGGGACTCTTGTTAGTTGGAGGCACTCGTCGTTTCGAGCAAGCCATGGATTGATGCTTGTTGGTGGAGGGGGAGTATAAACTTTACCATTCTGTTTGGGAACCGCCTATAATGTGTGTAGCATGGAAGATATCGAGATCTCTCGGTTGTTATGTTGACAATGAAAGTATACCGCTCAAAATATTATTCATATCTATTTCAAAACCGAGCTCTGGAACCTCTACAAATCCCTGCTTCCCTCTGCGAAGGGCCTATGGATCATTCTATTCCTTTCCTTTAGGTAGTCCTAAAAAGCAAAACGTAATGGTAGAGGATGAAGGAAACAAAGAATGAAGTCTGCACCTTTGACTAGCACATGTAGACAGATACAGACTTTTTCAATCTTTTGCCTAAGCGAAGTAGTTGATCCCTCCGAGGAGTAAAAACAAGACGTAATAAAAAAGGATCGACGCGGAAAGTTCCGATTGAAATAGGATCTAAACAAGGAAGAGCACTTGCCATTCGTTGGTTATTAGAAGCGCTCGTGTAATTTGCTAATCCAAATTCAACATTTAAGTGCATTTCAGTAGCTTGAAAACGAAGTCATTGCTACTGGCTTCACTATTTTAGAGATTACTCTGGGCAGAATCCACCAGGTTTATACTCTACGCTAGCTATTGCAATCATACCTTTGACTGTATAATATTTCCATGACGTTATTTTCTATACTAGGGTCTTTACCAAGGTACATCAGCATGGGTTCTATTCTCGTCTTTCAAGTACCTACCCTGGTCCATTTACTTTTATGTTGAGTCATCATCCTCTTATTAAAAAGCACCAGTTGGAGAGCACCGCTGTCATTTGCATCCATTACTGTTAGTTTACATTGAGTATGACTTGACTGGATCTCTTTTACCATGAATTACAATGTATAGTCAGTCCTTGATCTTTAAAGGTGATCTGCATTTATGTTTTGTGGTCTCAGAAAGGGCTAGCGAGATACCATCTTGTTATATCATATCATGATTATTTTGAGAAAGTGTTGTCATCCGAGATTTATTATTATTGCTCGCTAGTTGATTATGCCATTGATATGAGTAAACATGAGACCTAAATGTTATTGTGAATATGGTTAGATCATAATCTTTGCTAAAAACTTGAATGCTGGCTTTACATATTTACAACAACAAGAGCAAACAGAGTTTATAAAAGTTTTTCTTTATCACTTTCAGTTTATCAACTAAATTGCTTGAGGACAAGCAAAGGTTTAAGCTTGGGGGAGTTGATACGTCTCCGTCGTATCTACTTTTTCAAACACTTTTGCCCTTGTTTTGGACTCTAACTTGCATGATTTGAATGGAACTAACCCGGACTGACGTTGTTTTCAGCGGAATTGCCATGGTGTTATTTTTGTGCAGAAATAAAAGTTCTTGGAATGACCTGAAAATCAATAGAGAATTATTTTGGAATATATAAAAAATACTGGAAGGAAGATCCACGTCAGGGGGCCTCCACCAGTCCATGAGGGTGGGGGCACGCCCTACCCCCTGGGCGCGCTCCCTGCCTCGTGGGCCCCCTGACGCTCCACCGACCTCAACCCTGACTCCATATATTCACTTTCGGGGAGAAAAAAACTAGAGAGAAGGATTCATCGCGTTTTACGATACGGAGCCGCCACCAAGCCCTAAACTCTCTCGGGAGGGCTGATCCGTAGTCCGTTCGGGGCTCCGGAGAGGGGAATCCATCACCATCGTCATCATCAACCTTCCTCCATCACCAATGTCATGATGCTCACCACCGTGCGTGAGTAATTCCATTGTAGGCTTGCTGGACGGTGATGGGTTGGATGAGATTTATCATGTAATCGAGTTAGTTTTGTTAGGGTTTGATCCCTAGTATCCACTATGTTTTGAGATTGATGTTGCTATGACTTTGCTATGCTTAATGCTTGTCACTAGGGCCCGAGTGCCATAATTTCAGATCTGAACCTATTATGTTTTCATCAATATATGAGAGTTCTTGATCCTATCTTGCAAGTCTATAGTCACCTACTATGTGTTACGATCCAGCAACCCCGAAGTGACAATAGTCGGGACCACTCCCGGTGATGACCGTAGTTTGAGGAGTTCATGTATTCACTATGTGTTAATGCTTTGGTCCGGTACTCTATTAAAAGGAGGCCTTAATATCCCTTAGTTTCCAATAGGACCCCGCTGCCACGGGAGGGTAGGACAAAAGATGGCATGCAAGTTCTTTTCCATAAGCACGTATGACTATATTCGGAATACATGCCTACATTACATTGACGAACTAGAGCTAGTTCCGCGTCACCCTAGGTTATGACTGTTACATGATCGATCACACCCGACATAATTCTCTATCACCGATCCATTGCCTACGAGCTTTCCATATATTGTTCTTTGCTTATTTACTTTTCCGTTGCTATTGTTATCATCACTATAAAACACCAAAAATATTACTTTTGCTACCGTTACTTCTGCTAATGTTACTACTACTATCATATTACTTTGCTACTAAATACCTTGCTGCAGATATTAAGTTTTCAGGTGTGGTTGAATTGACAACTCAGCTCCTAATACCTGAGAATATTCTTTGGCTCCCCTTGTGTCGAATCAATAAATTTGGGTTGAATACTCTACCCTCGAAAACTGTTGTGATCCCCTATACTTGTGGGTTATCAGGTACTATCGCAAGGCAGGGTTTGTCTGGGCTGGGAAGGCACGGACGAATAAAAATATATCTGTGGCACTTCCGCTGAGTTTCGATCTATGCAAAACTCCGACACGGTACTACCGCAAACAGGGAACGATACTACCGCGTAGGGTGCGGATGTAAAAAATTACATCCGCCCCTACTTCCGCTCGTGCTACTGTGCCCGGCTTGAGATCACGGTAGTACCGCGCCCGGGGAGCGGTACGACCGGAAGGGCCTGCGGTACTACCGCATCCCTGGCCGGTACTACCGTGGGCCTCTGCGGTACTACTGCTCCCATGAGCAGTAGTACCGCATGCCACAACACAACAATCACCGGGAGTCCTTCATTTTGTAGAGATACGGATAAACGGTGGTTGCTCCAAAGAGGCAAAGGAAAGGTGGTGCAAAAGGAACAGACGTGTATGTGATGATTCCACCCAAACCTTTCCAAAGCGGACCCCCTCTTAATAGTACGGCTTTCCTACGACTCAAATCCACAGAAAAGAAACGTAGGTAAAACTCTGTCTTCACTAGACTCCGAGGGGCAATGAATCGTCTTGTGCCTAAACATGAGATATCTGAAATGCTCAATGCACACGATTAGTTCGTAAATGCATTATCATCAATCATCAAAACCACTTAGAGATAAATATGCCCTTACACCTATGAAGAAAAAATGGCAGTGGAGATGGATCTCTTAGGTATATATGATGTGCGGATAACTAGTAAGCGGTACCCCTCGCAGAGCTCATTCCCACCTTCAGTGATGATGCACTACATGTTTTTGGCAGATTCGTTTCTTTAAAACACTGTATCTCTTAAATCATACGTCCAAATCACGAACTATTTTCACTGTTGGATTTTATCGTGTCGAGATCATCAAAATTAGATCCCATGTTAAGATTTCGTCAAACTTTTTTCACAAAAAACAGAAAATCAGAAGAAAAAAAATGAAAAGAACCAAAAGACGGGAAAACGACCAGAAATCATGGGAAAAACCTAAATATAAACTAAACATAGAAGCACATTTGTGCTTTTCATTTTTTAAAGCACACATGTGTTGTTCCCTTTCCAAAAAGCATAACTGAGTGCTTCTCACGGAACAAGCTATTCTTTTCTCTTTTATGTGAGTTATAATTGTGCTTTTATCTGTTGGAAACACAATTATGCTTCTCGTGAAAGCATAAGTTGTGTTTCTCACGAAAAAACGCATCTTCCATGAAAAAACTCACCAAAATCTGAAAACTAAACAAAAGCCGAAAAATATAAAAAATTTGAAAATGTGTGTAATTTTTTTTTGAAATCCCAGAGGTACACTAAGCGCGCCACACATGACAACAGATGTGCTACAAAGTGATGCACTTTCCAGTCCAATTAAAGCCTTTGGTTCCCTGAGAGGGCACTCCCTAATTAGTATTTTTAGGCAAACCCTCTAATTAGTTTTTTTTAGAGAAAACCCTTTAATTAGATAGTTCCGTATGCGTGCTGACACAACACGTCGTCGTGGGTGCAGGGCCCTGCCAGCCCACCTGGCCAGGTTTGGTTGACCGCCCGTGCGAGATGCCCCCCTCCCCCCTTCCCAAACACTTTTTTCATGGCATAGTGCATACTTCATAGACCTAATCATTCCCCGAGACAGGTTGGGTTTGGGCTAGGCTTGGTAAAGCCCGATGAAAAAAATCTCAAGGCCGAGCCCGGCCTGAAGCACACGAGCACTGCGTTTTTTAATTAAATTAGTCATATTCTAGATATTATATTAATTTATTATACCTATATTTTGATTAAAAAATATATAGGCATTTCGGTCTTTTGGGCCTGGGTTCAGGCGAGAAATTGGAGCCCAAGCCCGGCCCGAATGTCGGGCTTCAGGTTCGGGTCACCGGGCCGGGTTGTCCATGAACAGGTTTAATACTCCCCCTCCTCTCATCCGACTGCGGCCGTGGGCACCGACTCCGACCTTCGCCGCCGCCGCCTGGCCCGTCTCTTGATCGGAGCCGGACTGACGGAATCGGTAGATTGATTCGCGTGTGCTAGATCCAGGCCGCGTCTTCATCAAAAGGCCGATTGTCCCCCGACTAGGGTTTGAAAGGGTAGAGCAGCAGGGTCAGATTCAGGCAATGGAAAACCACCACGACTCCCTCGCCGACGGGCGGGGCGTCGACGGCTGTCCCGGGATTTCATACTGAGGCGCGAGGAGGCGCGGATGCGAGCCGCGGAGGCCAAGGCCGCGCTAAACAGGGATCACTGGGAGTGGGACGACGACGGTGCATATGCCGTCATCGATCCGGCCTCCTTGAAGGCCATGGTGGCCATGGAGACGCCGAAGGTGGGCGAGACGAGGGAGCAGGGCTGCGCGGTGTGCCTCGAGGGTTTCGTGGCCGGTGGCAAGAAGCTGAGGATGATGCCCTGTTCCCACTCCTTCCACCAGAGATGCATCTTCGACCTGCTCCTCCGTAGCCGATTCTGCCCGGTCTGCCGTTTCGAGATGCCCCCAGGTCCGCCGACGAGCCGGAGCCGGAGCCGGTGGCTGAGAAAACCGCTACTACATCTGAACGAGTTGGCAGCAACTGAGCTGAAGAATGTCCATCGATTGAGTGAGTCACTCTGCTTGCAGCCGTCCCTGTTTTATGTTCGTCTGAATATCTGATTACCGATCACAAGCAGTGTAATTTTGTTCAAAATTACTCTCCTCAATGTTTATCAAAACTACCACTTCCTATCATAACTTCTAATGGTGGAAACAATCTCAGTGGTGCTTGCCCTGGCTCCTCACCTATACAGGAATCGATGCTATTGATTTGTTGAGTTTACAAAGTTCATCATTCTTTCGGTAAATTGATCTAGTCATATTGTATCGCTGTAGTGCCTTATTCAAATATATTCATCTGAATACTCAGAGGAGTTTATCGAGTCCGGGGCTGGACAGATCTTTAGGCCTCGTTTGACAAGGGAAGTTTTGCAGCCCCGGAGTGGAGGGGATCTGAGGGGATTTGGTTAATCCCTCTCTTTCAAACGAGACTTGCATGTTCTTCATGCGTGTGTCCATCCGTATTCATGTGTACGTAGCTTGATTTGATTAGAACAAAATAAGGCCCGGCCTCATCCCTTAAAATCAGGGGGAGGGAGGGGGATGATTAGATTAGAAAGGGAAAAGAAAAAAAGACAGCCGTAGGATAAAGTGGAAGCACGGATAGAAGCATGGAGAGCGAGCAGGCAAGCCGGGTCCCTCTCTTTCACCCAATCCCCTCAATTCCCCACTAATCCCTTCCTCCTCATAAACCCCTTTGTTTGGTTAAATCTCCTACAGCAGCAGCAAAGCAAGCGTCCAATTTCATGGGTGCCTTGGGGGGTTTCTGTACCACATGGATTGAGGGGGATTTATGGGGAACGGAAAGGATTGGCCTGCTCAATCCCTACGTGTCAAATGGGCTGATAAATATTTTTGGGGATTTTGAACCCTGCGAGGATATTCTTCTCCAAACCTCCCCAAACCTCCTTCACCAAACAAGGCCTTAAGCATATGTGAAAGACCAAGATTCCTCTTAAGATTAACGGAAATGATAAGTATCTGACATCAGGTAGGTGCACATGGCAAATCAAACAATTTTATGGCAATATTAGTTGACGCGTGTGGCAATTTTCTGGCAAACAACATAATACGGGCGAAATTGCCATGCCAACTAAGGCCTCCTTTGGTTCATAGGGTAGGAATATTATAGGAATAGAAAAATCATAGGAAGTGAGGTGGCATGCATCTCACTTCCTATAGGGAAAGAGATGTCACTTGATTCATAGGATAGGATTTTTTTCATTGAGTCTAGGCTAATGTTTTTTCCCCTTTGAAATGTGAAGGATTAATTCATATCCTACATATGAATAAGAATTCATTCTTACAAACCAAAGGGCTTTATAGAAATTTTTCCTACAAAAATCCTATCCTTTAGAAATCCTATAAGATTTCTCCAAACCAAAGGAGGCCTAAACTTATCATCCTCGCGTCAACTAAACTTGCCACAAAAAATGTTCATTTTGCCATGGTCACCTACCTGACGTCCGGTAGTTATCGACGTCCAAGATTGAAGTGTGGTTATGGCTGATCTGGCGCAATACCGTCGCTATGAAAGATAATATGAAAAAATGCAAACGAATTGGTGATTACACTTGTCGATTTTGTGATGAAAATAAGAGCAACTCCAATGCGCTGACCCAAACGGGCGCGCGTTTTGTCCGCTTTTTGTTCGTTTGGGTCGGCCGTCCACTCGGCATCCGCCCTGTTTTTTGTTTGGGTCGGCGCACTGCAAACCCATATTTGCCCACGAGGCCGGCTTGCCGTCGTTTGGCAAGCAATATACACACATTTTGCATAGTTCCACAACCCAAATAATTATATCATAGTTTACAAGCCGAATAAAAGTTTAATTGTCTCACATACATTTTAAAAAAAAGATACATCTATTGGTTGCCAGCATGAGCCCACATATGCTCAACCAAATCATCTTGGAGCTGAATGTGAGTTTGCTGATCACACATTTCATGTTGAAATTGAGTGAATTGTGCAAACGTTGCCGCTCCCCCATGCTCAGGCACAACATTGTCGCCCTGAAACTGAAACCCTTGATTGTTGATATGTTCCGGGTGCTCATCCTCTACGAACATATTGTGCATGATCACACAAGCAGTCATCACCTCCCACAACTTCTTGATGCTCCAAGTTCTAGCAGGATAGTGAACGATGCTCCATCGAGATTGGAGAACACTGAAGGCACGCTCCACATCCTTCCTAGCACTCTCTTGCCCTTGTGCAAATCTCCTCCTCTTCTCTCCTACAAGGTTGGAGATTGTGTTCACAATAGTAGTTCACTCCTGATAGATACCGCGAACTAGCTAGTATCATTTGTTGTAGTTGTGGTCGTTGATGTTAACATTCACCGGCGGGCAGTTGCCTTCGACAAGCCTTGCAAACACCCGAGAGTGTTGAAGCACGTTGATATCATTGTGTGATCCGGCCATGCCGAAAAAAGAGGGCCAGATCCAGAGATCTTGTGAGACCATGGCCTCAAGTATGATAGTGCAAGCCCTGACATGGCCCCTATATTACCCCTGCCAAACAGAAGGGCAGTTTTTCCACTCCCAGTGCATACGCTCTATGCTACCAAGCATCCCCGAGAAGCCTTTGCTAGCATTCATCGCCAATAAGCGGGTTGTATATGCAACATTTGGCTCTCTCAAGTACTCAGGGCCAAACACTGCAATCACAACCTTGCAGAACCTGTACATGGACTCTAGGCATGTGGACTCGCTCATACGGACGTACTCATCAATGAGATCATCGAGAACTCCGTATGCAAGCATCCGAATAGCTGCGGTGCATTTCTGATAAGAGGAGAAGCCAATCTTTCCAAGGGCATCCTCCTTGCACTCAAAATACTTATCATAACCGACCACTCCCTCTCGAATAAGGTTGAAAACATGCCAACGTCGCCAGAATTAGTGATGTTTGAAGAGCGGGTCCGGTGTCTCAAAGTAGTCCTTCGAAAGAAGGAAATGGCCGCTCTCTCGGTTGCGATTCAATGCCGCATTATGCCTCGGGATCGAGCCCCGGAACAATGGCCGCTGCCTAATAAGTTGGTCATGGACGACCAACATATGCAGCCACCATCTCCTCATCATCGGAGTCACAAAGAAAATTGTAGAAAAAGAACTCGTCGATGGAGTCCATTTGTACCTTTGGGGCAAACCGTCGAACAGCTTGCGGGCGTCGTCGAAGAAGCTGGTCGGGGAAGAAATGTGTGCCTCCCCTGGACCAGGTAGCTGGTCGGCGGCGTCCCACGGGCGTGGCGGTGTCAAACGAAGGAGCTGGCCGGGGCGACTTCATGCTCGCGGCGACGTTGGTGTGGGGGGAAGCTGCGGTGGCCTGGCGGCGAGGTGGTATTGGCGGCGACGTGGGAGGTGGCGGTGTGTGGGCGCGGACTGCTGGCAGGGGCACCGAAAATGGGCGGTGGCAACGAGGGGGTAGGGTGGGCGAGGGCTTGCTGTTGATGGGGGTGGAAGAGAATGTCCTATGTGCCACCGGCTGGCGGGCCGGGGAAGGACTTGGCAGGCGTCGCGCGTGCCCGTGTCGTGTCTGCGCCGACGCAAATGAAGCTCAAATTTGGACCTGGCCTGGGTCAGCAGGCGGACGAAAAGCGAACGCGCGTCCGTTTGGGTCGTCGCGGACAGAAAAATCGGCCCAACGCACCGACTCAAACGGACGCGCGCAGACGAAATTGGTCGACGCGTTGGAGTTGCTCTAAGAGCACCCATCATTTATTCTTTATTTGTTTTGCTGCTGTTTATATGTGGAGCATTATTTACCGTGCTCTGGGTGTTCTTTTATAGACGTGTGTTTTACACAATATTTGGTGCCTATAGCCCTGTTGAAAGCTCTTTTTTAACATGGTGAACTGGCACACTTGTCAATGTAGCACATGAGCCCAATCCCTAGTGTTCAAAAAACATTATTATGTTCGTATATGTAATGTGCATCCACATTTGGATCGATGTACTTTACCCTCATAAAAAGTTTCAGAACATAATTGTAACACCCTGGATGTAATTTACCTTATATGTATCCCAACTCTTACCGTTTCCGGCACTAAGTTATTTTATTTTCCTCGGATTCAGGTTTTTGTCTCCGTGTGTTGTTGCCTTTGTTATGCCATTATGTGCATTACATTTGTATACGTGTTCGTCTCATGCATCCGAGCTTTTTCCCCGTTGTCTGTTTTGCATTCCGGCGCTCCTATCTCCTCCGGTGCCCCTTTCTACCTCTTTTCGTGTGTGGGGGCTAAACATTTCCGGATTGGACCGAGCCTTGTCATGCGGCCTTAGTTTACTACCGGTAGACCGCCTGTCAAGTTTCGTATCATTTGGACTTCGTTTGATACTCCAACGATTAACCAAGGGACCGAAAAGGCCTCGTGTGTGTTGCAGCCCAACACCCTTCCATTTTGGACCAAAACCCACCAAAACCTCTTCCATCATCTAGAGCGTTCGATCACGATCACGTGGCCGAAAACCGCACCTCATTTGGAGCATCCTAACTCCTCCCACCTCTATAAATAGGCCTCCTCCCGAAATTTTCGGATCTCTCCACCCCTAACCCTAGAAAATCCGCTCCTCCGCGCACTGGACGTGTCCGGCCCGCGCCGGACAACGTCCGCCGCCGCCCGCAGCCAACCGGGACGTGCCATGTGTCTCGGCCGGTCTCCTCCCGCCGCCGGCCCGCCGAAGCCCGGGGCGGGCCCTCCCGCGCCGCCTCCCGGGCCGCGCCCCGCGCCGCCACCCGCCTTCCAGCGCCGCCCTTCGCCGTCCTGCCGCCGACCTTGGACGCCGGCGAGCTCCGCAAGTCCGGCCGCCGCCAGCGCCAAGCCCCGCGTCGCCCGAAGCCCGCCGCCGCCAAGCGCCGCGCCGGCCCCGCGAACCTCTTCTCCGGCGAGCGCCAAGTCCGTCGACCTCGACTCCGGCCGGCCATCCTCGGGCGCCGCGCCAGCTACAGTGCCCGATCCGGATCCAGATCTGGAACCCTAACCTCGGTTGACTTTTGCCCTAACCCTAGTTTTTATTCATATTTCATCTCATCGTATCTCCGCAACCGTGGCTCCGATTTGAGCGTGTAGCATATCAAAATGTCCGTCTCAGAGAGTACATCATTTCATCTCATCACAACATTTTCATTTGAGCTCATCTTGATGCCCGAAATGCTGTTGGAAGAGGGCTATGTGATATAATTGTCAGATCTGTTTCATCAAATAGATATTTGTCATTTTTGCCATGATTAATGTGTGCATGATATGCTCCTGAGCTCTACATGAGTTTTGTTATATGCCATGCCATCTTTACAGAGGTGCTTACCATGTATTTTTGTGATATGTGTGGTGACTAGAACAAGCTTGCAAAGTAGCATACTCGGTAATGCTGTTTTCAGGGACTTAGAATTTCTCTAAGTCATTGTCCTGATTTTGTCGGTATGCCATATGTTCATGTTGTTTCCTAGTGATCCGTGCCTCTTTTAAGGATGATCGGTAAGGATGATTTGTTAATATTGTGGTGCTCTATCCATCCATGTCTTTGTTTGCAATTATGGAGCACCCTAGCTTGAGTCAATCGAGCTCTACTTTTGCTATTTCGTGAATCCTGGCAGATTGTTGACTTGTTAGCGATTTTGCTGAGGATATTCTATTGATCCGTGCAAGCTATGTTGTTGTTCTTGCCATGTCTAGCTTCTATGATATGTATTCTTGATGGGTGTATGCTTAGTTTGTCATGCCATGCTTTGTAGTGAGTGCATCGAGCTCGTGAACATGCCTACTCGTTAACAGATTTGCATGCTCCAGTTTTTCAGTAAGTCTGTAATCTGATTATGTTTTTGCCATGTTCACATGCTTGCAATTGTATTTTCTGATCCCTTTTGGATCAAGGTCACTAAGGGACTTTTGTTAAGTGCTTTGAGTATCTTCATGCCATGCCTTGCTTTCCCATGTTAAGTTCCTATAGCATATAGTTTTCATGCTCCAAAGTGTGCTACCTGATGTTAAATTCCAGACTTGTGTTAATTTCACTAAGTCTGAAACCTATTATCATTTGCACTTTTGACATGCTTGTTTGAACCTGTTAATGGATGAATTAGCCGTAGCTCAGTGTTCATATTTTGTCAAGCATCATGAGTGGATCCCTGCCATGTATTTTTTTGTCATGTTTGAGTGTTGTAGCATAATTATCTTGATGCTTTTAGATGGCTACTTGCTGATTATCGCAGACCGGTGCCATATTTGTTTTGCTTGCCATTTCCAAACCGTGCATCCGATTCCGGTGATCTTTATATCGATTTCAACCGAAATCACCTCACCTTTCCAGTGGCACTCTTTAATTTCCAAGTTGAGGCCAGGTTCAATCATTCCTTGTCAAATCTCGCATATGTATTACATACCGCATCCCGCATAGCATACCATGTTAGGATCATGTTTGTTTGAGCATTGCACGTGGTTGATTGTGTTCCTTTTGCTTGTTTGTCTTGTTTGGGTAGAGCCGGGAGACGAGTTCGCTAACGAGGAGTCCGTTGAGTTTGCTTACGAGGATCAAGTCAACTCTGACAACTTTGCAGGCAAGATGATCGTACCCTCGAAATTACTTCTATCTTTGCTTGCTAGATGCTCGCTCTTTTGCTATGCCTATGCTACGATGCCTACCACTTGCTTATCATGCCTCCTAAATTGCCATGTAAAACCTCTAACCCACCATGCCCTAGCAAACCGTTGATTGGCTATGTTACCGCTTTGCTCAGCCCCTCTTATAGCGTTGCTAGTTCAAGGTGAAGTTTGTAGATCGTTCCTTGTTGGAACATTGTTTATTGTTGGGATATCACTATTTTATCTTGTTATCTTAATGCACATGTATACTTGGTAAAGGGTGGAAGGCTTGACCTTTTGCCTAGTGTTTTGTTCCACTCTTGCCGCCCTAGTTTCCGTCATATCGGTGTTATGTTCTCGGATTTTGTGTTCCTTACGCAGTTGGGTTATAATGGGAACCCCTTGAAAGTTCGCCTTGAATAAAACTCCTCCAGCAATGCCCAACCTTGGTTTTACCATTTGCCACCTAGCCTCTTTTTCCCTTGGGTTTCCGGAGCCCGAGGGTCATCTTATTTAACCCCCCCCCCCGAGCCAGTGCTCCTCTGAGTATTGGTCCGACGGAGTAGACTGCGGGGCCACCTCGGGGCAACTTGAGGGTTGGTTTTTACTCGTAGGATGTCTCATCTGAGTGTGCCCTGAGAACGAGATATGTGTAGCTCCTATCGGGATTTGTCGGCACATTCGGGCGGTGTTGCTGGACTTGTTTTACCATTGTCGAGGATGTCTTGTAAAACCGGGATGCCGAGTCTGATCGGAATGTCTCGGGAGAAGGAATATCCTTCGTTGACCGTGAGAGCTTGTGATGTGCTAAGTTGGGACTCCCCTGCAGGGATTTGAACTTTCGAAAGCCGTGCCCGCGGTTATGGGTAGATGGGAATTTGTTAATGTCCGGTTGTAGATAACATGAAAACTTAACTTAATTAAAATGAATCAACCGCGTGTGTTACCGTGATGGTCTCTTCTCGGCGGAGTCCGGGAAGTGAACACGGTGTTGGAGTAATGCTTGACGTAGGTTGTTCTAGGATCACTTCTTGATCATAGTTCTTCGTTCGTGCTTTGCCTTCTCTTCTCGCTCTCTTTTGCGAACAGGTTAGCCACCATATATGCTAGTCGCTTGCTTCAGCTCCACATTTTACCTTGCCTTACCTATAAGCTTAAATAGTCTTGATCGCGAGGGTGCGAGATTGCTGAGTCCCCGTGACTCACAGATTACTTCCAAACCAGATGCAGAGACCGACGATACCGTTCCAGATGATGCACTTGAGCTCAAGTGGGAGTTCGACGAAGACTCTCGCCGTTACTATGTGTCTTTCCCAGATGATCAGTAGTGGTGCCCAGTTGGGGAGATCGGGGACCGTGTCGCATGTTGGGATTGATCTTTTATTTTGGTACCGTAGTCGGACCATGAGTGTATTGGATGATTGTAATGTTATTCATGTATTTGTGTAACGTGGCGAATGTAAGCCAACTATGTACCTTTTTCCCCTATTATCTATTTACATGGGTTGTTGTGAAGATTACCTTACTTGTGACATTGCTTTCAATGCGGTTATGCCTCTAAGTCGTGCTTCGACACGTAGGAGATATAGCCGCATCGAGGGCGTTACAATAATATTGATATTTGCATGTTGTACAAAAAACCAAACAGAAGCGGTCAAAAGTCATTCAAATTTGTAGAAACATAGCCGAACTTCATATTTCCGCACAGATTGCACCCAATCCATGCAAAGTCTGGGGGCCAAACTTGATGTGCATCACGAAGCAATAAAGAATGTGAACAGTAGAGGTATATGGACCAAACTTGATTATTTTATTTCATATACTATAGCATACAGTATACTCCCTCGGTTCCTAAATATAAGTCTTTCTAGAGATTTCAAACAAGTGACTACATACGGGGCAAAATGAGTAAATCTACACTCTAAAACATGTCTACATACATTCATATGTTGTAGTCCATTTGAAATGTCTAAAAAGACTTATATTTAGGAACGGAGGGAGTATTTTATTAGCGGCCTGCTAACTATCTTTTAATGATTCCCGTCATATTTTATCATGGCTGTCATGCACAAATCCCGGAAAAAGGGGGCAACAGGTGTGTGGCTTTGAGCGTAGGTGCGACTGCACCATGGTTCTATCCAACATGAGCGCCGCACAACAGTTCCGATCCAACATTTACCGTGCTGCTTAAGAGCGCATCACTGGAGTTGGAGTTGGTTGAGAACATCGTAGTTGTTGGAATTATGTGTCCTGCAACTATATTCAAATTACTAGGAATTACTAATATTCGGAATACCTCATTATGGAATTATACATGTATTTGTACATGGAATTGTTTTACATGTTTAGCATGAAAAATTATCACTTGTTGGAATGTACTTAAGTAACATATGCTTAAGGAAGCTGGTCGATTATCAGTGGAATACAATATACTATTTATACTGGAAAGACTACCCGGGTACACTGATGATTGAAAGGAGCTAGATCATATAGTTAGATTACAGCCCTAATGTTGATCTACATAATTAGAGGAATTTACACTCTATTATGGCGCGTTGCTCACAAGCATGTGCTCCGGGGACAAAACGGGTAGAATCCGTTAAACAGACAAATATGATCGTGGTTGGTAATTTGATCTGGACTCTATCTCGGAAACTAGTGGAAAAGACTAGGAATCTTATATCTGTATAAGAGGTGGACTCTTTGGAAAGACAATATAAGAAGGTCCCTACCCCCCAGCCTCAGATATGCGAATTGTGAGAGTCACTCCGAGGATAAGGAAATTTGCTCTTCATTTGTCGGTATGTCTGATGTTAATATTTGCACTATATATTTATTTGTGGCTATTTTTTTCAAATAGTTGGATTGTGGTGTTGGTTTATATACATCATTCATTGTTGGAATACCATAGCAACTTTATTGGCATGCAACAATTTCAAAGGAAAATTGATGTACTTTGGATTGGAAATTAAGCCATGAAACGCCCTTGCGGGGGAAAACTATTATTGCTATAGTACATGTTATTTAACTTCAATGAGAAGGGATTTAATTTATTGCTCCATCATGGAATCTATTGATTATGACATACTGTTTGGAAAAGGAAGAGTGAAAATATTGGTCAATGGTTAAATTAGTGCATTATGGATTTTCACACAATGATCTATCTTTCTTGATGTCCAT
Source organism: Triticum urartu (assembly GCF_056163025.1). Classification (NCBI taxonomy): domain Eukaryota; kingdom Viridiplantae; phylum Streptophyta; class Magnoliopsida; order Poales; family Poaceae; genus Triticum; species Triticum urartu. Next base: position 97,810,147 of record NC_141873.1, on the reverse strand, counting down.
TGGAAGTTGGAAAACCAAAATTATTTTTATATTTGGCGAAGATAACTCCATATGGAGGAATATCAACAATGGGAACACATGCTTGGAATCTTATTATCTACGTCATCAATGACTTGGTCACATATCTTGGAACTGGATCAAGAGGCTTATTGATTCTAGAATTTTAAACTTTAGTGGGAGGACTATGGTACATGTGAACCATATATGATTTTTTTAATACGCCTTTTTTTATTAAGGTGGGAGAAAATAAAAAGTTTCACATCATTTTTTTTCTGATATACTTATGGTATTGTTTGGACACTCCCACTAGAGGTTACATTATTTATTTCATCTCACTCTTCGATGATTACACTTTTATATGGTTATGCTTATATTTTATTATACAAGTCGGAAGGTTTTATTGTGCTGGTCACATGTTATACTGAAGTGGAAAAATCAGTTGACTAAATAATATCATAGTTTTAACAACCGATTGGTGGGGGAATTACACTTCAGGAATATATCGTTTGTTTGTAAAGAGCATGGAACTATTCACCATTGTAATATACCGCGCACTCCACAACTGAATGGAGGAATTGACTGTCTTGTATACTCCCTTGTTTCTTTGGAAAGAAGCATTGCATATTATCATCTGTTGATATCATTCTCCATCTAGCACAATCACTTGATTGGAAGGAAATCTTCTATTTTGGCATGAAATTCATAGTTATTAAAAAGCACACACCAGGAATATATATTTTTTCATGGTTATTCTAGTGGATCAAAGGGTGTTTCCTTAGTTACCTGGAAAAGGAATACTGGTGGAAAGTAGGAACACAATTATTTTTGTGAATAATGGTGGAATTGTTGACAATCATACTAGAATATAATCTTGACCCCAAGGAAACTACAAGTGACACTCCCATCATGACATGGTTAGGATAAGTGGGAGGAATAAGCTTGGAATATCATGTCTGGATAATTGTTATGTTTTGTTGGCGGATTTCACTCTAAATTTTAGAGGAATCACTGAATTCTCTTAAAGTTTTTTTATCAATGTCAACTATGGGTGGAAGAATTGCGGGAAGGAATAAACTCAAATGAGGAAGAGCATAGTTTGGGAACTTGATATCATACCAAAAAAACCGCAAGCCTAATGTCTGGAAATGATATATTTTTTTGTAAGGATATTTGGCTAACTGGAATATTATAATATCACTCTTGTTATTCAACTATTCACACAGAGGGAAATATACTTTGTGGAAACTCTCTCTCCTGGAATTTTGAGAAAGAGGAACCAAAGACATGGTTTGCTATTTGAGTATATTAATGTATGGTCTTATAACAAGCTTCACATCAATGGAATAGCACGTCATATGGTTTTTTAAATGAAGCAAGGCGGTCATTTACAAACGTAAGTGTAAAGTATTTTGCATTATTATTGTATATGTTAATATTGTTTTGTTGTTTGCAATGTTTAAGTCACATTAATGGAAGTGAAAGCTTGGTCATCTTTTAACTTTCATATGAAAGGAACATTTGAATCATCCTATGTTTTACGAGTGGAAATACATAGAAAATATTTTGAAGTGTTTCTCTATGGAAAATTGCAAATCTATTAAAATACCTTTGATAAAGGGAATCATACTCAGTGAGGAATTATATTTGAACTCTCAAGGAAAATAGAATAATAAATGGTATTGGAATTCGTATGTATCTTCATTATATTATCATACCTTAGCTACCCGAATTTATGATGCATTCAAGCAGTGAAATGAAAGACGAGCAGCTAAGGGAATCTCACACATCATATAAGACTGTGGAAAGTGCATCACAACCTGTCACTTATTCTGAAATTTATATTAAAGGTAAACACGTTGAGGAAGCTATTACTCTAGCTACAAGATGAGAAATAAGTCCAGGTACGCATATTCATTTTTTTATATAGTACTAATATGGTGCAGGTTCACTGACGGAAGTCAGGAATTTATTTCAAAACATGGTTAATTGTGGAACTTCATTTACTGATTGGATTTGATATTTATGTGGTATTGAAAATTTATTCAATGTGGTTATCTTATACTTGACTCAATGTGGAATTAATCATATTATTATATATGTGATGGAAAATAATTGATGCGGAATTTCATGTGAGGAAACAAAATACTCAAGGTGCCTACAACGATGGAATTACACGAGGAAATAATACTCGAGATCCCGAGGACAGTTATGCTGGAATAATTAGGCGAAAACTTAAGGTCTCTCTGTGTCACAGCAAGGAAACATATTGAAGGGAAGTATCACCATATTTATATTTTTCTGGGTTTTTGCTACCTCTTGAGCACTGCGTTGGATTTCCCCGAAGAGGAAGGGATGATGCAGCAAAGTAGCGTAAGTATTTCCCTCAGTTTTTGAGAACCAAGGTATCAATCCAGTAGGAGGCTATGCTCGAGTCCCTCGTACCTACACAAAAACAATAGCTCAACGCAACCAATGCGCTTAGGGGTTGTCAATCCCTTCACAGTCACTTACGAAAGTGAGATCTGATAGAGATGATAAATAATATTTTTTTGGTATTTTTGGTATAGAGATGGAAAGTAAATAAAGTAAAAGCAAAGTAAAAGCGAAGCAATAATAAAGTGATGGAGATTGATATGATGAGAAAGAGTCCCGGGGGTCATAGGTTTCACTAGTGGCTTCTCTCAAGAGCATAAGTATTCTACGGTGGGTGAACAAACTACTATTGAGCAATTGGCAGAATTGAGCATAGTTATGAGAATATCTAGGTATGATCATGTATATAGGCATCACGTCCGAGACAAGTAGACCGAAACGATTCTGCATCTACTACTATTACTCCACTCATCGACCACTATGCAGCATGCATCTAGAGTATTAAGTTAAAAACAGAGTAACGCCTTAAGCAAGATGACATGAAGTAGAGGGATAGTTTTATGCAATATGATAAAAAACCCATCTTGTTATCCTCGATGGCAACGATACAATACGTGCCTTGCTGCCCCTTCTGTCACTGGGAAAGGACACCACAGGATCGAACCCAAAGCTAAGCACTTCTCCCATGGCAAGAACAACCAATCTAGTAGGCCAAACTAAACTGATAATACGAAGAGACTTGCAAAGATAACCAATCATACATAAAAGAATTCAGAGAAGATTCAAATATTATTTAGATAGACTTGATCATAAACCCACAATTCATTGGTCTCAACAAACACACCGCAAAAAGAAGATTACATCGAATAGATCTCCACGAGAGAGGGGGAGAACATTGTATTGAGATCCAAAAAGAGAGAAGAAGCCATCTAGCTACTAGCTATGGACCCATAGGTCTGAAGTAAACTACTCACACTTCATCGGAGGGGCTTGGATGATGATGTAGAAGCCCTCCGTGATCGATGCCTCCTCCGGCGGAGCTCCAGAACAGGCCCCAAGATGGAATCTCGTGGATACAGAAAGTTGCGGCGGTGGAATTAGGTTTTTGGCTCCGTCCCTGATCGTTTGGGGGTACGTGGATATATATATAGGAGGAAGAAGTACGTCGGTGGAGCTTCGAGGGGCCCACGAGGCAGGGGGCGCGCCCTAGGAGGGGGGAGCCCCTACCCTCGTGACCACCTCGTGGCTTTCTTGACGGAGGGTCCAAGTCTCCTGGATCTTATCTGATGAGAAAATCACGTTTCTGAAGATTTCATTCCGTCTGGACTCCGTTTGATATTCCTTTTCTTCGAAACCCTAAAACAGGCAAAAACAACTATTCTGGACTGGGCCTCCGGTTAATAGGTTAGTCCCAAAAATAATATAAAAGTGGATAATAAAGCCCAATAATGTCTAAAACAGTAGATAATATAGCATGGAGCAATAAAAAATTATAGATACGTTGGAGACGTATCAGTTTTCAACATTGTGTTAATATGATTGTTGATCCCTTGACTAAGCCTCTTAGTCAGGAGGTATTTGGCAAGCATGTTAAGGCTATGGGTTTACGAATATTTGAATGGTCGTTTGGGACAAGTGGGAGATGTTGGAATTATGTGTCCTGCAACTATATTCAAATTACTAGAAATTACTAATATTCGGAATACCTCATTATGGAATTATACATGTATTTGTACATGGAATTGTTTTACATGTTTAGCATGAAAAAATATCACTTGTTGGAATGTACTTAAGTAACATATGCTTAAGGAAGCTGGTCAATTATCAGTGGAATACAATATACTATTTATATTGAAAAGACTACCTGGGTACACTGATAATTGGAAGGAGCTAGATCATATAGTTAGATTACAACCCTAATGTTGATCTACATAATTAAAGGAATTTACACTCTATTATGGCGCGTTGCTCACAAGCGCGTGCTCCGGGACAAAACGGGTAGAATCCGTTAAACAGACAAATATGATCGTGGTTGGTAATTTGATCTGGACTCTATCTTGAAAACTAGTGGAAAAGACTAGAAATCTTATATCTGTATAAGAGGTGGACTCTTTGGAAAGACAGTATAAGAAGGTCCCTACCCAGCCTCAGATATGAGAATTGTGAGCGGCACCACGGATAAGCGCAGAGAAATTAGAGGGTAGACCGCAAACCCTAAATTTCTAACAGTAGTGTTCGAATGGAAGAATGAGTCGGATTTGTAAGGTAGGCCATAGCGTGCATTAAAAACAATAAGGTGCGCATCAAAGACGATCCCTCGCGCTAGACAGGTCATCACAGGTACGACAAAAAAAACGCAGTAGCGATTGGGTGTGAGAGAGGGGGGAAAAGGACTCCTCCCACGCGCCCCGACTCCTTCCACGCGATCCGAGGTGTGCGGGCGCGGAGGCGTGCTTCCCCGGCGGCAGCAGCAACCTACAAGCAAAGGGCGACGGCGGCGGCGCTTGATTCAATCTGCAGGAGAGAGAGAAGATGAGAAGGAGAAGAAGGAAGGAGAGGAGGGAGAAAGAGAGAGGAAATAGGAGAGGGAGGCGGCGTCTAATGGGAGAGGGTCAGTGCGGTGGTGCGGCGTGCGGTGGCCTCAGCGGGTGGGTGACGCCAGACAGCTCCTGTGCCTTAATCCTCTCCTTGCCGGCACAACAAGAGTAGGAGCAAGGATGCCGAGGTAGTTCAGGTTTGCCTCCACCTCACCCCCCTCCACGTCTCTGAGTTAGTTTAGTTATCATTTGCCTTTTCTGGCAAAAAAATGGATGTATGAAATCCGAGATCTGGACCTCATGTTCACTGATTTTGGACCCAAGTTTTGTTGAGAGAGCCGCTAGTGGTTTCTTTGGTCCGGGACCTCAGGTTACAAATAGCAGGGATGTGCGGCAGATACCTATCACACTAATTATCTTCAAATTGGAAGTTCTGGTCAGTGCAGGGTATTATCACCTCATGCCATTGTCCATTGTACTCTTATAGTTCAGATTTCACTTCTAATGCCCTTCGTGTGGAGCTACTTTTCTGTCGATTTTCATATTTCCTGATTAGCACATATGCCATGACACATCTTTTACTACCGCAGGTCGTTAGATTTAGTTTGTCTGAAGTATCATAGAATCTTGTCCCTTCTTAATCTAGATGACTGATGCTTTTTTACACGCTTGTTTCCCTTAAATCTGATCTTTGGATTCATTTCACCAAAAGCAATTAGCGTCTGTTGATGTAAGCATCCGACAGCTCGCACCGATGACTGTCTTTGGAAGATTTTATAGAATATTGCTAAATCTCTATGTTATATGTGTCTAATGGTGATATTGCTAAATCTCTATGTTATATGTGTCTAATGGTGGCTTCTGTTATACAATGAGCAGTATGTGGTCTGATATTTCAAGACTGGAAGCCAAGATCAAAATAATGGATGTCCAATATTTGCAGCAAAAGATCAAGAGTTGGCCACTTTGACCCGAACGGTTTGTTCTCGTGTCAACTCTGTTTGGATCCTTACCACTTTTGAAACTCTAACCCCTAATCCCACCGCAATCAGCAGGAGCCCAAAAACACTGCCGGCTTCTGAAATGTATACCATCTTCGAGGGAGTACGAAAGTTAGTCTCTGTTGCTTCTGGTATGTCCTATGTTGATTTAGGCATTACAGAAGTCTATTGGGAAACACCTCGGATTATTAGTATGGTGTGCTTTTAGTGTATGATTCTCAATGCTAATGGTGTGTATCCTTCAAACAATTGCTAGGTATCAATTTACTATATTACTGCAAAGAATGACGATGAGGTTGAGTTCATCCTCTTAGAGAAGATGTATGCTTTAGCAACTCTTTTCCAGATCGCAATTCTACAAAAACATAAAGTCTTGTGGATGTGCAGGCCGACCGCGGACGCTTTGTGCTCTCCACCGGCCATGGATGCATGCTCCAGTACGCTCCACTCCAACTCGCCGGATACCAAGGCATTACGGTGAGCTCTCAGACATTTTGGTTGTTGATTATCAGAGGAACTCCGTACTTGTGCTATGCCAAACTCTATGTGTGCCATGTCAAAAGTCTCAACTCTGAAGTTATTTCATATCACACAAACAACATACTGTTTGACTATTTTTTTAATCAAATTTTTCATAGGAGGTTCAAACCTTGCTTCACGGGTAACATAAAAGTTGAAATTTTAGCTGTAAATTCATGACTGAAATAGATTACCGTAATCTGCAATAACAACATCTCAGTGTACATGTTGATGATGAATTCCGAAGTAAATTCGAAACTCTATATTTGTGCTATGTCGAATTCTGAGTATGTAGGTATGAATAATATAGACGATTGTTTAAGCTATTGGAAAATCATGTTTTGAGCCACCACCAATTAGCCTAGCATGCCTCTGTTTTGGTAGTTAATTGATGCACTGAATTAGCCTACTAAGTACTAACTAATGCATGTGTCTGTTTTCTTTCCTGTGTGGAGTGGGATTATTTTGGGTTATTCTTAATTTGTGATAGGATGTTTGCTCTGAGTTCCTACTATATGCATTTGTTGGATGTCCTGCACATCTAGGCATTTTATTGTTCTATTGCTTTTGCTCTGTGTAGGGATGGGTTAGGGTTTGCTGCTGGATCCAGCGTTTTTCTGTTGATGGTTGTCGTCTGCTCGTGCTCTCTATTGTCGGACTGCTGGGATCTGCCGTTGTTGTGGTTGGCTCGACAATTATGATTTTTGTCGATGGTCCCATTGCAGGTGCTTTTCTTTTCTCATTCCTTTATTTATGCCTTTCCATATACACATTCAAATTTAATGTCGTTGTTGTGGCATGGGTTGTGGCTTACTAAGTCTAATATTTGTTGGGCTTTCCTTTTTGTGTGTGGAGTTGGTCAGTTCATTTGAAGCAAAAGAAAGGCATGCAGACTTGGATATCCGATTAAAAGGTCAGTGTAGAATCCTATCTTACAATTCCTACGGGCGCTATCTCTTTATTGACAAAGTAAATGTTTGGTCAGGTATACATTCATAGAGTTCAGGAGCGGAATGATGTGCCACCTACAGGAAGAAACTGTAGTCAAGAAGAACGTGATCATTTGAGAAGTACGATAAGGTACATGTCATCTTGTAAGAACAAGTAGTTAGTTCTAATAAGAAAGGGGAAAGAGCTATTAGAAAAACATGGAACTAAGTCGGCTCATTTTGTTTAGGTACATAACGTTCAGCCTGAAATGGTGTTGGTGCTTTGTGAAAAGTTTGGCCACTTGAACCTGACATTTTCTATTGGAGAGCAGATCAGTTCTAATGTAAGTGTTGTAGTGTTGTAAAGTCATAAATATCTTCTAGAAATATTCAGCTTGTTTCGTATCATGTAGTATTTTCTGATTTATGGTTGTTTGTAGAGTCTGTTATAGGCTGCATTGTTCTTGTCCTACACTTCCCTTTCCAATCATTGTAATATTTGCATGGCTCAATTATTTAGACAGAGGTACCCTTGTAATATGAGCTCTGCTAAACATTTGAACCTTGAATGAATTGCTGACACTGATAATCTTCAGGGCGTAATTTTGATCGCAATGACATTGATGGCGCCGAGAGGAGGCAAAGCGGCAAGACGTGTTTTGCCGTGCTGGGTCGAACGCCGGCCAGAACATGTCACCGACATGTGCTGGGTTGCTGGTCGATTTCTTGCTTTGCTTACAGTTCACCAGCGGATTATGGGTAAGAATGGACTAAAGAAGGATGATGTTGGAGATCTGAAAATAATTTTTGGTGAGTGTTTTGCTTGGATCTATGCGCACTACAATCATTCCGAAAAAATATGCACACTCCTTAAAACTTTAGGTTCATAGTACTTGACTAATCTAAATGTGAGGCATTGTACAATTATGAATGTTAGTGATGGTGGATATTTAGTCTTCATGTTATGTTCATCTTCCTTTGGTGTTTAGGTACTTTTTTGTGTAAGAATTGCTAAAAAGGATTATTAGAAGTATCAGCAATATATTTGTGAGTGACATTTCACTTTTACGAACAAATGTACTCTGCTTCTTCGAAGTGAAAATAGTAATTTTCTTGAGAAGATAGTGTCTCATTTCTCTACTGAGAGTGATACTGTGACATGAAATAAGGTATTTCTATTTCTTCTTGTTTTTTATGATGACCTTGATCAGCCGTCCTTTATTTTGGGAACTTCAAACTTGAATGTTCTTATGTTGTCTTTTGAGGATGTAAACTTAGCTGGAGTTAAAATCAGGTTGCCAAATGTAAGTCTGATGTATGAAAAACAATCATAGTATTGAGTATGGAAGTCTGGAGTCTCTTGGGTAACAAAAAATCATGAGATGGTAAAAGAAAATATAAATGCTCCATGATGTTAAAATATCTAATTCATTTTATTCTAAAACTCAGTTGAGCAACAGAGTTCATCCAAACAGAGCATTTTGCGACTATATGAAATATTTGCATGGTGGTGCTTTATCCTGACTTGCAAGAGTAACAACCGAAAATTCCTTATTTCACTGATGTTATAGTTGGCAGTCCGGTGATTCCAGTTTATCTCTGGTTTCATGTTGGAAATGGATTGGAAGTTTCAGTCTGTCAGTACTGATGCTCCTTCTTCCATTCATTAGTTGGAATTTTGGTTAGGGAAGGAAGGATAAAATATTATCCAAAACAAACCCAAGTGAGTTTATTGAATGCTAACCTTACAATTCATAACTATATCAAGAAGTCTTTACACTTCCACTTTAATCCCTTTTTGGGTCACAAGCATGCTTACCAATGTTCATGAAAATGTTAAAGCCTAAAGCACACTATGACTCTGCTATCTTCGCATAATAATTTAATTTTGCTTTTGATCATATATCACTACAGGTTGTTGGAAAATCAAAAATCTACACGGGAAGACCTCGGCAAATACTTTCAGCAACAAAGAAACAAAGTTGACCACCCCGTCATCACAGTGAGCAAGCTGACATCCTGCTCTGCTTCTTGATGCGGTTCGGCATGATGGCGGCGCAGATAAAGGCCTTCTTCGACTCCAACGGTGGCCTCTGGCAGTACCAGAGCATCTCGGGCAATCCCACGGGCATCTTCTTTGCCATGGGCACCCAGGGCAGGCAAGCGAAGACTCAGACCATCGCCACCCGTCGTCTACATTGATGCTGGCGAGAGAAAAAATACAAGGAGCTACACAACCAAATTGGATCCCCATCAACATCAGGTACAACCTTGGACTAGGGGATACTATGAAGAGATCTTAGTCAAATAATTTATGAGTGACTGCTACTGTTTACTTGATGTTTGGTTCAGAAAAATAGGACCTAGCTTGTTAACCATCGATTTGTTTCAGGGTTAATTTGTATTCTTAGCATATTCCCATGTTAGAGAAAATATTCACTATAATTAAGTGACTGCTATCCCTTAGTTTGAACCAGTTGTCGTGTCTCTGCGATCAGTCATCTACCCTGTAAAACTGTTGCTTCTCTATTTATACATCCTATTAATATCTATAAAACCCATATGCGTGCTCTTGTTTTTGAATGTGCACTGTTCCTACTACAATTCTATTGCCATGTCTTATATTTTTAACCAGCAACATGGACATGTCACTCATCTGTACTACATGTCTTCTCGCTAAAATAAGTTCAGTAAGACTACCATGCACATGTCGTACCCACAGCGCCAAAAAGCAATAACAAGTACAATAGCCTAATTAGTAGCACAGCTTACCCACAGAGTGTTTAGATACAAACATTCCAACACACGTAGCCATCTGTGTGAGTTTGTATGGGTCATAGATCAGTTTCTCGAAGAACAAATACCGGACGCATTATCTTTAGACAAGTACAAACTTTTTCCTTTGCCTTTGAGATTCTGTTGTGGAATTTATGGGTTCCAAAAATTGTGTTTACTCTGAAAAATTGTGATAACACGGTATGGATAGGCTGGTTAGGATTTGCAATTGCAGCGGAGGTTCTCTTTTGCACTATATAAATGCATGAATATGTTCTTTCTGGAAATCTAGCACAACTTTTCTTGATTTATTCTTTGTTCAGAATTCACCAAATACAGTTCACTTGGGATGAAAGCTCATTCAATAATGAACCTATATAAATGCATGAATATGTTCTTTTTGAAAGTTCAGCACACCTTATCTTGATTTATAACAGCTCATTTCAACTTGTTAAAACTTAAGAGTCACACAATATAGTTTACTTGGGATGAGAACTCATTTCATTTACAGGACAAACATTGAAGACATCAAAGAAAGGATATCAAAGGAGAAGGAGGTATTCCGAAAAAAGGAGAAGGAAGGCCTGGTCTGCTTTATGAATGGACACTCTTCCTGCTACAAATGTGGCCAACATGATCAATTCAGATATAGAAATTATGCCACCAATTCATGGTTGTGCACTGAATAGATGTTCCTCTACTTGTAATAAACATATTTTCCTTTGTTTATGCATTAATGGATATGATATAATTAGCGGTCCAATTGTCATTTCAGTATCATATATGAACTATCATCACTGACTATAAACAATCAGCCGTACTAAAATATACTAATATTCACGTACATGTTAGAGCACCAAAAGCAACGAAAGGGGCGCCTACAAGTTGGCACCGCCCAAAACTCCTTTCAGGCGGCGCGCCATGGGCATGCCCCAACCGCTAGTATATGTTCCGACGTGTTGGCATCCTCTATGTTGTGGAGTTAATCACCGTATACTTTGGACAATGTATTCGTCTGTGTAGCCGGCGACTTGTTCGAGCACATACGCGGGTCTCCCATCCAAATCATCAGTCATCAAGAGCAAGCCTCGTGTCAACTAAATCCCGTCTCCGGTTAGAGCCCAATGGAGTCAGCAGCGCGAGGAGCAGAGGATCACGTCGAGAATGGCTTTGACGCGCCGGCGAGCGGGAGCGGGAGGAGGAGGGGGCGGGACGAGTTCGAGCGCCCGCCTGAGTGGGACGCGCTGGACGCCCGGCTCGACGAGCAGGAGAGGCTCGACAGAGAGCAGGACGAAAGAAGGGACCCGGCGTCGCTGCCGGCCATGCTGGCCCTTCCCTTGGCGAAGGCGGGCGAGACGAGAGAACATCTCTGCCTCATCTGCTTCGACGACTTCGTGCCCGGCTGCTACAAGAAGATCAGGACGATGGACTGCACTCACTCCTTCCACCAACGCTGCATCTTCGACTGGCTTCTGATTGACCGACGGTGCCCGCTTTGCCGCTTCGCCATGGCCTCGGAGAAGGAACGTCTCCTGGAAGAGGAACAACAAGAACGCCTCCATGGCCAAGGAGCTGCCGCGGCCCCGGCCGAAGATGTTGAATTTAATTTTTCGAGCCATGAAGATGTTGATATTGATGTTGGAACCAACTCCTCCTGATCTTCCATTTGCATCTCTTCCGGGTCAGCGGTCACTACGACGGTGCAAGATCAGAGGCCGGGATGTATACCTTGGTTTACGGGAAGGAGTTGCTCTTTTTAGAGCATTACTAGTAGAGCCCTTAAACTCTCAAACCCTTAAAAATAACTGTTTCTTTTACAGTTTTCGTTAAAAAAAAACTGTAGACTAGAACCCCTTAACTCTCAAATCCTCAAATTTTTTTTAAAGGTCCAACCCTCAAACCCTCTCTCAATCCTTAAAAGTAAGGGTTGGGGAGCAAAACCTACCCCAACCCTCATTTGGCGGTTATCCTCGCGCGGGAGGGAAAAATCCTCCCAACTTCCGCGCCCACGCCCGCGACCGCCGGCGGCCGCCCCGTTGACTTCCCGCACGCAACGACAACGTCGTTCATGGGGAATATTTCGTTATAAGGGTTAGTTTGAGGGTTCTAATCTTTGCCCCTATTTTTCAACCCGTAAAAATGCAAAAAAGATCATTTTTAGACCCTTAAAACGCTAGTGAGGATTTGAAGGTTTGAGAATTCTACTAGTAATGCTCTTAGTCTTTCTAAATTCGAGAGCACATGCTGGATATTCGTGCTTGGCCGCGCCAGGAACATGTAGGCATGACTGGTGTTGGTGAACAGTGTGGTTCCGTGGAGGCAGCCTGTTTGATCAGGGTCAAGGTCACGCTATTATATCAGAGTTAATTAATAGACAAATTTATCTATTTTTTGCTGAATATTTTTCTGTCTGGAGATGTGTAAAAGGTGCAACTATGAAGCATACGCATGTGTTCCGCAAAACAAATCAACGGTGATGGTCCAATCGGATTCTTCAAATGCATTGGCAACTCTTACGATGACACACTATCCTGATCAGCCTATGTTCATCTTGACGCTGAGACTAAAACTCACTTGGATGTTAGGGAGTTTGTTCCTTGTAAAATTGGTAGAGAGCAGAATATGGTAGCACATCTCTTGACACATTATAGCCGTACCGAGTGTTGCGGTATGGTTGAACTCGAATCCTCCATATTGTGAGGAGCAATTGGCTTAGGATTGTAACCCTATAATTTTGAAACAAAACTCCTTTTCACCCCGCAATTTGTTTTTGATGGTGTGCAAAGATATGTAAACACGACCCCATGATTTGAACCAAACCGTACACACACAACCTTGTACAAATGTGTATTTTATTTCCAGCATTTTTAGTAAAATGGTCATGTTTAGAAATTAATCAAACAATATTCAAAGGGATACAAAGAGGGTCATGTGGAGAAATGAGCCACAAGTGGCGACACTGAGGAAGCAAAACAGAAAATTCCACAAGGTCATGTGCACCCTGATTTGAAGCTTGGCCTTTGAACAAAAAATCACAACTAATAAAGCTTGCTCTCATTCTATCTATCTCTTTCACAATTGTGATATGAGGCTATCTAAACCTTTTTTTATGTCGTCCACAGTCGATCGGTTTACAGCTAGTGCCAAGGCCGCGTGGCATGCTATGGCTTCAAGAACTGTTGGATTATTGACTCCGGGTAGAACAATTGTTGAAGACCCGAAGTAATTACTTTGTTCATCTCCGCACACTGCTGCAACTGCACCGACACGCCCGCCGTGAGACAGTCCGCCACCTACATGGATATTTACGTGGCCGTTCGGAGAAGGCTTCCGAGTATTTAGTGTGGTGATCGCATGTGCGCGTCTCCTTGGTATGACAGTACCGGTAGTTCTTTTCAGGCCATCCAACTCGATGATGAAATTTTCTATAAAGAGGTGTGTCAACATCGGGCTTTGGAATATTGCCTCATGTATTGCTTTTCTTCGTGTGGTCGACACCGCCCAAACAGTGATGACCATCTTCATGAAATCCACACATGATAACGCTTCCATCATGTTAAAGATCCAATGTTTCACATTGGGTTTGTGAGACTCAATAATATGACTAGTCAATTCTTCATCGCCTAAAGCCCAAACACACGCTCAAAGCAGTGCAATTAATCAATGAATGCCTCCAAGAATCAACACCTCCACGGATCTGGCAAACATGTGTGGCTACATCTTCCTATGGTGACGCGCATCCTCCAATCTTGCCAACTTCTCATGGAAGGTTTTGATTACCGGGAACCTGGGTGTTCCATGGAGATGTCCATCATCTTTCCTCTGTCGCACCATTAGAAGCAACCCTTCTCTAATCTAACAAGCCCTCCCTGTTGTTTCTTATGTTAACCAAAATGCGGTAAGCCAACTTGACAGAAAATTGTCTTTTCTTTTCAAATTGCCAAGCCCAAAAAATCTGCCATTGAGGTTGTACAAAGGGATATGTTCTTTATTGCTTGAGCGTTAGAGGGAAGAAAATATTTCTACAACTTATCATCTCTCCATGGCGTCAAAGTGCTATCAATCAGATTGTTGGAAAATGTAGGATGGTAGCTGGCCAGGCAAGCAACTAGTCTCATCGATGCGTCTTTCGGGATCCATTTTTCAGTCCAAACCTGTGTGGTTGCGCCATCGTCAATGCGCCTAATGATGCTCTATGAGAGTACATCTCTTCTCTCCAAGATGAACCTCCATACTTGAGACGGGTGTGATCCTAGTTCGACATTAAGAATACCATTGCTTTAATAAATAGACGGCCTTGAGAAACTGTGCACAAAGTGAGTCAGGCACCGCAAGAAAGCGCCAAGATTTCCGAGCCAACAACGCTAGGTTGAAGAGCTCGAGGTCCCTGAATCCCTAGCTGCCACACTGTTGGAAATATGCCCTAGAGGCAATAATAAATTGGTTATTATTATATTTCCTTGTTCATGATAATCGTTTATTATCCATGCTATAATTGTATTGATAGGAAACTCAGATACATGTGTGGATACATAGACAACACCATGTCCCTAGTACGCCTCTAGTTGACTAGCTCGTTGATCAATAGATGGTTACGATTTCCTAACCATGGACATTGGATGTCGTTGATAACGGGATCACATCATTAGGAGAATGATGTGATGGACAAGACCCAATCCCAAGCATAGCACTAGATCGTGTAGTTCATATGCTATAGCTTTTCTAATGTCAAGTATCATTTCCTTAGACCATGAGATTGTGCAACTCCCGGATACCGTAGGAATGCTTTGGGTGTATCAAACGTCACAACGTAACTGGGTGACTATAAAGGTGCACTACAGGTATCTCTGAAAGTGTCTGTTGGGTTGGCACGAATCGAGACTGGGATTTGTCACTCCGTGTAAGCGGAGAGGTATCTCTGGGCCCACTCGGTAGGACATCATCATATGCGCAATGTGACCAAGGAGTTGATCACGGGATGATGTGTTACGGAACGAGTAAAGAGACTTGCCGGTAACGAGATTGAACTAGGTATTGGATTCCGACGATCGAATCTCGGGCAAGTAACATACCGCTAGACAAAGGGAATTGTATACGGGATTGATTAAGTCCTTGACATCGTGGTTTATCCGATGAGATCATCATGGAACACGTGGGAGCCAACATGGGTATCCAGATCCCGCTATTGGTTATTGACCGGAGAACATCTCGGTCATGTCTGCATGTCTCCCGAACCCGTAGGGTCTACACACTTAAGGTTCGATGACGCTAGGGTTATAAATGAAGTTTGTATGTGGTTACCGAATGTTGTTCGGAGTCCCGGATGAGATCCCGGACGTCACGAGGAGTTCCGGAATGGTCCGGAGGTAAAGATTTATATATAGGAAGTCCTGTTTCGGCCATCGGGACAAGTTTCGGGGTCATCGGTATTGTACCGGGACCACCGGAAGGGTCCCGGGGGCCCACCGGGTGGGGCCACCTACCCCGGGGGCCACATGGGCTGTAAGGGGTGCGCCTTGGCCTACATGGGCCAAGGGCACCAGCTCCAAGAGGCCCATGCGCCTGGGGAAACCCTAAAGGAAGAGTCCCAGCAGGGGAAGGCACCTCCTAGGTGCCTTGGGGGGGGGGGGAGGACTCCTCCCCTGGCCGCCGCCCCCTTGGAGATTGGATCTCCTAGGGGCTGGCGCACCCCCCCTTGGGATCCCTATATATAGTGGGGTAGGAGGGCCTCTCAAACACACCTTTTGCCTTTGGTGCAGCCCCTCCCTCTCTCCCAAGTTCTTCTCCTCTTCTGCGATGCTTGGCGAAGCCCTGCAGGATTGCCACGCTCCTCCATCACCACCACGCCGTTGTGCTGCTGCTGGATGAAGTCTTCCTCAACCTCTCCCTCTATCCTTGCTGGATCAAGGCATGGGAGACGTCACCGGGCTGTACGTGTGTTGAACGCGGAGGTGCTGTCCGTTCAGCACTAGGATCATCGGTGATTTGAATCACGACGAGTACGACTCCATCAACCCCGTTCACTTGAACGCTTCCGCTTAGCGATCTACAAGGGTATGTAGATGCACTCTCCTTCCCCTCGTTGCTGGTCTCTCCATAGATAGATCTTAGTGACACGTAGGAAAATTTTGAATTTCTGCTACGTTCCCCAATAGTGGTATCAGAGCTAGGTCTATGCGTAGTTACTATGCACGAGTAGAACACAAAGTAGTTGTGGGCATTGATTTTGTTCAATATGTTTACCGTTACTAGTCCTATCTTGATTCGGCGGCATCGTGGGATGAAGCGGCCCGGACCAACCTTACACGTACTCTTACGTGAGACCGGTTCCACCGACAAACATGCAGTAGTTGCATAAGGTGGCTGGCGGGTGTCTGTCTCTCCCACTTTAGTCGGATCGGATTCGATGAAAAGGGTCCTTATGAAGGGTAAATAGCAATTGGCATATCACGTTGTGGTTTTGCGTAGGTAAGAAACGTTCTTGCTAGAAACCCATAGCAGCCACGTAAAACATGCAAACAACAATTAGAGGACGTCTAACTTGTTTTTGCAGGGTATGCTATGTGATGTGATATGGCCAAAGGATGTGATGAATGATATATATGATGTATGAGATTGATCATGTTCTTGTAAAGGGAATCACGACTTGCATGTCGATGACGAGACAACTTCAAGAAGACACGATGATGGAGATCATGATGATGGAGATCATGGTGTCATACCGGTGACAAGATGATCATGGAGCCCCAAGATGGAGATCAAAGGAGCTATATGATATTGGCCATATCATATCACTATTATTTGATTGCATATGATGTTTATCATATTTATACATCTTATTTGCTTAGAACGACAGTAGTAAATAAGATGATCCCTTACAAAAATTTCAAGAAGTGTTCTCCCCTAACTGTGCACCGTTGCTACAGTTCGTCGTTTCTAAGCACGCCGTGATGATCGGGTGTGATGGATCCTTACGTTCACATACAACGGGTGTAAGACAGTTTTACACATGCAAAACACTTAGGGTTAACTTGACGAGCCTAGCATGTGCATAGACATGGCCTCGGAACACAGAAGACCGAAAGGTCGAGCATGAGTCGTATGGTAGATACGATCAACATGAAGATGTTCACCGATGATGACTAGTCCGTCTCACGTGATGATCGGACACGGCCTAGTTGACTCGGATCATGTAATCACTTAGATGACTAGAGGGATGTCTATCTGAGTGGGAGTTCATAAGATGAACTTAATTATCCTGAACATAGTCAAAAGGATTTTGCAAATTATGTCGTAGCTCATGCTATAGTTCTACTGTTTAGATATGTTCCTAGAGAAAAATTAGTTGAAAGTTGATAGTAGCAATTATGCGGACTAGGTCCGTAAACGAGGATTGTCCTCATTGCTTCATAGAAGACTTATGTCCTTAATGCACCACTCAGTGTGCTGAATCTCGAACGTTGTCTGTGGATGTTGTGAACATCTGACATACACATTTTGATAACTACGTGATAGTTCAGTTAAACGGTTTAGAGTTGAGGCACCAAAGATGTTTTTGAAACATCACGAAACATATGAGATGTTTTGAGGGCTGAAATTGGGATTTCAGGCTCGTGCCCACGTCAAGAGGTATAAGACCTCCGACGATTTTCTTAGCCTGCAAACTAAGGGAGAAAAGCTCAATTGTTGAGCTTGTGCTCAGATTGTCTGAGTACAACAATCGCTTGAATCGAGTGGGAGTTGATCTTCCAGATGAAATAGTGATGGTTCTCCGAAGTCATTACCACCAAGCTGCTTGAGCTTCGTGATGAACTATAACATATCAGGGACATATATGATGATCCTTGAGATATTCGCGATGTTTGACACCGCGAAAGTAGAAATCAAGAAGGAGCATCAATTGTTGATGGTTAGTGAAACCACTAGTTTCAAGAAGGGCAAGGGCAAGAAGGGATACTTCATGACACGGCAATTCAGCTGCTGCTCTAGTGAAGAAACCCAAGGTTGAACCCAAACCCGAGACTAAGTGCTTCTGTAATAAGGGGAACAACCACTGGAGCAGAATTACCCTAGATACTTGGTAGATTAGAAGGCTGGCAAGGTCGATAGAAGTATATTGGATATACATTGTGTTGATGTGTACTTTACTAGTACTCCTAGTAGCACCAGGGTATTAGATACCGGTTCGGTTGCTAAGTCTCGAAATAAAAGCTACGGAATAAACGGAGACTAGCTAAAGGTGAGCTGACGATATGTGTTGGAAGTGTTATCAATGTTGATATGATCAAGCATCGCACGCTCCCTCTACCATCGAGATTGGTGTTTGCGTTGAGCATAGACATGATTGGATTATGTCTATCGCAATACAGTTATTCATTTAAGGAGAATAATGGTTACTCTGTTTATTTGAATAATACCTTCAATGGTCTTACACCTAAAATGAATGGTTTATTGAATCTCGATCGTAGTGATACACATGTTCATGCCAAAAGATAGTAATGATAGTACCACCTACTTGTGGCACTGCCACGTAAGTCATATCGGTATAAAACGCATGAGGAAGCTCCATGTTGATGGATCTTTGGGCTCACTCAATTTTGAAAAGTTTGAGACATGCGAACCATGTCTATTGGTGTATATGCATGAAGAAACTCCATGCAAATGGACCGTTTGGACTCACTTGATTTTGAATCACTTGAGACATGCAAATCATACCACATGGGCAAGATGACTGAAAGCCTCGGTTTCAGTAAAATGGAACTAGAAAGCAACTTGTTGGAAGTAATACATTTTGATGTGTGCAGTCCAATGAGTGCTGAGGCGTGTAGTGGATATCGTTATGTTCTTACTTCACAGATGACTTGAGTAGATGTTGAGTATATTTACTTGATGAATCACGAGTCTGAATTATTGAAAGGTTCAAGTAATTTCAGGGTGAAGTTGAAAGATCGTCGTGACAAGAGGATAAAATATCTATGATATGATCATAGAGATGAATATCTGAATTACGAGTTTGGCACAGAATTAAGACATTGTGGAAATTGTTTCACAACTAATACAGCCTGGAACACCATAGTGTGATGGTTTGTCCGAACATCATAACTGCACCCTATTGGATATGATGCATACCATGATGTCTCTTATCGAATTACCACGATAGTTTATGGGTTAGGCATTAGAGACAACCACATTCACTTTAAATAGGGCACCACGTAATTCCGATGAGATGACACCATATGAACTATGGTTTAGAGAAACCTAAGTTGTCATTTCTTAAAAGTTTGGGGCTGCGACGCTTATGTGGAAGTTTCAGGCCGATAAGCTCGAACCCAAAGCGGATAAATGCATCTTCATAGGACAACCCAAAAACAGTTGGGTATACCTCCTGTCTCAGATCCGAAAGCAATAAAGGATTGTTTCTAGAATCGGGTCCTTTCTCGAGGAAAAGTTTCTCTCGAAAGAATTGAGTGGGAGGATGGTGGAGACTTGATGAGGTTATTGAACCGTCACTTCAACTAGTGTATAGCAGGGCACAAAGAGTTGTTCCTGTGGCACCTACACCAATTGAAGTGGAAGCTTATGATATTGATCATGAGACTTCGGATCAAGTCACTCCCAAACCTCGTGGGATGACAAGGATGCGCACTACTTCAGAGTGGTACGTAATCCTGTCTTGGAAGTCATGTTGCTAGACAACAATGAACCTACGAGCTATGGAGAAGCGATGGTGGGCCTGGATTCCGATAAATGGCTTGAGGCCATATAATCCGAGAGAGGATCCATGTATGAAAACAAAGTGTAGACTTTGGAAGAACTACTTGATGGTCGTAAGGCTGTTGAGTGTAGATGGATTTTAAAAGGAAGACGGACAATGATGGTAAATGTCACCATTAAGAAAGCTCGACTTGTCATTAAGATGTTTTCTGACAAGTTCAAGGAGTTGACTACGGTGAGATTTTCTCACTCGTAGCGATGCTAAGAGTCAGTTGGAATTATATTAGCGATTACTGCATTATTTATGAAATCTTGCAGATAGGATATCAAAACATTGTTTCCTCGATGATTTTTGAGGAAAGGTTGTATGTGATACAACCGGAAGGTTTTGTCAATCCTGAAAGATGCTAATAAGTATGCAAAGCTCCAGCAATCCTTCTGAGGACTGGAGTAAGCATCTCGGAGTTGGAATGTATGCTTTGATGAGATGATCAAAGATTTTGGGTTTATGTAAATTTTATGAGAAACTTGTATTTCCAAAGAAGTGAGTGGGAGCACTATAGAATTTCTGATGAGTATATGTTGTTAACATATTTTTTAATCAGAAATGACGTAGAATTTCTGGAAAGCATATAGGGTTATTTGGAAAGTGTTTTTCAATGAAAACCTGGATTAAGCTATTTGAACATTGAGCATCAAGATCTATAAGGATAGATCAAAACGCTTAATAGTACTTTCAAATGAGCACATACCTTGACATGATCTTGAAGGTGTTCAAGATGGATCAGTCAAAGAAGGAGTTCTTGCCTGAGTTATAAGGTATGAAGTTAAGACTTAAAGCTCGACCACGGGCAGAATAGAGAGAAAAGACGAAGGTCGTCCCCTATGCTTAAGACATAGGCTCTACAATATGCTATGCTGTGTACCGCACCTGAAGTGTGCCTTTCCATGAGTCAGTCAAGGGGTACAAGAGTGATCCAAGAACGGATCACAGGACAGTGGTCAAAGTTATCCTTAGTAACTAGTGGACTAAGGAATTTTCTCGATTATGGAGGTGGTAAAAGAGTTCGTCGTAAAGGGTTACGTCGATGCAAGCTTAACACCTATCCGGATAGCTCTGAGTAGAGATACCGGATACGTATAATGGAGCAACAATTTAGAATAGCTCCAAGTAGAACAGTTATTTGGAATAGCTCCAAATAGAACGTGGTGGCTACATCTAGGAGATGACATAGAGATTTGTAAAGCACACACGGATCTGAAAGGTTCGGACCCGTTGACTAAAAACCTCTCTCACAAGCAACATGATCAAACCTAAAACTCATTGAGTGTTAATCACATAGTGATGTGAACTAGACTACTGACTCTAGTAAACTCTTGGGTGTTAGTCACATGGCGATGTGACCTGTGAGTGTTAATCACATGGCGATGTGAACTAGATTATTGACTCTAGTGCAAGTGGGAGACTGTTGGAAATATGCCCTAGAGGCAATAATAAATTGGTTATTATTATATTTCCTTGTTCATGATAATCGTTTATTATCCATGCTATAATTGTATTGATAGGAAACTCAGATACATGTGTGGATACATAGACAACACCATGTCCCTAGTAAGCCTCTAGTTGACTAGCTCGTTGATCAATAGATGGTTACGGTTTCCTAACCATGGACATTGGATGTCGTTGATAACGGGATCACATCATTAGGAGAATGATGTGATGGACAAGACCCAATCCTAAGCATAGCACTAGATCGTGTAGTTCATATGCTATAGCTTTTCTAATGTCAAGTATCTTTTCCTTAGACCATGAGATTGTGCAACTCCCGGATACCGTAGGAATGCTTTGGGTGTATCAAACGTCACAACGTAACTGGGTGACTATAAAGGTGCACTACAGGTATCTCCGAAAGTGTCTGTTGGGTTGGCACGAATCGAGACTGGGATTTGTCACTCCGTGTAAGCGGAGAGGTATCTCTGGGCCCACTCGGTAGGACATCATCATATGCGCAATGTGACCAAGGAGTTGATCATGGGATGATGTGTTACGGAACGAGTAAAGAGACTTGCCGGTAACGAGATTGAACTAGGTATTGGATTCCGACGATCGAATCTCGGGCAAGTAACATACCGCTAGACAAAGGGAATTGTATACGGGATTGATTAAGTCCTTGACATCGTGGTTCATCCGATGAGATCATCGTGGAACACGTGGGAGCCAACATGGGTATCCAAATCCCGCTGTTGGTTATTGACCGGAGAACGTCTCGATCATGTCTGCATGTCTCCCGAACCCGTAGGGTCTACACACTTAAGGTTCGATGACGCTAGGGTTATAAAGGAAGTTTGTATGTGGTTACCGAATGTTGTTCGGAGTCCCGGATGAGATCCCGGACGTCACGAGGAGTTCCGGAATGGTCCGGAGGTAAAGATTTATATATAGGAAGTCCTGTTTCGGCCATCGGGACAAGTTTCGGGGTCATCGGTATTGTACCGGGACCACCGGAAGGGTCCCGGGGGCCCACCGGGTGGGGCCACCTACCCCGGGGGCCACATGGGCTGTAAGGGGTGCGCCTTGGCCTACATGGGCCAAGGGCACCAGCCCCAAGAGGCCCATGCGCCTGGGGAAACCCTAAAGGAAGAGTCCCAGCAGGGGAAGGCACCTCCTAGGTGCCTTGGGGGGGGGAGGACTCCTCCCCTGGCCGCCGCCCCCTTGGAGATTGGATCTCCTAGGGGCTGGCGCACCCCCCCCTTGGGATCCCTATATATAGTGGGGTAGGAGGGCCTCTCAAACACACCTTTTGCCTTTGGTGCAGCCCCTCCCTCTCTCCCAAGTCCTTCTCCTCTTCTGCGGTGCTTGG
This sequence comes from Triticum urartu, assembly GCF_056163025.1. Lineage (NCBI taxonomy): Eukaryota > Viridiplantae > Streptophyta > Magnoliopsida > Poales > Poaceae > Triticum > Triticum urartu. Next base: position 97,787,438 of record NC_141873.1, on the reverse strand, counting down.
CGAAGCCCTGCAGGATTGCCACGCTCCTCCATCACCACCATGCCGTTGTGCTGCTGCTGGATGGAGTCTTCCTCAACCTCTCCCTCTCTCCTTGCTGGATCAAGGCATGGGAGACGTCACCGGGCTGTACGTGTGTTGAACGCGGAGGTGCTGTCCGTTCGGCACTAGGATCATCGGTGATTTGAATCACGACGAGTACGACTCCATCAACCCCGTTCACTTGAACGCTTCCGCTTAGCGATCTACAAGGGTATGTAGATGCACTCTCCTTCCCCTCGTTGCTGGTCTCTGTTGGGTTTCGTAGTAATTTCAAAAATTTTCCTACGCACACGCAAGATCATGTGATGGATAGAAACGAGAGGGGAGAGTGTTGTCTACGTACCCAACGCAGACCGACTGCGGAAGCGCTGACACGACGTAGAGGAAGTAGTCGTACGTCTTCACGATCCAACCGATCAAGCACCTAAACTACGGCACCTCCGAGTTTGAGCACACGTTCAGCTCGATGACGATCCCCGGACTCCGATCCAGCAAAGTGTCGGGGAAGAGTTCCGTCAGCACGACGGCGTGGTGACGATCTTGATGTACTACAGCAGCAGGGCTTCACCTAAACTCCGCTACAGTATTATCGAGGTATATGGTGGCAGGGGGCACCGCACACGGCTAAGGAATAGATCACATGGATCAACTTGTGTGTTCTAGGGTGCCTCTACCTCAGTATATAAAGGAGCCAAGGGGGGAGGGGGGCGCCGGCCAGGGAGAGAGGCGCAGGAGGAGTCCTACTCCTTCCGGGAGTAGGACTCCCCCCCAATCCTATTCCAACTAGGATTCCCAAGGGGGGGAAGAGAGAGAGGGGGGCCGGCCACCTTCTCCTAGTCCTAATAGGACTAGGGGAGGGGGAAGTGGCCCAGCCACCTTGGGCTGCCCCTTTCTCCTTTCCACTAAGGCCCATGAAGGCCCATATGGCTCCCAGGGGGTTCCGGTAACCTCCCGGTAACCCGGTAAAATCCCGATTTCACCCGGAACACTTCCGATGTCCAAACATAGGCTTCCAATATATCAATCTTTACGTCTCGACCATTTCGAGACTCCTCGTCATGTCCGTGATCACATCCGGGACTCCGAACAACCTTCGGTACATCAAAATGCATAAACTCATAATGAAACTGTCATCGTAACCTTAAGCGTGCGGACCCTACGGGTTCGAGAACAATGTAGACATGACCGAGACATGTCTCCGGTCAATAACCAATAGCGGGACCTGGATGCCCATATTGGCTCCTACATATTCTATGAAGATCTTTATCGGTCAGACCGCATAACAACATACGTTGTTCCCTTTGTCATCGGTATGTTACTTGCCTGAGATTCGATCGTTGGTATCCAATACCTAGTTCAATCTCGTTACCGGCAAGTCTCTTTACTCGTTCCGTAACACATCATCTCACAACTAACATATTAGTTGAAATGCTTGCAAGGCTTATGTGATGTGTATTACCGAGAGGGCCCAGAGATACCTCTCCGACAATCGGAGTGACAAATCCTAATCTCGAAATACGCCAACCCAACATCTACCTTTGGAGACACCTGTAATGCTCCTTTATAATCACCCAGTTACGTTGTGACGTTTGGTAGCACCCAAAGTGTTCCTCCGGCAAACGGGAGTTGCATAATCTCATAGTCATAGGAACATGTATAAGTCATGAAGAAAGCAATAGAAATATACTAAACGATCGGGTGCTAAGCTAATGGAATGGGTCATGTCAATCAGATCATTCAACTAATGATGTGACCTCGTTAATCAAATAACAACTCATTGTTCATGGTTAGGAAACATAACCATCTTTGATTAACGAGCTAGTCAAGTAGAGGCGTACTAGTGACACTTTGTTTGTCTATGTATTCACACATGTATTATGTTTCCGGTTAATACAATTCTAGCATGAATAATAAACATTTATCATGATTATAAGGAAATAAATAATAACTTTATTATTGCCTCTAGGGCATATTTCCTTCAGTCTCTCCATAGATAGATCTTGGTGACACATGGGGAACGTAGCAGAAATTCAAAATTTTCCTATGTGTCACCAAGATCTATCTATGGAGAGACCAGCAACGAGGGGAAGGAGAGTGCATCTACATACCCTTGTAGATCGCTAAGCGGAAGCGTTCAAGTGAACGAGGTTGATGGAGTCGTACTCGTCGTGATTCAAATCACCGATGATCCTAGTGCCGAACGGACAGCACCTCCGCGTTCAACACACGTACAGCCCGGTGACGTCTCCCATGCCTTGATCCAGCAAGGAGAGAGGGAGAGGTTGAGGAAGACTCCATCCAGCAGCAGCACAATGGCGTGGTGGTGATGGAGGAGCGTGGCAATCCTGCAGGGCTTCGCCAAGCACCACAGAAGAGGAGAAGAACTTGGGAGAGAGGGAGGGGCTGCACCAAAGGCAAAAGGTGTGTTTGAGAGGCCCTCCTACCCCACTATATATAGGGATCCCAAGGGGGGGTGCGCCAGCCCCTAGGAGATCCAATCTCCAAGGGGGCGGCGGCCAGGGGAGGAGTCCTCCCCCCCCAAGGCACCTAGGAGGTGCCTTCCCCTGCTGGGACTCTTCCTTTAGGGTTTCCCCAGGCGCATGGGCCTCTTGGGGCTGGTGCCCTTGGCCCATGTAGGCCAAGGCGCACCCCTTACAGCCCATGTGGCCCCCGGGATAGGTGGCCCCACCCGGTGGGCCCCCGGGACCCTTCCGGTGGTCCCGGTACAATACCGATGACCCCGAAACTTGTCCCGATGGCCGAAACAGGACTTCCTATATATAAATCTTTACCTCCGGACCATTCTGGAACTCCTCGTGACGTCCGGGATGTCATCCGGGACTCCTAACAACATTCGGTAACCACATACAAACTTCCTTTATAACCCTAGCGTCATCGAACCTTAAGTGTGTAGACCCTACGGGTTCGGGAGACATGCAGACATGACCGAGACGTTCTCCGGTCAATAACCAACAGCGGGATCTGGATACCCATGTTGGCTCCCACGTGTTCCACGATGATCTCATCGGATGAACCACGATGTCAAGGACTTAATCAATCCCGTATACAATTCCCTTTGTCTAGCGGTATGTTACTTGCCCGAGATTCGATCGTCGGAATCCAATACCTAGTTCAATCTCGTTACCGGCAAGTCTCTTTACTCGTTCCGTAACACATCATCCCGTTATCAACTCCTGGGTTACATTGCGCATATGATGATGTCCTACCGAGTGGGCCCAGAGATACCTCTCCGCTTACACGGAGTGACAAATCCCAGTCTCGATTCGTGCCAACCCAACAGACACTTTCGGAGATACCTGTAGTGCACCTTTATAGTCACCCAGTTACGTTGTGACGTTTGATACACCCAAAGCATTCCTACGGTATCCGGGAGTTGCACAATCTCATGGTCTAAGGAAATGATACTTGACATTAGAAAAGCTATAGCATATGAACTACACGATCTAGTGCTATGCTTAGGATTGGGTCTTGTCCATCACATCATTCTCCTAATGATGTGATCTCGTTATCAACGACATCCAATGTCCATGGTTAGGAAACCGTAACCATCTATTGATCAACGAGCTAGTCAACTAGAGGCTTACTAGGGACATGGTGTTGTCTATGTATCCACACATGTATCTGAGTTTCCTATCAATACAATTATAGCATGGATAATAAACGATTATCATGAACAAGGAAATATAATAATAACCAATTTATTATTGCCTCTAGGGCATATTTCCAACAGTCTCCCACTTGCACTAGAGTCAATAATCTAGTTCACATCGCCATGTGATTAACACTCACAGGTCACATCGCCATGTGACTAACACCCAAGAGTTTACTAGAGTCAGTAGTCTAGTTCACATCACTATGTGATTAACACTCAATGAGTTCTAGGTTTGATCATGTTGCTTGTGAGAGAGGTTTTAGTCAACGGGTCTGAACCTTTCAGATCCGTGTGTGCTTTACAAATCTCTATGTCATCTCCTAGATGTAGCTACCACGTTCTATTTGGAGCTAATCCAAATAACTGTTCTACTTGGAGCTATTCTAAATTGTTGCTCCATTATATGTATCCAGTATCTCTACTCAGAGCTATCCGGATAGGTGTTAAGCTTGCATCGACGTAACCCTTTACGACGAACTCTTTTTACCACCTCCATAACCGAGAAAATTCCTTAGTCCACTAGTTACTAAGGATAACTTTGACTGCTATCCTGTGATCCATTCTTGGATCACTCTTGTACCCCTTGACTGACTCATGGCAAGGCACACTTCAGGTGCGGTACACAGCATAGCATACTGTAGAGCCTATGTCTTAAGCATAGGGGACGACCTTCGTCCTTTCTCTCTATTCTGCCGTGGTCGAGCTTTAAGTCTTAACTTCATACCTTACAACTCAGGAAGAACTCCTTCTTTGACTGATCCATCTTGAACACCTTCAAGATCATGTCAAGGTATGTGCTCATTTGAAAGTACTATTAAGCGTTTTGATCTATCCTTATAGATCTTGATGCTCAATGCTCAAGTAGCTTAATCCAGGCTTTCCATTGAAAAACACTTTCCAAATAACCCTATATGCTTTCCAGAAATTCTACGTCATTTCCGATCAACAACATATATTCATCAGAAATTCTATAGTGCTCCCACTCACTTCTTTGGAAATACCAGTTTCTCATAAACTTTGTATACACCCAAAATCTTTGATCATCTCATCAAAGCATACATTCCAACTCCGAGATGCTTACTCCAGTCCTTAGAAGGATTGCTGGAGCTTTGCATACTTATTAGCATCTTTCAGGATTGACAAAACCTTCCGGTTGTATCACATACAACCTTTCCTTAGAAAATCGTCGAGGAAACAATGTTTTGACATCCTATCTGCAAGATTTCATAAATAATGCAGTAATCGCTAATATAATTCCAACAGACTCTTAGCATCGCTACGAGTGAGAAAATCTCACCGTAGTCAACTCCTTGAATTTGTCAGAAAACATCTTAATGACAAGTCGAGCTTTCTTAATGGTGACATTTACCATCATTGTCCGTCTTCCTTTTAAAATCCATCTACACTCAACAGCCTTACGACCATCAAGTAGTTCTTCCAAAGTCTACACTTTGTTTTCATACATGGATCCTCTCTCGGATTATATGGCCTCAAGCCATTTATCGGAATCCAGGCCCACCATCGCTTCTCCATAGCTCGTAGGTTCATTGTTGTCTAGCAACATGACTTCCAAGACAGGATTACGTACCACTCTGAAGTAGTGCGCATCCTTGTCATCCCACGAGGTTTGGGAGTGACTTGATCCGATGTCTCATGATCAATATCATAAGCTTCCACTTCAATTGGTGTAGGTGCCACAGGAACAACTCTTTGTGCCCTGCTATACACTAGTTGAAGTGACGGTTCAATAACCTCATCAAGTCTCCACCATCCTCCCACTCAATTCTTTCGAGAGAAACTTTTCCTCGAGAAAGGACCCGATTCTAGAAACAATCCTTTATTGCTTTCGGATCTGAGACAGGAGGTATACCCAACTGTTTTTGGGTTGTCCTATGAAGATGCATTTATCCGCTTTGGGTTCGAGCTTATCGGCCTGAAACTTTTCCACATAAGCGTCGCAGCCCCAAACTTTTAAGAAATGACAGCTTAGGTTCCTCTAAACCATAGTTCATATGGTGTCATCTCATCGGAATTACGTGGTGCCCTATTTAAAGTGAATATGGTTGTCTCTAATGCCTAACCCATAAACTATCGTGGTAATTCGATAAGAGACATCATGGTATGCATCATATCCAATAGGGTGCAGTTATGATGTTCGGACAAACCATCACACTATGGTGTTCCAGGCTATATTAGTTGTGAAACAATTTCCACAATGTCTTAATTCTGTGCCAAACTCGTAATTCAGATATTCATCTCTATGATCATATCATAGATATTTTATCCTCTTGTCACGATGATCTTTCAACTTCACCCTGAAATTACTTGAACCTTTCAATAATTCAGACTCGTGATTCATCAAGTAAATATACTCAACATCTAGTCAAGTCATCTGTGAAGTAAGAACATAACGATATCCACTACACTCCTCAGCACTCATTGGACTGCACACATCAAAATGTATTACTTCCAACAAGTTGCTTTCTAGTTCCATTTTACTGAAACCGAGGCTTTCAGTCATCTTGCCCATGTGGTATGATTTGCATGTCTCAAGTGATTCAAAATCAAGTGAGTCCAAACGGTCCATTTGCATGGAGTTTCTTCATGCATATACACCAATAGACATGGTTCGCATGTCTCAAACTTTTCAAAATTGAGTGATCCCAAAGATCCATCAACATGGAGCTTCCTCATGCGTTTTATACCGATATGACTTACGTGGCAGTGCCACAAGTAGGTGGTACTATCATTACTATCTTTTGGCATGAACATGTGTATCACTACGATCGAGATTCAATAAACCATTCATTTTAGGTGTAAGACCATTGAAGGTATTATTCAAATAAACAGAGTAACCATTATTCTCCTTAAATGAATAACCGTATTGCGATAGACATAATCCAATCATGTCTATGCTCAACGCAAACACCAATCTCGATGGTAGAGGGAGCGTGCGATGCTTGATCATATCAACATTGATAACACTTCCAACACATATCGTCAGCTCACCTTTAGCTAGTCTCCGTTTATTCCATAGCTTTTATTTTGAGACTTAGCAACCGAACCGGTATCTAATACCCTGGTGCTACTAGGAGTACTAGTAAAGTACACATCAACACAATGTATATCCAATATACTTCTATCGACCTTGCCAGCCTTCTAATCTACCAAGTATCTAGGGTAATTCTGCTCCAGTGGTTGTTCCCCTTATTACAGAAGCACTTAGTCTCGGGTTTGGGTTCAACCTTGGGTTTCTTCACTAGAGCAGCAGCTGAATTGCCGTGTCATGAAGTATCCCTTCTTGCCCTTGCCCTTCTTGAAACTAGTGGTTTCACTAACCATCAACAATTGATGCTCCTTCTTGATTTCTACTTTCGCGGTGTCAAACATCGCGAATATCTCAAGGATCATCATATATGTCCCTGATATGTTATAGTTCATCACGAAGCTCAAGCAGCTTGGTGGTGATGACTTCGGAGAACCATCACTATTTCATCTGGAAGATCAACTCCCACTCGATTCAAGCGATTGTTGTACTCAGACAATCTGAGCACAAGCTCAACAATTGAGCTTTTCTCCCTTAGTTTGCAGGCTAAGAAAATCGTCGGAGGTCTTATACCTCTTGACGTGGGCACGAGCCTGAAATCCCAATTTCAGCCCTCAAAACATCTCATATGTTTCGTGATGTTTCAAAAACATCTTTGGTGCCTCAACTCTAAACCGTTTAACTGAACTATCACGTAGTTATCAAAATGTGTATGTCAGATGTTCGCAACATCCACAGACAACGTTCGAGATTCAGCACACTGAGCGGTGCATTAAGGACATAAGCCTTCTATGAAGCAATGAGGACAATCCTCGTTTACGGACCTAGTCCGCATAATTGCTACTATCAACTTTCAACTAATTTTTCTCTAGGAACATATCTAAACAGTAGAACTATAGCATGAGCTACGACATAATTTGCAAAATCCTTTTGACTATGTTCAGGATAATTAAGTTCATCTTATGAACTCCCACTCAGATAGACATCCCTCTAGTCATCTAAGTGATTACATGATCCGAGTCAACTAGGCCGTGTCCGATCATCACGTGAGACGGACTAGTCATCATCGGTGAACATCTTCATGTTGATCGTATCTACCATACGACTCATGCTCGACCTTTCGGTCTTCTGTGTTCCGAGGCCATGTCTATGCACATGCTAGGCTCGTCAAGTTAACCCTAAGTGTTTTGCATGTGTAAAACTGTCTTACACCCGTTGTATGTGAACGTAAGGATCCATCACACCCGATCATCACGGCGTGCTTAGAAACGACGAACTGTAGCAACGGTGCACAGTTAGGGGAGAACACTTCTTGAAATTTTTGTAAGGGATCATCTTATTTACTACTGTCGTTATAAGCAAATAAGATGTATAAATATGATAAACATCATATGCAATCAAATAATAGTGATATGATATGGCCAATATCATATAGCTCCTTTGATCTCCATCTTGGGGCTCCATGATCATCTTGTCACCGGTATGACACCATGATCTCCATCATCATGATCTCCATCATCGTGTCTTCTTGAAGTTGTCTCGTCATCGACATGCAAGTCGTGATTCCCTTTACAAGAACATGATCAATCTCATACATCATATATATCATTCATCACATCCTTTGGCCATATCACATCACATAGCATACCCTGCAAAAACAAGTTAGACGTCCTCTAATTGTTGTTTGCATGTTTTACGTGGCTGCTATGGGTTTCTAGCAAGAACGTTTCTAACCTACGCAAAACCACAACGTGATATGCCAATTGCTATTTACCCTTCATAAGGACCCTTTTCATCGAATCCGATCCGACTAAAGTGGGAGAGACAGACACCCGCCAGCCACCTTATGCAACTACTGCATGTTTGTCGGTGGAACCGGTCTCACGTAAGAGTACGTGTAAGGTTGGTCCGGGCCGCTTCATCCCACGATGCCGCCGAATCAAGATAGGACTAGTAACGGTAAACATATTGAACAAAATCAATGCCCACAACTACTTTGTGTTCTACTCGTGCATAGTAACTACGCATAGACCTAGCTCTGATACCACTATTGGGGAACGTAGCAGAAATTCAAAATTTTCCTACGTGTCACTAAGATCTATCTATGGAGAGACCAGCAACGAGGGGAAGAGAGTGCATCTACATACCCTTGTAGATCGCTAAGCGGAAGCGTTCAAGTGAACGGGGTTGATGGAGTCGTACTCGTCGTGATTCAAATCACCGTTGATCCTAGTGCCGAACGGACAGCACCTCCGCGTTCAACACACGTACAGCCCGGTGACGTCTCCCATGCCTTGATCCAGCAAGGAGAGAGGGAGAGGTTGAGGAAGACTCCATCCAGCAGCAGCACAACGGCATGGTGGTGATGGAGGAGCGTGGCAATCCTGCAGGGCTTCGCCAAACACCGCAGAAGAGGAGAAGAACTTGGGAGAGAGGGAGGGGCTGCACCAAAGGCAAAAGGTGTGTTTGAGAGGCCCTCCTACCCCACTATATATAGGGATCCCAAGGGGGGGGGGTGCGCCAGCCCCTAGGAGATCCAATCTCCAAGGGGGCGGCGGCCAGGGGAGGAGTCCTCCCCCCCCAAGGCACCTAGGAGGTGCCTTCCCCTGCTGGGACTCTTCCTTTAGGGTTTCCCCAGGCGCATGGGCCTCTTGGGGCTGGTGCCCTTGGCCCATGTAGGCCAAGGCGCACCCCTTACAGCCCATGTGGCCCCCGGGGTAGGTGGCCCCACCCGGTGGGCCCCCGGGACCCTTCCGGTGGTCCCGGTACAGTACCGATGACCCCGAAACTTGTCCCGATGGCCGAAACAGGACTTCCTATATATAAATCTTTACCTCCGGACCATTCTGGAACTCCTCGTGACGTCCGGGATCTCATCCGGGACTCCTAACAACATTCGGTAACCACATACAAACTTCCTTTATAACCCTAGCGTCATCGAACCTTAAGTGTGTAGACCCTACGGGTTCGGGAGACATGCAGACATGACCGAGACGTTCTCCGGTCAATAACCAACAGCGGGATCTGGATACCCATGTTGGCTCCCACGTGTTCCACGATGATCTCATCGGATGAACCACGATGTCAAGGACTTAATCAATCCCGTATACAATTCCCTTTGTCTAGCGGTATGTTACTTGCCCGAGATTCGATCGTCGGAATCCAATACCTAGTTCAATCTCGTTACCGGCAAGTCTCTTTACTCGTTCCGTAACACATCATCCCGTGATCAACTCCTTGGTCACATTGCGCATATGATGATGTCCTACCGGGTGGGCCCAGAGATACCTCTCCGCTTACACGGAGTGACAAATCCCAGTCTCGATTCGTGCCAACCCAACAGACACTTTCGGAGATACCTGTAGTGCACCTTTATAGTCACCCAGTTACGTTGTGACGTTTGATACACCCAAAGCATTCCTACGGTATCCGGGAGTTGCACAATCTCATGGTCTAAGGAAATGATACTTGACATTAGAAAAGCTATAGCATATGAACTACACGATCTAGTGCTATGCTTAGGATTGGGTCTTGTCCATCACATCATTCTCCTAATGATGTGATCCCGTTATCAACGACATCCAATGTCCATGGTTAGGAAACCGTAACCATCTATTGATCAACGAGCTAGTCAACTAGAGGCTTACTAGGGACATGGTGTTGTCTATGTATCCACACATGTATCTGAGTTTCCTATCAATACAATTATAGCATGGATAATAAACGATTATCATGAACAAGGAAATATAATAATAACCAATTTATTATTGCCTCTAGGGCATATTTCCAACAGTCCTTTGGTTGAGTCATAGCTCTCCAAGAAACCTTGTGTGGTCTACATTTGTAACATCCCAAGTGTCATGCTACAGTAATCCACTTTTAATGGTGCCACGTCATCTTGTTACTGTTACTAATCCTCGCTTGATCCAGACCTTAATTCAAATTCACGTTCAAACTAAAGTCCAAAATTCAAATTTGCCAAACATGAAAACTAAAATGATCAAAGTGTGGCAAATAATCCCTGGATATTTGTCATGTTGGAACCAACCTATTTTGGATTCCCAAAGTGCCCTAGGAATTTATTTTAGTGGTCCAACAATAATTAAATTGGCCTTTTTAGTTTCTAACAATGGTTAGACAACTCCTTTTGAGCCCAAACTTTTTGGTGCCATCTAATAATATTGTCTAGTATTTATATGGCATGTTTCACATTTTACTAAAGGTTGTTTGGTGGAACAACTAAATGCAAAACATGGCTAAAAACTAAAACAGTAAAGTTTAAGAAAACAAAAGAAAAGAAGAAAAGCCCCACCATCTTTTCCCTATAGACCCAAACCTACATCCCAGCCCCTGTCCCACTGAGCCTTGGCCCAACCAGCAACAAAAACAAGCCCAGCCCACACCCTAGTCCTGTCCCTCCTCACGCTACAGAAGCAGGGGGCATCGTGGTGGCCATCCCATGGCGCCCCTGGTCCCGTGGCGGCCATCCCGCGCCTCTCCGCCGTTCCCAACCGCGCGTATAAGACCGCCTCGGCCTCCTAGATGAACCCTAGATCGCCAGTTCCCCCTCTCCTCTCCCCTCGCTCCCTTTCTCGATCTGGACCGGCACCCGAGCGCTGCCATGGCCGCGCCTCGTCGTCCGCATAGCCGCCGGCATCCTCTCGCCTCTCCGTTGAGTCCACGAGATCCGCCCGCTTCCGCTACATCGTCCTCGACCACGAGTCCGAGTCAGGGATCACTGCATCGCCGCCACACCGTCGTCTTCCTCCTCGGGACGCCGGAGCTCCACCGCCGCCGTTCGTCTACCCCAGGCCTCCCCCGAGCCCACTCGGCTCCTCTATAGGCGCCCTGTGAGCACCTCCCTCTCCTCCCCCTACTCCCCTGTCGTTTCCCGTACCCGTAGGCCATCGTTGCCGCCGTAGCCGAACTCATCGCCGCTGCCGAGCCTCTTCGTCTCGGTCACCACCGGCCGAGCTCGCTTTCGAGCGCGGCTTCGTGCCCGTAGCGCTGCCAGGAGGCCTCCCAACCGTCTGCGCCTCCTCCCGTGCCTCCTCTCGTGATCCCCGCCCCGCTCTTCTGCCGCCGCCGCGCTGCTGCAGCCCGCCGCTACCTGCGCTTTGCCGGCCACGTCCCGTTTGCCCGCCCGCGTCGTCCATCCCGCCCCTCTCTGCGCCATCGCCTGCAGCAGCCCCGGCGCCTGTTGACCCGCGCCCAGCCATGCCCTGCGTCGCTCGCGGCTGCTGCCCTCCCGCGCACAGATCGCCGCCGTTCCAGCCCCGCCGCTCGCCACCGCCACCCCCTAGCGCTGCCGCTGCTCCAGCGCGCCTCTGGCGGCTCCTTCGACCGCGCCCTGTCGCGCCTATCCGCGCGCGCCCAACCGCGTCGCCCGGTTCGCCACTGCCTCCCCCCCCGCTCGCCTCGCCACCCGCACGGCCCCTGCCCGCCGGCGCCCGCGCTCTCCTCCCTCGCTAGCCACTGTCGCCGACGTGGCACTGGCCAGGGCCGCCCCGGGTCGCTGCCAGCGGGCCCCATGGCTACAGTTGACTGGTCAACTGGCCAAGTTGACCAACTGACTGGGTAGTTGACCAAGTCAACGGGTCCCCACCGGTCAGTCTCTGGTGCACCCCTGGGTGCACTGCACCAGGTGCACCCAGTTTTAACTGGTGAATTTTCGAAATAAAATTTAAATAAGAAATTCCAGAAATTGTTTAAATCTTTGAAAATTCATAGAAATTAAACCGTAGCTCGGATCAAAAAACTTTGTACATAAAAGTTGCTCAGAACAACGAGACGAACCCGGATACGCAGCCCGTTCGTCCGCCACGCATCCCTAGCATAGCGAACACGCAACTTTCCCCCTCCGGTTCATCTGTCCAAAAACGCGAAACACCGGGGATACTTTCCTGGATGTTTCCCCCCTTCGCCGGTATCACCTCCTATCGCGTTAGGTCACACCCGGCACATCTTATTGCCGTGTTATGCTTTGTGGTGCTATGTTTGCTTTATATTTACTGTTTCTTCCCCCTCTTCTCTCCGGTAGACCCCGAGACCGATGTTACCCCTGTGATCGACTACGTCGACAACGACCCCTCCTTGCTAGAGCAACCAGGCAAGCAAACCCTCCTTGAGCATTCCGATATTGCCCATTTCTTTCCCTCTCATGCTTGCATTAGAACTGCTACTGCTTTCTGTATGATCCTACTCTGATGCATAGCCTGTTTTTGTTACATGCTTTCATACCTTACCTGCTTATCCTAAACTGCTTAGTATGGGTTGATTAGAGATCTATCAGTGAACCCACCTTGTCCCAGTTGCCTCGCTTTATGTTCGATGACTCGATCAACGTGATCGACGTCCAGGCCCCGACACCGCACATCACCCCCCTAGTTGTACGACTCTGCAGAGTTACCATCGAGTGCCGAGGGTGGAACCTCTTACATCACTCCTGATGAGATCTCTATAGTGTAGCTATACGGTCGAGGTCATCGAGGATGATTTCCTCCTTAACCACTTCCGTTACGGCTCCGTCGTGCACCCATCAAGTGTGAACCTCGAGGGTGGATCCTCTTACGTTCACCTTGATGATAACATCGAGTGGAATTCACCGGGGTGATCCCTTGGGTTTTCCCCTTGGTGTTAGACACCCAGTTACTATGATTACTATGACTTTACACTGAACCAGGTTACTAAAGATGGGTCGGCCCTGAGGGTACCCGCGCGAGCTTAATAGCGAGTGATGTGGAGACGGGTTGACCTGGAAGGTGCCCGCGAGATACTTACGATGCGTGGCCGGGCATTCTTAGCCCTTGCCGCAAGTACTCGAGACGGGGCGACGGGGTCACATCGATCGTGAGTCTCTGCTCATTACCACGTTCTCCTAATCCACTACGCTTTGGATATTTGATCCGAGGGGCCTCTGGCCTGATAGCACTAACCATTACATGGGCATTGTATGGGCGTTTTGCGTCGTATACATCAGCCGAAGCTTAATAGACGCCAGCGACTGAGCGACGCACGCCGGGTTGGACTGCGTAAGCTCCTGCCTTGTTGAAGGAGGTAGCTAGGTCTGCTCACCGGCCACGTATGCAACATGGAGGAGTTCCCAGGGAGATGGCCCATGACCCCTGGGGCATAGGCTTAGTCCGGCGTGCTGACCTCTCTATTAAGCCTAGGTCGGGTTGCGGCATATTGTTTGGCCGAGGCCGGACATGACCCAGGAAAGTGTGTCCGGCCAGAGTTAATCGAGCATGGTGGGTAAGTTGGTGCACCCCTGCAGGGAAGAAAACATCTATCGATAGCCTGTCCTACGGTAATGGACACTTGGAGTTGTATCCCGATCGATACAACTAGAACTGGATACTGTGATGAGAAATGGATGGTGATGAGAAATGGATTGTGATGAGAAATGGATAGTATGGCTCTGGGATTGCTTTCTCGCTGGGAGTCGAGAAAGGATCTCTGGCCGAGGTTGATGACACTACTACTACTTTACATTATGTTGATCTGTACTCTTCTAAATGCTGCAAGATGCTTGAAGATGCTTGAAGATGCTAGTCTTCGATAGGCTAGGCTTCCCCCTTCTCTCTTGGCATTCTGCAGTTTAGTCCACAGATACAACCCATTCCTTTGATACATATGCATACTTAGTTTAGTTCTGATGTAAGTCTTGAGAGTACTTTGGATGAGTACTCATGGTTGCCTTGCTACCTCTTTTTCTCCCATACCCGTTTGTTGCGACCAGATGATGGATCCCAGGAGCCAGGCGACGCCACTCATGACTACTATTACCCCGAGGGTGCCTACTACTACGTGACGACCACTGGCGACCTGGAGTAGTTAGGAGGCTCCCAGGCAGGAGGCCATGCCTTTTCGATCAATGTTGTTTTTGTGCTAGCCTTCTTAAGGAAAAACCTGTTTAACTTATGTCTGTACTCATATATGGTTGCTTCCGCTGACTCTTGTGTATTCGAGCATATGTATTCGAGCCCTCGAGGCCATTGGCTTGTAATATAAGGCTTGTATTATTTTAATTTGTGTCTAGAGTTGTGTTGTGATATCTTCCCGTGAGTACTTGATCTTGATCGTACACATTTGCGTGTATGATTAGTGTACGGTCAAATTGGGGGCGTCACAACATTGCCCCTCTCCGCTGGCCCCAAAAACTGACGAATGAGCTTGTTCAATTTTTTACATAGACCTCTTGGCAACTTAAAGCATGACATCGAGAAAACTGGAATGACATGCTCTACTGATTTAATTAGAATTTCTTTGCCCGTTGTAAAGATAGTTTTCCAATCCAACTTCACCTTTGACCATAACCTGTCTTTTAGGTACTCAGATGTCCTTTGTTTGGGCTACAGATTCCTAAGAATCGGCTGGGGTTGCAGATTTTTGAAATCAAAATTTGACTATTTGTTCTCCTAGCTTTTGGAAATCCAAAGTCTTGTGAAATGTCTGCAACACCCCTAAATGCACTGGTCAATCATGAAACTTGTAAAGTGGCATAGGAGGAAGTGCAGGAGGAAGCTCGGGGCGAAGAGGTTGGTGAGGCCGGACCTGACCATGGAAGCAAGCTCCCGTGGTAGAGGGCTTCACCACTTCTGCTAGGAGGCCATGGCCACCGAAGGTGATCTAGACGGGAAGTTGTCGTCAGTCGTGGAGGTCTCACAGCACGGCGGAACAGGAGGCCTTGGGATCAAACGTGAGAGATGAGATGAGAGAGAAATCACGAGTTGAGGACGCGGTGAGCAACGATGGTGGGTGGAGTGAGAGGGCGGCGGCTGGAGGATTCTAGGAAGCTATGTAAGAATCTGATGTGTTTGTTTGAGATTCTGATTTTAGAAGGCCTATAATATGAGAATTACAAGCTGGAGCCCAAGTATTTCTCATTTAAAGTCTCAGTATGGACATTGAGGACCCCTTTGACTTCATGTCTGGCATTTTTCTGGTGTCCCTTTGCTGAAGTAAACAAAAGACTTGTCTGTATTGATCATTTGCCCCGAAGCTTGGCATTAGGAGTCTAGTAGGTTTAAAAATTTCACCGGCCCTGAACCAACAAGCTATTTGCCGTACCATTGGGCTGACCCATATACTGAAACGTACATGATCCGATTTTTTATCCTCTTTTGGGAAGACTCAGATTCTTTTCTGATGTTCTTTTCATTGCCTTTTTCTTTTCTTGCTTTTTATTTTTCATTTTTAAAATGTTCTCCTTTTCTGGAAAGAACTTTAGTATTTTTAAAAAATGTTCACAATTTTTAAATTTTGTCCTTGTTTTCAGAAATTGTTCATGATTTCCAAAAAATATTTGAAATTTCTTTTTCTTCCATGTTCAAAAAATTAATCATATTTTTAGAAAATATTTCGATTTTTATGCTTTCAAAAGCAAATCATATTTTAAAAAATGTTCCAAATATTTGAAATTGTTATTATTTTCTCTTTTTTGAAAATTTAAAAAATGGTACTTTATTAAAAAAATCCTACTTTCTATATTTTGAGAAATTAAAAAAATTCAGGAATTTTAGAAAATGTTTTTGTTTTTCTGAAATATTTTCGCAAATGGGAACAATAATTGATATTCTGAGTATTTCTTAAAACGGGAACATTATTTTGAAAATGCAAACATTTTTTTAAAATCTATGAACAATTTTTGAAAACACAACAGATTTTTGAAATCCAAAAAAGTTTGTAAACACGAACATTTTTTGAAAATTTTGAGATTATGAACAATTTTTGGCATATCAAAGTTTTCTCAAAAATGGGAACAAAATTGGAGAAACGAAAAACCGGAAAAAAAGAGAAAAACGAAAAAGAAAACCCCCCGAAGAATTGGGACCCATCTCATCCTGCATGTTCCAGCCTAACATAACCGTCCCATGAACTCCCGAGAAGCCTACAAGCCGTCCACCCTTTTTCCCCTCTAGTTAGGGTTTCATCCTCTCGAGGCGATTGCGATCGCCATTGTTGAGATCGTAATCTTCCCTACCTCCGGCGTGTCTTCGTCCCTCCTCTCGTCGAGCGGGGGTGAGGGGACGCCCCTGGCCCAGGCGGGGCTGGGGAGGAGGGCTCTAGGGCTATCAACAAGGGCTCGGTGGTTTTCTCATCGGGCTAGGGTTATCAAGTTTTTTGCCATGGCGTCTGACGGAGCTTCGGGGTCGCGGTACGGCACTGATGAGGGAATTAGGTCTTCCAGAGGAGGACCTTGATGATGTGGTGTACGATGAGAAGGAGGCGCCGCCGGAGGCATCGCGATGGATGGCGCTAGTCAGGGTGCACTCGCCCAAATCATACAGCCAATATTGGTTTTTTAGGAACATGAGATCGGCATGGGATCTCGCACAGGAGGTGCAGTTCAAACCACTCGAGGATAATCTGTATACAGCCCAATTTTCATGTCTGGGTGAGGGAGTCCTGGATTAGGGGGTGTTCGGGTAGCCGAACTATACCTTCAGCCGGACTCCTGGACTATGAAGATACAAGATTGAAGACTTCGTCCCGTGTCCGGATGGGACTTTCCTTGGCGTGGAAGGCAAGCTTGGCGATGCGGATATTCAAGATCTCCTACCATTGTAACCGACACTATGTAACCCTAACCCTATCTGGTGTCTATATAAACCAGAGGGTTGTAGTCCGTAGGCAATCAACTCCATATACAACAATCATACCATAGGCTAGCTTCTAGGGTTTAGCCTCCTTGATCTCATGGTGGATCTAATCTTGTACTACCCATATCATCAATATTAATCAAGCAGGAGTAGGGTATTACCTCCATCGAGGGGGCCCGAACCTGGGTAAAAAACATCGTGTCCCTTGTCTCCTGTTACCATCCGGCCTTGACGCACAGTTCGGGACCCCCTACCCGAGATCCGCTGGTTTTGACACCGACATTGGTGCTTTCATTGAGAGTTCCTCTGTGTCGTCGCCTTTAGGCCCGATGGCTCCTTTGATCATCAACAACGATGCGGTCCAGGGCGAGACTTTTCTCCCCGGACAGATCTTCGTCTTCGGCGGCTTCGCTCTGCGGGCCGATTCGCTCGGCCACCTGGAGCAGATCGAAAGCTACGCCCCTGGCCATCAAGTCAGGTTTGGAAGCCTAAACTACACGGCTGACATCCGCGGAGACTTGATCTTCGACGGGTTCGAGCCACGGCCAAGCGCGCCGCACTATCTCGAGGGGCATGATCTAGCTCTTCCTTCGGACAGTGTCCTGGAGGCCGCACACGCATCGGTTCCGACCCCTAACTCGTAGCCTATTGCGCCAATCGAGGATGAGCGGTTGGACGTCACCTCGGGGGCTTCGATCTCAAAGGTGATTGAGCCGAACGCTAGCCCCTCACTCTGCATGATCCGTGACTCCGAGGATCCGGACGCCTTTCCGAACTCCGAACCCCCCACGCCCCTGCCGATCGAATCTGATTGGGCGCCGATAATGGAGTTCACTGCCGCAGACATCTTTCAGCACTCGCCTTGTGGCGATATCCTGAACTCTCTCGAGTCTCTCTCCTTATCAAGAGAGCCCTGGCCGAACTACGGTCAGCGAGGATGGGATATGGACGATGAAGAAATTCAAAGCCCACCCACCACCCACTTGGTAGTCACTGTCGACAATTTAAACGACGTGCTCAACTTCGACTCTGGAGACATCGACAGCATGGATGACGATGCAGGAGATACCGATGAACCAACGCCCATAGGGCATTGGACAGCCACCTCATCTCACGATGTGTACATGGTGGATACCCCTAAAGGAAGCGACAACGAGGAAAAAGGGGATGGGACGGGAGATCGACCCCCCGAAAAGCAATCAAAGCATCGGCGTAAACGCCGACCCAAGCCCCGCCTCGACAAAAACCCAGCCATAGAGCAGGACGAGCCGGTAGACGACGAGCAGGCCTTAGAGCAACCGTCCGAACAGGGCAACACGGATAGAGAAACCGAACATCCCGCCTCCGGCGAAAACGACATTCCGGACGACCTCACGCCGGATAAACCCATGGAGCAGAAGAATCTCCACGAGAGGCTCGTTGCAACTGCACGGAGCCTAAAAAAGCAGAAGCGGAAGCTAAAAACAACGGAGGATGCACTCCGGATTAGATGGAGCAAAGTAATAAATACCGCAGATAAATACGGCGACAGTCGCCGCACTAAAAGCTATCCGAAAAGAAGGCTACTACCTGAATTCAACGAAGAGGCCCTAGAGCCCTCGCATTCAAAAAATGAGAACGCCACACAGTCGGATAGACGACCCATAAAGCGGCAAGCGGCGCCGCACCCAAATCGGCATCCGACCCACTTAAGGATTCGCATCATGGCCCAGTCAGGTCCATTTATGGGCCAAGAAAGCAAGCTCTCGTAAGCAACGCTATGCAGCCATCATCAGAATCCGGCACACCCAAATACAGGGGCGCCGCACACCCCCTATGTTTCACCGATGAGGTCCTGGACTATGAATTCCCAGAGGGATTCAAACCCGTAAACATAGAGGCATATGATGGAACAACAGACCCTGGAGTTTGGATCGAGGATTATATCCTCCACATACACATGGCTAGAGGAGATGATCTCCACGCCATAAAATATTTACCCCTTAAGCTTAAAGGGCCATCCCAGCATTGGCTTAAAAGCCTTCCCGAAAACACAATTGGAAGCTGGGAAGAGCTCGAGGATGCTTTCCGGGCAAACTTTCAAGGGACTTATGTCCGCCCTCCGGATGCAGACGATCTTAGTCACATAACTCAACAACCCGGAGAATCAGCTCGGCAGTTCTGGAATAGATTCCTCACTAAAAAGAATCAGATAGTCGACTGTCCGGAGCCGAAGCCTTAGCAGCTTTCAGGCATAACGTCCGAGACGAATGGCTTTCCAGACACCTCGGCCAAGAACAATGGCCGCACTAACAAGCCTCATGACCCGCTTTTTTGCAGGGGAGGACAGCTGGTTGGCAAGGTGCAGCCCCAGCAATCCAAGTACATCCGAAACTAGGGATGGAAACGGAAAACCGCGACGCAACAAGGACCGTCGCCGGACTAAGGACAAAAGTCCGAAGAGCACGACAGTCAATGCCGGATTCAAAGGCTCACGACAAAATCAGGAAAAATCGCCCCCACAGGATAACAGGGACGATCCATCCAACCTAAATAAAATCCTGGCAGGATATGTCAGATACACAGTACTCCCGGGAAGCCTGCTAACCATACCCATAGAGACTGTTGGGTTCTCAAACAATCCGGCAGACTCAATGCCGAACACAAGGGGCTCAACACACCAAGCGAAGACGAGGACGAACCCCAAAAGCAGAGCACCAGGAAACAAAAGAACTTCCCACAAGAAGTAAAAACAGTGAACTCACTTCACATAACAAAACGTGCGGCGCCCGTAAAGGTACGCACCACATGGCCCACCCCCAAAGGGTCCTGCCACTGGTTGTCAAAACCGATCATCTTCGATCAGCTAGATTATTCTAGAAATATCAAGAATGTAGGCTGGACTGCCTTGATACTCGATCCAATAATTGGCGGACTCCAGTTTTCAAATGTCCTTATGGACGGCGGCAGTGGATTAAACCTGATATATCAGGATACAATCCAGCACATGGGGATAAACCCAGCAAGAATCCGCCACAGCAAAACCTCCTTTCAAGGGGTAATACCGAGTCCGGACACCCATTGTATGGGTTTTCTCCGGCTCGAAGTCATATTCGGCTCTACCGATAACCTCCGCCGCGAAAAGCTGACCTTCCATATCGTCCCATTCTCAAGTCGCTATCAAGCACTACTGGGACGCGAAGCTTTCGCTCGCTTTAACGCAATATCGCATTATGCATATCTTACGCTTAAGATGCCCGGTCTACGAGGCATCATCTCTTTGAAGGGGAAGCACTAGAGTGTGCCTCCCAAGCGGAGGACTGTGCGGCCGCTTTGACAGCCCCACAGCAAAATGGCCTCACCGGCCAAAAAACTTCGAAATAGGTCATTCAAGACCACGAACGCAGATAGACGAGTTCGGTGCAAAATCATCATTGATGCATGCCTAGAGGCCATATACCCCCGAACTAGGGGCTCCACGTATATACAATAAGAGACAATAAAGCTCAATCTTATATATTTCACTTTATACTTTGTTTATTTTAAACTTTTTCGGCACGACCCGTTTTCAACTCAGTTCCTCTCTTTTACAGATGAACGTTGTGCGGCGCCCGTCCAGGATACGGCACAACGGAGACACAGGCGCAGACGTGCAGTAGGGACCCGTCCTAAAGGATTCTATTTAGATTAAGACCCTGCGTAAACCTTTTTTACTGTCTCTTGTTGCTAGACATCCCCTGGTTTTTTCTGATATAACCAAGGAGGAGGTTGGCGTCTTGGCATGTGGCCACGTCAGAATTTTTGCACGTACCTGGACACTAGGGGCTTCCTTTTTTAATAAAGAGTGTTGTTTCGCCCGCACTCATAAAGACCGAACACCTTAGGGAGTGTTCGGCGTCGCGAGTTTTGGCATTATATGCATCAGCTCCAAATCATGTCTTTGGTCAAATGTTGGGTTGCCCGGCTCCTGAGTTTGGCTACCTTACGTTCCGCTCTATCGGCTAAGGTAGCACCAGGAGAACTACTGCGATTGTGCCCCGGTTCGGCCGGGCGAGCACCTCAGTAGAGAAAGCCGAAAACTGACTGTCATGATGTAGCGTGAGATTGGTCAGCCACTCGATGACCTATCGGAATCTATCGGATTCCTCCGCTTTAACGAAGGGCCGCTTCCCGGTCAGGCACATACATGCCCCGAACTCGGACGAGCGCAGTTGCCACCAAGGAGCTATGAAAGTGCAACTATCCCTAGGTGGTTTTGGTAATTCATAACAACATATAGCTCATTGAGCTAATGCTATTCCAAGATGATTATTTCAGGAAAGCTCAATGATTGGCATGGCATGGATGTGAAAGTGGAACCCTCAAAATGCTAAGGACAAAGGATTGGCTCAAGCTCAAAAGCTCAAGACTCTTCATTTCATATTTTAGTGATCCAAGATCACATTGAGTCTTTAGGAAAAGCCAATACTATTAAGGAGGGATGAGGTGTTGCTTAATGAGCCTCTTGCTTCATGTGCTTAGTGATATGCTCCAAAACCCTCAACTACTTTACCA
Organism: Triticum urartu; assembly: GCF_056163025.1. Taxonomy (NCBI): domain Eukaryota; kingdom Viridiplantae; phylum Streptophyta; class Magnoliopsida; order Poales; family Poaceae; genus Triticum; species Triticum urartu. The sequence goes on along the minus strand of NC_141873.1, from coordinate 97,765,543 downwards.
CATCCACATATGACCTAAACCCTAATCCAAACTCGGTCCTACCGATTCTTCCTATCCGGCGCCACCGAGTTTCACTTGTCATTAGCCACTGCCAAACCCTAGCAATTCGGTCCTACCGATAGGGATCTCGGTCTCATCGAGATGGGGTTGCAAACTCTCTGTTTCCCTTTCGTAACTTTTCGGTCCCACCGAAAGAGCGAATCGATCCCACCGAGATTGCAATGTAAACTCAGTGTTTCCCCTTTGTAACTTTTCGGTCTCACCGAGTTCCACTCGGTCTCACCGAAAGAGCAAATCGGTCCCACCGAGTTTGCCTGACCAAATCTCTGGTTAGCTAATTACCAAATTCAGTCTCACCGAGTTTGTGTAATCGGTCTCACCGAGATTGCGTTATGCCCAAACCCTAACCATATCGGTCCTACCGAGTTGCATGTCAGTCCCACCGAAAATCACTAACGGTCACTAGGTTTACATTTTCGGTCCGACCGAGTTTATTGATTCGGTCCCACCGAGATTGGAAAACTATGTAACGGTTGGATTTTGTGTGGAGGCTATATATACCCCTCCACCTTCTTCTCATTTAGTGAGAGAGCCATCAGAACACACACACATTCCAACTCATATGTTCTGAGAAAGAACCACCTACTCATGTGTTGAGACCAAGACATTCCATTCCTACCATATGAATCTTGATCTCTAGCCTTCCCAAGTTGCTTTCCACTCAAACCCTCTTTCCACCAAATCCAAATCCTATGAGAGAGAGTTGAGTGTTGGGGAGACTATCATTTGAAGCACAAGAGCAAGGAGTTCATTACCTACACACCATTTGTTACTTCTTGGAGAGTGGTGTCTCCTAGATTGGCTAGGTGTCACTTGGGAGCCTCCGACAAGATTGTGGAGTTGAACCAAGGAGTTTGTAAGGGCAAGGAGATCGCCTACTTCGTGAAGATCTACCGCTAGTGAGGCAAGTCCTGTGTGGGCGATGGCCATGGTGGGATAGACAAGGTTGCTTCTTCGTGGACCCTTTGTGGGTGGTTGCTTCTTCGTGGACCCTTCATGGGTGGAACCCTGTGTGGACTCGCGCAACCATTACCCTTGGGTGGAGCCCTGTGTGGACTCGCGCAACCGTTACCCTTCGTGGGTTGAAGTCTCCATCAACGTGGATGTAGGATAGCACCACCTATCCGAACCACGGGAAAAACATCCGTGTCTCCAATAGCATTTGAATTCTCCAAACCCTTCCCTTTACATTCTTGCAAGTTGCATGATTTGCTTTCCGCTGCCTATATACTCTTTGCATGCTTGCTTGAATTATGTGATGATTGCTTGACTTGTCCTAAATTAGCTAAAATCTGCCAAGAACTAAAATTGGGAAAAGGTTAAGTTTTTATTTGGTCAAGTAGTCTAATCACCCCCCTCTAGACATACTTTTGATCCTACAAGTGGTATCAGAGCTTTGGTCTCCATTTGCTTGATCTCCATAGCTTTTGGTGGTCATAGCCTTGGTTTCACAACCTAGGAGAGTATGGCCTCTAGCGAGGGAAGTTATCACCGTAGAGGTCCTTACTTTGATGGTACTAATTTTGCTAGTTGGAAGCATAAAATGAAAATGCACATTCTTGGACATAACCCCGCCGTTTGGGCTATTGTGTGTGTTGGTTTGCAAGGTGACTTCTTTGATGGGAGAGAACCGAACCATGAAGCTACCGTGGATGAGTTGAAGATGTTGCAATACAATGCTCAAGCTTGTGATATTCTCTTCAATGGATTGTGCCCCGAAGAATTCAACAAAATCAGCCGCCTTGAGAATGCAAAGGAAATTTGGGACACTTTGATTGATATGCACGAAGGTACCGACTCTGTCAAGGAATCCAAGTTGGATGTGCTTCAAAGCCAACTTGACAAGTTCAAGATGAAGGATGGTGAAGGTGTCGCTGAAATGTACTCTAGGCTTGCTCTCATCACAAATGACATTGCCGGCTTAGGAAGTGAAGAGATGACCGATAGATTCATCATCAAGAAGATCCTAAGAGCCTTGGATGGAAAATATGATACCATGTGCACATTGATCCAAATGATGCCCAATTACAAAGATCTCAAGCCAACGGAAGTGATTGGAAGAATTGTTGCTCATGAGATGTCACTTAAGGATAAAGAGGAACTTCACAACAAATGAAGTGGTGCCTATAAAGCCTCATGTGAAGCCCCTACATCATCAAGTGAGAAACAAGACTTCAATGAAGAATTGAGCTTAATGGTGAAGAACTTCAACAAGTTCTACAAGAGTAGAAGCAAAGATAGAAGCTCCAAGTCAAGGTCCTACAATGACAAAAGATCTTCTAGTCGAGAGCGAAACTGCTACAATTGTGGAAGACCCGGACACTATTCCAATGAGTGTACGGCTCCCTACAAGATAAGAGAAGATTCTCCAAAAGGAAGAAGCAAAGGATCACCACCAAGAGAGAGAAGGAGTAGAGATGATCGTTATGAACGAAGATACTCACGGAGAAGCAAGGATTCGGAAAGGAAGGAAAAATCATCAAGGAGCTACACAAGACGAAGACATCAAGCTCATATTGGTGAATGGGTATCCGGCTCCGACTCCGACAACCACTCCGAGAGAAGTTATTACCCGGCTCTGAAGATACTCAAGATGAAGGTGTTGCCGGTCTAGCACTTGTGTCAACCAACTCCTACGACATATTTGACTCACCAAATAAAGGAATTGGAAGATGCTTCATGGCCAAAGGTCCTAAGGTAACACACCCCGAGTATGTTGGTTTCAATAGTGATGAAGATGACTTGTTAGGTGATGATTTGCTTGGTGACAACTCTAGTGATGAATACTATGATGAAATGTCAATTAAACATGCTAATCAAGATAAAACGAATGACAATGATAAGGAGAAGATTGAGGCCCTAACTAAAGAACTAAACACTCTTAAGTTAGCTCATGAAACCATATTCGAAGATCATCGAGAACTTTTAAGAGCTCATGAGAAATTATGCTTTGAGAAGCTCAATCTTGAGCAAGACCATGAGTTCTTAAAAGCAATCAATGATGATCTCCGCAAGAAAAGTTCTTCTTACATTGCCAAGCGTTTACTCTTATCTACTTACATGCCTCAAGTCAAGTCTAGTAACAAGAAAGATTCTTCCTCTAGCAGTAACAATGATCATGTTAAATCCAATATTGTTGCTTCTAGTAGTTCTCTTGATTCCACTAATGATTCTCTTAGCCAAGTTACACTTGAGCAAGAAAATAGCTTATTGAAGGGAATTATAGAGAAAGGAGTGTACAAAAGCCTTGCCGGGAGTAAGCAATTCGAGGAAATTGTGCGCAAGCAAGGAATGCATCGGAAGAATCAAGGTGTTGGTTTTGAACGAAAGTTCAATGCCAATGGAGTTGAGTGGGAAGAAGATCAATACCCCAAGACAAAGTTTGTCCCTCAACAAGAGAAGTATGCTTCTTTCAAGGGGACACAAGCTCAAGATGATCTTCCACCACAAGACTACGAGCAAAAAGGCAAGGACAAGCTTCAAGAGGAAATTGATGCATTTGAAGAAGCTCCAAGACCTTAGTCAAGTGGATTCCCAAGACTACTTCAAGCTCCACTTCATCAAGTACGACTACAACTCCAAGGATTCCCATCAAGATGATGTGGATCCAAAAGAAGAAGAACTAGAGAGTTCTTGAGGGTGACTCCGCCAACATACTTCACTTTTATCATTTTGGCAAGAACAAGTGCAATCAACTTCCACATCTTGCACTAGTTCAAGGAGTCACAAACCCTCTTGTTGGTAAGACAAGGGACAAGGTAACCTAAAAGTTTTCATGGACATCATCCTTTGTGTGCATCACTCTATGTCTATGGATGTCCTTGCTTGTTCCTTGTGGGACTAACCCATGTAGGTATTGAAAGTGCAATTCACTCAAATGGATAGCTCCAAGAGATCTACATCAACATTGAGCATCCACATCTTCAACATCTACATGAAGTTATCATCGACAAAACCCAAGGTTAGTTCATCCCTCTTAGGGGGGATATCACATCTAGGGGGAGCTTTACTCTAAGACTTGAGCTAAAGCAACTCTAAAGATGTGAACACAACAATGCTTTATGTAAAAGTGGTAACCCCACTTGGGCTTAAACGATGAGTATGACCTATGATCAAGTGTTCTCACTTGACTCCTAAGTCAATATACTCATATATAGATGACCTAGTCATCGCAAATTGCTTGATAGATGCTAGACTTGGTTGTGCATGTCTTGTCACATATTTCATTTGCCATCTTATTGTATGAGCATGCTGGTTGCATACTTTACTCATTCGAGGACATCCACTTGTTGTTTTGATTGTTTGGTTTTATCTTCTTTTGCCAAGTGGATGGACAAGAATGCTTAAGAACCCCCCCTCTAGCTATCTATGCTTTTCTCGTCTCAAACTCTATTCATGCTGCATCACAAAAGTTGATCAAGTCAGATTCGAACCACTCTGTGTGAGGAGCGCTCGGAGTCCCCGATTCGTCATAGACTTAAACTTCCAAAACCTCTTTATGATTCTCGGTCTGACCGATACTCCACTTTCGGTCCTACCGAGATCATTAAGTTGATCTAGGTTTTCGATCTCGGTGCAACCGATTTGAACCTTTCGGTCACACCGAGTTTCAGTAACTGCATGCAGTTATGAATCTCGGTGCCACCGAGTCGTTCTACTCGGTCACACCGACAGGGTCGGGCTATATATAGTCACGGGCAAAATTTGGAAATTTCTCCGAACCCCTTCGCCCGCGCGATAGCCTGCTCTGCCCTCGAGGTCTCCGGATCGTCTTCTCGCCGCCAGCAGCCTCCAGTCGCTGGTCTCCATCGCCGTCAACGGGAATTCTGCCCCGCCGTTGCCGCCGTAGCAAGTCCCCGCCGAACTAGGGGTCAGCAGTCAGTTTGCAGCATGTCCGATCAAAGTGATAGCCAAAACATGTCAGAGCAGCAAGTAGTGATGAGTGAGGGCACTAGTCCCTCAAGTTCTTCTGATGAAGGCAGCAGGAGCACTCCTAGCAACTTGCCAAAGGCTGCCATGAGACAAAGGAAGAAGAAAACTTCAGACTATGAAGATGAGGACTATGTGGCAGAGGAAGAGGCCACTTCCAAGAGAATTGAGCCAGCTCAAGGCACTAAGCCAGGCCTGAAAATCAAAAGGCCAGCAGGCAGGCAACCAATGTCAAAGGTCAAAATGTCAACTGGGAAGCCCATAGAGCCAGTTGTAGCTGAGGGCAAGAAAAGGAAGGAAAGGGTAAAGAAGACTGTTGCTAGAGTACTTGGCAAAGCTTCCATCATGGAAGAGGAAGAAGAAGAAGAGGCAGCTGCACCAGCGCCCAAGGCACCCAAGCTAATGGGAGATGCCATAAAATCAGGGGGAGCTGCTTCCAAGGCCAAGCCAGCTCCAAAGCCAAAGCCTAAGAGAAATACAAGGAGCATTCCTGCAGCTGAGAAGAACAAGGCCCCAGTGCCTGAGACTGTTGCTGAAGAAGAAGAAGAAAATGTCCTAAGGAAGCTAAAGCCCAAGATCCCAGACCACAACGATGCTCATCCTGTGGCTGAGGACATGAAGCTCAGGAGAGATTCAGGGCTAAGGAAATGGAGAGAAGGAGACCCATATGCTTCAAGAAGAAGGACTGCCGTGGACTACAGGTTTCACACCAAGGAGCAGCAGGATTTCTATGAGACTGTTTTGCTAGATAAGAAGCCAATTGTCTATGACATAAGATGGGTTGACTGGACCTACATGAGGGAGAAGGAGGAGCACTACCCAGGAGTATTTGACAGCTTTAATGCTTGTGGAGTAGCTGACTTTGTTGGGCAGAAGCTCACAAAGTGGAACAAGGAACTGATCATGCAATTCTACTCCACGGCACACTTTTATCCAGATGGGAGGATCACATGGATGTCTGAGGGTACAAGGTACCAATCTACAGTGGCTGAGTGGGCACAGATCATAAATGCCCCAGAGGAGCAAGATGATGACTTGGATATCTATGCCAAGAAGAAGATGGACCATAACTCCATGTCCAATATGTACAAGGAAATTCCCAATGAAGCTCTTGACACCTTCAAATTTGGGTCTGTGCATTATCTTCTGTCAGGACTACCTACGATCAATTGGATACTAAGGCACACCTTACTGCCCAAGTCTGGAGATCACAAGATGATCAGAGGTCATGCTATCAACTTGCTACATGTGTTTGATGTGCCTCAGAAGTTCAAGGTGATGAGCCTCATAGTGGAAACAATTAAGAGGACTGGAGCAGATCAGAAGAGGAGCTACGGATATGCCCCTCAAATTCAGGAGCTCATCAACTCCAAGATGGGCACGGGCATATATCTGTTGGACAAGGAACACCTGCCCATCCATCCAGATTTCGAGGACAATGAAGTTGTCATGACTGAGAACGAGCCATCATCTGCCCAAGCATTTTCAAAGAAGGAGAAGGCGACGAAGGAGAAAGCTGCCAAGATGCCTACCCAAGAGGAGGCATCTGAATACTTCTTGAAGACCAAACAAGAGCAGCTTGGTTACTTGATTGCATCCACGCTGAGGATTGAGCAAAGCCTGGCCACCCTCACTCAGAATCAGCAGAGCCTAGAGAGAATCATGGAACAGAAGTTCTATGACCTGGATGTCAAGGTAACGGAAGTTCAGTCTGCAGTGGAGCAGCTCCAGGAGGACATGCAGGAGAGGAGAGGCAGGACTACCACTCATACCTTTGCTAGAGTGCCACGAGGCCCGAGTGAAGGAAATATGCCCTAGAGGCAATAATAAAGTTATTATTTATTTCCTTATAATCATGATAAATGTTTATTATTCATGCTAGAATTGTATTAACTGGAAACATAATACATGTGTGAATACATAGACAAACACAGTGTCACTAGTATGCCTCTACTTGACTAGCTCGTTAATCAAAGATGGTTATGTTTCCTAACCATGAACAATAAGTTGTTATTTGATTAACAAGGTCACATCATTAGTTGAATGATCTGATTGACATGACCCATTCCATTAGCTTAGCACCCGATCGTTTAGTATGTTGCTATTGCTTTTCTTCATGACTTATACATGTTCCTATGACTATGAGATTATGCAACTCCCGTTTGCCGGAGGAACACTTTGGGTGCTACCAAACGTCACAACGTAACTGGGTGATTATAAAGGAGCATTACAGGTGTCTCCAAAGGTAGATGTTGGGTTGGCGTATTTCGAGATTAGGATTTGTCACTCCGATTGTCGGAGAGGTATCTCTGGGCCCTCTCGGTAATACACATCACATAAGCGTTGCAAGCATTACAACTAATATGTTAGTTGTGAGATGATGTATTACGGAACGAGTAAAGAGACTTGCCGGTAACGAGATTGAACTAGGTATTGGATACCGACGATCGAATCTCGGGCAAGTAACATACCGATGACAAAAGGAACAACGTATGTTGTTATGCGGTCTGACCGATAAGATCTTCGTAGAATATGTAGGAGCCAATATGGGCATCCAGGTCCCGCTATTGGTTATTGACCGGAGACATGTCTCGGTCATGTCTACATTGTTCTCGAACCCGTAGGGTCCGCACGCTTAAGGTTACGATAGTGTGATCAAAGTATTTGGTTTTATACAGACTTTCGGAGAAGCCTGTATTTACAAGAAAGTGAGTGGGAGCTCTGTAGCATTTCTAATATTATATGTGGATGACATATTGCTGATTGGAAATGATATAGAATTTCTGGATAGCATAAAGGGATACTTCAGTAAAAGTTTTTCAATGAAAGACCTCGGTGAAGCTGCTTACATATTAGGCATTAAGATCTATAGAGATAGATCAAGACGCTTAATTGGACTTTCACAAAGCACATACCTTGACAAGATTTTGAAGAAATTCAAAATGGATCAAGCAAAGAAAGGATTCTTGCCTGTGTTACAAGGTGTGAAGTTGAGTAAGACTCAATGCCCGACCACTGCAGAAGATAGAGAGAATATGAAAGATGTTCCCTATGCATCAGCCATAGGCTCTATCATGTATGCAATGCTGTGTACCAGACCTGATGTGTGCCTTGCTATAAGTTTAGCAGGGAGGTACCAAAGTAATCCAGGAGTGGATCACTGGATAGCGGTCAAGAACATCCTGAAATACCTGAAAAGGACTAAGGATATGTTTCTCGTATATGGAGGTGACAAAGAGCTCACCGTAAATGGTTACGTTGATGCAAGCTTTGACACTGATCCGGATGATTCTAAATCGCAAACCGGATACGTGTTTACATTAAATGGTGGAGCTGTCAGTTGGTGCAGTTCTAAACAAAGCGTCATAGCGGGATCTACATGTGAAGCGGAGTACATAGCTGCTTCAGAAGCAGCGAACGAAGGAGTCTGGATGAAGGAGTTCATATCCGATCTAGGTGTCATACCTAGTGCATCGGGTCCAATGAAAATCTTTTGTGACAATACTGGTGCAATTGCCTTGGCAAAGGAATCCAGATTTCACAAAAGGACCAAACACATCAAGAGACGCTTCAATTCCATCCGGGATCTAGTCCAGCTGGGAGACATAGAGATTTGCAAGATACATACGGATCTGAATATTGCAGACCCGTTGACTAAGCCTCTTCCACGAGCAAAACATGATTAGCACCAAGGCTCCATGGGTGTTAGAATCATTACAGTGTAATCTAGATTATTGACTCTAGTGCAAGTGGGAGACTGAAGGAAATATGCCCTAGAGGCAATAATAAAGTTATTATTTATTTCCTTATAATCATGATAAATGTTTATTATTCATGCTAGAATTGTATTAACCGGAAACATAATACATGTGTGAATACATAGACAAACACAGTGTCACTAGTATGCCTCTACTTGACTAGCTCGTTAATCAAAGATGGTTATGTTTCCTAACCATGAACAATAAGTTGTTATTTGATTAACAAGGTCACATCATTAGTTGAATGATCTGATTGACATGACCCATTCCATTAGCTTAGCACCCGATCGTTTAGTATGTTGCTATTGCTTTTCTTCATGACTTATACATGTTCCTATGACTATGAGATTATGCAACTCCCATTTGCCGGAGGAACACTTTGGGTGCTACCAAACGTCACAACGTAACTGGGTGATTATAAAGGAGCATTACAGGTGTCTCCAAAGGTAGATGTTGGGTTGGCGTATTTCGAGATTAGGATTTGTCACTCCGATTGTCGGAGAGGTATCTCTGGGCCCTCTCGGTAATACACATCACATAAGCCTTGCAAGCATTAAAACTAATATGGTAGTTGTGAGATGATGTATTACGGAACGAGTAAAGAGACTTGCCGGTAACGAGATTGAACTAGGTATTGGATACCGACGATCGAATCTCGGGCAAGTAACATACCGATGACAAAAGGAACAACGTATGTTGTTATGCGGTCTGACCGATAAAGATCTTCGTAGAATATGTAGGAGCCAATATGGGCATCCAGGTCCCGCTATTGGTTATTGACCGGAGACATGTCTCGGTCATGTCTACATTGTTCTCGAACCCGTAGGGTCCGCACGCTTACGGTTACGATGACAGTTATATTATGAGTTTATGCATTTTGATGTACCGAAGGTTGTTCGGAGTCCCGGATGTGATCACGGACATGACAAAGAGTCTCGAAATGGTCGAGACGTAAAGATTGATATATTGGAAGCCTATATTTGGATATCGGAAGTGTTCCGGGTGAAATCGGGATTTTACCGGGTTACTTGGAGGTTACCGGAACCCCCCGGGAGCCATATGGGCCTTCATGGGCCTTAGTGGAAAGGTGAAAGGGCTGCCCACAAGGGCTGCGCGCCTCCCCCCTTCCCCTAGTCCTATTAGGACTAGGAGAGGTGGCCGGCCACCCTCCCCCTCTTTCCCACTTAGGGAATCCTAGTTGGAATAGGATTGGAGGGGAGTCCTACTCCCGGAAGGAGTAGGACTCCTCCTGCGCCTCTCTCTCTTGGCCGGCGCCCCCTCCCCCCTTGGCTCCTTTATATACTGAGGTAGAGACACCCCAAAGACACACAAGTTGATCCACGTGATCTATTCCTTAGCCGTGTGCGGTGCCCCCTGCCACCATATACCTCGATAATACTGTAGCGGAGTTTAGGCGAAGCCCTGCTGCTGTAGTACATCAAGATCGTCACCACGCCGTCGTGCTGACGGAACTCTTCCCCGACACTTTGCTGGATCGGAGTCCGGGGATCGTCATCGAGCTGAACGTGTGCTCGAACTCGGAGGTGCCGTAGTTTCGGTGCTTGATCGGTTGGATCGTGAAGACGTACGACTACTTCCTCTACGTCGTGTCATCGCTTCCGCAGTCGGTCTGCGTTGGGTACGTAGACAACACTCTCCCCCTCATTGCTATGCATCACATGGTCTTGCGTGTGCGTAGGAAATTTTTTGAAATTACTACGAAACCCAACAGTGGCATCCGAGCCTGGTTATTTATGTTGATGTTATATGCACGAATAGAACACAAGTGAGTTGTGGACGATACAAGTCATACTGCCTACCAGCATGTCATACTTTGGTTCGGCGGTATTGTTGGACGAGACGACCCGGACCAACCTTACGCGTACGCTTACGCGAGACCGGTTCTCCCGACGTGCTTTGCACACAGGTGGCTTGCGGGCGACTGTCTCTCCAACTTTAGTTGAACCAAGTATGGCTACGCCTGGTCCTTGCGAAGGTTAAAACGGAGTCTATTTGACAAACTATCGTTGTGGTTTTGATGCGTATGTGAGATTGGTTCTTACTTAAGCCCGTAGCAGCCACGTAAAACTTGCAACAACAAAGTAGAGGACGTCTAACTTGTTTTTGCAGGGCATGTTGTGATGTGATATGGTCAAGGCATGATGCTGAATTTTATCGTATGAGATGATCATGTTTTGTAACCAAGTTATCGGCAACTGGCAGGAGCCATATGGTTGTCGCTTTATTGTATGCAATGCAATCGCGATGTAATGCTTTACTTTATTACTAAACGGTAGTGATAGTCGTGGAAGCATAAGATTGGCGAGACGACAACGATGCTACGATGGAGATCAAGGTGTCGCGCCGGTGACGTTGGTGATCATGACGGTGCTTCGGAGATGGAGATCACAAGCACAAGATGATGATGGCCATATCATATCACTTATATTGATTGCATGTGATGTTTATCTTTTTATGCATCTTATCTTGCTTTGATTGACGGTAGCATTATAAGATGATCTCTCACTAAATTATCAAGAAGTGTTCTCCCTGAGTATGCACCATTGCGAAAGTTCTTCGTGCTGAGACACCACGTGATGATCGGGTGTGATAGGCTCTATGTTCAAATACAACGGGTGCAAAACAGTTGCACACGCGGAATACTCAGGTTATACTTGACGAGCCAAGCATATACAGATATGGCCTCGGAACACGGAGACCGAAAGGTCGAGCGTGAATCATATAGTAGATATGATCAACATAATGATGTTCACCGATGAAACTACTCCATCTCACGTGATGATCGGACATGGTTTAGTTGATTTGGATCACGTGATCACTTAGAGGATTAGAGGGATGTCTATCTAAGTGGGAGTTCTTCAGTAATATGATTAATTGAACTTAAATTTATCATGAACTTAGTCCCTGATAGTATCTTGCTTGTTTATGTTGATTGTAGATAGATGGCTCGTGCTGTTGTTCCGTTGAATTTTAATGCGTTCCTTGAGAAAGCAAAGTTGAAAGATGATGGTAGCAATTACACGGACTGGGTCCGTAACTTGAGGATTATCCTCATTGCTGCACAGAAGAATTACGTCCTAGAAGCACCGCTGGGTGCCAGGCCTGCTGCTGGAGCAACACCAGATGTTATGAACGTCTGGCAGAGCAAAGCTGATGACTACTCGATAGTTCAGTGTGCCATGCTTTACGGCTTAGAATCGGGACTTCAACGACGTTTTGAACGTCATGGAGCATATGAGATGTTCCAGGAGTTGAAGTTGATATTTCAAGCAAATGCCCGGATTGAGAGATATGAAGTCTCCAATAAGTTCTATAGCTGCAAGATTGAGGAGAACAGTTCTGTCAGTGAGCATATACTCAAAATGTCTGGGTATAATAATCACTTGATTCAATTGGGAGTTAATCTTCCAGATGATTGCGTCATTGACAGAATTCTCCAATCACTGCCACCAAGCTACAAGAGCTTCATGATGAACTATAATATGCAAGGGATGAACAAGACTATTCCCGAGCTCTTCGCAATGCTGAAAGCTGCGGAGGTAGAAATCAAAAAGGAGCATCAAGTGTTGATGGTTAACAAAACCACTAGTTTCAAGAAAAAGGGCAAAGGGAAGAAGAAGGGGAACTTCAAGAAGAACGGCAAGCAAGTTGCTGCTCAAGAGAAGAAACCCAAGTCTGGACCTAAGCCTGAAACTGAGTGCTTCTACTGCAAGCAGACTGGTCACTGGAAGCGGAACTGCCCCAAGTATTTGGCGGATAAGAAGGATGGCAAGGTGAACAAAGGTATATGTGATATACATGTTATTGATGTGTACCTTACTAATGCTCGCAGTAGCACCTGGGTATTTGATACTGGTTCTGTTGCTAATATTTGCAACTCGAAATAGGGGCTACGGATTAAGTGAAGATTGGCTAAGGACGAGGTGACGATGCGCGTGGGAAACGGTTCCAAAGTCGATGTGATCGCGGTCGGCACGCTACCTCTACATCTACCTTCGGGATTCATATTAGACCTAAATAATTGTTATTTGGTGCCAGCGTTGAGCATGAACATTATATCTGGATCTTGTTTAATGCGAGACGGTTATTCATTTAAATCAGAGAATAATGGTTGTTCTATTTATATGAGTAATATCTTTTATGGTCATGCACCCTTGAAGAGTGGTCTATTTTTATCGAATCTCGATAGTAGTAATACACATATTCATAATGTTGAAGCCAAAAGATGCAGAGTTGATAATAAAAGTGCAACTTATTTGTGGCACTGTCGTTTAGGTCATATCGGTGTAAAGCGCATGAAGAAACTCCATACTGATGGACTTTTGGAACCACTTGATTATGAATCACTTGGTACTTGCGAACCGTGCCTCATGGGCAAGATGACTAAAACACCGTTCTCCGGTACTATGGAGAGAGCAACAGATTTGTTGGAAATCATACATACCGATGTATGTGGTCCGATGAATATTGAGGCTCGTGGCGGATATCGTTACTTCCTCACCTTCACAGATGATTTAAGCAGATATGGATATATCTACTTAATGAAACATAAGTCTGAAACATTTGAAAAGTTCAAAGAATTTCAGAGTGAAGTTGAAAATCATCGTAACAAGAAAATAAAGTTTCTACGATCTGATCGTGGAGGAGAATATTTGAGTTACGAGTTTGGTGTACATTTGAAAAACTGTGGAATAGTTTCGCAACTCACGCCACCCGGAACACCACAGCGTAATGGTGTGTCCGAACGTCGTAATCGTACTTTACTTGATATGGTGCGATCTATGATGTCTCTTACGGATTTACCGCTATCATTTTGGGGATACGCTCTAGAGACGGCCGCATTCACATTAAACAGGGCACCATCAAAATCCGTTGAGACGACGCCTTATGAACTATGGTTTGGCAAGAAACCGAAGTTGTCGTTTCTGAAAGTTTGGGGCTGCGATGCTTATGTGAAAAAAGCTTCAACCTGATAAGCTCGAACCCAAATCAGAGAAATGTGTCTTCATAGGATATCCAAAGGAAACTATTGGATACACCTTCTATCACAGATCCGAAGGCAAGACTTTTGTTGCTAAATTCGGAAACTTTCTTGAGAAGGAGTTTCTCTCGAAAGAAGTGAGTGGGAGGAAAGTAGAACTTGACGAGGTAACTGTACCTGCTCCCTTGTTGGAAAGTAGTACGTCATAGAAAATTGTTTCTGCGACACCTACATCAATAAGTGAGGAAGTTAATGATCATGATCATGAAACTTCGGAACAAGATACTACTGAACATCGTAGATCAACCAGAGTAAGATCCGCACCAGAGTGGTATGGTAATCCAATTCTGGAAGTCATGCTACTAGATCATGATGAGCCTACGAACTATGAAGAAGCGATGGTGAGCCCAGATTCCGCAAAGTGGCTTGAAGCCATGAAATCTGAGATGGGATCCATGTATGAGAACAAAGTATGGACTTTGGTTGACTTGCCTGATGATCGGCAAGCAATTGAGAATAAATGGATCTTTAAGAAGAAGACTGACGCTGATGGTAATGTTACTGTCTACAAAGCTCGACTTGTCGCGAAAGGTTTTCGACAAGTTCAAGGGATTGACTACGATGAGACCTTCTCACCCGTAGCGATGCTTAAGTCCGTCCGAATCATGTTAGCAATTGCCGCATTTTATGATTATGAAATTTGGCAGATGGATGTCAAAACTGCATTCCTGAATGGATTTCTGGAAGAACAGTTGTATATGATGCAACCGGAAGGTTTTGTCGATCCAAAGGGAGCTAACAAAGTGTGTAAGCTCCAGCGATCCATTTATGGACTGGTGCAAGCCTCTCGGAGTTGGAATAAACGCTTTGATAGTGTGATCAAAGCATTTGGTTTTATACAGACTTTCGGAGAAGCCTGTATTTACAAGAAAGTGAGTGGGAGCTCTGTAGCATTTCTAATATTATATGTGGATGACATATTGCTGATTGGAAATGATATAGAATTTCTGGATAGCATAAAGGGATACTTCAGTAAAAGTTTTTCAATGAAAGACCTCGGTGAAGCTGCTTACATATTAGGCATTAAGATCTATAGAGATAGATCAAGACGCTTAATTGGACTTTCACAAAGCACATACCTTGACAAGATTTAGAAGAAATTCAAAATGGATCAAGCAAAGAAAGGATTCTTGCCTGTGTTACAAGGTGTGAAGTTGAGTAAGACTCAATGCCCGACCACTGCAGAAGATAGAGAGAATATGAAAGATGTTCCCTATGCATCAGCCATAGGCTCTATCATGTATGCAATGCTGTGTACCAGACCTGATGTGTGCCTTGCTATAAGTTTAGCAGGGAGGTACCAAAGTAATCCAGGAGTGGATCACTGGACAGCGGTCAAGAACATCCTGAAATACCTGAAAAGGACTAAGGATATGTTTCTCGTATATGGAGGTGACAAAGAGCTCACCGTAAAAGGTTACGTTGATGCAAGCTTTGACACTGATCCGGACGATTCTAAATCGCAAACCGGATACGTGTTTACATTAAACGGTGGAGCTGTCAGTTGGTGCAGTTCTAAACAAAGCGTCATAGCGGGATCTACATGTGAAGCGGAGTACATAGCTGCTTCAGAAGCAGCGAACGAAGGAGTCTGGATGAAGGAGTTCATATCCGATCTAGGTGTCATACCTAGTGCATCGGGTCCAATGAAAATCTTTTGTGACAATACTGGTGCAATTGCCTTGGCAAAGGAATCCAGATTTCACAAAAGGACCAAACACATCAAGAGACGCTTCAATTCCATCCGGGATCTAGTCCAGGTGGGAGACATAGAGATTTGCAAGATACATACGGATCTGAATATTGCAGACCCGTTGACTAAGCCTCTTCCACGAGCAAAACATGATTAGCACCAAGGCTCCATGGGTGTTAGAATCATTACAGTGTAATCTAGATTATTGACTCTAGTGCAAGTGGGAGACTGAAGGAAATATGCCCTAGAGGCAATAATAAAGTTATTATTTATTTCCTTATAATCATGATAAATGTTTATTATTCATGCTAGAATTGTATTAACCGGAAACATAATACATGTGTGAATACATAGAAAAACACAGTGTCACTAGTATGCCTCTACTTGACTAGCTCGTTAATCAAAGATGGTTATGTTTCCTAACCATGAACAATAAGTTGTTATTTGATTAACGAGGTTACATCATTAGTTGAATGATCTGATTGACATGACCCATTCCATTAGCTTAGCACCCGATCGTTTAGTATGTTGCTATTGCTTTTCTTCATGACTTATACATGTTCCTATGACTATGAGATTATGCAACTCCCGTTTGCCGGAGGAACACTTTGGGTGCTACCAAACGTCACAACGTAACTGGGTGATTATAAAGGAGCATTACAGGTGTCTCCAAAGGTAGATGTTGGGTTGGCGTATTTCGAGATTAGGATTTGTCACTCCGATTGTCGGAGAGGTATCTCTGGGCCCTCTCGGTAATACACATCACATAAGCGTTGCAAGCATTACAACTAATATGTTAGTTGTGAGATGATGTATTACGGAACGAGTAAAGAGACTTGCCGGTAACGAGATTGAACTAGGTATTGGATACCGACGATCGAATCTCGGGCAAGTAACATACCGATGACAAAAGGAACAACGTATGTTGTTATGCGGTCTGACCGATAAAGATCTTCGTAGAATATGTAGGAGCCAATATGGGCATCCAGGTCCCGCTATTGGTTATTGACCGGAGACATGTCTCGTTCATGTCTACATTGTTCTCGAACCCGTAGGGTCCGCACGCTTAAGGTTACGATGACAGTTATATTATAGTTTATGCATTTTGATGTACCGAAGGTTGTTCGGAGTCCCAGATGTGATCACGGACATGACGAGGAGTCTCGAAATGGTCGAGACGTAAAGATTGATATATTGGAAGCCTATATTTGGATATCGGAAGTGTTCCGGGTGAAATCGGGATTTTACCGGGTTACCGGGAGGTTACCGAAACCCCCCGGGAGCCATATGGGCCTTCATGGGCCTTAGTGGAAAGGTGAAAGGGCTGCCCACAAGGGCTGCGCGCCTCCCCCCTTCCCCTAGTCCTATTAGGACTAGGAGAGGTGGCCGGCCACCCTTCCCCCTCTTTCCCACTTGGGGAATCCTAGTTGGAATAGGATTGGAGGGGAGTCCTACTCCCGGAAGGAGTAGGACTCCTCCTGCGCCTCTCTCTCTTGGCCGGCGCCCCCTCCCCCCTTGGCTCCTTTATATACTGAGGTAGAGACACCCCAAAGACACACAAGTTGATCCACGTGATCTATTCCTTAGCCGTGTGCGGTGCCCCCTGCCACCATATACCTCGATAATACTGTAGCGGAGTTTAGGCGAAGCCCTACTTCTGTAGTACATCAAGATCGTCACCACGCCGTCGTGCTGACGGAACTCTTCCCCGACACTTTGCTGGATCGGAGTCCGGGGATCGTCATCGAGCTGAACGTGTGCTCGAACTCGGAGGTGCCGTAGTTTCGGTGCTTGATCGGTTGGATCGTGAAGACGTACGACTACTTCCTCTACGTCGTGTCATCGCTTCCGCAGTCGGTCTGCGTTGGGTACGTAGACAACACTCTCCCCCTCGTTGCTATGCATCACATGATCTTGCGTGTGCGTAGGAATTTTTTTGAAATTACTACGAAACCCAACACCGAGGTCATCTGCCGTGCCAGTTGCTGACACAAGAGCCACCACCTTAACACCAGCTACAGCCTCAGTTCCACCAGCTCCAGCATCTACTTCAGCTCCAACTCCAGCGACTACTTCAGCATCTACAGAAGCCTTCGTCCTTGGAGTGATCCGGACTCCACCACCACCTGAAGATCAAGCCTGAGCGTCGATCTAGTGCTATGCATTTTCTAGGAACTTTTTGGTAACTTGTTGCCAAAGGGGGAGAAGATGTATAGATCATAGGCTTCGAGAGAGAGAGTGTTGCTTTTCTCTCTTGCTTTGTTTGGTGTTTTTTTTCGAAGTTGTTTGCTTTTGAGTGTTTGAGATAGTACATTATTATTCGTGAGACATTGATGAGCATGTGTTTGATCATAAGCTACACTTAATGCTTGCTTAATGCTATTATCTTATCTATCCTGTGATCATTCATTATTCTTGGTGATGAGTGCATGTATTTCATTCTTATCATTTTGAGCGCTCCACCAAGATGTATGTGACATGGAACAGTAACCCATGACTCTAACTCTTTGTGCATTTGCAGTCCAAAGCAAAATTTTAAATATGCACAAATTTAGGGGGAGCTCTTACTTATCACATATTTCTCAAAGCGACGATATATTTCATGCTCATTATCTTTTGTCGAAGCTTTGATCTATATGTTGTCATCAATTGCCAAAAAGGGGGAGATTGAAAGTGCAACTATCCCTAGGTGGTTTTGGTAATTCATAACAACATATAGCTCATTGAGCTAATGCTATTCCAAGATGATTATTTCAGGAAAGCTCAATGATTGGCATGGCATGGATGTGAAAGTGGAACCCTCAAAATGCTAAGGACAAAGGATTGGCTCAAGCTCAAAAGCTCAAGACTCTTCATTTCATATTTTAGTGATCCAAGATCACATTGAGTCTTTAGGAAAAGCCAATACTATTAAGGAGGGATGAGGTGTTGCTTAATGAGCCTCTTGCTTCATGTGCTTAGTGATATGCTCCAAAACCCTCAACTACTTTCCCACATCCACATATGACCTAAACCCTAATCCAAACTCGGTCCTACCGATTCTTCCTATCCGGCGCCACCAAGTTTCACTTGTCATTAGCCACTGCCAAACCCTAGCAATTCGGTCCTACCGATAGGGATCTCGGTCTCACCGAGATGGGGTTGCAAACTCTCTGTTTCCCTTTCGTAACTTTTCGGTCCCACCGAAAGAGCTAATCGGTCCCACCGAGATTGCAATGTAAACTCAGTGTTTCCCCTTTGTAACTTTTCGGTCTCACCGAGTTCCACTCGGTCTCACCGAAAGAGCAAATCGGTCCCACCGAGTTTGCCTGACCAACTCTCTGGTTAGCTAATTACCAAATTAGGTCTCACCGAGTTTGTGTAATCGGTCTCACCGAGATTGCGTTATGCCCAAACCTAACCATATCGGTCCTACCGAGTTGCATGTCAGTCCCACCGAAAATCACTAACGGTCACTAGGTTTACATTTTTGGTCCGACCGAGTTTATTGATTCGGTCCCACCGAGATTGGAAAACTATGTGACGGTTGGATTTTGTGTGGAGGCTATATATACCCCTCCACCTTCTTCTCATTTAGTGAGAGAACCATCAGAACACACACACCATTCCAACTCATATGTTCTGAGAAAGAACCACCTACTCATGTGTTGAGACCAAGACATTCCATTCCTACCATATGAATCTTGATCTCTAGCCTTCCCAAGTTGCTTTCCACTCAAACCCTCTTTCCACCAAATCCAAATCCTATGAGAGAGAGTTGAGTGTTGGGGAGACTATCATTTGAAGCACAAGAGCAAGGAGTTCATTACCTACACACCATTTGTTACTTCTTGGAGAGTGGTGTCTCCTAGATTGGCTAGGTGTCACTTGGGAGCCTCCGACAAGATTGTGGAGTTGAACCAAGGAGTTTGTAAGGGCAAGGAGATCGCCTACTTCGTGAAGATCTACCGCTAGTGAGGCAAGTCCTGTGTGGGCGATGGCCATGGTGGGATAGACAAGGTTGCTTCTTCGTGGACCCTTTGTGGGTGGTTGCTTCTTCGTGGACCCTTCGTGGGTGGAGCCCTGTGTGGACTCGTGCAACCATTACCCTTGGGTGGAGCCCTGTGTGGACTCGCGCAACCGTTACCCTTCGTGGGTTGAAGTCTCCATCAACGTGGATGTAGGATAGCACCACCTATCCGAACCACGGGAAAAACATCCGTGTCTCCAATAGCGTTTGAATTCTCCAAACCCTTCCCTTTACATTCTTGCAAGTTGCATGATTTGCTTTCCGCTGCCTATATACTCTTTGCATGCTTGCTTGAATTATGTGATGATTGCTTGACTTGTCCTAAATTAGCTAAAATCTGCCAAGAACTAAAATTGGGAAAAGGTTAAATTTTTATTTGGTCAAGTAGTCTAATCACCCCCCTCTAGACATACTTTCGATCCTACAAGCTACCTAAAAAGTCTCACTGTCAAACTCCTATGGCTAAGTGAAAGTGTTAAAGCATTATAGTCCAGTTGCCTGGCCCGCTGCGCTATCACCACCTTTGTAGGACCAAGACGTTGGGTTAAGTGTGAAAATGCGTCTTCTGCGAGCACCCCTGCACTATGTGCGTGGGGGCTGAAGCCAACGACCGCCATCTTTCAGATTTTGCATATATATATATATATATATATATATATATATATATATATATATATATATCTTAAAACGGCCGCATAGGAGGTGTTCCCAATACTTGGAGGCACAAGTATAAAAAAGGCCACTACAGTTTATCAAAATATTACTTTATAATTACACATGCTATCATAACATAGCATCTTTCGGGCACCGCGTCTCTATTACACGAGCGCCTTCAAGAACTTCCTGAAAATAGTGCTCGGAGGGTACTCGGCTTTTGTCCGAATCTCGGGATGCAACAACAGTGGTCTCCATCTCTGCCCAGTATGTCTTAACACGGGCAAGAGCCATCCTAGCGCCCTCTATGCATGCTGACCTCTTCATTGCATTTATACGCGGCACCGCGTCAAGGAATTGCTGCACTAAACTGAAATAACTCTTCGGGTCCGATCTCCCCGGCCATAGGTGACCTATGACGTACTTCATGGCGAGTCCAGACAACCTATTCAGTTCGGCCCATGGAGCCAAATGATCATCCACTGCCAGTGGACACTCTGGATTATGAAACTACGACCAGAAAAGCTTTTCCACTTCGCGATCTTTCTGATCTCGAAAGTGTTCAGTCGCATCAGCAGCACTCGCTGCCAAGTCCAGATAGGCATCCTCCACACTCCACATCCGGTCCAACGGAGCAAACTTTGGATCACAAAATTTCCTCCGCAGCATAAAGGGCTTTCCAGCCGCAATCTGTTCGGCCTGACGCAGCTCCTCCTTCGCAGCTCTCATCGCAGAGCGCGCATCCTTGGCATTAGCAACGGCCTTCTCTAAGTCGATCTGTTTCGCTTGGTCTTCTTTTTCAAGAAGTCTGCAACGGTCTGTAGCGCCTTTTAACTTTTCGGCCATCTCGGCCATCTCTTCCTTGCTTCGGCAGTGAGCAGCCTGTTCGGCTCTCAGCTCTTCAAGGGCTTTCCTGGTAGCCGCATCACTTTCGCTGGCTTGTTCTTTAGCTCGGGAAAGTTCTGCCCTAAGACTCTCCACGGCGGCCGCACCATCTGCGTCAAGCACACACATCGTAAGACACAGACATAAAACTGTTCTTACCTGATGCCGCCCGAGGAATTACATACCTTGAGCCTCATCAAGCCGCTTATTGAAAAGCATGATGTCGGCATCTGCCATGTCCAGTTGCCGCTTTAGTTTGGCAAAATCGTCAGTTCGGCTCGATTCCGGACACCCTACCGCCTACATTCAAAAGCGACATCTTAGACCTGGGATTATGATCCTCCTCGTGCCGTCATTGTTGGGGAACGTAGCATAAATTCAAAATTTTCCTACGTGTCACCAAGATCTATCTATGGAGTCATTTAGCAACGAGGGAGGAGTGGATCTACATACCCTTGTAGATCGCGCGCGGAAGCGTTCAAGAGAACGGGGTTGATGGAGTCGTACTCGTCGTGCTCCAAATCACCGATGATCCTAGCGCCGAACGGACGGCACCTCCACGTTCAACACACGTACGGAGCAGCGACGTCTCCTCCTTCTTGATCCAGCAAGGGGGGAGGAGAGGTTGATGGAGATCCAGCAGCACGACGGCGTGGTGGTGGAAGTAGCGGGATTCCAACAGGGCTTCGCCAAGCGCTGCGGGAGGAGGGAGATGTGTCATGGGAGGGAGAGGGAGGCGCCAGGGCTTAGGTATGGTTGCCCTCCCTTCCCCCCACTATATATAGGGCCAAGGGAGAGGGGGGGGCGCAGCCTTGGCCCTTCCTCCAAGGAAGGGTGCGGCCAGGGAGGAGTCCATCCTCCCCAAGGCACCTCGGAGGTGCCTTCCCCCTTTAGGACTCTTCCTTTCCTTATCTCTTGGCGCATGGGCCTCTTGGGGCTGGTGCCCTTGGCCCATACAGGCCAAGGCGCACACCCCTACAGCCCATGTGGCCCCCGGGGTAGGTGGCCCCACCCGGTGGACCCTCGGGACCCTTCCGGTGGTCCCGGTACAATACCGGTGACCCCGAAACTTGTCCCGATGGCCTAAATAGCACTTCCTATATATAATTCTTTACCTCCGGACCATTCCGGAACTCCTCGTGACGTCCGAGATGTCATCCGGGACTCCGAACAACTTTCAGGTTACCTTATACTAATATCTCTATAACCCTAGCGTCACCGAACCTTAAGTGTGTAGACCCTACGGGTTCGGGAGACAGGCATACATGACCGAGATGACTCTCCGGTCAATAACCAACAGCGGGATCTGGATACCCATGTTGGCTCCCACATGTTCCACGATGATCTCATCGGGTGAACCACGATGTCGAGGATTCGATCAATCCCGTATTCAATTCCCTTTGTCTAGCGGTACGATACTTGCCCGAGATTCGATCGTCGGTATCCCGATATCTTGTTCAATCTCGTTACCGGCAAGTCTCTTTGCTCGTTTCGTAACACATCATCCCGTGATCAACTCCTTGATCACATTGTGCACATTATGATGATGTCCTACCGAGTGGGCCCAGAGATACCTCTCCGTTTACACGGAGTGACAAATCCCAGTCTCGATTCGCGCCAACCCAACAGACACTTTCGGAGATACCTGTAGTGTACCTTTATAGCCACCCAGTTACGTTGTGAAGTTTGGCACACCCAAAGCACTCCTACGGTATCCGGGAGTTGCACAATCTCATGGTCTATGGAAATGATACTTGACATTAGAAAAGCTTTAGCATACGAACTACATGATCTTTGTGCTAGGCTTAGGATTGGGTCTTGTCCATCACATCATTCTTCTAATGATGTGATCCCGTTATCAATGACATTCAATGTCCATGGTCAGGAAACCGTAACCATCTATTGATCAACGAGCTAGTCAACTAGAGGCTTACTAGGGACATGGTGTTGCCTATGTATCCACACATGTATCTGAGTTTCCTATCAATACAATTCTAGCATGGACAATAAACGATTATCATGAACAAGGAAATATAATAATAACCAATTTATTATTGCTTCTAGGACATATTTCCAATAGTCATTTCTTGACGACGCGCAGAGTCTCAGGGGCTACTATCTACACAGGGCGCATCTTATTCATGCGCAACTGACAAAAGTATACATTATCTAATGTACCTCGAAACCCGTCAGTAAACTTTTGACGGCCTCATACAATCCGCTCTCTGCGGATGAAATCCTTTCAATCGCCGTGCCCATCAATGCGCGGTGCTCCTCTGAGATAGAAGCTCACCCCAGCAGAATCTTTAGCTCCTCCGGCCGAGCACCAGATGGTGCCGGGCTCGTCCCATGACCTCTTTCGAAGGCCGGACGCGGAGAACCTCGGGGGGGCGCATAGCTACCTTCCGCCCCTGCCAGATTCGGAGAAACCCTCCGCGACGACACCTCAGGGTCGCCCGCCTCGCTAGGCGGCACGGCAGGGGGAGGCATCCCGCTCTCCATCATCTCCGGAAGGAGATCCCCTGAAGACGAGCTCTGCTGAGAAGGGCTGAGGTCCGAGCTACAAGGTAAAGGTTTGGTTAATCTTCTGAGATATAAATCAAGGATTTCCCTCATCCCTCAAAAGGAAAATCTTTCTCCACTTACGGCTCGCTGGAGGGCTGATCCCCTTGAGGGCGTAGTCTGGCCGAGGAACTCCCCGGCGTCGGACCCTCTGACGAGGATTTTCTCCCCCGCTTCGAGGCCATGGTTTCCGGGTCGTCAGAGGCGGCTCTCTTCTTCCCCTTAGGAGAGGAATTGTCGGTTCCTCCCTTTGGAGCAGCCTCCTTCGAGGAGGCCATAGCTTCCTTGTCCTCCCCCTCCAAAGGCATTATCTCCAGCATCCTGACCAGCACGGGATCCGGCCTGGTTTCAGGAAGGGGAGCCGGGCACCTGATCAGCTTTGCCTTCGCTACCCACTCCTGTTTAAAAGGACGGCTCTTTTAGGGGCAAGTTTATGACAATTATACGGATAGAAGGTCCGGGCACAAGGTTGCTTACTTGAGTATCCGGGCGATTGCAGCTTAGGCCTGCGTCCTTGGTTAAATCCGGACACATCTCTTGTGATCCGAAGAACAGTCTATACATCTCCGCGGGCGTTGCGCCCATAAAGTTCTAGAGAGCTCGCGGTCCCTCTGGATTAAACTCCCACAGGCGAAGGGGGCGACGTTTGCTGGGCAATATTCGGCGAATTAGCATGACCTGCATCACCTTGACCAAGCTAAGGTCTCCTTCCAAGAGATCCTTAATTCGGCCCTGTAACAAGGGCACGTCTTTGGGAAAACCCCAATCTAACCCTCTATTAACCCATGACGCTAGCCGTGGTGGGGGACCCGAGCAAAAGGCAGGAAGCGCCACCCACTTGGCGCTCCGGGGAGCGGTGATATAAAACCACTCTCGTTGCCACAAGCCCAGCTCCTCTTGAAAAGAGCCCTCGGGCCATGGAGCATCGGCATTTTTGCTTATAACAGCGCCTCCGCACTCTGCGTGCCGTCCCTTGATCATCTTCGGATCCACTTTGAAAGTCTTGAGCCATAATCCGAAGTGAGGGGTAACACGGAGGAACGCTTCGCATACAACGATAAACGAGGAGATATGGAGGATGGACTCCAGAGCTAAGTCGTGGAATTCCAGCCCATAATAAAATAGCAGTCCCCTCACAAAGGGATCCATCGGGAAGCCTAACCCCCGAAGGAAGTGAGACACGAACACTACGCTCTCACCGGGCTAGGGACTGGGGATAGCCTGCCTTTGAGCAGGCAACCTGTGCGGAATTTCGGCGGTCAAGAACTTAGCCTCTCTCAACTTTAGCACGTCCTCCTCCGTGACGGAGGAGGGCATCCATCGGCCTTGAAGGTCGGAACCGGACATTGTCAAAGGTCTGAGGCGCCCGGAATCTGGAGCCTAGGGTGTTGGAACTCGAGGTGACGGGCGAACTTGTTTTAGGATTGGAGAAAAGGAGTAAGGCCCTGGTCTCTTTATAAGAGGTTGAATACCAGGAGCCCTCCCCGTAACCGTTTGGGACTCGCCTTTAATCGAGAAAACATGCTAACGGGCACGATTGGGTTACCCACGTCCGTATTGATGAGAATCCCGTAAAAGGG
Source organism: Triticum urartu (assembly GCF_056163025.1). Lineage (NCBI taxonomy): Eukaryota > Viridiplantae > Streptophyta > Magnoliopsida > Poales > Poaceae > Triticum > Triticum urartu. Next base: position 97,740,351 of record NC_141873.1, on the reverse strand, counting down.
GGGCACACGATCTCTGCTTTGACAAGACGTGCCAAGGAAACCGCCTCGCAAAACATGCTGAGGTGGAAAAGTGAAAACGATTCGAGTGAAGGACTTGGCTGTAGTGTGATGACGCACTGCGGAATACGTCAGCAGATTTGATTTGGGTTAATATTATTCTCTCTATGGCAATATGTGGAAGCTTATTTTGCGGAGCCGGACACTACTCTTGGTGTTTACAATCTTCTATGAAGGACTTGGAGGAGGAACCCGCCTTGCAATGCCGAAGACAATTTGCGCGCCGGACTCGTCGTCATCGAAGCCTGGTTCAGGGGCTACTGAGGGAGTCCTGGATTAGGGGGTGTTCGGGTAGCCGGACTATACCTTCAGCCGGACTCCTGGACTATGAAGATACAAGATTGAAGACTTCGTCCCGTGTCCGGATGGGACTTTCCTTGGCGTGGAAGGCAAGCTTGGCGATGCGGATATTCAAGATCTCCTACCATTGTAACCGACTCTATGTAACCCTAACCCTATCCGGTGTCTATATAAACCGGAGGGTTGTAGTCCGTAGGCAATCAACTCCATATACAACAATCATACCATAGGCTAGCTTCTAGGGTTTAGCCTCCTTGATCTCGTGGTAGATCTACTCTTGTACTACCCATATCATCAATACTAATCAAGCAGGAGTAGGGTATTACCTCCATCGAGAGGGCCCAAACCTGGGTAAAAAACATCGTGTCCCTTGTCTCCTGTTACCATCCGGCCTTGACGCACAGTTCGGGACCCCCTACCCGAGATCCGCCGGTTTTGACACCGACACTGGGAGACTGGGAGAGAGTAACACGTGATGGTCCATGGCACTTTCGGGGAGATGCCGTTATTCTGAAACCATATGATGGATTGGCCAAACCGTCGATAGTTCAACTTGACACGATTGAGATATGGGTGCAGATTCATGATGTGCCGCCACTTTATGCTCATCTGGTTCCATCTTTAGCTCAAAAGGTGGAGAAGTTCTATATGCAGAATCCCTATCGCTTGATTTTGTGGGGAATTTCCATCGGGTTTGGGTTCAGATTGATGTCAACAAACCCTTGAAGAATGTTGTCTCTATGATAAGGGACGAAAAGCGCCAGATATATCGTGTGAGATACGAGAAGCTTCCCGATTGGTGTGCGGTCTGTGGAAAGCTGGGTCACCTCTTCAAAGAACATGGCAGTGGGATTCATCCTCCAGAAGCCTTAGTTTTCAAAGATCTTAAAGCTTCCTGGGCCATGCGTATAGGACAGGGTCCGGGAGGGGGCCGTGGTCGGAGAGGAGGCCGAAGAGGAGGCCGGGGAGCTAAGGGAAGCGGTCCTTTCTCTGACCAAGGTGGGGGTAGCAAGGAGCAGGCAGATTATACATCCGAAGCTGATGTGGACATGACAGAGGCTGATTATGCAAGGAAGAGGGTACAAGTGCAACAAGGGACACAATCGAGCCTGAGTGCAGGAGGCCAGGGGGCGACCCTAGCGCTGCCACCTCCCACTGATCCCATTAGTCCTAGCAGCAAGCAGGTCTTGAAGAGGGCCAAAACACATGAAGCAGCAGAAGAGCAAAGGGAGGGCGATCTTGGCAAGGTTGTCTCAGTGTTGGCGGGCTCCTTCGAGGAGCGCTGCCGAGCCCAATGAACATTTTCTGTTGGAACTGTCATGGTGCGGGTAAAGCTGCGACAGTCCGTGAACTTCACGATTTCGCGAGGCAATTTACCCCTACCCTATTGTGCATTGTTGAAACTCAAATTGAAAGTTCTAGGGTAGAAGCGTTAGCTGGAACTTTGGGCTTTGACAACTCTTATGATGTTAGTAGTCAAGGTAGGAGTGGTGGAATAGGTTTGTTTTGGAATAACTCAATAAAGGTGGAAGTTCTTGGTTACTCTGTGTATCATTTAGATGTGTCTGTTGAGGAACAGGACGCAGAAAAGTGGAGAATGATGTGCGCTTATGGAGAAGCACAAACACATATGAGGCATCACACATGGACAACTTTGAAAAACATCAGTAGTTTGAGCGATCTTCGCTGGCTCTGTTTGGGGGATTTCAATGAAGTTTTACGTCCTGATGAACATCAAGGAGTTGGCCAGCGTAGCAATGCCTAGATCCAAGCCTTCAGAGAAGTCCTTGATGTTTGCATGTTGCTTGACCTTGGCTATAAAGGCAATTTTTTGACCTTCGAGAAGAAAGTAACAAGAGGGAGCTATACAAGATGCAGACTTGACAGAGCTCTTGTAAACGCATCATGGCTGGCCAGGTTTCCGCTGGCTGCGGTCACGCACTTAACCGGGGTTACATCAGATCATGCACCTCTACTCTTAGAGCCGGAAGTACAAAACAACGAGCGGTTTCAGAAACCGTTCAGGTACGAGCTCATGTGGGAGGCGCACGAGACTTTCCTTGATACAGTAGCTTCGGGATGGGGGGCTGGCCCTCCGTGCACGTCTGTGGCAGCGCTACGCCACAGGTTGCGGGACCTAGCGACTAACTTGCAGCGGTGGAGCCGGGATACGTTCGGGAGTGTCAGGAAAGAAATTAAAAAACTCAAACAGATGTTAGAGGAGCTAAAAAATGACCCAGCAAGAACGGTTCCTTCCCATGTCGAGCTAAAAATCAATGAGAAGCTGATTGAGATGTTTCACAGGGAGGAGATTATGTGGCGACAGAGAGCCAGGGTAGAGTGGCTTTCGGCAGGAGACAAAAACACAAAATTATTTCATCTCTGAGCCAGTCTTCGGCGCAAGAAAAATATGATAAAGGCTCTACAGAATTCCCTGGGAGTGGAGATATCTGATCCAGCAGAGCTAAAGGTATTAGCTAATGATTTTTACCAGTCTTTATATCTCTCCGAAGGTGTCCAAAACATGGATGCGGTGCTAGACCATGTGCCCAGGAAGGTGACAACTGAGATGAACTCAAATTTGTGTGCCCCGTATACCAAGGAAGAGATCAACACTGCTTTATTTCAGATGTTTCCGACAAAGGCTCCAGGCCCAGATGGCTTTCCTGCTCACTTTTACCAAAGGCATTGGGAGGTTTGTGGTGATGAAGTAACATATATAGTGCTCAGAATAGTAAGGGGCGAGGAGAGCCCAGAATCTGTTAATGATACAGTATTGGTATTGATTCCTAAGGTAACAACCCCTATGGTACTTGCTCAATTCCGACCTATAATTCTATGCAATGTTCTATATAAGATAGCCTCGAAAGTGATAGCCAACAGGTTGAAGAGGATTTTTCCTGACATAATCTCTGAGGAACAGTCAGCCTTTGTCCCTGGAAGGCTTATTACTGATAACATCATATCTGCTTATGAGTGCTTACATTTTATGAAAAGGTCAAGAGCAAAGTCAAACAGTTATTGTGCTCTGAAGCTGGACATGGTGAAGGCATATGACAGACTGGAGTGGGCATATCTCAGAGGTATCATGACTAAACTGGGTTTTGATCTACATTGGATAGATGTGGTCATGGGCATGGTCTCTTCAGTCTCTTTTTCGGTTTGTTTTGATGGCGAGAAGCTTGACTCTTTTATAACCACTCGTGGTATCCGACAGGGAGATCCAATCTCCCCCTACTTGTTCTTGATTGCAGCAGAGGGCCTTTCGTGCCTCCTTAAATCAAGTTCTCAGTCGTCTCTTACAGGTATCCAGGTGGCTCCCTCGGCTCCCACCATCAACCACCTCTTGTTTGCAGATGATAGCCTGTTGTTATTTAAGGCAAGTGGGGAGAGCTCAACTATGGTATCAAACCTGCTTGATACTTATTGTTCTGCTTCTGGACAACGGATCAACAATGAAAAATCCTCTATTTTCTTCAGCTAGGGTTACCCAGTACAGACAAGAGAAGTTGTCAAGAATAATTTGCAAGTACAGAATGAGTCCTTGAGTGAACGTTACCTAGGAATGCCTACAGATGTTGGCCACTCTAAAAACGGTACGTTCAAATATCATCGGGGTCGAGTGTGGGAGAAGATTAAGGGGTGGATGGAGAAGTTACTTTCTGCTGCTGGTAAGGAAGTTTTGATCAAATCTGTTGCACAAGCTATACCTGTTTACTCCATGTCGTGCTTCAGATTACCACGAGGCCTTTGTGACAGCATCATGTCTATTATTCGACAATTCTAGTGGGGTTCCAAGCATGGAAAGAGAAAGCCCAGCTGGGTGGCGTGGGACATAATGACTATGCCGAAGCACATGGGAGGGCTAGGTTTCCGTGACATGGAGATTTTCAACCTCGCCTTACTGGCAAGGCAGGCATGGCGTACCCTAACAGACAACAACTCACTAAGCGCCAAAATCCTCAAGGCAGTTTACTTCCCACACTGCTCTCTCCTTCAAGCAGAACTAGGATCGCACCCATCCCAGATATGGCGGGCGATTTTGGATGGTCGGGATATCCTGGCGCAAGGGGTCATCAGGAGAATTGGTGATGGGGAGACGACCGATATTTGGCGGCACAACTGGATCCCACGTGATGGGCTTAAGCGTCCCATATGTTCTCTAGTTCAGAACCCTCCGGCGAGAGTGGCGCAGCTTATAGATCCAACATCGGCAACGTGGAATGAAAACCTGGTACGCTCGGTGTTCACCCACTTTGATGCGGAAGAGATTCTACGGATCCCGCTTTGCACTCGCCGGGTGGGCGATTTCTGGGCCTGGCATGAAGAGCCTCGAGGTAATTTCAGCGTTCGTTCTGCTTACCGAATGATTCTAAAAATGAAACACAGCAGGGAAGCTTGGTTAGCTGAGGAGGACGGTACATCTTTTGAGCATCAAGACACCAAGAAGTGGTCTATGATCTGGCACATGCAAGTCCCCTCCAAACTGAAGGTGTTCGTGTGGCGGCTAGCCCGTCATTCCATGCCCACGGGATCGGTCCTCAAACGTCGACATATGGCAACAGAGGACACTTGTTCGCTATGTGGGGCGACTGATACATGGAAACATGCCCTCATTGCATGTCCGATGGCAGCAAGCGTTTGGGCTTTGGCACCAGATGAGTTGGTCCAGCATATGATTGAGCCCGAGGAGGATGGTCCGAAGGAGTGGCTGTTTGCACTACATGAAATATTGACGAATGATCTCTTTGATCGCCTGGTGGTGACGCTCTGGCCACTTTGGTATGCGAGGCGTAAAGCAATTCACGAGAATATATTTCAGGCACCATACTCTGTCAACAGCTTCATATCAAAATATTTGGATGAACTACGAGTGACCCAGCAAAGGCATCCTTCCTCGACCCCTTCTAAAAGCGCCCGACCAGCGCGGTGGCTTGCACCACCATCAGGTTACGCGAAGTTTAACGCCGATGCAGCGGTAACCAGAAACGGTGGGACAGTGGGGGTGATCTGTAGAGACGACAGGGGTATGTTTATGGGAGCCTCGACTCTCTTTCAGATACATTGTGGATCCCCCGACTTTGGAAGCACTTGCTATTAGAGAGGCACTAGCATTGGCAGATGATCTCTATCTGAGGCGCATCCAAGTGGCGCCGGACTGCAAAACGGTGGTGCAGGACATACACAAGGAGAATTTGGCAAGCTACGGAGCAGTCATTCATGAGATAGTTGAACATTCTTTAGCTTTTGATTTCTGTAATTTCAGTCATGAGTTTAGGAGCTCGAATTTTGAAGCTCACAACTTAGCGAAGCATGCTTTATCTCTCGGTGGTGGCCGTCATGTTTGGTTAGGTCATCCCGGTAATTTACCATCCGTCCCTGTAAACATTGTGACGACTTAATAAAAGCTTCGTGATGTTGCCTAAAAAAACGAACTCCCGAAGATGTAGGATCATCCGCCTCGTTCCCCGAACTACTGACAGATTTCCATATAAAAAAAAAACCACTGACAGATTTCTGTCCCGTTTCCAGCGTACCTTGATCCTTCGCCACCCGCCATTCTTCCTCCTCGCAAAGATGAGAAGCTAGGCTTTGCGCCCCTCGCCGGACGGTCGTTTCTCCCTCCCTCCACCGCAGGAGGTACCGCCTGGGGGTACGCGCTTTCTTCTGCTCTTGTTTCGATGGTCATTCCCCCCTGGTTAGATCCACCTAATAAACAAAACAAAATAAACGAAGACCTTCGTGTATGCATTTTGGATTTCAGCCTGGTGAATCCGCCTGACCTGCAAAGCTGGAGAGGCGGGTTTTGATCTCCGTCGGCGACAGGGATGCAGAGTGAACCGGGGTGCGAGAACACATAATAGGAATCTCCACATTAATCTCGATCCATACAAATAGGTAGATGGAGTTGAATTGGTATCCATCTAATGTGTTGTTTTATTGCATCCTCTTATTGCTTACATTCTTTTGACAGATATGGCGACCGAAGAATACGACAGTAGCTATGATGTTGATATTGATGAGTTAGCTATTTCCATGAGGACAGATTTAAATCGATGCATGTCACTAGTTGAGGATCGCGGAAAAGGAAACAGGTGTTGCCCGATATGCAAAATAGTGCACCGCATTCGCCAAACTGACAGTAGTGCATATGAGCCAAGTATTCTTTCAATTGGCCCTTATCATCATTCAGAGTTACCACTTCAAGCTATGGAAGCAGAGAAGTGGATATGTCTAGACTATATTCTTAAACTAAACTGTGAAGTTAGTTTGCGCGGGTGCCTGAGCTTGATTTATGGACTGGAAAAAGAAGCAAGAGGCTATTACACCGAGGAGATAAACATGGATAGTGGAGAGTTCCTGCAGATGCTTCTACTAGATAGCTGTTTTATTCTTGTGTATCTTGGCAGTATATACGCACAAGGTGCTACCGTTGATGATGCGCAAATGACGGAAAACATGATATACGAGGGAAAGAGGGAAGCAAAGGACTTGAGCCACATGGATTCCGCCCCCTGCCAAAGTTTGAGTGGGCACTCAGCAGTGGACATTGAACTAAATCAAATGGACACACATACTGATAGTCGGAACCAGGGGGATTATAGTGGCACTGTAGAATGGTATAATAGTTCTGCTGTATATGACCTACTTTTGTTGGAGAACCAGATTCCCTTCTTCATTGTCAAGACAATTTATCGGTTCTTCTCACGTCATGTGGCAACTACTTGGTTACTCACGAATAACATTTCTGAATTCATGGAAGGCACTCTTTACCATTTCCCGAAAGTAATAACTGAGGCTAATAGGCCAGAAGATTTTTACCATCTGCTACACCTGTGTCATAAGTACCTGAAACCTAGTCACAAGTTTGAATATGACTATCATCAGTATGCTGCAAATCCTCATTGCTTCCAATTTGTACTTGATGTTAGCCGCAAGATCTTCACTTGTGGAGAGGAGCAAAACATGTTCCATGAGCTAAATTTGTTAAATTCAATGCAGCAGGCCAATCGATGGCGTAGGGCTGTGGAATATCATGAAGCGGGAATGCAGTTCAAGAAAAGGGAGTTTGATGAAGACAATCCTCATTCCCTATTGGACATTAGATTCAGAAAAGGTCTCATGGAATTACCATGTTTGCTGATCGATGATAAGTCTTCTTTGCTATTCAGAAATCTTTTAGCTTTTGAGCAAACATGTCGTCAAGTTGGAGATGACATCACTGCATATTTTGTGCTCATGTCCCAGCTTGCTAGTACGTCAGCTGATGTGGCTCTTCTTGCTCAGAAAGGGATTATAGTGCACCAGATGGAAAGCGATGAGGATGTATCAACTCTCTTCACCAAGCTTTCTGAGTATGTGGCGTTTGACTTCAATGGTGAACACTACCTGAAATCTCTGTGCTGTGTCATGGAAGCACACTACCAAAGTCGTATTAATAGGTGGATGGCATGGCTATGGCACAATCATTTCAGCAACCCATGGTTAGGTTTTGCTGCCATAGCTTCGGTTTTCGTAGTCCTCTGTAGTGTCATGCAAACTGTTCTTGCTTTCTTAGCATACATGGGATGAAGGCATGAATCAACAGATTTGGATTTGAGAGTTAGCATATATGAGTCTGATAATTTTTCGATTTGCTGTCACAAAGGGTGTTCTACATTGTTTGCGGAAAGACAAAGGTTCTACAATGAGATTCGGTGGTGCATCTACTGCAAATCCTCAATCTCATGATTTGAACAGCATTTGTTCCATGACATATATATTGATAGATAAGTAATAAAGGGTCACAAGACTGTCAAGACCCCCGTTGATGGAGGTGTCCATGTTGAATCGTTAGAATGGAGGGCCAGGACAAATATGGCAACGTCCTCGATCTGGCAACATGGCAAGATAGTTGGTGCCATGGCAAGTTGAGTTTACCTTGGCGGCTTTCATCTTGGCACCAATCAGTTAGTCAAAATTTACTAGGATCAGCGTCAGGAAGAAGGAATTTCAGCAGTCGACCTGGGTATCTTAGGGAATGCCAGACCCCTATGAAATGGTTGATATGGCGTAATCTGCGCCATATTAGAATATAGTGATACCGTAATAGCTCGGGATAGGAGCTCATGAACCACAGAAGCAAAGACCATGCTTTACAGAGGTGAGCACTGCGGCAAAAATAAAGTGCCCAAGTTCTCGCATGTATTTTAAATATGCTATTGCTGCTTTTTGCAACCTGCAGGGAGAATTTATTCATATATTTTCTCTTCGATGTTTGTCACGAGAAGTGTTCGGGCCTCAACTAGTTCCCCAATGTTTGATGTGTTTGAGAGCTGTTTGTTTGGTATGCAGGCATGCATGTACACTTAGGTAGTGAAAAAACTGCATAATCTATCCATTTTTTTCCGGAGACATAATCGATAGGTCTTTATTAGTAGTAACATACTGTTTGATAGATGTTGCTTTACAAAGCCAGTAGCAAAACGCGGGTACATTATTTATCCTTATTTTATACCAGATGACGATCCACATGTTCACATCTTGACAGGGACCCGCTGGAGATGCAAGTTACCCGGCAGCACTTGCCCTCCTAACAACACTTCTCGTCCTTGGTGACCCCGCTCGCACGAACGGCCTTGGAAGCACAAGGTGGGACGTAGGGAGGATGGAATATTGGCTGCGTGATGGCGTATATCTTGGATTCGGAGCGACCGCCGTTCTCCTCTAATTAAAAAGAAAAAGCAAACTCTTGGATCAAATGAAGGTACATAAGGGGGTAGGAGATGCTGTGCTGAATCGAACCGTCCGTACCTGGGGTATTCATGATACCGTGGTCGCGCAGAACGTTGTCCTTGGGGAGGACTGGAGGAACATCTCTCCCTGCAGCAGCAGCAGCGGAAGAGATCACCAGCAACAGCACGGCTGAGACGAGAGCTACTTTGTTGATCGCCATCGTTGGGGTTATCTGCACCGGGGAGTTGCTCTGCGGCCAAATTTATACCCGATGGATCGCTGTGGTCATTACGCGGGGAGTATGAGGACGGCACATGCCTATGATCTAAGCGAGCATTAACACGCGCCGTGTAGCATAGCATGTGGCGAGGGAGAATCAAAATCTCCAGCTAGGACAACTGAACCTTAATTTCCTACACTCGCCGTGTAGCATAGCATGTGGTGAGGGAGAATCAAAATCTCCAGCAAATTACCTCATTTCATTGCTGTGGAATGTATTGCACACAAACTTTTCAAGATTGCACTAAGTCCATGTGCAATGAAAGGTGCTTATATAAATAAACCAGGCAAAGTATCAAGTGAAAACGGCTATTCAGTGAAAATTAAAAACTATCGTCGTACGCCATCTGATCCAGGACGTACGGTGCACAGCAAAGGTGGGAACCTAATTAGCCATTTAATCACAGTTTTACAGACAGACTGCAGCGCCGCTCCTCTGGCGACGGCGACCCGGAGGCCGCAGCCCTGACGCGGCAGCGTCTACACGCGCTGGCGGCGACGGCGGTAGCCCCACGCAACGGCGACCTGATGGCTACCGTGATGGCCCCGCGCCATGGCGACCTCGGCGGCCCAGTCGACCTGGTGCTGGCCCATGCGAGGGATATCCGGCGACCGCGGTGCTGCCTCCCTGCGACGGCTTCCCGGTGGCTTGCCCTTTCAAGCTGATGTTTCTGTAACTGAATGATAATGGTGTTTTGCTGCAACTGAATGACTGGGTTATACAATGCAGACAAGTCCTTGTTGTTTTGCTGCATCTGAATGAAAGTGGGTGTACAGAAACTACTTGAATGGATGTGGTTATACAAGAAATCTTTGGCCTTTTGCTATTGTTGTACATACTGAAATTGCAGATTTACTGAATGAATGTGAATTGGTTCTAGAAATATGTCTTGTCTGCGGTGAGCTGAAATCTCTGTGGTATTGTCTATGACAAATTCAGGATAGACGAGGCTCTCACTCTCCATTCAAATCTATCTTGGGTTCATCCTCCTTCTTTGTTCGGAATCCTGATTTTGCACAAAGAAAACACCTCCAGACTATCACATTATCTTTTAGTCTTGTTCTGTCCAATTCAAATTGAAAAACCAACGTTGTGTGCATAAGCCTTGTAAAACTCCTCAACTGCTTTCATACTGTCGAATGTCATTCCTACGGTTGGCTTTAAGTTCTCATCGCATATGAGTGTACATGATAAAATCTAAAAATTACAAAACACATTAGTCATACAAGTTACTACTCCCTCCGTTCCGAATTACTCGTCGCAGAAATGAATGTATCTAGATGTATTTTAGTTCTAGATACATTCATTTCTGTGGCGAGTAATTTGGAACGGAGGGAGTATTTGTTAGTGCAATTTGAACCGAGTTGTGGTGATAATGATACTCATCCATGGCTCTTTTTTTGGGTGTACCGAAGCTATCCAAATTGATCGGGGGAGGATGTATTTCCATATTATGGCGGCCGGCCTCATTGCAATTATGGGTTTGCAAAACCAAATCACCACCAAGCTAAGGGAAACAACCATGGCAATGGCATTGGCGTCATCATTTTGTATCAATGCAGGAAGAAAAACAATTATCAAAAAGAAAAATCTACTGCTCACCTTTGTAGTACTACCAGGAGGCAGGTGGATGGCAGGGGACAGAGGATCGGTGACACCATTGCTTATAATGAGCCGTAGTGACGCATGCTCTGGAAGGCTAGTCACAACCGGCATAGAGCAATGGCTCAAGGGCTCATTATATTTATAGGTTACAGCCTCTAAAACGATGACTGAGGCGTCTGAGGAGACCGAGCCGCCGCCGCCGGAGCCACCGCCCGCGCCTCCGACCACGGTGAACGAGGAATCAGCCGAGGAACTCCAGAAGTGAGCGCCGCCGCTGGAACCATCTCCGCTATTCACGCAGGCACGTGAGGGGGATGGAGAGTGGGTGGTGGTTGTGCCGCCGCCGGCATCACCTCTGCCAATCAAGCCGGCGCTTGGGGGCGTGGTTCCGGCTGCCTTGCCACCGTCTCCGGCGCTGCCGCGGCCGCCAGGTTGTGCTGGCTCCGAGTCTGATTCGGATCTGGATCAGGATCCGTCCGCCAAACCATCGGATGTAGTGCGTTGGAGGATTCGTTTCAAAGATGACCGGAGGGTGGAGATCTGACGGGATGGTTTCGTATACATGCACCCGCGCTCAAGCTGGATGACGGCGAGGGATGAGGAGCACGACATTCTGGCCGGACGGTACCTGCATGCCGGTGAGATGATTCATACAGGTATGCGTCTGCATATTGATTTCTTCGAAATTCTTGTGCTGGATTGCTTGCAGGTTTCTTCTTGCAGGGAGGAGCAGATCGAGATCGTCGATCTAACCACTTCGGAGCATCAAATCACGAGACCGAATCCAGGGATTGGAGGAAGGTTTTGTGTGCTTGTTGATGGCGAAGAAGAGGATGTCGAGGATTGTCACCCGGTTGCAGCCAAAGACCCAAAGAAGACCGTGTCTTCGTCGTCGTTGGTGGACAGATGTTGTTGCGCCTTCATCCAAGTTTATGCCGGGAGAGAGGCTCAAGGACAAGAGGAGCCCCGCGCCAAGGCCGGCGGCGGGCTGCAAACCAGCGGCGATGGCGATCAAGCCGTGGGAAGGGCCCCTTCCTAAGGTAAGTTTGCCTCATGTCACCTTATCGGATTTCTTTCCGGTAGATGGGTGGACAAAGGTCACCCGAAAAAAGAAAAAGGAAGTGTTTCCGGCGAAGGTTCACTCGCCGCCGCCGGCCGTCGGTCCCGGTGAGATCCGGGCGGCGCGATACGTGCGTTTGAATCAGATTTGTGCTGACACTGGGCTGGAGCTCGTTGTTCCGAGTCTGGGGCCGGGGCGGACTGGGTGTGAGTCCAGTCCGTGACCCAGAGGCTGGACGCGAGCAACGTGGCCCATGGGCCGTTGCATGAGCTGGTGTTGGACTCCGTGTCCCCCCATGCATGTTCGGCAATCACCATCAGGAGGATCGCTAGACCGGGGTTTCCTAAACTACCGCTGGGTCGCGCTAGGAGGATTCCTCCGCTTCGATCGATCTCAGCTGGGACCATGGCGGGTCGCGGAAGGGGTCTGCCGCCGCCGATCAAGCCTGCTCTCCCGTCGCAAAAGCCGCCGCCTCCGGCGCCGAGGCCTGCCCCGCCGCCGCCGGCCAGGGCCGTACCTCCGCCCAAGGCCGCGCCGCACCTGGCGAAGGCTACGCCGGCCAAGGCCACGCCTCCGGCCGCTAGGGCTGGGCCGACCCAGTCCGGGCCTCCTCAGCACCGCCCGCCCATGCATCCACAGAACATTCAGCAGCAGCAGCAAGTGCAGCAGCAGCACGTGGTGCAGGACAGTCGGCCTAGGGCGTCGGACGCTCACGCCGGAGGTCACAGGACTGACGCGGCCAGAGTTGCCGGTGGCGGATATGCAGACCGGGACCCTTCGCATGGGTGTTGGGGCGATGATGGATACAATGTCTATGGGGAAGGCCAACATCGTGGTTCCTCGTCGACGGGAGGCGGGCGTGGGTTCGCTTGGCAGAGTGATGACACTGCAGAAAAACCATTACGGTCCCCCTAGAGGCTTTGTTGAGGGGGTTTCTGGCCCTGACTACCGGCAGAGAGGTGGCTACAGAGGTCATCGTGGTGGTCGCGTGGTCGGAACCGGTACCGCCAACCTCCACCGCCTGTCGTTGTCGAGCCGACGACGTCCTCGGAGGTGATTGTTTCTAGCCAGACGCCGGATTTGTCCAGTCAGGTTTTGGAGGCAGTGACGGCACTAGCTAACGCTGACATACCTGTGACTGAGCATGTGCCTACCGTTACCGCCGATGCCACCGACAAGTCCGACGTGGACAGATCTTCGAGGTGGGCTCGAAAAAAGGAAAAGATGCTATGCTACCGTTGTGGAGAGAGAGGCCACTTCATTGCCGACTGCATGACTGAGTTATGTGATACGTGTCTCAAGCCAGCACATGACACGGGGGAGTGCCCCGTTTTACGTGATCAGATGCCGAGTATTACCATCTATGGTGTTTATTGTGCTGAGCAGATGTTCTTTGAGTCTCCTAGCGTGAGGGAGATACCTGAGGAGCCTCAGAGCACAACCACGGGGATTGTAAAGGTCATGAAGGGTGATGTGTCTAAGGCGAAGATTATTCACAGGCTCAGTGAGTTAGCTCCGGGTGATTTTCAGTGGGAGCTCTCTCCTCTCGAGGCCAATTCATATAAGGTTGATTTCCCTTCAATAGAGGACTTGGAGCGTCTTCTGAGCTTTGGGTTGTGCAAAGTTCTTGGTGTTGGGGAACGTAGCAGAATTTTAAAATTTTCTACGCATCACCAAGATCAATCTATGGAGTCATCTAGCAACGAGGGAGAGAGGAGTGCATCTACATACCCTTGTAGATCGCGCGCGGAAGCGTTCAATAGAACGGGGTTGATGGAGTCATACTCGACGTGATTCAAATCACCGATGACCTAGTGCCAAACGGACGGCACCTCCGCGTTCAACACACGTACGGTTAGGAAGACATCTCCTCCTTCTTGATCCAGCAAGGGGGAAGGAGAGGTTGATGAAGATCCAGCAGCACGACGGCGTGGTGGTGGATGCAGCAGGATCCCGGCAGGGCTTCGCCAAGCGCAAGCGGGGAGGAGAGGTGTTACAGAGGGAGAGGGAGGCACCAAGAGCAAGGGGTGCGGCTGCCCTCCCTCCCCCCTCTTTATATAGGGGCCTTGGGGGGGTGCCGGCCTTAGGGAGATGGATCTCCAAGGGGGCGGCGGCCAAGGGTGGCTTCCCCCCAAGCCAAGTGGGGGGGGCGCCCCCACCCCATAGGGTTTCCCAACCCTAGGCGCAGGGCAGGCCCAAGGGGAGGGGCGCACCAGCCTACTAGGGGCTGGTTCCCCACCCAATTCAGCCCATGGGGCCCTCCGGGATAGGTGGCCCCACCCGGTGGACCCCCGGGACCCTTCCGGTGGTCCCGGTACAATACCGATGACCACCGAAACCTTCCCGATGGCCGAAACTGGACTTCCTATATATAAATCTTTACCTCCGGACCATTCCGGAACTCCTCGTGACGTCCGAGATCTCATCCGGGACTCCCAACAACTTTCGGGTTACTGCATACTAATATCTCTACAACCCTAGCGTCACCGAACCTTAAGTGTGTAGACCCTACGGGTTCGGGAGACATGCAGACATGACCAAGACGCCTCTCCGGTTAATAACAAACAGCGGGATATGGATATCCATGTTGGCTCCCACATGCTCCATGATGATCTCATCGGATGAACCATGATGTCGAGGATTCAATCAATCCGTATACAATTCCCTTTGTTAATCGGTACGTTACTTGCCCGAGACTCGATCGTCGGTATCCCAATACCTCGTTCAATCTCATTACCGGCAAGTCACTTTACTTGTGCCGTAATGCATGATCCCGTGATCAACCACTTGGTCACATTGAGCTCATTATGATGATGCATTACCGAGTGGGCCCAGAGATACCTCTCCGTCATACGGAGTGACAAATCCCAGTCGCAATTCATGCCAACCCAACAGATACTTTCGGAGATACCTGTAATGTACCTTTATAGTCACCCAGTTACGTTGTGACGTTTGGCACACCCAAGGCACTCCTACGGTATCCGGGAGTTGCACAATCTCATGTTCTAAGGAAATGATACTTGACATTCGGAAAAGCTACAGCAAACGAACTACACGATCTTTGAGCTATGCTTAGGATTGGGTCTTGTCCATCACATCATTCTCCTAATGATGTGATCCCGTTATCAATGACATCCAATGTCCATAGTCAGGAAATCATGACTATCTTTTGATCAACGAGCTAGTCAACTAGAGGCTCACTAGGGACGTGTTGTGGTCTATGTATTCACACATGTATTACGATTTCTGGATAACACAATTATAGCATGAACAATAGACAATTATCATGAACAAGGAAATATAATAATAACCATTTTATTATTGCCTCTAGGGCATATTTCCAACAGTCTCCCACTTGCACTAGAGTCAATATTCTAGTTACATTGTGATGAATCGAACACCCATGCAGTTCTGATGTTGATCATGTTTTGCTCTAGGGAGAGGTTTAGTCAACGGAGCTGCCACATTCAGGTCCGTATGTACTTTACAAATCTCTATGTCTCCATTTTGAACACTTTCACGAATGGAGTTGAAGCGACGCTTGATATGCCTGGTCTTCCTGTGAAACCTGGGCTCCTTGGCAAGGGCAATAGCTCCAGTGTTGTCACAGAAGAGAGTCATCGGGCCCGACGCATTGGGTATGACTCCTAGGTCGGTAATGAACTCCTTCACCCAGACTGCTTCTTGTGCTGCCTCCGAGGCTGCCATGTACTCCGCTTCACATGTAGATCCCGCCACAACGCTTTGCTTGCAACGGCACCAGCTTACTACCCCACCATTCAAAATATACACGTATCCGGTTTGTGACTTAGAGTCATCCAGATCTGTGTCGAAGCTAGCATCGATGTAACCCTTTACGACGAGCTCTTCGTCACCTCCATACATGAGAAACATGTCCTTAGTCCTTTTCAGGTACTTCAGGATATTTTTGACCGCTGTCCAGTGTTCCATGTTGGGATTACTTTGGTACCTTCCTACCAAACTTACGGCAAGGTTTACATCAGGTCTGGTACACAGCATAGCATACATGATAGACCCTATGGCCGAGGCATAGGGGACGACACTCATATTTTCTCTATCTTCTGCCGTGGTCGGGCATTGAGCCGTGCTCAATCTCGTACCTTGCAATACAGGCAAGAACCCCTTCTTTGACTGATCCATTTTGAACTTCTTCAATATCTTGTCAAGGTACGTACTCTGTGAAAGACCAATGAGGCGTCTCGATCTATCTCTATAGATCTTGATGCCTAATATATAAGCAGCTTCTCCAAGGTCCTTCATTGAAAAACACTTGTTCAAGTAGGCCTTTATGCTTTCCAAGAATCCTATATCATTTCCCATCAACAGTATGTCATCCACATACAATATGAGAAATGCTACAGAGCTCCCACTCACTTTCTTGTAAATGCAGGCTTCTCCATAAGTCTGCGTAAACCCAAACGCTTTGATCATCTCATCAAAATGAATGTTCCAACTCCGAGATGCTTGCACCATCCCATAAATCGAGCGTTGGAGCTTGCACACCTTGTCAGCATTCTTAGGATCGACAAAACCTTCCGACTGCATCATATACAATTCTTCCTTAAGGAAACCATTAAGGAATGCCGTTTTGACGTCCATTTGCCATATCTCATAATCATAGAATGCGGCAATTGCTAACATGATTCGGACGGACTTCAGCTTCACTACGGGTGAGAAAGTCTCATCGTAGTCAACCCCTTGAACTTGTCGATAACCCTTAGCGACAAGCCGAGCTTTATAGATGGTCACATTACCATCCGCGTCTGTCTTCTTCTTAAAGATCCATTTATTTTCTATGGCTCGCCGATCATCGGGCAAGTCAGTCAAAGTCCATACTTCGTTTTCATACATGGATCCTATCTCGGATTTCATGGCTTCCAGCCATTTGTCGGAATCTGGGCCCGCCATCGCTTCTTCATAGTTCGAAGGTTCACCGTTGTCTAACAACATGATTTCCAAGACAGGGTTGCCATACCACTCTGGTGCGGAACGTGTCCTCGTGGACCTACGAAGTTCAGTAGTAACTTGATCTGAAGTTTCATGATCATCATCATTAACTTCCTCTCTAGTCGGTGCAGGCACCTCAGGAACATTTTCTTGAGCTGCGCCACTTACCGGTTCAAGAGCTAATACTTCATCAAGTTCTACTTTCCTCCCACTTATTTCTTTCGAGAGAAACTCTTTCTCTAGAAAGGACCCATTCTTGGCAACAAAGATCTTGCCTTCGGATCTGAGGTAGAAGGTATACCCAACAGTTTCTTTAGGGTATCCTATGAAGACGCATTTTTCCGACTTGGGTTCGAGCTTTTCAGGTTGAAGTTTCTTGACATAAGCATCGCATCCCCAAACTTTTAGAAACGACAGCTTAGGTTTCTTCCCAAACCATAATTCATACGGTGTCGTCTCAACGGATTTTGACGGAGCCCTATTTAAAGTGAATACGGCAGTCTCTAAAGCATAGCCCCAAAATGATAGCGGTAAATCGGTAAGAGACATCATAGATCGCACCATATCCAATAGAGTGCTATTACGACTTTCGGACACACCATTACGCTGAGGTGTTCCAGGCGGCGTGAGTTGTGAAACTATTCCACATTTTCTTAAGTGTGTGCCAAATTCGTGACTCAAGTATTCTCCCCCCACGATCTGGTCGCAAGAACTTGATTTTCTTGTCACGTTGATTCTCAACCGCACTCTGAAATTCCTTGAACTTTTCAAAGGTCTCAGACTTGTGTTTCATTAAGTAGACATACCCATATCTACTCAAGTCATCAGTGAGGGTGAGAACATAACGATAGCCACCGCGAGCCTCAACACTCATTGGACCACACACATCAGTATGTATGATTTCCAATAAGTTGGTTGCTCGCTCCATTATTCCTGAGAACGGAGTCTTTGTCATTTTACCCACGAGGCATGGTTCGCATGTGTCAAATGATTCGTAATCAAGAGACTAAAAGTCCATCTGCATGGAGCTTCTTCATGCATTTGACACCTATGTGACCAAGGCGGCAGTGCCACAAGTATGTGGGACTATCATTATCAACCTTACATCTTTTGGTATTCACACTATGAATATGTGTAGCATTACGCTCGAGATTCATTAAGAATAAACCATTCACCATCGAAGCATGACCATAAAACATATCTCTCATATAAATAGAACAACCATTATTCTCGGATTTAAATGAGTAGCCATCTCAAATTAAACGAGATCCTGATACAATGTTCATGATCAAAGCTGGCACTAAATAACAATTATTGAGGTTTAAAACTAATCCCGTAGGTAAATGTAGAGGCAGCGTGCCGACGGTGATCACATCGACCTTGGAACCATTCCCGACGCGCATCGTCACCTCGTCCTTCGCCAGTCTTTGCTTATTCCGCAACTCCTGCTTTGAGTTACAAATGTGAGCAACCGCACCGGTATCAAATAGCCAGGAGCTACTATGAGTACTGGTAAGGTACACATCAATTACATGTATATCACATATACCTTTAGTGTTGCCGGCCTTCTTGTCCGCTAAGTTTTTGGGGCAGTTCCGCTTCCAGTGACCACTTCCCTTGCAATAAAAACACTCAGTCTCGGGCTTGGGTCCATTCTTTGGCTTCTTCCCGGCAGCTTGCTTACCGGGCGCGGCAACTCCCTTGCCGTCCTTCTTGAAGTTCTTCTTACCCTTGCCTTCTTGAACTTAGTGGTTTTATTCACCATCAACACTTGATGTTCCTTTTTGATTTCCACCTCTGCTGATTTCAGCATTGAATACACCTCAGGAATGGTCTTTTCCATCCCCTGCATATTGAAGTTCATTACAAAGCTCTTGTAGCTCGGTGGAAGCGGCTGAAGGATTTTGTCAATGACCGCGTCATTCGGGATATTAACTCCCAGCTGAGTTAAGCGGTTATGCAACCCAGACATTCTGAGTATGTGCTCACTGACAGAACTATTTTCCTCCATCTTACAGCTGAAGAAATTGTCAGAGACTTCATATCTCTTGACCCGGGTGAGGGAGTCCTGGATTAGGGGGTATTCGGGTAGCCGGACTATACCTTCAGCCGGACTCCTGGACTATGAAGATACAAGATTGAAGACTTCGTCCCGTGTCCGGATGGGACTTTCCTTGGCGTGGAAGGCAAGCTTGGCGATGCGGATATTCAAGATCTCCTACCATTGTAACCGACTTCGTGTAACCCTAACCCTATCCAGTGTCTATATAAACCGGAGGGTTGTAGTCCGTAGGGGATCAACTCCATACACAATCATACCATAGGCTAGCTTCTAGGGTTTAGCCTCCTTGATCTCGTGGTAGATCTACTCTTGTACTACCCATATCTTCAATATTAATCAAGCAGGAGTAGGGTTTTACCTCCATCGAGAGGGCCCGAACCTGGGTAAAACAAAGTGTCCCCTGTCTCCTATTACCATCCGACCTAGACGCACAGTTCGGGACCCCCTACCCGAGATCCACCGGTTTTGACACCGACATTGGTGCTTTCATTGAGAGTTCCTCTGTGCCGTCACAATCAGGAAGGATGCCTTCTCCCGTCTTCAAAGACGGTGCCGTTGCTAAGGGAGCCTTGGCTGTCAGCCAAACCCTCCAGCTAGGTGGTTTCCTCATGACCGCCTGTTCAGCTGTTGCGCCGACGGTGACCTCTCGGGTCGTCAAAAGCAACCTACACGTCAGCTTGGAACTCGTCGAGCAGCTAGATCCAATGGAGCTCTCTTCCGTAAACGGGCTCTTGGATCGCATCGCCGCCCTGGGGGTCGCTACGGATTATGACCAGGTTGGGCTTAAACCCGATCTAAGAGAAATTAACTCTCCCCAAGTCACCCACCACGTTGCCGTGGTAGAGGCGCAGTGCGGCGACCCTTCATCTATTTTAAGGACCAGCTACGTCTGAATTCCCGACCCCTCCAAGACGGATACCCGCGGAGAGGAAGATGTAACTCAAGACCTGAGCTTAGGATTAGGCAACGGGCCGGACTCGCTGGACAACATCCAAGAATCCGAACTTCAGAGTTCGGAAACTCTTCGCCCTCCGAATCTTGGGTCGGGTGAAGTCTAAGATTCAACAACACCCACCCACCCGAATATAAGCGATCTCTCCCAAGTCAGGAAGAGGCCCGGCGAAACAGTACATCATTATTGGGCCAGATTCCTCCTGGTTATGAACAGGATAACAGACTGCCGCGAGGAAGACGCAATATCAATCTTCTGCAGTAATTGCATGGATGAGGGAATCCTTAACACCATAAGTCGCCATGATATTACACGCTTCGCTGATTTGGCGTTCATAGTACAAAAGTACCGTGCGATGGAAAGTGCCTGGAAAACCGAAATAAAATTTTGGGATAATCCGGCCTTGAATAATAATCCCGTCCGAACTAAGAGGGTGCATCATCATAAGACACCCGGAGTAAATAGCAAAAAGCCAAAACCCTCTACAGGGCATGGGACCGTACTGGAAAGGTGGCTTGATGGACCCTGTAGAATTCACAGTACAGAGGACGCCACACCAACTCACAGCCTTAGAGCGTGTTGGATACTCCGGCAGGTAGCCAAAATTGGTGAGGACCTCTTAAATCGGGAGGCCGCAGAAAGCCAGCCCGAGGACACCAGTACCGTTCTCACAGTCTTCGAGACTTTCGCATCAAATAATATGCGAAAAAGAACACTCCGCAGCCTCGCCGAAGTCTATCAAATTGCAACAATAAATCCATGGAGCGACACTGCTATCACCTTCAACGCAAGTGATGAACCTAGATTCTGAACAGCCCGAGCACCAGCCGCATTGGTCCTCAGTCCCATATTAGTACCAAGGTGCTCATGGATGGAGGCAGCGGATTGAACTTCATTTATGAGGAAACCCTTCAAAAAATGGAAATAGACTGGAACCGCGTCGAGCGAAGCAGCACAACCTTTAGAGGAATAATCCCCAATCGGGAAGCACGCTGCACAGGAAAAATCACACTAGATGTGGTGTTCGGCACGCCGGATAATTACAGGTCCGAAGAAGTCACATTTCAGGTGGCCCCATTTAAAAGCGGACATCACGCCTTACTAGGGCAGGAAGCATTCACAATCTTCCAAGCGATACCCCATAACGGGTACATGAAGCTTAAGATGCCCGGGCCGAATGGAATCATCACTCTAGCTAGTGATCCGGACATAGCACTCCGCGCCGAAAACAAGACGGCCGCATTAGCCCTCGAGACAGTATCCGAAGCCTTAGCGGCCGAGGAACTGACTATGCTGCGCTCCACGGTTAACAGGGATGATGTGATACTCGACAAAAGATCCAAGTCCACATCCTTCAAGCCAGCCGACGAAATAGTCAAATTCCAGGTCCATCCAACGGACCCCAATAAAACAGCTTCCATCGGGGCACGACTGAACCCCGATGTAGACACCGCACTGCGAGAGTTCCTACGAGAGAATTGGGACATTTTCGCCTGGCACCCCTCAGACATGCCAGGGATCCCACGCAGGCTGGCTGAACACAGCTTAAATATCCTAAAAGGATTCAAACCTGTCAAACAAGCCCTTCGGCGTTTTTCCGAACCTAAGAGACAGGCCATGGGAGAAGAGCTAGCCAAGCTATTGGAGGCCGGATTCATTAGAGACATAAAACATCCGGACTGGCTAGCAAACCTGGTGATGGTACCAAAGAAAGACAAATCCTGTCGCCTGTGTGTCGACTTTAAAGACCTTAACAAGGCTTTCCCAAAGGATCCCTTCCCCCTCCCCCGTATCGATCAAATTATCGATGCCACCGCAGGACACGATCCGTTGTGTTTCCTCGACGCATACTCCGGTTACCATCAAATCAAGATGGCAGAATCAGACCAAGCTGCAACAGCATTCATCACACCATACGACCCATTCTGCTTCAACACAATGCCCTTCGGGCTAAAAAACGCCGGCGCAACATATCAGTGCATGATCTAGACATGTCTGGCAAATCAGATCGGCAAAACAGTGGAGGCATATGTGGATGACGTGGTCATCAAATCAAGACATGTCAAATCTCTAGTAGACGACTTGAGGCTCACATTCGATAACCTCCAAAAATACGACATCAAGCTCAACCCGGAAAAATGCGTCTTCGGCGTTCCAGCCGGAAAGCTCTTGGGCTTCATTGTATCCGGTAGAGGAATTGAAGCAAATCCAGCCAAGATCTGAGCTTTGTCACAATTGGATATCCCAAAGGACCTCAAACAAATACAAAAATTAACCGGATGCGTGGCGGCTCTAAGCCGCTTCATCTCCCGCTTGGGAGAAAAGGCACTGCCCCTTTATCGCCTACTCCGGCGCACCGAACACTTCGAGTGGACGGATGCCGCCACGGCCGGACTCGATGAAATAAAAGCCATATTGGCAACAAACCCAGTCCTGGCCACGCCGAACACCGGTGAACCAATGCTATTGTACATTGCAGCAACACATCAAGTTGTCAGCGCAGTGCTTGTTGTCGAGCGGGAAACGGACGAACACAAATTCCCCCTTCAAAGGCCGGTCTACTACGTGTCCACTGTCCTCACTCCATGCAAATCACGGTACCCGCATTATCAAAAAATTGCATACGCGGTATTCATGGCATCTAGAAAGCTACGACACTACTTTCAAGAGTGTTCCATAACAGTAGCCTCGGAAGTACCACTTAACGATATTATCAACAACCGCGATGCAACGGGCCGGATCGCAAAATGGGCCATCGAGCTCCTCCCGTTCGATATAACCTATAAGCCACGGCGAGCTATAAAATCGCAAGTTTTGGCCGACTTTGTCGCAGAATGGACAGAGGCCGAACTTCGCAAAGAGTACGACACATACTCAAACTGGATCATGCATTTCGACGGCTCCAAAATGTTGGCCGGACTGGGGGCTGGCGTCGTTTTGACATCCCCCACAGGAGACACAGTTCAATATGTACTCCAAATTATGTACACGGACTCCAACAACGCAGCCGAATACGAGGCCCTTCTACATGGTCTCCGGATGGTAGTATCCATGGGCATTCAACGCCTAGAGGTACACGGGGATTCGAACCTCGCAATGCCGTCCTAAAAATGTCAGCTCGGTTCGAAGGGCTGGAGTTTCACCATATAGCCCGAGAAAACAATCAAGCAGCCGACGTCCTGGCACGCATCGGAGCAAAACGCGATGCAGTCCCCCCCAACATCTTTTTGGAAAGATTGTTCAAGCCATCTGTAGCATGGGAGGGGGAACCCGCAAATAACAGCCCGGACCCAGCCGCACCATTCGACGCCGAACAAACTGACACAATTGGAGGCTCTGCCAATGAAATTAAATCTTCAGCCCACGTAATAATGGCGGTCATCGCCCCGTGGACAGAACCATTCCTAGCCTACCTTATCAGGCAAGAACTCCCGAAGGACCAAAACGAGGCCCGCTGCATAGTGTGGCGATCTAAAGCCTACAGAGTCCATGAGGGAGAGCTTTATAAGAAAAGCACTACCGGAGGCCTTCAAAGGTGCATCTCCGAAGAGGAAGGGCGGAACCTTCTGGCTGAAATTCACACCGGACTCAGTGGTCACCACGCCGCTGCTCGGTCCCTTGTTAGCAAGGCTTTCCGTACAGGCTTTTATTGGCCAACGGCCCGGGCAGACGCTCAGGACTTAGTCCAACGATGCGCTGGTTGCCAACTTTTTGCCAACCAAAGCCATATGCCACCCACCGCATTCCAAACTATACCAATCACCTGGCCTTTTGCGGTCTGGGGGCTTGACATGGTCGGACCCCTTAAAGGCGGGACCAATAGAAAGAAATACTTACTGGTCATGGTGGATAAATTCACCAAATGGATAGAAGCCAAGCCTGTTAAAACGGCCGAATCCGGACCTGTGATAGACTTCATATCCGGGGTTGTACACCGTTATGGCATCCCCCACAGCATCATAACCGATAACGGTACAAACTTTACCGCCGACGAGGTAAAACTCTGGTGCAAAAACATGGGCATCAAGCTCGATTATGCTTCCGTCTATCACCCTCAAACCAATGGCCAGGTCGAATGTGCAAATGGTCTTATCATGAGCGGCATTAAACCCAGACTAGTGCGGTCCCTTAAGGAATCTAATACGCACTGGGTAGAGGAGCTCGACTCCGTACTCTAGGGGCTGCGGACCACGCCGAATCGCACCACCGGATACACACCATTCTTCATGGTGTACGACGCAGAGGCAGTTCTGCCCTACGACATAATTCATGACTCACCTCGAGTGCGCATGTACGAAGAAAGAGAAGCCGAGCTCGATCGGCAGGACATTTTGGACGCTTTGGAGGAGGAGCGCGACATGGCAAAAGCCCGTTCCGCATTCTATCAACAGCAGGCTCGAAGATATCAAAGCAGAGAAGTACGGGCCAAAAATTATAATGTCGGCGAACTAGTTCTACGCCTGCCGGACAAGAAAAAGGACAAACTCAAGCCCAAGTGGGAAGGTCCATTCATAATCGACCAAGTCCTGACTGGCGGGGCGTACCGCCTGCGAGATGCGTCGGATAACCGACTCGAGCCGAACCCATGGAACGCCACCCGTCTCCGAAGATTCTACGCCTAGCACCGGACTCTGTGTTCGTCTCCTTCCTCTGTCCATTTTTTGCATTTTCTCTCTTACATTTCTCTCCTTCCCCTCTTTTCTTTTATCGCCCTTAAAGGCTCATCTAAGTGATGCGCCACTCACGCTCATTAAACCTGGGGGCTTCTTTAACAGAAGCTTATTTATATGGGCTTCATGCCCAACACATGCGTCAAACTTCCACATGTACCTTTTTCTTCACCATTATATGCATCGATATGACTTAAGTTTTGGCCAAGCTGGGTTGCCTGGCTCCTGTGCTTACCCCTACGTTCCTGATTGTTCGGCTAGGTGGTAAAGGGAGCACCTCTGCGATTGTTACTGCCGGATCAGCCGGATGTGTACCTTAGACTGGGTGAAGCCGAAAGCTAGCGTTCTTAAGGGAATATTCGGTCGGTGAGATAAAAGATGATCTTTTTACCCATTTTATGCGCCCCCAGATGCTTTTTCTACGTCTTTTTACGCAGTCCAGACATGCACTTTAGGGCATGCCTCCCAGCGAAAGGAACCCCTAACGGAACTATTCTCTCTGGAAGATGTTTCTTACTAACCATGTAATATAACATAACTAGTTGGGCACTTGTCTGATAAAGCACTAATGACCCCTACGCCTGGTCTCCATGCATACCACAGTTCTTATATAACCGCTATGGTATTCGGACACACTCCAGACCGTCATGTCTCGAGGTTGAAGAGAAAAGGTCGGCAACGACAAACGATCTACAATCCGTCTAGAAGGCATTACACATGTCAATTCAAAATTACATAGTCATTATGACTGATTGTATTCCTCTTCTATACCATCTAACAGGCTGTCTAATTTACAGTCCTGCTGGGAATACTTTGCGGCCAACTCTACTTGGCCGTATACTAAACTCACAGGAATCTCCTTCCCGTCAGGCCCCACTGGTCCGACCTCAGCCATGTGGTTCGGGCCAGACTTCGTAAAACGGGTCTTCACCATGGCCCAGGCTTCCCGAGCGCCTTGTCGGCAGGCCGATATCTTCCACAATCGGAAGTGCCGCCGAGCTCCCTTCAGCTTCTCCGCAAGCTCTCCAAGGCTCTCGGGCACGGAGTGGGCAGGCCATAAGGCTTGGGCAACACTCGCATCGCTTGCCGAATTCGCTCATGCAGTTGCATGAGTTCGGGAAGAAGGTCACCCGTAGAACCGGGCATCTCCTCTGCAGGACGACCTGTGAGCATACCTACAGACATTACTCTGTTAACCAACTTCCTCGCCGAACTCTTTTTTCAAAGTTCGTTCAAGCACTTACTAAAAATGCCGCGCCGAAGCCACTGATTCTCCTTCGTGGAGTCCGACAGCTGGCCACGAACATCTTTAAGTTCGACATCCAGCTTGGTGTTGGCATCCTGAAGATCATTCTTCTCTCGCCTCACCCTTGTCAACATACTCTCACCGGCCTTTAGCTGGCGTACGAGTTGTTGCTTGTCCGGATCGAGTCCAGCGCCATCTGCAATTTAACTTGTCAGATTTGCACCCACACCGCACAATACTAATCTTTCAAAGTGTATTTTACCTGAGGGGGTCTCTCGGGGCTCCCCTGCTGCGGCTAGTGCGGCCTCTAGTTGGGCCTTGCACTTCTCCAGCTCCTGGGACAGTACAGTATTCTTCTCTATAAGAACCTGCATATTCAATGATCCTTAAATCCGTTGCTCTAACTGTTTCAAGTCTCGGGGGCTACTGACATATGTATATATTTAACCAAATTTTTCTTACCCGTATGTCTTTCACATACTGCTCCGTAGCTCTGGCTAAACCATTTTGAGCGACACGGAGGTACGCATCTCCCGAATTAAAGGCATCTAAAGCCTCTTGGGAGAAACAACCGTCGCGTAGAGTTGTCCGGCGACGCCTGTGGTTCATGGCACTCTCCACTTCTGAATTTGTGGCGGATAGCCTATCCGCATCCTCTGTCGGAGGAGCGTCCGGTGCACGCCTTGTACTCGCCTCCGCTTCCTGGCCAGACGTTGGAGCCTGGCTGGTGGAGGCGCGATTGGCGACCTCTCCGGATGTAGTCTGGCGAGGTCTCTTCGTCCTGAAGATAGCACGAACGTTAATACGACCCTGACAGAATAACTCCAGGGAAGCAGAGGGTGCACTATACCTTTGCGCCGGCATTTCAGTCCGTACTTCATTCCTTTTTGCCCTACCGGGCTCTGTGGCCCCTTGTTGGCTAGCCGCCGCAGGTTCGGCCTCCTGCCATGGAAATCTCCCCTATAAACGCGGTTGTCGTCAGAAACACCGAAATACATGAGAGTGTAATCCCTCTCAAATGAATGAGACTCCGGTTTCCGTCACCTGGGAGGCCGGGATTAACCCTGGGTAATCAGCCGTGATGGCTACCACGGTATTGTCCTTGCTTAGCTGATAGAACACCCCGTCGATAAGCTCCACCGATATGTCCGGATCCTCTTCGGAGTCCGGATCAAGGGACCGTTCTGGGTCCTCGGGCTGTGGAGGGCGGCTGCTTATATTCTTTACCTCCTGTCGCAGTTCCTGCATTAAAATCGTTGGACTACCTATCTAACCACGGGAGTATAAAACAAACGGGCAAGCGCAATTGTTCACTTACCCAACTTGGAGGATCGTACATGCTGAATCCGGCCTGCGGGTTGACGCGGAGGAATTCCTCCTTTTCTCCCTTGTACAAAGAGGATAAGATCTTTTCCAGAACGGCAGCTGAGTCCGGCCCTTTACGACCGTAACAGGTGGCGTCATCCTCCCCGTTGAATTCCCACATTGGGTGGCCTCTGTATTGAAGCGGCTGCACCCCCCGCATAATGCATGCGGCCATGACTCTGATCATGGTTAGTCCGGAATGAGCCAACAGTCTTATCCGGCCCATTAGGTAAAGGACGTCTCTGTTGTTTTCTCTTTGAGAGCTCCGCGCATGCCAGCTCAAGCGCTTCTTCAATGGAGCACTGTTGAACTCAGGGAGACCGGCCCGGATAGGGTCCGGTAGCGGGACGTCATCTATATAAAACCATTCTGAAGGCCAATCCTCGGACGCTTCCTTTGGGGTTCCGGATAGGTATCCGGTCCCGGCGATACGCCATACTTTGGCTCCGCCCACTTGGTATATGGACCCCTTTTGAGAACGGGGCACCAGGCAGAATAACCTCTTCCATAGTGCGAAATGAGCCTCAACGCCTAAAAATAGCTCGCAAAGGGCGACGAAACCAGCAATATGCAGCACGGAGGCGGGCGTGAGATTGTGCAGTTGGAGGCCGTAAAACTCCAGAAGCCCGCGGAGAAATGGGTGAATTGGAAATCCCAGTCCCCTTAATAGATAGGGGACGAGGCACACCCGCTCTCCCCTAGAAGGATTGGGGGTGCTCTCCGTTTGTTTTCCGCCATTATAGGTGGCGAGACCGGCTCGGACTGGGACCATGCATGCCTGGGGTAGGAATCCCTGGGCTTGAAGTGACGCTAACTTGCTATGCGGGATGGTACAACTCTCCCAGTCCCCGGGTTTGGGACCGGAGGTGCGAGGGGAGGAGCTGCGACGGCTGGTCATGTTGGAATAGACCTTTGCTGGAAGCGCTCTGATGATCACTCACGGAAAGGAGGAGATGTCGTTTGGATCTAAATCCCCATCCCGTTAAATAGGCGGCTCGTTTATGCGGCCAGGGGTGTAAATGTAAAAACGCCCCGGCTTTTCGCATCTGCTTTACACGTAGAAGACGGCCATTATTAGGCATGGAAGCCGAGGAGCGCTACATTACAAGAATAGGACATTATTCCTACAGGTACACAAGATTTGGAGAAGAACCCGCCTTGCAATGCCGAACAATTTGCGCGCCGGACTCGTCGTCATTGAAGCCTGGTTCGGGGGCTACTGAGGGAGTCCTGGATTAGGGGGTGTTCGGGTAGCCGGACTATACCTTCAGCCGGACTCCTGGACTATGAAGATACAAGATTGAAGACTTCGTCCCGTGTCCGGATGGGACTTTCCTTGGCGTGGAAGGCAAGCTTGGCGATGCGGATATTCAAGATCACCAACCAGTGTAACTGACTTTGTGTAACCCTAACCCTATACGGTGTCTATATAAACCGGAGGGTTGTAGTCCGTAGGGGATCAACTCCATACACAATCATACCATAGGCTAGCTTCTAGGGTTTAGCCTCCTTGATCTCGTGGTAGATCTGCTCTTGTACTACCCATATCTTCAATATTAATCAAGCAGGAGTAGGGTTTTACCTCCATCGAGAGGGCCCGAACCTGGGTAAAACAAAGTGTCCCCTGTCTCCTGTTACCATCCGACCTAGACGCACAGTTCGGGACCCCCTACCCGAGATCCGCCGGTTTTGACACCGACACCGGGCATGAGCTTGAAAAACCATTTTCATCTTTTCGAACATCTCGTATGCTCCGTGTCTCTCAAAACGCTTTTGGTGCCCCGGTTCTAAGCTGTAAAGCATGCCGCACTAAACGAGGGAGTAATCATCAGCACGTGACTGCCAAGCGTTCATAACGTCTTGGTTCTGTGGGACAGGTGCATCACCTAGCGGTGTTTCTAGGACATAATCTTTCTTGGCAGCTATGAGGATGATCCTCAGGTTCCGGACCCAGTCCGTATAGTTTCTGCCATCGTCTTTCGGCTGGGTTTTCTCTAGGAACGCATTGAAGTTGAGGACAACGTGGGCCATTTGATCTACAAGACATATTGTAAAGATTTTAGACTAAGTTCATGATAATTAAGTTCATCTAATCAAATTACTCAATGAACTCCCACTCAGATAGACATCCCTCCAGTCATCTAAGTGAAACATGATCCGAGTTAACTAGGCCGTGTCCGATCATCACGTGAGATGGACTAGCCAACATCGGTGAACATCTTCATGTTGATCGTATCTTCTATACGACTCATGCTCGACCTTTCGGTCTTCCGTGTTCCGAGGCCATGTCTGTACATGCTAGGCTCGTCAAGTCAACCTAAGTGTATTGCATGTGTAAATCTGGCTTACACCCGTTGTATTCGAACATTATAATCTATCACACCCGATCATCACGTGGTGCCTCGAAACAACGAACCTTCGCAACGGTGCACAGTTAGGGGGAACACTTTCTTGAAATTATTGCGATGGATCATCTTATTTAAGCTACCGTCGTTCTAAGCAAATAATATGTAAAACATGATAAACATCACATGCAATCAAATAGTGACATGGTATGGCCAATATCATTTGCTCCTTTTGATCTCCATCTTCGGGGCTCCATGATCATCGTTGTCACCAGCATGACACCATGATCTCCATCATCGTGTCTTCTTGAAGTTGTCTCGTCATCTATTACTTCTACTACTATGGCTAACGCTTTAGCAATAAAGTAAAGTAATTACATGACGTTTATGTTGACACGCAGGTCATAAATAAATAAAGACAACTCCTATGGCTCCTGTCGGTTGTCATACTCATCGACATGCAAGTTGTGATTCCTATTACAAGAACATGATCATCTCATACATCACATATATCATTCAACACATCCTTTGGCCATCTCACATCACAAAACACTTGTTGCAAAAACAAGTTAGACGTCCTCTAATTGTTGTTGCAAGTTTTTACGTGGCTGCTATAGGTTTCTAGCAAGAACGTTTCTTACCTACGCCAAAACCACAATGTGAATTGCCAATTTCTATTTACCCTTCATAAGGACCCTGTTCATCGAATCCGATCCGACTAAAGTGGGAAAGACAGACACCCGCCAGCCACCTTATGCAACTAGTGCATGTCAGTCGGTGGAACCAGTCTCACGTAAGCGTACGTGTAAGGTCGGTCCAGGCCGCTTCATCCCATGATGCCGCTAAATCAAGATAAGACTAGTAACGGCAAGCAAATTGACAATATCGACGCCCACAACTGCTTTGTGTTCTACTCGTGCATAGTAACTACGCATAGACCTAGCTCTGATACCAATGTAGGGGAACGTAGCAGAATTTTAAAATTTTCTATGCATCACCAAGGTCAATCTATGGAGTCATCTAGCAACGAGGGAGAGAGGAGTGCATCTACATACCCTTGTAGATCACGCGCGGAAGCGTTCAAGAGAACGGGGTTGATGGAGTCGTACTCGACGTGATTCAATTCACCGATGACCCAGTGGTGAACGGACGACACCTCCGCGTTCAACACACGTACGGTTAGGAAGACGTCTCCTCCTTCTTGATCCAGCAAGGGGGAAGGAGAGGTTGATGAAGATCCAGCAGCACGACGGCGTGGTGGTGGATGCAGCAGGATCCCGGCAGGGCTTCGCCAAGCGCAAGCGGGGAGGAGAGGAGTTACGAAGGGAGAGGGAGGCGCCAAGAGCAAGGGGTGCGGCTGCCCTCCCTCCCCCCTATTTATATAGGGGCCTTGGGGGGGGGGGGGGCGGCCCTAGGGAGATGGATCTCCAAGGGGGCGGCGGCCAAGGGTGGCTTCCCCCCAAGCTAAGTGGGGGGGCGCCCCCACCCCTAGGGTTTCCCAACCCTAGGCGCAGGGCAGGCCCAAGGGGGGGGGGGGCACCAGCCCACTAGGGTCTGGTTCCCACCCAATTCAGCCCATGGGCCCCTCCGGGATAGGTGGCCCCACCCGGTGGACCCCCGGGACCCTTCCGGTGGTCCCGGTACAATACCGATGACCCCCGAAACCTTCCGATGGCCGAAACTGGACTTCCTATATATAAATCTTTACCTCCGGACCATTCTGGAACTCCTCATGACGTCCGGGATCTCATCCGGGACTCCGAACAACTTTCGGGTTACTGCATACTAATATCTCTACAACCCTAGAGTCACCGAACCGTAAGTGTGTAGACCCTACGGGTTCGGGAGACATGCAGACATGACCGAGATGCCTCTCCGGTCAATAACCAACAGCGCGATCTAGATATCCATGTTGGCTCCCACATGCTCCATGATGATCTCATCGGATGAACCACGATGTCGAGGATTCAATCCATCCGTATACAATTCCCTTTGTCAATCGGTACGTTACTTGCCCGAGACTCGATCGTCGGTATCCCAATACCTCGTTCAATCTCATTACCGGCAAGTCACTTTACTCGTGCCGTAATGCATGATCCCGTGATCAACCACTTGGTCACATTGAGCTCATTATGATGATGCATTACCGAGTGGGACCAGAGATACCTCTCCGTCATACGGAGTGACAAATCCCAGTCTCCATTCATGCCAACCCAACAGATACTTTCAGAGATACCTGTAATGTACCTTTATAGTCACCCAGTTACGTTGTGACGTTTGGCACACCCAAGGCACTCCTACGGTATCCAGGAGTTGCACAATCTCATGGTCTAAGGAAATGATACTTGACATTCGGAAAAGCTACAACAAACGAACTACACGATCTTTGAGCTATGCTTAGGATTGGGTCTTGTCCATCACATCATTCTCCTAATGATGTGATCCCATTATCAATGACATCCAATGTCCATAGTCAGTAAATCATGACTATCTTTTGATCAACGAGCTAGTCAACTAGAGGCTCACTAGGGACATGTTGTGGTCTATGTATTCACACATGTATTACGATTTCTGGATAACACAATTATAGCATGAACAATAGACAATTATCATGAACAAAGAAATATAATAATAACCATTTTATTATTGCCTCTAGGGCATATTTCCAACACTTGGTACGCAGTGCATCCTCGAGTTCCATGAGTGGAAGAGAGTTGAGCCGCAGGGCACGCCTCTTACTCAGGTTTGGCTGCGATTCTCCGGTGCTCCATCCAAGCCACTTCAGGATGCTCGGGTGGTAGCTAGCTTGGGGATTCTGGTTGGGAAAACAGAGAAAGTGGACATGGCCTTGTTGGGTAACGTAGCAGAAATTCAAAATTTTCCTACGTGTCACCAAGATCTATCTATGGAGAAACCAACAACGAGGGGAAGGAGAGTGCATCTACAAACCCTTATAGATCGCTATGCGGAAGCGTTCAAGTGAACGGGGTTGATGGAGTCGTACTCGTCGTGATTCAAATCACCGATGATCCTAGTGCCGAACGGACGGCACCTCCGTGTTCAACACACGTACAGCCCGGTGACGTCTCCTACGCCTTGATCCAGCAAGGGGAGAAGGAGAGTTTGGGGAAGACTCCATCCAGCAGCAGCACGATGGCGTGGTGGTGGTGGAGGAGCGTGGTACTCCAGCAGGGCTTCACCAAGCACCGCGAGAGACGAGGAGGGAGAGGGGTAGGGCTGCGCCAAGAAGGAGAGGAACTCGTGTGTATTGGGCAGCCCAAACCTCAAGTATATATAGGGGGAGGGGAGGGGCTGTGCCCCCACCTAGGGTTCCCTCCCTAGGTGTGGCGGCAGCCCCCAAATCCCATCTGGGTGGCGGCCAGGTGGAGGGGAGAGGGAGGCGCACCAGGCATGGGCCCTAAGGCCCATCTGCCCTTAGGGTTTGCCCCCCTCCTCCCCTTAGGTGCCTTAGGCCCTTGTGGGGGGGCGCACCGGCCCACCTGGGGCTGGTCCTGAAGGAAATATGCCCTAGAGGCAATAATAAAGTTATTATTTATTTCCTTATAATCATGATAAATGTTTATTATTCATGCTAGAATTGTATTAACCGGAAACATAATACATGTGTGAATACATAGACAAACAAAGTGTCACTAGTATGCCTCTACTTGACTAGCTCATTAATCAAAGATGGTTATGTTTCCTAACCATGAACAATAAGTTGTTATTTGATTAACGAGGTCACGTCATTAGTTGAATGATCTGATTGACATGACCCATTCCATTAGCTTAGCACCTGATCGTTTAGTATGTTGCTATTGCTTTTCTTCATGACTTATACATGTTCCTATGACTATGAGATTATGCAACTCCCGTTTGCCGGAGGAACACTTTGGGTGCTACCAAACGTCACAACGTAACTGGGTGATTATAAAGGAGCATTACAGGTGTCTCCAAAGGTAGATGTTGGGTTGGCGTATTTCGAGATTAGGATTTGTCACTCCGATTGTCGGAGAGGTATCTCTGGGCCCTCTCGGTAATACACATCACATAAGCCTTGCAAGCATTACAACTAATATGTTAGTTGTGAGATGATGTATTACGGAACGAGTAAAGAGACTTGCCGGTAACGAGATTGAACCAGGTATTGGATACCGACGATCGAATCTCGGGCAAGTAACATACGGATGACAAAGGGAACAACGTATGTTGTTATGCGGTCTGACCGATAAAGATCTTCGTAGAATATGTAGGAGCCAATATGGGCATCCAGGTCCCGCTATTGGTTATTGACTGGAGACGTGTCTCGGTCATGTCTACATTGTTCTCGAACCCGTAGGGTCCGCACGCTTAAGGTTACGATGACAGTTATATTATGAGTTTATGCATTTTGATGTACCGAAGGTTGTTCGGAGTCCTGGATGTGATCACGGACATGACGAGGAGTCTCGAAATGGTCGAGACGTAAAGATTGATATATTGGAAGCCTATGTTTGGACATCGGAAGTGTTCCGGGTGAAATCGGGATTTTACCGGGTTACCGGGAGGTTACCGGAACCCCCCGGGAGCCATATGGGCCTTCATGGGCCTTAGTGGAAAGGAGAAAGGGGCAGCCCAAGGTGGCTGCACCACTTCCCCCTCCCCTAGTCCTATTAGGACTAGGAGAAGGTGGCCGGCCCCCCTCTCCCTCTTTCCCCCTTTGGGGAATCCTAGTTGGAATAGGATTGGAGGGGAGTCCTACTCCCGGAAGGAGTAGGACTCCTCCTGCGCCTCCCTCCTTGGCCGGCCAGCCTCTCCCCCTCTACTCCTTTATATACGGAGGCAGGGGACACCTCTAGACACACAAGTTGATCCACGTGATCTATTCCTTAGCCGTGTGCGGTGCCCCCTGCCACCATATACCTCGATAATACTGTAGCGGAGTTTAGGCGAAGCCCTGCTGCTGTAGTACATCAAGATCGTCACCACGCCATCGTGCTGACGGAACTCTTCCCCAAAACTTTGCTGGATCAGAGTCCGGGGATCGTCATCGAGCTGAACGTGTGCTCGAACTCGGAGGTGCCGTAGTTTCGGTGCTTGATCGGTTGGATCGTGAAGACGTACGACTACTTCCTCTACGTCGTGTCAGCGCTTCCGCAGTCGGTCTGCGTTGGGTACGTAGACAACACTCTCCCCTCTTGTTGCTATGCATCACATGATCTTGCGTGTGCGTAGGAATTTTTTTGAAATTACTACGAAACCCAACAGTGGTATCAGAGCCTGGTTATTTATGTTGATGTTATATGCACGAATAGAACACAAGTGAGTTGTGGACGATACAAGTCATACTGCCTACCAGCATGTCATACTTTGGTTCGGCGGTATTGTTGGACGAGACGACCCGGACCAACATTACGCGTACGCTTACGCGAGACCGGTTCTCCCGACGTGCTTTGCACACAGGTGGCTTGCGGGCGACTGTCTCTCCAACTTTAGTTGAACCAAGTATGGCTACGCCCGGTCCTTGCGAAGGTTAAAACGGAGTCTATTTGACAAACTATCGTTGTGGTTTTGATGCGTAGGTGAGATTGGTTCTTACTTAAGCCCGTAGCAGCCACGTAAAACTTGCAACAACAAAGTAGAGGACGTCTAACTTGTTTTTGCAGGGCATGTTGTGATGTGATATGGTCAAGACATGATGCTGAATTTTATTGTATGAGATGATCATGTTTTGTAACCGACTTATTGGCAACTGGCAGGAGCCATATGGTTGTTGCTTTATTGTATGCAATGCAATCGCGATGTAATGCTTTACTTTATTACTAAACGGTAGTGATAGTCGTGGAAGCATAAGATTGGCGAGACGACAACGATGCTACGATGGAGATCAAGGTGTCGCGCCGGTGACGTTGGTGATCATGATGGTGCTTCGGAGATGGAGATCACAAGCACAAGACGATGATGGCCATATCATATCACTTATATTGATTGCATGTGATGTTTATCTTTTTATGCATCTTATCTTGCTTTGATTGACGGTAGCATTATAAGATGATCTCTCACTAAATTATCAAGAAGTGTTCTCTCTGAGTATGCACCGTTGCGAAAGTTCTTCGTGCCGAGACACCACGTGATGATCGGGTGTGATAGGCTCTACGTTCAAATACAACGGGTGCAAAACAGTTGCACACGCGGAATACTCAGGTTATACTTGACGAGCCAAGCATATACAGATATGGCCTCGGAACACGGAGACCGAAAGGTCGAGCGTGAATCATATAGTAGATATGATCAACATAATGATGTTCACCGATGAAACTACTCCATCTCACGTGATGATCGGACATGGTTTAGTTGATTTGGATCACGTGTTCACTTAGAGGATTAGAGGGATGTCTATCTAAGTGGGAGTTCTTAAGTAATATGATTAATTGAACTTAAATTTATCATGAACTTAGTACCTAATAGTATCATGCTTGTTTATGTTGATTGTAGATAGATGGCTCGTGCTGTTGTTCCGTTGAATTTTAATGCGTTCCTTGAGAAAGCAAAGTTGAAAGATGATGGTAGCAATTACACGGACTGGGTCCGTAACTTGAGGATTATCCTTATTGCTGCACAGAAAAATTACGTCCTGGAAGCACCGCTGGGTGCCAGGCCTGCTGCTGGAGCAACACCAGATGTTATGAACGTCTGGCAGAGCAAAGCTGATGACTACTCGATAGTTCAGTGTGCCATGCTTTACGGCTTAGAATCGGGACTTCAACGACGTTTTGAACGTCATGGAGCATATGAGATGTTCCAGGAGTTGAAGTTGATATTTCAAGCAAATGCCCGGATTGAGAGATATGAAGTCTCCAATAAGTTCTATAGCTGCAAGATGGAGGAGAACAGTTCTGTCAGTGAGCATATACACAAAATTTCTGGGTATAATAATCACTTGATTCAATTGGGAGTTAATCTTCCAGATGATTGCGTCATTGACAGAATTCTCCAATCACTTCCACCAAGCTACAAGAGCTTCGTGATGAACTATAATATGCAAGGGATGAACAAGACTATTCCCGAGCTCTTCGCAATGCTGAAAGCTGCGGAGGTAGAAATCAAAAAGGAGCATCAAGTGTTGATGGTTAACAAAACCACTAGTTTCAAGAAAAAAGGCAAAGGGAAGAAGAAGGGGAACTTCAAGAAGAACGGCAAGCAAGTTGCTGCTCAAGAGAAGAAACCCAAGTCTGGACCTAAGCCTGAAACTGAGTGCTTCTACTGCAAGCAGACTGGTCACTGGAAGCGGAACTGCCCCAAGTATTTGGCGGATAAGAAGGATGGCAAGGTGAACAAAGGTATATGTGATATACATGTTATTGATGTGTACCTTACTAATGCTCGCAGTAGCACCTGGGTATTTGATACTGGTTCTGTTGCTAATATTTGCAACTCGAAACATGGGCTACGGATTAAGCGAAGATTAGCTAAGGACGAGGTGACGATGCGCGTGGGAAATGGTTCCAAAGTCGATGTGATCGCGGTCGACACGCTACCTCTACATCTACCTTCGTGATTAATATTAGACCTAAATAATTGTTATTTGGTGCCAGCGTTGAGCATGAACATTATATCTGGATCTTGTTTAATGCGAGACGGTTATTCATTTAAATCAGAGAATAATGGTTGTTCTATTTATATGAGTAATATCTTTTATGGTCATGCACCCTTGAAGAGTGGTCTATTCTTATTGAATCTCGATAGTAGTAATACACATATTCATAATGTTGAAGCCAAAAGATGCAGAGTTGATAATGAAAGTGCAACTTATTTGTGGCACTGTCGTTTAGGTCATATCGGTATAAAGCGCATGAAGAAACTCCATACTGATGGACTTTTGGAACCACTTGATTATGAATCACTTGGTACTTGCGAACCGTGCCTCATGGGCAAGATGACTAAAACACCGTTCTCCGGTACTATGGAGAGAGCAACAGATTTGTTGGAAATCATACATACCGATGTATGTGGTCCGATGAATATTGAGGCTCGTGGCGGATATCGTTATTTTCTCACCTTCACAGATGATTTAAGCAGATATGGGTATATCTACTTAATGAAACATAAATCTGAAACATTTGAAAAGTTTAAAGAATTTCAGAGTGAAGTGGAAAATCATCATAACAAGAAAATAAAGTTTCTACGATCTGATCGTGGAGGAGAATATTTGAGTTACGAGTTTGGTGTACATTTGAAAAATTGTGGAATAGTTTCGCAACTCACGCCACCCGGAACACCACAGCGTAATGGTGTGTCCGAACGTCGTAATCGTACTTTACTAGATATGGTGCGATCTATGATGTCTCTTACTGATTTACCGCTATCATTTTGGGGATACGCTCTAGAGACGGCCGCATTCACGTTAAACAGGGCACCATCAAAATCCGTTGAGACGACGCCTTATGAACTATGGTTTGGCAAGAAACCAAAGTTGTCATTTCTGAAAGTTTGGGGCTGCGATGCTTATGTGAAAAAGCTTCAACCTGATAAGCTCGAACCCAAATCGGAGAAATGTGTCTTCATAGGATATCCAAAGGAAACTATTGGATACACCTTCTATCACAGATCCGAAGGCAAGACTTTTGTTGCTAAATTCGGAAACTTTCTTGAGAAGGAGTTTCTCTCGAAAGAAGTGAGTGGGAGGAAAGTAGAACTTGATGAGGTAACTGTACCTGCTCCCTTACTGGAAAGTAGTACATCACAGAAAACTGTTTCAGTGACACCTACACCAGTTAGTGAGGAAGCCAATGATAATGATCATGAAACTTTAGATCAAGATACTACTGAACCTCGTAGATCAACGAGAGTAAGATCCGCACCAGAATGGTACGGTAATCCTGTTCTGGAAGTCATGCTACTAGATCATGATGAACCTACGAACTATGAAGAAGCGATGGTGAGCCCAGATTCCGCAAAGTGGCTTGAAGCCATGAAATCTGAGATGGGATCCATGTATGAGAACAAAGTGTGGACTTTGGTTGACTTGCCCAATGATCGGCAAGCAATTGAGAATAAATGGATCTTTAAGAAGAAGACTAACGCTGATGGTAATGTTACTGTCTACAAAGCTCGACTTGTCGCGAAAGGTTTTCGACAAGTTCAAGGGATTGACTACGATGAGACCTTCTCACCCGTAGCGATGCTTAAGTCCGTCCGAATCATGTTAGCGATTGCCGCATTTTATGATTATGAAATTTGGCAGATGGATGTCAAAACTGCATTTCTGAATGGATTTCTGGAAGAAGAGTTGTATATGATGCAACCGGAAGGTTTTGTCGATCCAAAGGGAGCTAACAAAGTGTGCAAGCTCCAGCGATCCATTTATGGACTGGTGCAAGCCTCTCGGAGTTGGAATAAATGCTTTGATAGTGTGATCAAAGCATTTGGTTTTATACAGACTTTCGGTGAAGCCTGTATTTACAAGAAAGTGAGTGGGAGCTCTGTAGCATTTCTAATATTATATGTGGATGACATATTGCTGATTGGAAATGATATAGAATTTCTGGATAGCATAAAGGGATACTTGAATAAAAGTTTTTCAATGAAAGACCTCGGTGAAGCTGCTTACATATTAGGCATTAAGATCTATAGAGATAGATCAAGACGCTTAATTGGACTTTCACAAAGCACATACCTTAACAAGATTTTGAAGAAATTCAAAATGGATCAAGCAAAGAAAGGATTCTTGCCTGTGTTACAAGGTGTGAAGTTGAATAAGACTCAATGCCCGACCACTGCAGAAGATAGAGAGAATATGAAAGATGTTCCCTATGCATCAGCCATAGGCTCTATCATGTATGCAATGCTGTGTACCAGACCTGATGTGTGCCTTGCTATAAGTTTAGCAGGGAGGTACCAAAGTAATCCAGGAATGGATCACTGGACAGCGGTCAAGAACATCCTGAAATACCTGAAAAGGACTAAGGATATGTTTCTCGTATATGGAGGTGACAAAGAGCTCACCGTAAAAGGTTACGTTGATGCAAGCTTTGACACTGATCCGGACGATTCTAAATCGCAAACCGGATACGTGTTTACATTAAACGGAGGAGCTGTCAGTTGGTGCAGTTCTAAACAAAGCATCGTAGCGGGATCTACATGTGAAGCGGAGTACATAGCTGCTTCAGAAGCAGCGAACGAAGGAGTCTGGATGAAGGAGTTCATATCCAATCTAGGTGTCATACCTAGTGCATCGGGTCCAATGAAAATCTTTTGTGACAATACTGGTGCAATTGCCTTGGCAAAGGAATCCAGATTTCACAAAAGGACCAAACACATCAAGAGACGCTTCAATTCCATCCGGGATCTAATCCAGGTGGGAGACATAGAGATTTGCAAGATACATACGGATCTGAATGTTGCAGACCCGTTGACTAAGCCTCTTCCACGAGCAAAACATGATCAGCACCAAGGCTCCATGGGTGTTAGAATCATTACAATGTAATCTAGATTATTGACTCTAGTGCAAGTGGGAGACTGAAGGAAATATGCCCTAGAGGCAATAATAAAGTTATTATTTATTTCCTTATAATCATGATAAATGTTTATTATTCATGCTAGAATTGTATTAACCGGAAACATAATACATGTGTGAATACATAGACAAACAAAGTGTCACTAGTATGCCTCTACTTGACTAGCTCATTAATCAAAGATGGTTATGTTTCCTAACCATGAACAATAAGTTGTTATTTGATTAACGAGGTCACATCATTAGTTGAATGATCTGATTGACATGACCCATTCCATTAGCTTAGCACCCGATCGTTTAGTATGTTGCTATTGCTTTTCTTCATGACTTATACATGTTCCTATGACTATGAGATTATGCAACTCCCGTTTGCCGGAGGAACACTTTGGGTGCTACCAAACGTCACAACGTAACTGGGTGATTATAAAGGAGCATTACAGGTGTCTCCAAAGGTAGATGTTGGGTTGGCGTATTTCGAGATTAGGATTTGTCACTCCGATTGTCGGAGAGGTATCTCTGGGCCCTCTCGGTAATACACATCACATAAGCCTTGCAAGCATTACAACTAATATGTTAGTTGTGAGATGATGTATTACGGAACGAGTAAAGAGACTTTCCGGTAACGAGATTGAACTAGGTATTGGATACCGACGATCGAATCTCGGGCAAGTAACATACCGATGACAAAGGGAACAACGTATGTTGTTATGCGGTCTGACCGATAAAGATCTTCGTAGAATATGTAGGAGCCAATATGGGCATCCAGGTCCCGCTATTGGTTATTGACTGGAGACGTGTCTCGGTCATGTCTACATTGTTCTCGAACCCGTAGGGTCCGCACGCTTAAGGTTACGATGACAGTTATATTATGAGTTTATGCATTTTGATGTACCGAAGGTTGTTCGGAGTCCCGGATGTGATCACGGACATGACGAGGAGTCTCGAAATGGTCGAGACGTAAAGATTGATATATTGGAAGCCTATGTCTGGACATCGGAAGTGTTCCGGGTGAAATCGGGATTTTACCGGGTTACCGGGAGGTTACCGGAACCCCCCGGGAGCCATATGGGCCTTCATGGGCCTTAGTGGAAAGGAGAAAGGGGCAGCCCAAGGTGGCTGCGCCACTTCCCCCTCCCCTAGTCCTATTAGGACTAGGAGAAGGTAGCCGCCCCCCTCTCCCTCTTTCCCCCTTTGGGGAATCCTAGTTGGAATAGGATTGGAGGGGAGTCCTACTCCCGGAAGGAGTAGGACTCCTCCTGCGCCTCCCTCCTTGGCCGGCCAGCCTCCCCCCTCTACTCCTTTATATACGGAGGCAGGGGACACCTCTAGACACACAAGTTGATCCACATGATCTATTCCTTAGCCGTGTGCGGTGCCCCCTGCCACCATATACCTCGATAATACTGTAGCGGAGTTTAGGCGAAGCCCTGCTGCTGTAGTACATCAAGATCGTCACCACGCCGTTGTGCTGACGGAACTCTTCCCCGACACTTTGCTGGATCGGAGTCCGGGGATTGTCATCGAGCTGAACGTGTGCTCGAACTCGGAGGTGCCGTAGTTTCGGTGCTTGATCGGTTGGATCGTGAAGACGTACGACTACTTCCTCTACGTCGTGTCAGCGCTTCCGCAGTCGGTCTGCGTTGGGTACGTAGACAACACTCTCCCCTCTCGTTGCTATGCATCACATGATCTTGCGTGTGCGTAGGAATTTTTTTGAAATTACTACGAAACCCAATAGGTCCCCTCCCACACTTGGCCCATGCAGCCCTCCGGGGCTTGTGGCCCCACTTGGTGGACCCCCGCGACCCTCCCGGTGGTCCCGGTACGTTATCGATAAACCCCGAAACTTTTCCGACGACCAAAACAGGACTTCACATATATAAATCTTTACCTCCGGACCATTCCGGAACTCCTCGTGACGTCCGGGATCTCATCCGGGACTCCGAACAACATTCGGTAACCACGTATATCTATTCCCTATAACCCTAGCGACATCGAACCTTAAGTGTGTAGACCCTACGGGTTTCGGGAACCATGCAGACATGACCGAGACGTCCTCCGGTCAATAACCAACAGCGGGATCTGGATACCCATGTTGGTTCCCACATGTTCCACGATGATCTCATCGGATGAACCACGATGTCAAGGACTTAATCAATCCCGTATACAATTCCCTTTGTCTAGTGGTATGATACTTGCCCGAGATTCGATCGTCGGTATCCCGATACCTTGTTCAATCTCGTTACCGGCAAGTCTCTTTACTCGTTCCGTAACACATCATCCCGTGATCAACTCCTTGGTCACATTGTGCACATTATGATGATGTCCTACCGAGTGGGCCCAGAGATACCTCTCCGTTTACACGGAGTGACAAATCCCAGTCTCGATTCGTGCCAACCCAACAGACACTTTCGGAGATACCCGTAGTGCACCTTTATAGCCACCCAGTTACGTTGTGACGTTTGGCACACCCAAAGTATTCCTACGGTAACCGGGAGTTGCACAATCTCACGGTCTAAGGAAATGATACTTGACATTAGAAAAGCTTTAGCATACGAACTACATGATCTTGTGCTAGGCTTAGGATTGGGTCTTGTCCATCACATCATTCTCCTAATGATGTGATCCCATTATCAATGACATCCAATGTCCATGGTCAGGAAACCGTAACCATCTATTGATCAACGAGCTAGTCAACTAGAGGCTTACTAGGGACATGGTGTTGTCTATGTATCCACACATGTATCTGAGTTTCCTATCTATACAATTCTAGCATGGATAATAAACGATTATCATGAACAAGGAAATATAATAATAATCAATTTATTGTTGCCTCTAGGGCATATTTCCAACAGTCTCCCACTTGCACTAGAGTCAATAATCTAGTTCACATCGATATGTGATTAACACTCAAGGTCACATCCCCATGTGACTAACACCCAAAGAGTTTACTAGAGTCAATAATCTAGTTCACATTACCATGTGATTAACACTCG
The DNA here is from genome assembly GCF_056163025.1 of Triticum urartu. Classification (NCBI taxonomy): domain Eukaryota; kingdom Viridiplantae; phylum Streptophyta; class Magnoliopsida; order Poales; family Poaceae; genus Triticum; species Triticum urartu. The sequence goes on along the minus strand of NC_141873.1, from coordinate 97,697,238 downwards.
ATGAGTTCTGGGTTTGATCATGTTATGCTTGTGAGAGATGTTATAGTCAATGGGTCTGAATCTTTTAGATCCGTGTGTGCTTTACAAATCTCTATGTCATCTCCTAGATGCAGCTACCACGTTCTATTTGGAGCTATTCCAAATAACTGTTCTACTATACGAATCCAGTTTACTACTCAAAATAATCTGGATTAGTGTCAAAGTTTGCATCGGCGTAACCCTTTACGACGAACTCTTTTACCACCTCCATAATCGAGAAAATTCCTTAGTCCACTAGTTACTAAGGATAACTTTGACCGCTGTCCTGTGATCCATTCTTGGATCACTCTTGTACCCCTTGACTGACTCATGGCAAGGCACACTTCAGGTGCGGCACACAACATAGCATTCTGTAGAGAGCCTATGACAAAATCATAGGGGACGACCTTCGTCCTTCCTCTTTCTTCTGCCGTGGTCGAGCTTTAAGTCTTAACTTCATACCTTACAACTCAGGCAAGAACTCCTTCTTTGACTGATCCATCTTGAACACCTTCAAGATCATGTCAAGGTATGTGCTCATTTCAAAGTACCATTAAGCGTTTTGATCTATCCTTATAGATCTTGATGCTCAATGTTCAAATAGCTTAATCCAGGCTTTCCATTGAAAAACACTTTTCAAATAACTCTGCATGCTTTCCAGAAATTCTACATCATTTCCGATCAACAATATGTTAACAACATATACTCATCAGAAATTCTATAGTGCTCCCACTAACTTCTTTGGAAATACAAGTTTCTCATAAACTTTGTATACACCCAAAACTTTGATCATCTCATCAAAGCATACATTCCAACTCCGAGATGCTTACTCCAGTCCTTAGAAGGATTGCTGGAGCTTTGCATACTTGTTAGCATCTTTCAGGATTGACAAAACCTTCCGGTTGTATCACATACAACCTTTCCTCAAAAATCGTCGAGGAAACAATGTTTTGACATCCTATCTGCAAGATTTCATAAATAATGCAGTAATTGCTAATGTAATTCCAACAGACTCTTAGCATCGCTACGAGTGAGAAAGTCTCATCGTAGTCAACTCCTTGAACTTGTCGGAAAACATCTTAACGACAAGTCGAGCTTTCTTAATGGTGATACTTGCCATCATTGTCCGTCTTCCTTTTAAAAACCCATCTGTACTCAACAGCCTTACGACCATCGAGCCGTTCCGCCAAAGTCTACACTTTGTTTTCATATATGGATCCTCTCTCGGATTATATGGCCTCGAGCCATTTTGGAATCCAGGCCCACCATCGCTTCTCCATAGCTCGTAGGTTCATTGTTGTCTAGCAACATGACTTCCAAGACAGGATTACGTACCACTCTGAAGTAGTACACATCCTTGTCATCCCACAAGGTTTGGTAGTGACTTGATCTGAAGTTTCATTATCACTATCATAAGCTTCTACTTCAATTGGTGTAGGTGCCACAGGAACAACTCCCTGTGCCCTGCCACACACTAGTTGAAGAGACGGTTCAATAACCTCATCAAGTCTCCACCATCCTCCCACTCAATTCTTTCGAGAGAAACTTTTCCTCGAGAAAGGACCCGATTCTAGAAACAATCGCTTATTGCTTTCGGATCTGAGATAGGAGGTATACCCAACTGTTTTGGGTGTCCTATGAAGATGCATTTATCCGCTTTGGGTTCGAGCTTATCAGCCTGAAACTTTTCACATAAGCGTCGCAGCCCCAAACTTTTAAGAAATGACAGCTTAGGTTTCTCTAAACCATAGTTCATACGGTGTCATCTCATCAGAATTACGTGGTGCTCTATTTAAAGTGAATGTGGTTGTCTCTAATGCCTAACCCATAAACTATCATGGTAATTCGATAAGAAACATCATGGTATGCATCATATCCAATAGGGTGCAGTTATGATGTTCGGACACACCATCACACTATGGTGTTCCAGGCTGTATTAGTTGTGAAACGATTTCCACAATGTCTTAATTCTGTGCCAAACTCGTAATTCAGATATTCATCTCTATGATCATATCATAGATATTTTATCCTCTTGTCACGACGATCTTTCAACTTCACCCTGAAATTACTTGAACCTTTCAATAATTCAGACTCGTGATTCATCAAGTAAATATACTCAACATCTACTCAAATCATCTGTGAAGTAAGAACATAACGATATCCACTACACGCCTCAACACTCATTGGACTGCACACATCAAAATGTATTACTTCCAACAAGTTTCTTTCTAGTTCCATTTTACTGAAAACGAGGCTTTTAGTCATCTTGCCCATGTGGTATGATTTGCATGTCTCAAGTGATTCAAAATCAAGTGAGTCCAAACGGTCCATTTGCATGGAGTTTCTTCATGCATATACACCAATAGACATGGTTCGCATGTCTCAAACTTTTCAAAAACGAGTGAGCCCAAAGATCCATCAACATGGAGCTTCTTCATGCGTTTTATACCGATATGACTTAAGTGGCAGTGCCACAAGTAGGTGGTACTATCATTACTATCTTATATCTTTTGGCATGAACATGTGTATCACTACGATCGAGATTCAATAAACCATTCATTTCAGGTGTAAGACCATTGAAGGTATTATTCAAATAAACAGATTAACCATTATTCTCCTTAAATGAATAACCGTATTGCGATAGACGTAATCCAATCATGTCTATGCTCAACGAAAACACCTATCTCGATGGTAGAGGGAGCGTGCGATGCTTGATCACATCAAGCTTGGGAAAAACTTCCAACACATATCGCCAGCTCACCTTTAGCTAGTCTCCGTTTACTCCGCAGCCTTTTATTTCGAGTTTACTAACATTTAGCAACCGGACCGGTATCTAATACCATGGTGCTACTAGGAGTACTAGTAAAGTACACATTAACACAATGTATATCCAATATACTTCTATCGACCTTGCCAGCCTTCTCATCTACCAAGTATCTAGGGTAATTCTGCTTCAGTGACTGTTCCCCTTATTACAGAAGCACTCAGTCTCGGGTTCGGGTTCAACCTTGGGTTTCTTCACTAGAGCAGCAGCTGATTTGCCATTTCATGAAGTATCCCTTCTTGCCCTTGCCCTTCTTGTAACTAGTGGTTTCACCAACCATCAACAATTGATGCTCCTTCTTGATTTCTACTTTTGTGATGTCAAACATCGCAAGTATCTCAAGGATCATCATATATGTCCCTGATATATTATAGTTCATCATGAAGCTCTAGCAGCTTGGTGGTAATGACTTCGGAGAAACATCACTATCTCATCTGGAAGCTCAACTCCCACTCGATTCAAATGATTGTTGTACTCAGACAATTTGAGCACAAGCTCAACAATTGAGCTTTTCTCCCTTAGTTAGCAGGCTAAGAAAATCGTTGGAGGTCTTATACCTCTTGACGTGGGCACGAGCCTGAAATCCCAATTTCAGTCCTTGGAACATCTCATATGTTCTGCGATGTTTCAAAAACGTCTTTGGTGCCTCAATTCTAAACCATTTAGCATTACGCACTGAACTATCATGTAGTCATCAAAACATGTATGTCAGATGTTCGCAACATCCACAGACGATGTTCGAGGTTCAGCACACTGAGCGGTGCATTAAGGACATAAGCCTTCTACTGTCTGCATAATTGCTACTATCAACTTTCAACTACTTTTTCTCTAGGAACATATCTAAACAGTAGAACTAAAGCGCGAGCTATGACATAATTTGCAAAATCCTTTTGACTATGTTCAGGATAATTAAGTTCATCTTATGAACTCCCACTCAGATAGACATCCCTCTAGTCATCTAAGAGATTACATGATCCGAGTCAACTAGGCCGTGTCCGATCATCACGTGAGACGGACTAGTCAACATCGGTGAACATCTTCATGTTGATCGTATCTACCATACGACTCATGCTCGACCTTTCGGTCTCTTGTGTTCCGAGGCCATGTCTGTACATGCTAGGCTCGTCAAGTTAACCTAAGTGTTTCGCATGTGTTCCGAGGCCATGTCTGTACATGCTAGGCTCGTGAACACCCGTTGTATTCGAACGTAAGAATCTATCACACCCGATCATCATGTGGTGCTTCGAAACGACGAACTTTCGCAACGGTGCACAGTTAGGGAGAACACTTTCTTGAAATTTTAATGAGGGATCATCTTATTTACTACCGTCGTTCTAAGCAAATAAGATGCAAAAACATGATAAACATCACATGCAATCAAATAGTGACATGATATGGCCAATATCATATTGCTCCTTTTGATCTCCATCTTTGGGGCTCCATGATCATCATCGTCACCGGCATGACACCATGATCTCCATCATCATGATCTCCATCATCGTGTCTCCATGAAGTTGTCTTGCCAACTTATTACTTCTACTACTATGGCTACCGGTTAGCAATAAAGTAAAGTAATTACATGGCGTTGTTCAATGACACACAGGTCATACAATAAATAAAGACAACTCCTATGGCTCTTGCCGGTTGTCATACTCATCGACATGCAAGTCGTGATTCCTATTACAAGAACATGATCATCTCATACATCACATATATCATTCATCACATCCTTTGGCCATATCACATCACATAGCATACCCTGCAAAAACAAGTTAGACGTCCTCTAATTGTTGTTTGCATGTTTTACGTGGCTGCTATGGGTTTCTAGCAAGAACGTTTCTTACCTACACAAAAACCACAACGTGATATGCCAATTGCTATTTACCCTTCATAAGGACCCTTTTCATCGAATCCGATCCGACTAAAGTGGGAGAGACAGACACCCGCTAGCCACCTTATGCAACTAGTGCATGTTAGTCGGTGGAACCAGTCTCACGTAAGAGTATGTGTAAGGTCGGTCCAGGCCGCTTCATCCCACAATGCCGCCGAATCAAGATTGGACTAGTAACGGTAAGCATATTGAACAAAATCAACGCCCACAACTACTTTGTGTTCTACTCGTGCATAGAAACTACGCATAGACCTAGCTCATGATGCCACTGTTGGGTAACGTAGCAGAAATTCAAAATTTTCCTACTTATCACCAAGATCTATCTATGGAGAAACCAGCAACGAGGGGAAGGAGAGTGCATCTACTTACCCTTGTAGATATCTACTTGGAAGCGTTCAAGTGAACGGGGTTGATGGAGTCGTACTCGTCGTGATTCAAATCACTGATGATCCTAGTGCCGAACGGACAGCACCTCCGTGTTCAACACACGTACAGCCCGGTGACGTCTCCTACGCCTTGATCCAGCAAGGGGAGAAGGAGAGGTTGGGGAAGACTCCATCCAGTAGCAGCACGACGGCGTGGTGGTGGTGGAGGAGCGTGGTACTCCAGCAGGGCTTCGCCAAGCACCGCGAGAGACGAGGAGGGAGAGGGGTAGGGCTGCGCCAAGAAGGAGAGGAACTCGTGTGTATTGGGCAGCCCAAACCTCAAGTATATATAGGGAGAGGGGAGGGGCTGCGCCCCCACCTAGGGTTCCCTCCCTAGGGGTGGCGGCAGCCCCCAGATCCCATCTGGGTGGCGGCCAGGTGGAGGGGAGAGGGAGGCGCACCAGGCATGGGCCCTAAGGCCCATCTGCCCTTAGGGTTTGCCCCCCCTCCTCCCCTTAGGCGCCTTGGGTCCTTGTGGGGGCGCGCACCAGCCCACCTGGGGCTGGTCCCCTCCCACACTTGGCCCATGCAGCCCTCCGGGGCTTGTGGCCCCACTTGGTGGACCCCCGGGACCCTCCCGGTGGTCCCGGTACGTTACTGATAAACCCCGAAACTTTTCCGGCGACCAAAACAGGACTTCCCATATATAAATCTTTACCTCTGGACCATTCCGGAACTCCTCATGACGTCCGGGATCTCATCCGGGACTCCGAACAACATTCGGTAACCACGTATATCTATTCCATATAACCCTAGCGTCATTGAACCTTAAGTGTGTAGACCCTACGGGTTTGGGAACCATGCAGACATGACCGAGACGTCCTCCGGTCAATAACCAACAGCGGGATCTGGATACCCATGTTGGTTCCCACATGTTCCATGATGATCTCATCGGATGAACCACGATGTCAAGGACTTAATCAATCCCGTATACAATTCCCTTTGTCTAGTGGTATGATACTTGCCCGAGATTCGATCGTCGGTACCCCGATACCTTGTTCAATCTCGTTACCGTCAAGTCTCTTTACTCGTTCCGTAACACATCATCCCGTGATCAACTCCTTGGTCACATTGTGCACATTATGATGATGTCCTACCGAGTGGGCCTAGAGATACCTCTCCGTTTACACGGAGTGACAAATCCCAGTCTCGATTCGTGCCAACCCAACAGACACTTTCGGAGATACCCGTAGTGCACCTTTATAGCCACCCAGTTACGTTGTGACGTTTGGCACACCCAAAGTATTCCTACGGTATCCGGGAGTTGCACAATCTCATGGTCTAAGGAAATGATACTTGACATTAGAAAAGCTTTAGCATACGAACTACATGATCTTGTGCTAGGCTTAGGATTGGGTCTTGTCCATCACATCATTCTCCTAATGATGTGATCCCGTTATCAATGACATCCAATGTCCATGGTCAGGAAACCGTAACCATCTATTGATCAACGAGCTAGTCAACTAGAGGCTTACTAGGGACATGGTGTTGTCTATGTATCCACACATGTATCTGAGTTTCCTATCAATACAATTCTAGCATGGATAATAAACGATTATCATGAACAAGGAAATATAATAATAATCAATTTATTATTGCCTCTAGGGCATATTTCCAACAGGCCTTCACCCGAGCTAACGGGGTGGCCTGACTGTTGGTGAGTGTTCTTGATATTGAGTTCATGCCTGACGTGGTCATGTGGACTTATAGGGGCTAGGTATTTAAACTTGAGATCGAGTTTGAGGATACATATCTTTTTGCTGAGGCTTTGGCTGGGACAGATGTGGACATGCATGACAGGAATGATGGATCAGGTCACACGGCAGCGCGAGGGGATGATGTTGGGCATGAGCCGTCCAACGGCCCGAGTGCTACACCACAGACGCCTGGGATAGGGACTGCTCCTTCGGTTATGGTGCCGATGAACACTCTGAGATTCGGTTCTTTCGAGCCAGCATTTGCCCCTCCTAGGTTATGGAGCAATCGAGTGGAGTCTGATAGTGTGCTAGAGTGCACGCTCCCTCCCTTGGATTTTGTTGTGGCTGATGGTTCTGTCGATGGGAGCATGGAGACGGCTGCGCCTCTGATGCTTTCGGTCGAGGGGGGGGGGATCGGGGGCAGGTGGCCCCTCGCTCCCCTTTGCCGTTGACGCCGGTTGAGGGGGGGGGGGAGGATCGTGGGCAGGTGGCCCATCGCTCCCCATCTCATTCTGATGCTTTGCCACAGTTGAGGACTGTGGTGGAGCTGTCTATGGTGACTATCGGCGACACACCCGCTTTGGGAGGGGGGCTGGGCAGGAGGTCTCGACCCCCTCCTCTCCTGAAGTGTTTGGGAGAGGGACGCGGTAGGAGGCCCCGTTTCCTTTCTCTCCTGGGCGAGGGGCGACCGCGCCTGCTGGGGAGCGTGGGCAGGTGGACCTGAGCTCTCCTTCTCCAAGGTCGCCAGTGCCGATGCCTGCGGTTCCTGCCGCCCCTCTGGGTGATATGGCCTGGCCGCGCGTTGGGGGTGGGGCTGGAGGCCTCGTCTCTAACGGAGCCACTCGGGAGGAGGTCATCGCGTTTGGAGGCATCCCGGATCCTGTGTCTGATGGGAGGCGGATGAGCTCCCGTCTCCAGGACCAGCAGGATGTTGATGACATGCAGCTGAGGTGCGCCAAGCGGGCGGTCAAGCTTCGTGATATCGAGATCACTACTGGTATGTCGGTCAACACCTCCAACTCCATTTTGCATTTCTCTAATAATGAAATTATTTATAATGCAAATCAGTTAGGAGTTTCACTAGGTAGTAATGATAGTGAAATTTCCAACTCTGTTAATGATCTCCTAGATTTGGAAGCGGAACACGCTTTAGAAACAATTCGAAACTTAGCAGCCGGAAAACCCATGAATGATGCAGATATTGATGCATTGGGGGTCACAGTGCTCGATAATTTTTGTGCGGATCTTGCACTATCCATTCCTGAGTCTGAGGAAGAGGATGCCATTTTAGAAGATACAGTAGTTCGATCCACTGAGCCCAGTTATGAGGACCATAGCAAACCCAAATGCAAGTGGAAGCAAAAGATTTATCCTGCTTCAGCGGCACGTAGGAGTGCTAGGATCCGTACTACTAAAAAATTTCATGATGAAATATGAAAGGAATCTTTTGGAATAGCAGAGGTCTGAAAGACTTGGCTAAAAGAAGGTTTCTTGCAGATGCGTCTATCGAGCATAGATTATATTTTATTGCTCTCTCGGAAACTGGTAGAGATAATTTTGCGCCCCAGTTTCTCAATACTTTATCGGATGGTGTCGATTTGGATTGGCACTGCCTGCCTTTGCGAGGAAGATCGGGTGGGATCTTACTTGGAGTGAGATGCGATTCGCTGGAAGTCCGAAGTGTCGTGATGGGTGACTTCGCGGTTAAGTTTTGGGTTAGGTCCAAAGCTGATGGGTTTAACTGGGCTCTCGTGGCGGTTTATGGTGCAGCGCAACCCGAGCTTAAACCAGAGTTTTTGGCGGATCTTGTTCGAATTTGCGGTTCTGAGCAGCTCCCAATTTTAGTTGGGGTGACTTCAATATCATTAGGAGGAGAGAGGAAAATAATAATGATAATTTTGATGGCAGATGGTCGTTTATGTTTAATACCATTATTGAAAGCTTGGATCTGAGAGAGATAGAACTTTCCGGTAGAAAATTTACTTGGGCTAATGCTTTGCCAAACCCGATGTTTGAGAAGCTGGATCGAGTCCTAGCGAGTGTCGAATGGGAACAGAAATTCCCTTTGGTAACGATCCAGGCTCTCTCGCGTGGAATTTCTGATCACACGTCTTTATTCGTGGAGTCGGGTGAGCCAAACCACATGGGAAACAGAAACTCCTTTTAATTCGAGCTGGCATGGTTTGAACGTGAAGGCTTCTTGGATCTGATAGCCAGGGAATGGGCTAAGGATGCAGGAGGTAGGACTTTCATTGAGCGCTGGCAGAATAAGATTAGGCATTTGAGAAGTTTCTTACGTGGGTGGGCTAAGCACCTTAGTGGGATTTATGAGTTCGAAAAGGAAAGGCTCCTTACACTTATTCAGTCCCTAGATTTAAAAGCCGAGTCCACAATTTTGCAAGCCACGGAGCTTCATGCTAAGCTAGAAGCGGAGATGAGGTTGAAAGAGCTTCTCCGTGAAGAGGAATTGAAGTGGGCATTGCGGGCTAAGGTCCGCAAAATTGTCCAGGGGGACGCGAACACTCAATTCTTTCACTTTATCGCTAATGGCAAGCACAGAAAGAAGAGAATCTTTCAGCTTGAACAAGATGAAGGAACTATTTCAGGCCAGGACAACCTAAAATTATACATAATCGAGTACTATAAGCAGTTGTTTGGTCCTCCAAAGGATAATTGTGTGTCCTTGGATGAGTCCAGGATTGAGGATGTGCCTCAACTCATTGATGATGATAATGATATTTTGGTTGCCCCGTTCTCGGAGAAAGAGGTGTTTGAAGCTATTGCGCAGATGAAAAACAATAAGGCTCTAGGGCCGGATGGATTTCCGGCGGAGTTCTATAAAAAGTGTTGGCATATTATTAAGGGGGATTTGATACCAATGTTCCATGATCTATTCTCTGGACAGCTTCAGTTATTTCACTTAAATTTTGGAACAATAACACTGCTTCCTAAGAAAAAGGAGGCTGTGAGAATTGAGCAGTTCAGGCTGATCTGCCTCCTCAATGTTAGTTTCAAAATTTTCACCAAGGTTGGGACTAATAGGCTCACACAGATTGCGCATTCTGTGGTGCAGCAATCCCAAACTGCTTTCATGCCGGACAGAAACATCCTAGAAGGGGTGGTGGTCCTTCATGAAACGCTCCATGAAATCCACACGAAAAAATTAGATGGAGTTGTTTTTAAGGTGGATTTCGAGAAAGCGTACGATAAAGTCAAATGGCCATTCCTTCAACAGGCCTTGCGTATGAAAGGTTTTGATGAAGCCTGGCGACGCCAGGTAGAATCATTCACGCAAAAAGGGAGTGTTGGAATTAAAGTGAATGACAACATAGGTCATTATTTCCAGACACATAAGGGCCTGAGACAAGGGGATCCAATGTCTCCTATGCTGTTCAACATTGTAGTTGATACATTGGCAATTCTGATAGGAAGGGCTAAGGAGGCCAGTCAGGTGGGTGGCTTGGTACCTCATCTAGTTGATGGAGGTGTGTCTATCCTACAATACGCCGATGATACGATCATCTTTATGGAGCATGACTTGGCCAAAGCGAGAAATATGAAGCTGGTGTTATGCTTATTTGAACAATTGACCGGGTTAATGATTAACTTTCACAAAATAAAATTGTTCTGCTTTGGTAGAGCCAATGACGAACAAGAGGCATATAGACAATTTTTTGGGTGCGAATTGGGGACTTTACCTTTCACGTACTTAGGTATACCAATTCACCATCGTAAGCTAACAAACAGAGAATGGAAGTGTATCGAGGACCGTTTTGAAAAGAAACCGAGTTGCTGGAAGGGCAAGCTCATGTCATACGAAGGCCGATTAATTCTGATAAACTCGGTTCTCACGAGTATGCCTATGTTTCTTTTGTCGTTCTTCGAAGTCCCAGTTGGAGTTAGGAAAAGACTGGACTTCTATCGATCACGTTTCTTTTGGCAGAGTGATGAACTAAAAAGAAAATACCGACTCACCAAATGGGATATCATCTGTCGACCAAAAGACCAAGGGGGTCTTGGTATTGAGAATCTTGAGGTCAAGAACATATGTCTTCTCAGCAAGTGGCTGTGGAAGTTATCGATAGAGACTGATGCCACTTGGGCGCAGATCCTTCGTAGCAAGTATCTTCAATCCAAAACTTTGTCCCAGGTGACAGCAAGGCCGACTGACTCACCCTTTTGGAAAGGGCTTATGAAAGTCAAATTAACCTTGTTTAATAGGACAAAGTTTATTATTGGCAACGGTGCTAGCACGCGATTCTGGGAGGATACTTGGCTCGGAGAGACCCCCCTTGCCATTCAATAGCTGTCTTTGTATCGTATTGTTCAACGACGTGAGGCGTTCGTTGCAACGGTACTTCAATCCACTCCCCTGAATATTCAGTTCAGAAGGACGCTAGTTGGCAATCGTTGGGAAGAATGGTTCCATCTAGTAGGTAGACCGATGGAGGTTCAGCTATCTCAATAGCCTGATAAATTACGCTGGAAACTTACTAGGTCTGGGGAGTTTATAGTTAAATCAATGCATGTTGATGTTATCAATTCAAGCTCGATTCCTAGTTCCAAACATGTTTGGGATGTCAAAGTTCCTTTGAAAATCAAAGTGTTTATGTGGTTTGTCCATAAACATGTAATTTTAACCAAGGACAATTTGGCAAAGCGTAATTGGACAGGACCTACTAGGTGTAGTTTCTGTGATCGGGATGAAACTATCAAACACCTTTTTCTTGACTGCCCGTTAGCCAAAGTTCTATGGAGGACAGTCCATATTGCATTTAATATTACTCCACCGAGTTCTGTCAACACGTTATTTGGAACGTGGCTTAACGGGATAGAGCCCAAAATAGCGAGACATATTCGCGTAGGAGTTTGTGCTTTATTGTGGGCAGTCTGGAACTGCAGAAATGATTTGGTTTTTAACAGAACAACAAATGTTCATTTTTTGCAGGTTATTTTCCGAGCCACTACGTTGATCCGTATGTGGTCGCTACTCACTCCGACAGAGGCCAGGGAGCGTTTGGTTACTGGATCTATCCGCTGGGAGATCATAGCACAGGATATCTTCAACCAGTTTGGATGGCGGTCATGTAATAGGATAGGCAATTAGTTTACCTATCTCTCTTATGCCAGCCGGTTGTGGCTTTTTGTGGCTGGTTTGTTTTTCGCCTTTTTGGCTCTTTGTGAGCTCTCCTTTATTTTCGTTTTGAGACTTTAAGACCTTGTTGAACCTATTTATTTATTTAATAAGATGGCCGTATGCATCATTCTAATGCAGAGGCCGGGGAGTCCCCCCTTTTCGAAAAAAGAGCAATGGCTCACGGCCATGGCCAGCGAAGGGCGCGAGATCACGGACAAGGCCGACGGAGGGCAGGGAGTGACGATCGAGGGCGGCGGAGGGCTAGTGTTGTTGGACGGTGTGGTCGTCGGAGAGCTAGGGCACCTTGCGATCGTTGGCGGCGCAGGACTAGACTCCATGGTGGCACAGATTGACCATGATATGTTTTCCTTTTTTTGGCTGAATCTATGTAAGGGCAGGGTGTTAGCTGTAAAACTGTGATTAAGTGGCTAGTTAGATTCCCACTTTTGCTGTGCACCGTATGTCCTAGATCAGATGGTGTACGACAATAGTTTTCAGTTTTTACTGAATAGCCATTTTCACTTGATACTTCACCGCTGCCTATTTTTAGGGGAGTAATAGGCGCCGACGCACCGGCCGAAAGTTTCGGCCGGTCCCCTACCAGCCGTGCAATATGAGTCACATGGGCCATGCGATTCTGGCGTCATCCTCGTAATATTTTTAGGGTAGTGCGCGCTCATCGGCACCGCACTCTTAGGCTTCATCGTGCGCCGCTGAATCCAGTTGTAGCGCTTTGTGGCCCTCGCCGAGCTAGCACTATGTCGTTGGCGAGCTCGTTGATCCACGCCGCCTCGATCGCATGACCCATCGTCAAGCTTGCGACACAAGTCCCTACGGTCGCAGGACGTACTCCATGGCTCGTCACCGTCCTCCTCCATTAAACGCATGCAGCAAAAAAAGCTCATTAGTCCTAGCGAAAAATTGTTAGGTCAGTGCTGGGACATGAACGGTTGAAGCTTTCTTCATCGCCGATTGTAGCTTTTGTCACCGACAATTGCAACTTTTCATCGCCATTCATCACTTTCGTAGTCTATGGTGAAGATTTTCTCATCGCCGGTTGAAGCTTTTCTCATCACAGTTCCCAGCAAAAAATCATTATAGCATCTTCTTCTCGCCTACCCCGATGGTTGTAGCAATTGGGATCACCGGTCGTGCTTTCCCCCCATTGTAGTTGCAGCTTTCCCATGGCCGGTGGACGCTTCTGCCATCGCTGGTTGTAGCACCCCATGATGCCGCTTCCAGCAAAAATGTGCAGCTCGTGGTCACCGCCAATGCACCCCATGACAACGGTTGAAGCTTTTTTGTTTGCTGGTTGTAACTTTTCCTATAGCTGGTTCCTGCTTTTTCCATGGCAGCAACTTTCGCCGTTCTCTGACGCACAAAAAACTCACTGGTCCCAGCAAAAACTCTTGCTGGTTCTAGCCCTGTGTTATGCTGGTTGAAGCACATCGACTCGCCGCCTCTGCCATACAACGTTCACATTCTACTCATCTACGGGTGCCCCCATTTTGCAGCCCCTGGTGGTCATCGTTCCCAGCTCGGTGGGTGCTGGTTGCAGCCCCCGCCGTCGTGCACCCCCTGTTCTAGGATCTCCTGCTGACGGCCATGGCGTCCGTAGCAAAGGAGCAGTGCGAGGTTGTAACACCCGGATAATTAAGCTACAATAATCCCATATTAATGGTGCCATGTCATCATATTACTGTTGCTAATCCTCACTTGATCCAAATCACCATTCTAATTCAAATCCAAATTTAAAGTCAAACATTCAAGTTTGTCAAACATGAGAACTAAAATGTTCAAAGTGTGGCAAATAATCCATAACCAATTATGGTGATGAACCAACATTTTTATAAAGTGTTTTAATGCCCTATAATTAATAAAACAGTGACTATAACAATTATTTAAATGCTTTTTAGTTTATAAAAATATTAAACTATTTTAATTTGGTGCCAAACTTAATGTGGCAGTAGCTTAATTTATAACTCAATTTTAGGTGCAAGTTTCTTATTTCATAAAACTAATTTTGCTTTTGAAAGAAAAGAGAAAACAAAGAAAAATAAAAAGAAAGGCAAAACAAAAAAAAGGAAAAAGCGCCCCTACTTCCCTGGGCCTTGGCCCACTGCACGGCCCAACCTACCTTTGAAGCAAATATGCCCTAGAGGCAATAATAAAGTTGTTATTTATATTTCCTTATATCATGATAAATGCTTATTATTCATGCTAGAATTGTATTAAATGGAAACTTAGTACATGTGTTAATACATAGACAAAACAGAGTGCTCCTAGCATGCCTCTACTTGTAGCTCATTAATTAGATATGGTTATGTTTCCTGACCATAGACATGTGTTGTCATTAGATGAACGGGATCACATCATTAGAGAATGATGTGATGGACAAGCCCCATCCATTAGCTTAGCATTATGATCGTTTAGTTTTATTGCTATTGCTTTCTTCATGACTTATACATATTTCTCTGACTATGAGATTATGCAACTCCCGAATACCGAAGGAACACCTTGTGTGCTATCAAACGTCACAACATAATTGGGTGATTATAAAGATGCTCTATAGGTGTCTCCGAAGGTGTTTGTTGAGTTGGCATAGATCAAGATTAGGATTTGTCACTTCATGTATCGGAGAGGTATCTCTGGGCCCTCTTGGTAATGCACATCACTATAAGCCTTGCAAGCAATGTGACTAATGAGTTAGTTGCGGGATGGTGCATTACGAAACGAGTAAAGAGACTTGCCGGTAACGAGATTGAACTAGGTATAATGATACCGACGATCGAATCTCGGGCAAGTAACATACCGATGACAAAGGGAATGACGTATGTTGTTATGCGGTTTCATCGATAAAGATCTTCGAAGAATATGTAGGAACCAATATGGGCATCCAGGTTCCGCTATTGGTTATTGGCCAGAGATGTATCTCGGTCATGTCTACATAGTTCTTGAACCCGTAGGGTCCGCATGCTTAACATTCGATGATGATTTGTATTATGAGTTATGTGTTTTGGTGATCGAAATTTGTTCGGACTCCCGGATGAGATCACAGACATGAGGAGTCTTGAAATGGTCAAGAGGTAAATATTGATATATTCGAAGGTTATATCCGGACACCAGAATGGTTCTGAAGAGGTTCGGGGATTTATCGGAGTACCGGGAGGCTATCGGAACCCCCCGGGAAAGTTATTGGGCCTTATGGGCCATAGTGGAGAGAGGGAGGAAGGCCACAAGAGGAGGCGCGCGCCTCCCCCCTGCCCAATCCGAATTGGACAATGGGAGGGGGCACGCCCCCCCTTTCCTTCTCCCTCTCCTCTCTTTCCCCTTTCCCCCTCTCCGTTGGAAGGAAGGGGGGGGGCGAATCCTACTAGGAGTGGAGTCCTAGTAGGACTCCCCCCTTGGCACACCCCTCCTGGCCGGCGGCCTCCTCCTCCCCTCCTTTATATACAGGGGCGGGGGGCACCCCAAAGACACAACAATTATTATCTTAGCTGTGTGCGGTGCCCCCCTCCACAGTTTACTCCTCCTGTCATAGCGTCGTAGTGTGCTTAGGTGAAGCCCTGCGTGAATCACATCACCATCACCGTCGCCATGCCGTCGTGTTGACGGAACTCTCCCTCGACCCTCTATTGGATCAAGAGTTCGAGGGACGTCATCGAGCTGAACGTGTGCTGGACACGGAGGTGCTGTACGTTTGGTACTTGTATTGGTTGGATAGTGAAGACGTTCGACTACATCAACCGTGTTAACCTAATGCTTTCCGCTTTCGGTCTACGAGGGTACATGGACAAACTCTTCCCGTCTCATTGCTATGCATCTCCTAGATAGATCTTGCGTGATCGTAGGATTTTTTTTTGAAATTGCATGCTATGTTCCCCAACAGTGGCATCCGAGCCAGGTCTATGCGTAGATGATATGCATGAGTTGAACACAATGAGTTGTGGGAGATAATAGTCATACTACTTACCACCAATGTCTTATTTTGATTCGGCGGTATTGTTGGATGAAGCAGCCCGGACCAACATTACATTACCACGTTCATGAGACCGGTTCTACCGACGTGCTTCACACACAGGTGGCTGGCGGATGTTTGTTTCTCCAACTTTACTTGAATCGAATTTGACTATGGCCGATCCTTGTTGAAGGTTAAAAAACACACTTAACAAAAAATCATTGTGGTTTTGATGCGTAGGTATGAACGGTTCTTGCTAGAAGCCCGTAGGAGCTACGTAAATCTTGCAACAACAAAGTAGAGGACGTCTAACTTGTTTTTGCAGGGCATGTTGTGATGTGATATGGTCAAGATGTGATGAGATTTAAATTGTTGTATCAGATGATCATGTTTTGTAAAAGTTGTCGGCAACTGGCAAGAACCTTATGGTTGTCGCTTTATTGTATGAAATGCGATCGCCATGTAATTGCTTTACTTTATCACTAAGCGGTAGCGATAGTCGTGGAAGCAATAGTTGGTGAGACGACGACGACGCAACGATGGAGATCAAGGTGTCAAGCCGGTGACGATGGAGATCATGACGGTGCTTTGGAGATGGAGATCAAAGGCACAAGATGATGATTATCATGTCAGATATTTTTGATTGCATGTGATGTTTATCCTTTATGCATCTTATTTTGCTTAGTACGATGGTAGCATTATACGATGATCTCTCACTAAATTTCGAGGTATAAGTGTTCTCCCTGAGTATGCACCGTTGCTACAGTTCGTCGTGCCGAGACACCACGTGATGATCGGGTGTGATAAGCTCTACGTTCACATACAATGGGCCCAAGCCAGTTTTGCACGTGTAGAATACTCGGGTTAAACTTGAGGAGCCTAGCATATGCACATATGGCCTCAAAACACTGAGACTGAAAGGTCGAACGTGAATCATATAGTAGATATGATCAACATAGTGATGTTCACCAGTGAAAAATACTCCATCTCACGTGATGATCGGACATGGTTTAGTTGATATGGATCACGTGATCATTTAGATGACTAGAGGGATGTCTATCTAAGTGGGAGTTCTTAAGTAATATGATTAATTTAACTTTAATTTATCATGAACTTAGTACCTGATAGTTTTTCCATATCTATGTTTTTGTAGATCAATGGCCCGTGCCAGCATTCCCTTGAATTTTAATGCGTTCCTAGAGAAAGCTAAGTTGAAAGATGATGGTAGCAACTACACAGACTGGGTCCGTAACTTGAGGATTATCCTCATTGCTGCATAGAAGAATTACGTCCTGGAAGCACCGCTAGGTGCAAGACCCGCTGCAGGAGCATCTCCGGACGTTATGAACGTCTGGTAGAGCAAAACTGATGACTACTCAATAGTTCAGTGTGCCATGCTTTATGACTTAGAATCGGGACTTTAAAGATGTTTTGGACGTCATGAAGCATATGAGATGTTCCAGGAGTTGAAGTTAATATTTCAAGCAAATGCCGGAGTTGAGAGATATGAAGTCTCCAACAAGTTCTATAGCTGCAAAATGGAGGAGAGTAGTTCTGGCAGTGAACACATACTCAAAATGTCTGGGTACCATAACCACTTGACTCAGCTGGGAGTTAATCTTCCTGATGGTAGTGTCATTGACAGAGTTCTTCAATCACTGCCACCAAGCTATAAAGGCTTCGTGATGAACTATAATATGCAAGGGATGGAAAAGACAATTCCTGAGCTCTTCATGATGCTAAAGGCTGCGGAGGTAGAAATCAAGAAGGAACATCAAGTGTTGATGGTTAACAAGACCACTAGTTTCAAGAAAAAAAGGGCAAAGGGAAGAAGGGGAACTTCAAGAAGAACAACAAGCAAGTTGCTGCTCAAGGGAAGAAGCCCAAGTCTGGACCTAAGCCTGAAACTGAGTGGTTCTACTGCAAAGGGACTGGTCACTGGAAGCGGAACTGCCCCAAGTATTTGGCGGATAAGAAGGATGGCAAAGTGAAAGGTATATTTGATATACATCTTATTGATGTGTACCTTACTAATGCTTGTAGTAGCGCCTGGGTATTTGATACTGGTTCTGTTGCTCATATTTGCAACTCAAAATAGGGGCTACGGATTAAACGAACATTGGCTAAGGACGAGGTGACGATGTGTGTGGGAAATGGTTCCAAAGTCGATGTGATCGCCATCGGCACGCTACCTCTACATCTACCTTCGGGATTAGTTTTAGACCTGAATAATTGTTATTTGGTGCCAGCGTTGAGCATGAACATTATATCTGGATCTTGTTTGATGCGAGACGGTTATTCATTTAAATTAGAGAATAATGGTTGTTCTATTTATATGAGTAATATCTTTTATGGTCATGCACCCTTGATGAGTGGTCTATTTTTGTTGAATCTCGATTGTAGCAATAGACATATTCATAATATTGAAACGAAAATATGCAAAGTTAATAATGGTAGTGCAACTTATTTGTGGCACTGCCATTTAGGTCATATTGGTGTAAAGAGCATGAAGAAACTTCATGCTGATGGGCTTTCGGAATCACTTGATGCTTGCAAACCATGCCTCATGGGCAAGATGACTAAGACTCCGTTCTCCGGAAGAATGGAGTGAGCAACTAACTTATTGGAAATAATACATACTGATGTATGCGGTCCGATGAGTGTTGAGGGTCGTGGCGGGTATCGTTATTTTCTAACGTTCACAGATGATTTGAGCAGATATGGGTATATCTACTTAATGAAACATAAGTATGAAACATTTGAAAAGTTCCAAGAGTTTCAGAGTGAAGTGGAAAATCATCATAACAAGAAAATAAAGTTTCTACAATCTGATCGTGGAGGTGAATATTTGAGTTATGTGTTTGGTCTTCATTTGAAACAATGTGGAATAGTTTCGCAACTCACACCACCTGGAACACCACAGCGTAATGGTGTGTCCGAACATCGTAACCGTACTTTATTAGACATGGTGCGATCTATGATGTCTCTTACCGATTTACCACTATTGTTTTGGGGTTATGCTTTAGAGACGGCTGCATTCATGTTAAATAGGGAACCATCTAAATCCGTTGAGACGACACCATATGAACTGTGGTTTAGCAAGAAACCTAAGCTGCCGCTTCTTAAAGTTTGGGGCTGCGATGCTTATGTGAAAAAGCTTCAACCTGATAAGCTCAAATCCAAATCAGAGAAATGTGTCTTCATAGGATACCCAAAGGAAACTGTTGGTACACCTTCTATCACAGATCTGAAGGCAAGATATTCGTTTCTAAGAATGGATCCTTTCCAGAGAAGGAGTTTCTCTCGAAAGAAATGAGTGGGAGGAAAGTAGAACTTGATGAGGTAATTGTACCTTCTCCCAAATTGGAAAGTAGAACTTGAAGGAGAAGCCTGTATTTACAAGAAAGTGAGTGGGGGCTCTGTAGCATTTCTAATATTATATGTGGATCACATATTGTTGATTGGAAATAATACATAATTTTTGGATAGGATAAAAGGATACTTGAATAAGAATTTTTCAATGAAAGACCCCGGTGAAGCTGCTTATATATTGGGCATCAAGACCTATAGAGATAGATCAAGACGCTTAATTGGACTTTCACAAAGCACATACCTTCATAAAGTTTTGAAGAAGTTCAAAATGGATCAGTCAAAGAAAGGGTTCTTGCCTGTGCTACAAGGTGTGAAATTGAGTCAGACTCAATGCCTGACCACTGCATAAGATAGAGAGAAAATGAAAGTCATTCCCTATGCCTCATCCATAGGTTCTATCATGTATGCAATGCTGTGTACCACACCTGATGTGTGCCTTGCTATAAGTTTAGCAGGGAGGTACCAAAGTAATCCCGGAGTGGATCACTGGACAACGGTCAAGAACATCCTGAAATACCTGAAAAGGACTAAGGATATGTTTCTTGTTTATGGATGTGACGAAGAGCTTGTCATAAATGGTTACGTCGATGCAAGCTTTGACACTGATCCGGATGACTCTAAGTCGCAAACTGGATATGTATTTATATTGAATGGTGGAGCTGTAAGTTGGTGCAGTTCCAAGCAGAGCATCATGGCGGGATCTACGTGTGAAGCGGAGTACATAGCTGCTTTGGAAGCAGCAAATGAAGGGGTCTGGATGAAGGAGTTCATTTCCGATCTAGGTGTAATACCTAGTGCATCGGGTCCAATGAAAATATTTTGTGACAATACTGGAGCAATTACCTTGGCGAAGGAATCCAGATTTCACAAGAGAACCAAACACATCAAGAGACGCTTCAATTCCATCCATGATCAAGTCAAGGAGGGAGACATAGAGATTTGCAAAATACTTACGGATCTGAATGTTGCAGACCCGTTAACTAAGCCTCTTCCACGAGCAAAACATGATCAACACCAAGACTCCATGGGTGTTAGAATCATTACTATGTAATCTAGATTATTGACACTAGTGCAAGTGGGAGGCTGAAGGAAATAAGTCCTAGAGGCAATAATAAAGTTGTTATTTATATTTCCTTATACCATGATAAATGTTTATTATTCATGCTAGAATTGTATTAAACGAAAACTTAGTACATGTGTGAATACATAGACAAAATAGAGTGTCCCTATTATGCCTCTACTTGACTAGCTCGTTAATCAAAGACGGTTATGTTTCCTGACCATAGACATGTGTTGTCATTTGATGAACGAGATCACACCATTAGAGAATGATGTGATGGACAAGACCCATCCATTAGCTTAGCATTATGATCGTTTAGTTTTATTGCTATTGCTTTCTTCATGACTTGTACATATTCCTATGACTATGAGATTATGCAACTCCCAAATACCGGAGGAACACCTTGTGTGCTATCAAACGTCACAATGTAACTGGGTGATTATAAAGCTAATCTACAGGTGTCTCTGAAGGTGTTTGTTGACTTGGCATAGATCAAGATTAGGATTTGTCACTCCATTTATTGGAGAGGTATCTCTGGGCCCTCTCGGTAATGCACATCACTATAAGCCTTGCAAGCAATGTCACTAATGAGATAGTTGCGGGATGATGCATTACAGAACGAGTAAAGAGACTTGCCAGTAACAAGATTGAACTAGGTATAATGATACCGACGATCGAATCTCGGGTAAGTAACTAATGTCTACTATGAAACCTTCTTCTTGTAGACATTGTTTGGCCTCCAAGTGCAGAGGTTTGTAGGACAATAGAAAATTTCCCTCAAGTGGATGACCTAAGGTTTATCAATCCGTGGGAGGCGTAGGTTGAAGATGGTCTCTCTCAAACAACCCTGCAACCAAATAACAAAGAGTCTCTTGTGTCCCCAACACACCCAATACAATGGTAAATTGTATAGGTGCACTAGTTCGGCGAAGAGATGGTGATACAAGTGCAATATGGATGATAGATATGAGTATTTGTAATATGAAAATATAAAAACAGCAAGGTAACTAATGATAAAAGCGAGCGTAAATGGTATTGCAATGCTAGGAAACAAGGCCTAGGGTTCATACTTTCACTAGTGCAAGTTCTCTCAACAATAATAACATAATTGGATCATATAACTATCCCTCAACATGCAACAAAGAGTCACTCCAAAGTCGGTAATAGCGGAGAACAAACGAAGAGATTATTGTAGGGTACGAAACCACCTCAAAGTTATTCTTTCCGATCAATCTGTTGGGCTATTCCAATAAGTGTCACAAACAGCCCTAGAGTTTGTAGTAAAATAACACCTTAAGATGCAAATCAACCAAAACCCTAATGTCACCTAGATACTCCAATGTCACCTCAAGTATCCGTGTGTATGATTATACAATATGCATCACACAATCTCAGATTCATCTATTCAACCAACACAAAGAACTTCAAAGAGTGCCCCAAAGTTTCTACCAGAGAGTGAAGACGAAAACGTGTGCCAACCCCTATGCATAAGTTCACGAGGTCACGTAACTCGCAAGTTGATCACCAAAACATACATCAAGTGGATCACGTGATATCCCATTGTCACCACAGATAAGCACATGCAAGACATACATCAAGTGTTCTCAAATCCTTAAAGACTCAATCCGATAAGATAACTTTAAAGGGAAAACTCAATCCATTGCAAGAGAGTAGAGGGGGAGAAACATCATAAGATCCAACTATAATAGCAAAGCTCGCGATACATCAAGATCGTACCATCTCAAGAACACAAGAGAGAGAGAGATCAAACACATAGCTACTGTTACATACCGTCAGCCCCGAGGGTGAACTACTCCCTCCTCGTCATGGAGAGCGTCGAGATGATGAAGATGGCCACCGGTGAGGGATCCCCCCTCCGGCAGGGTGCCGAAACAGGGTCCCGATTGGTTTTTGGTGGCTACAGAGGCTTGCGGCGGCGGAACTCCCGATCTATTCTATTCTCTGATGTTTTTAGGGTATATGGACATATATAGGCGAAAGAAGTCGGTCAGGGGAGCCACGAGGGGCCCACGAGGGTGGGGGGCGCGCCTAGGGGGTATGGCGCCTCCCTACCTCGTAGCTTCCTCGAAGCTTCCCTGACATCTACTCCAAGTCTCCTAGATTGCTTCCGTTCCAAAAATAACTCTCCTGAAGGTTTCATCCCGTTTGGACTCCGTTTGATATTCCTTTTCTTAGAAACACTGAAATAGGCAAGAAAACAACAATTTGGGCTAGGCCTCCAGTTAATAGGTTAGTCCCAAAAATAATATATAAGTGTTTAGTAAAGCCCATAAACATCCAAAACAGATAATATAATAGCATGAATACTTCATAAATTATAGATACGTTGGAGACGTATCAGCATCCCCAAGCTTAATTCCTGCTCGTCCTCGAGTAGGTAAATGATAAAAGAAATAATTTATGAAGTGTGAATGCTAGCAGGTGCACAAGTTTGATCAATGGTAATTTCAATCACCTTTTCTAGCATCATTATATATCATAACAGTAGCTCAACTCATAGGACTTCTCATGATCAAGTAACAAGCTATTCACATGTTAAAGTATAGATCATAAACTTTCTTGAAAACTAACAAACCGTGTTATTAGTCATCAAACAATTACAATTCATCTTATTTTCAGGAAGGGTCTATGCCAGAGCTTTGATTCAGCAAACATCACATACTCAACTATCATTTAGTCTTTCACAATTGCTAACACTCACGTGATATTTATGGGTTCAAAGTTTTAATCAGACACAGAGAAAGATAGGGGCTTATAGATTCGCCTCCCAACCTTTTACCTCAAGGGTAATGTCAACAATAATAGTTCATGATGCCTTACATCCAATTGGATATATATCAAGATCTTTCCAAAACAATGTGCTTGCCAAAGGATAAAATGTAAAAAGGAAAGGTGAAGATCACCAAGACTCTTGCATAAGGTATAAGACAAGAATAAAAGATAGGCCCTTCGCAGAGGGAAGCAGAGGTTATCATGCACTTTTATAGTTGGATGCACAAAATCTTAATGCTAAAGGACGTCACTTTATGTTGCCACTTGTGATAGGGACCTTTATTATGCAGTCCATCGCTTTTATTACTTCCACATCACAAGATCATATAAAGCTTATTTTCTCCACACTAATAGATCATACATATTTAGAGAGCAATTTTTATTGCATGCACCGATGACAACTTACTTGAAGGATATTACTCAATCCATAGGTAGGTATGGTGGACTCTCATGGCAATACTGGTTTAAGGGATGTTTGGAAGCACAAGTAGTATCTCTACTTGGTGCAAAGAATTTGGTTAGCATGAGGGGGAAAGGCAAGCTCAACATGTTGGATGATCCATGACAATATACTTTATTTTAGATATAAGAAAACATAACCCATTACATTGTCTTCCTTGTCCAACATCAACCTTTTAACATGTCATATTTTAATGAGTGCTCACAATTACAAAATATGTCCAAGATAGTATATTTATATGTGAAATCTCTCTTCCCTCAACATTCTTTCATGAATTGTTCAAGTGACCAATACAATGTTTGCTAACCTTCAATAAATTTACCACCTCTACTTCTTATATGTGAAGTCATTACTCCCCCATGGAATAAGCATATGAAACATATATAATTTCAGATTTATGATATTCGCTCATTCAACTATTTACTCATAGGATATA
The DNA here is from genome assembly GCF_056163025.1 of Triticum urartu. Lineage (NCBI taxonomy): Eukaryota > Viridiplantae > Streptophyta > Magnoliopsida > Poales > Poaceae > Triticum > Triticum urartu. The sequence continues at coordinate 97,673,167 of NC_141873.1, read as the reverse complement.
AGTGAAGCACATGAGTAAATGACAAACTACCTCAAAAAGATATAAGTGAAGATCAATGAGTAGTTGAATAATTATTTAGCTACGTGAAGACTCTTCCATTTAATAATTTCAGATCTTGATATTTTATTCAAACATGAAGCAAAACAAAATAAAATGACATTCTAAGAATAGCAAACATCACGTGAAGAAGCAAAAGCTTAGGTTCAACCGATACTAACTGATAGTTGTCGAAGAAGAAAGGTGGGATGCCAACCGGGGCATACCCAAGCTTAGACGCTTGAGACTTCTTGAAATGTTATCTTGGGATGCCTTGGGCATCCCCAAGCTTGAGAATTTGTGTCTCCTTAATTCCTTTCATATCACGGTTTCCCTAAATCTTACAAGCTTCATCCACACAAAACTCAACAAGAACTTGTGAGATAGGTTAGTATAAGTCCATGCAAAACCTTATCATTCTCTACTATAGAAAATCACTAAAATTATTATTTAACATTGAATACTAAATGCCTCTGCATATTTAATAGTCCTATCCTCAAATAGAATCATTAAAGAAGCAAACATATGCAAACAATGCAAACATAACAGCAATCTGCCTAAACAGGACAGTCTGTAAAGAATGCAGCAATATTCATACTTCCCTAGCTCCAAAAATTATGAAAGAAAATTCGCACTGTATTAAATTTATCAGAGCTTAATATGCAAAAGGTTTCAACATTTTATCACATTCTGACTTTTCTAGGGAATTTTTGCAACAGCGGTAAACTTTCTGTTTTCAAACAGCAACATGAAGACTTGTAAAATAGGCATAGTAAAGGCTATCAATGCCACTTTTATTGAAATAAAAGATGAAAAAAATTGTTCTAACTAACGGAAAGAAAATCCTAATAAAATAAATTGACGCTCCAAGCAAAATACATATCATCTGGTGAATAAAAATATAGCTCCAAGTAAAGTTACCGATGAACGAAGACCAAAGAGGGGATGCCTTCCGGGGCATCCCCAAGCTTAGGCTCTTGGTTGTCCTTGAATATTACCTTGGGGTGCCTTGTACACCCCCAATCTTAGGCTCTTTGCCACTCCTTATTCCATAGTCCATCGAATCTTTACCCAAAACTTGAAAACTTCGCAACACAAAACTTAACAGAAAACTCATAAGCTCCATTAGTATAAGAAAATAAACCACCACTTAAGGTACTCTAATAAACTCATTATAAATTAATATTGGTGTAATATCTACTATATTCCAACTTCTCTATGGTTCATAACCTCCGATACTAGTCATACATTCATCAAAATAAGCAAACAACACATAGAAAACAGAATCTGTCAAAAACAGAACAGTCTGTAGTAATCTGTATCAAACGTATACTTATGGAATTCATAAAATTCTCAAATAAATTGTTGGACGTGAGGAATTTTTCTATTTATCATCTGAAAAAAGAATCAACCTAATCGCACTCTCCAGTAAAAAATGGCAGCAAAACTCGTGAGCGCTAAAGTTTCTGTTTTTTACAGCAAGATCGCAAAGACTTCACCCAAGTCTTCCCAAAGGTTCTGCTTGGCACAAACACTAATTAAAAGCGTAAAACCACATATAAACAGAGGCTAGATGAATTATTTATTAGTAAACAGTAACAAAAAGCAAGGAACAAAAATAAAATTTGGGTTGCCTCCCAACAAGCACTATCGTTTAACGCCCCTAGTTAGGCATGATGATTTCAATGATGCTCACATAAAAGATAAGAATTGAAACACAAAGAGAGCATCATGAATAATATGACTAGCACATTTAAGTCTAACCCACTTCCTATGAATAGGGATTTTGTGAGCAAACAACATATGGGAGCAATAATCAACTAGCATAGGAAGGCAAAGCAAGCATAGCTTCAAGATTTTCAACACACAGAGAGGAAACTTGATATTATTGCAATTCCTACAAGTATATGATCCCCCCTCATAATAATTTTCAGTAGCATCATGAATGAATTCAACAATATAAGAATCACATAAAGCATTCTTTTCATTATCTGCAAGCATAGAAAATTTACTACTCACCACATAAGCAAAATTCTTCTCATTCATAATAGTGGGAGCAAACTCAATAAAATAACTATCATGTGAGGCATAATCCAATTGAAAACTAAAATCATGATGACAAGTTTCATGGTTATCATTATTCTTTATAGCATAAATGTCATCACAATAATCATCATAGATAGCAACTTTGTTCTCATAATCAATTGGAACCTCTTCCGAAATAGTGGAATCATTACTAAATAAAGTCATGACCTCTCCAAATCCACTTTCATCAATATAATCATCATAAATAGGATGCATGCTATCATCAAAATAAATTTGCTCATCAAAACTTGGGGGACAAAAAAATATCATCTTCATCAAACATAGCATCCCCAAGCTTGTGGCTTTGCATATCATTAGCAGCATAGATATCCAAGGAATTCATACTAACAACATAGCAATCATGCTCATCATACAAAGATTTAGTGCCAAACATTCTAATGCATTCTTCTTCTAACACTTTGGCACAATTATCGGAATCATTATTTTCATGAAAGACATTAAAAAGATGAAGCATATGAGGTACCCTTAATTCCATTTTTTGTTTTCTTTTATAGACTAAACTAGTGATAAAACAATAAACTAAAAGATTCGATTGCAAGATCTAAAGGTATACCTTCAAGAGCTAACCTCCCCGGCAACGGCGCTAGAAAATAGCTTGATGTCTACTACACAACCTTCTTCTTGTAGACGTTGTTGGGCCACCAAGTGAAGAGGTTTGTAGGACAATAACAAATTTCCCTCAAGTGGATGACCTAAGGTTTATCAATCCGTGGGATGCGTAGGTTGAAGATGGTCTCTCTCAAACAACCCTGCAACCAAATAACAAAGAGTCTCTTGTGTCCCCAACACACCCAATACAATGGTAAATTGTATAGGTGCACTAGTTCGGCGAAGAGATGGTGATACAAGTGCAATATGGATGATAGATATGAGTATTTGTAATCTGAAAATATAAAAACAGCAAGGTAACTAATGATAAAAGTGAGCATAAATGGTATTGCAATGCTAGGAAACAAGGCCTAGGGTTCATACTTTCACTAGTGCAAGTTCTCTCAAAAATAATAACATAATTGGATCATATAACTATCCCTCAACATGCAACAAAGAGTCACTCCAAAGTCGCTAATAGCGGAGGAAACAAAGAGATTATTGTAGGGTACGAAACCACCTCAAAGTTATTCTTTCCGATCAATCCGTCGGGCTATTCCAATAAGTGTCACAAACAGCCCTAGAGTTCGTAGTAAAATAACACCTTAATATGCAAATCAACCAAAACCCTAATGTCACCTAGATACTCCAATGTCACCTCAAGTATCCGTGGGTATGATTATACGATATGCATCACACAATCTCAGATTCATCTATTCAACCAACACAAAGAACTTCAAAGAGTGCCCCAAAGTTTCTACTGGAGAGTGAAGACGAAAACGTGTGCCAACCCCTATGCATAAGTTCACGAGGTCACAGAAATCGCAAGTTGATCAAGAAAACATACATCAAGTGGATCACGTGATATCCCATTGTCACCACAGATAAGCACATGCAAGACATACATCAAGTGTTCTCAAATCCTTAAAGATTCAATCCGATAAGATAACTTCAAAGGGAAAACTCAATCCATTACAACAGAGTAGAGGGGGAGAAACATCATAAGATCCAACTATAATAGCAAAGATCGCGATACATCAAGATCGTACCATCTCAAGAACACGAGAGAGAGAGAGAGAGATCAAACACATAGCTACTGGTACATACCCTCAGCCCCGAGGGTGAACTACTCCCTCCTCGTCATGGAGAGTGTAGGGATGATGAAGATGGCCACCGGTGAGGGATCCCCCCTCCGGCAGGGTGCCGGAACAGGTTCCCGATTGGTTTTTGGTGGCTACAGTGGCTTGCGGCGGCGGAACTCCCGATCTATTCTGTTCTCTGATGTTTTAGGGTATATGGACATATATAGGCGAAAGAAGTCAATCAGGGGAGTCACGAGGGGCCCACGAGGGTGGGGGGGCGTGCCCAGGGGGGCAGGGCGCGCCTCCCTGCCTCGTGGCTTCCTCGAAGCTTCCCTGACGTCTACTCCAAGTCTCCTGGATTGCTTCCGTTCCAAAAATAACTCTCCTGAAGGTTTCATTCCGTTTGGACTCCGTTTGATATTCCTTTTCTTTGAAACACTGAAATAGGCAAGAAAACAACAATTTGGGCTGGGCCTCTGGTTAATAGGTTAGTCCCAAAAATAATATATAAGTGTTTAGTAAAGCCCATAAACATCCAAAACAGATAATATAATAGCATGAATACTTCATAAATTATAGATACGTTGGAGACGTATCAGTAACATACCGATGACAAATGGAATGACGTATGTTGTTATGAGGTTTGACCGATAAAGATCTTCGAAGAATATGTAGGAACCAGTATGAGCATCCAGGTTCCACTATTGGTTATTGACCGGAGATGTATCTCGGTCATGTCTACATAGTTCTCGAACACGTAGGGTTCGCATGCTTAACGTTCGATGACGACTTTTATTATGAGTTATGTGTTTTGGTGACAGAAGTTTGTTCTGAGTCCCAGATGAGATCACGGACATGATGAGGAGTCTCGAATTGGTCGAGAGGTAAAGATTGATACATTGGAAGGTTATATACAGACATTGGAATGGTTCCGAAGAGGTTCGAGGATTTATCGGAGTACTGGGAGGCTATCGGAACCCCCCCGGGAAAGTTAATGGGCCTTATGGGCCATAGTGGAGAGAGGGAGGAAGGCCACAAGAGGAGGCGCGCGCCTCCCCCTGTCCAATCTGAATTGGACAAGGGGAGGGGGCGTGGTCCCCCTTTCCTTCTCCCTCTCCCCTCTTTCCCCTTTCCCCTCTCCGTTGAAAGGAAGGGGGGTGGCGAATCCTACTAGTAGTGGAGTCCTAGTAGGACTCCTCCCTTGGCGCGCCCCTCCTAGCCGCCGGCCTCCTCCTCCCCTCCTTTATATACGGGGGCGGGGGACCCCAAAGGCACAACAGTTATTCTCTTAGCCGCGTGCGGTGCACCCCTCCATAGTTTAATTCTTCGGTCATAGCGTCGTAGTGCTTACGTGAAGCCCTACGCGGATCACATCACCATCATCGTCACCACACCATCGTGCTGACGGAACTCTCCCTCGACCCTCTACTGGATCAAGAGTTCGAGGGACGTCATCGAGCTGAACGTGTGCTGAACACGGAGGTGCCGTACGTTCGGTATTTGGATCGGTTGGATCGTGAAGATGTTCGACTACATCAACCGCGTTAACTTAACGCTTCCGCTTTCGGTGTACGAGGGTGTGTGGACACACTCTTCCCGTCTTGTTGCTATGCATCTCCTAGATAGATCTTGCGTGATTGTAGGAATTTTTTTGAAATTGCATGCTATGTTCCCCAACAACCTCCCCCATTCGGCATCTTCCTCCTCATGTCCCTTGACGCGTTGGACGCCTGTGCATCGTCCATGGCGCGGGATGCCGCACGCGTCAGCCATCCGGTCCTCCCAGTGACCTACAAGTCATTCCTCGAGCCCTTGGATTAAAGCGTAGCCCCATCTCCCCTCGCCCTGCATCAATGCTTTCCTCCCCATGACAAGTCTAGCCGCCGCCGCCATGGCCTTCGTCGTCCGTGCACTCCCCGTGACAAGCGACCTACAAGTACAGAACGTACGGCACTTCCGCGTTCAACACATTTCAACTCGACGACGTCCTCTCCTTCTTGATCCAGCAAGACGGGCTAAGTAGTAGATGAGTTCCGGTAGCACGATGGCATGTTGACGGTGATGGTGAACTCGTTCCCGCAGGGCTTTGCCGAGCACTGCGGAGAAACTAGACGGAGGACTAAACTGTGGAGAGGGACTCCACACACGGCTAAGAGATTGTTGTCTTCTGCGTGGCGCCCCTCCCTCTCATATATATAGGTGGGGGAGGGAAGGTAGCCTTGGGTGCGCCCCTAGGTGGCCGTCCGGCCTCCTTGGGCGCCTGCCCTTTGGCGCCCCCTTCCTTGTTTGGCGCCAGGGAGAAGGCAGGAGGAGGTGGTGCCCCCTTTCATTTGTCCCATGAGGAGGGGAAGGCAGGAGGGGCTAGCCCTCCCCCTTTCCTTTCTCGAGGGCCGGCGGCCAGGGAGAGGGCCCGCCATCCCCCTTGTGGGCTGGTGTGTGCCTCCCCTTGGCCCATAGACCTCCCGGAACCCCTTCCGGTGATCCGATGAATACCCGGTTCACTCTGAGACCTTTCCGGTGTCTGAATAGCATCGTCCTATATATCAATATTTACCTCCGGACCATTCCGGAGCTACTAGTCATGTCCGTGATCTCATCCGGGACTCCAAACAACTTTCGGTCACCAAATCACGTAACTCATATAACACTATATCGTCAACAAACGTTAAGCGTGCAGACCCTATGGTTTCAAGAACTATGTAAACATGACCGAGACACCTCTCTGGTCAAAAACCAATAGCAGAACCAGGATTCCCATATTGGTTCCTACATATTCTACGAGGATCTTTATCGGTCAAACCGTTATGACAACATAGATAATTCCCTTTGTCTGTCAGTATGTTACTTGCCCGAGATTCGATCATGGGTATCTTCATACCTAGTTCAATCTCGTTACTAGCAAGTCTCTTTACTTGTTCTGTAATACATCATCTCATAACTAACTCTTTAGTCATGTTTCTTGCAAGCTTCTTGTGATGTGTATTACCGAGATGGCCCAGAGATACCTCTCCGATAAACGGAGTGACAAATCCTAATCTGGATCCATGCCAACTCAACAGACACCTTCAGAGATACATGTAGAGCATCTTTATGATCACCTAGTTATGTTGTGACGTTAATAGAACAAAGGTATTCCTTTGGTATTCGGGAGTTACATGATCTCATGGTCGAAGGAATATGTATTTGACATTAAGAAAGAAGTAGGAATAAACTAAACGATCATATGCTAAGCTAACAGATGGGTCTTCTCCATCACATCATTCTCCTAATGATGAGATCCTGTTATCAAGTGACAACAGATGTCTATGGTTAGGAAACCTTAACCGTCTTTGATCAACGAGCTAGTCTAGTAGAGGCTCACTAGGGACACGGTATTTTGTTTATGTATCCACACATGTATTTATGTTTCCGGTCAATACAATTCTAGCATGAATAACAAACCTTTATCCTGAATAAGGAAATATAATAATAACAACAACTTTATTATTGCCTCTAGGGCATATTTACATTAGCCGCAATGCTGGACTGGATGCCTGGCAGAGCTCTCAGAAGAAATGTACGACGCCAAGTGCCCATATCTGTTCTCACGTGGCGGTTAGTGCGTATAGGCCAGTGTCTAACTTAGATCAAATACCCAAACCCTCAGTATATTGGGAGCTCGCGGAGGCGAGCAGAGACTCACAATCATCTGACCCCGTTGCCCCATCTCGAGGAAATACGGCAAGGGCCAGGCTGAGGGAGTCCTGGATTAGGGGGTGTTCGGATAGCCGGACTATACCTTCAGCCGGACTCCTGGACTATGAAGATATAAGATTGAAGACTTCGTCCCGTGTCCGGATGGGACTTTCCTTGGCATGGAAGGCATGCTTGGTGATGCGATATTCAAGATCTCCTACCATTGTAACCGACTCTGTGTAACCCTAACCCTATCCGGTGTCTATATAAGCCGGAGGGTTGTAGCCCGTAGAGAATCAACTCCATACACAATCATACCATAGGCTAGCTTCTAGGGTTTAGCCTCCTTGATCTCGTGGTAGATCTACTCTTGTACTACCCATATCTTCAATATTAATCAAGCAGGAGTAGGGTTTTACCTCCATCGAGAGGGCCCGAACCTGGGTAAAACAAAGTGTCCCCAGTCTCCTGTTACCATCCGGCCGAGACGCATAGTTAGGGACCCCCTACCCGAGATCCGCCGGTTTTGACACCGACATTGGTGCTTTCATTGAGAGTTCCTCTGTGTCGTCGCCTTTAGGCCCGATGGCTCCTTCGATCATCCACAACGATGCGGTCCAGGGTGAGACTTTCCCCCCCGGACAGATCTTCGTCTTCGGCGGCTTCGCACTTCAGGCCAATTCGCTTGGCCACCTTGAGCAGATCGGAAGCTACGCCCCTGGCCATCAGGTCAGGTTTGGAAACCTAAACTACACGGCTGACATCCGCGGAGACTTGATCTTCGACGGATTCGAGCCACAGCCTAGCGTGCCGCACTGTCTCGATGGGCATGATATAGCTCTGCCATCGAACAGCGCCTTGGAGGCCGCACACGCATCGGTTTCGACCATTGATTCGGAACCTACTGCACCGATCGAGGATCAGCGGTTGGACACTGCCTCAGGGGCTGCGATCTCAGAGGCGATCGAGCTGAACTCCAGCCCCGCACTCCGCATGGCCCGTGACTCCGAGGAGCCGGATTCCTCTCTGAACTCCGAGCCCCCCGCGCCCCTGCCAATCGAATCCGAGTGGGCGCCGGTAATGGAGTTCACCGCACCGGACATCTTTCAGCATTCGCCTTTCGGCGACATCCTGAATTCTCTTAAGTCTCTCTCTTTATCAGGAGAGCCCTGGCCGGACTACGGTCAGCAAAGGTGGGATACGGATGGTGAGGAAATTCAAAACCCACCCACCACCCACTTCGTAGCCACTGTCGACGATCTAACCGACATGCCTGACTTCGGCTCCGAGGACATCGACAGCATGGATGACGATGGAAGAGATATCGACGAACCAACGCCCATAGGGCATTGGACAGCCACCCCATCTCACGATGTGTACATGGTGGACACCCCTAAGGGAAACAGCAACGAGGAAAAAGGGGATAGGACGAGTGATCGACCCCCCAAAACGCAATCAAGGCGCCGGCGCAAACGCCGGCCCAAGCCCCGCCTCGACAAAAACCCAGCCATAGAGCAGGACGAGCCGGTCGATGACGAACAGGCCTTAGAGCAACCGTCCGAACAGGGCAACACGGATAGAAAAACCGAACATCCCTCCCCCGGCGAAAACGGCATTCCGAACGACCGCACGCCAAATAAACCTATGAAGCAGAAGAATCTCCATGAGAGGCTCGTTGCAACTGCACGCAGCCTAAAAAAGCAGAAGCGGAAGCTAAAAACAGCGGAAGAGGCACTCCGGATCAGATGGAGCAAGGTAATCAATGCCACAGACAAGTACGGCGACAGTCGCCGCACTAAAAGCTATCCGAAAAGAAAGCTACTGCCTGAATTCGACAAAGAGGCCTCAGAGCCCTCGTATTCTAAAAATTAAAAATCCACACGGTCGGATAGACGACCCATAAGGCAACAAGCGGCACCGCACCTAAATCGGCATGCGACCCTCCTTAGGATTCGCATCATGGCCCAGTCAGGTCCATTTATGGGCCAAGAAAGCAAGCTCTCGTAAGCAACGCTACGAAGCCATCATCAGAATCCGGCATACCCAAATACAGGGGTGCTGCACACCCCCTATGTTTTACCGATGAGGTCCTAGACTATGAATTCCCAGAGGGATTCAAACCCGTAAACATAGAGGCATACAATGGAACAACAGACCCTGGAGTCTGGATCGAGGATTATATCCTCCACATTCACATGGCTAGAGGAGATGATCTCCATGCCATAAAATATATACCCCTTAAGCTTAAAGGGCCAGCCCGGCATTGGCTTAAAAGCCTTCCCGAAAACTCAATTGGAAGCTGGGAAGAGCTCGAGGATGCTTTCCAAGCAAAATTTCAAGGGACCTATGTCCGCCCCCGGATGCAGACGACCTTAGGCACATAACTCAACAACCCGGAGAATCAGCTCGGCAATTCTGGAATAGATTCATCACTAAAAAGAACCAGATAGTCGACTGTCCGGACGCCGAAGCCTTAGCAGCTTTTAGACATAACGTCCGAGACAAATGGCTCGCCAGACACCTCGGCCAAGAAAAGCCAAGAACAATGGCCGCACTAACAAGCCTCATGACCCACTTTTGTGCAGGGGAGGACAGCTGGTTGGCAAGGTGCAGCCCCAGCGACCCAAGTACATCCGAAACAAGGGATGAAAACGGAAGACCGCGACGCAACAAAGACCGTCGCCGGACTAAGGTCAAAAGTCCGAAGAGCACGGCAGTGAACGCCGGATTCAAAGGCTCACGACAAAATCAGGAAAAATCGCCCCCCCTAGAATAACAGGGACAATCCATCCAACTTAAATAAAATCCTGGACAGGATATGTCAGATACACAGTACTCCTGGGAAGCCGGCTAACCATACCCACAGAGACTGTTGGGTCTTCAAACAATCCGGCAGACTCAATGCCGAACACAAGGGGCTCGACACACCAAGCGAAGGCGAGGACGAACCCCAACAGCAGAGCACCAGGAAACAAAAGAACTTCCCACAAGAAGTAAAAACAGTGAACTCACTTCACATAACAAAACATGCGGTGCCCGTAATGGTACGCACCACACGGCCCATCCCCAAAGGATCCTGCCACTGGTTGTCAAAACCGATCACCTTCGATCAGCTAGATTATTCTAGGAATACCTGGAATGTAGGATGGACTGCCTTGATCCTTGATCCAATAATTGGCGGACTTAAGTTTTCAAATGTCCTTATGGATGGCGGCAGTGGACTAAACCTGATATATCAGGATACAATACAGCACATGGGGATAAACCCAGCAAGAATCCGCCGCAGCAAAACCTCCTTTCAAGGGGTAATACCTGGCCCGGACACCCATTGCACGGGTTTTCTTCGGCTCATAGTCACATTCGGCTCTGCCGATAACCTCCACCGCGAAAAGCTGACCTTCCACGTCGTCCCGTTCTCAAGTCGCTATCAAGCACTACTAGGACGTGAAGCTTTCGCTCGATTTAACGCAATACCACATTATGCATCTCTTACGCTTAAGATGCCCGGTCCACGAGGCATCATCTCTTTGATGGGGAAGCACTAAAGTGCGCCTCCCCAAGCGGAGGATAGTGCGGCCGCTTTAACAGCCCCACAGCAAAATGGCCTCACAGGCCAAAAAAAAACTTCAAAATAGGTCATTTAAAGACCACAAACACGGATAGACGAGTTCGGTGCAAAATCATCATTGATGCAGGCCTAGAAGCCATATACCCCCGCACAAGGGGCTCCACGCAAACACAAATAAGAGACAATAAAGCTCAAACTTACATATCTTACTTTATACTTTGCTTATTTTAAATTTTTTTCTTTTTTTTTCGGCACGACCCGTTTTTCAACTCAGTTCCTCTCTTTTACAGATGAACATCGTGCGGCGCCCGTCCAGGATACGGCACAACGGAGACACAGGTGCAGACGTACAATAGGGACCCGTCCTAAAGGATTCTTTTTAGATTAAGACCCTGCGTAAACCTTTTTTACTGCCTCTTGTTGCTATACATCCCCTGGTTTTTCTTCCTAATATAACCAAGGAGGAGGCTGGCGTCTTGGCATGTGGCCACGTCAGAATTTTTGCACGTACCTGGACACTAGGGGCTTTTTCAATAAAGAGTGCTGTTTGGCCCGCACTCATAAAGACCGAACACCTTAGGGAATGTTCGGCGTCGCGAGTTTTGGCATTATATGCATCAGCTTCGAATCATGTCTTTGGTCAAATGTTGGGTTGCCCGGCTCCTGAGTTCGGCTACCTTACGTTCTGCTCTATCGGCTAAGGTAGCACCAGGAGAACTACTGCGATTGTGCCCCCGGTTCGGCCAGGGCAAGCACCTCAGTAGAGAAAGCCGAAAACTGACTGTCATGATGTAGTGTGAGACTGGTCAGCCACTCGATGACCGATCGAAATCTATTGGATTCCTCCGCCTTGACGAAGGACCGCTTCCCGGTCAGGCACATACGCGCCCCGAATTCGGACGAGCGCAGTGGCCACCAAGGAGCTACCTAAAGAGTCTCATTTTCAAACTCCTATGGCTAAGTGAAAGTGTTAAAGCATTATAGTCCGGTTGCCTGGCCCGCTGCGCTATCACCTCCTTTGTAGGACCAAGACGTTGGGTTAAGTGTGAGAATGCGTCTTCCGCGAGCACCCCCGCACTATGTGCATGGGGGCTGAAGCCAACGACTGCCATCTTTCAGATTCTATACATATAGATATATATATATCTTAAAATGGCCGATTAGAAGGTGTTTACAATACTTGGAGGCACAAGTATAAAATGAGCCACTACACTTTATCAAAATATTAATTTATAATTACATATGCTATCATAACATAGCATCTTTCGGGCACTGCGTCTCTATTACACGAGCGCCTTCAAGAACTTCCTGAAAATAGTGCTTGAAAGGTACTCGGCTTTGGTCCGAATCTCGGGACGCAACAACGGTGGTCTCCATCTCTGCCCAGTATGTCTTAACATGGGCTAGAGCCATCCTAGCACCCTCTATGCATGCTGACCTCTTAATTGCATCTATACGCGGCACCGCGTCAAGAAATTGCTGCACCAAGCTGAAATAACTCTTCGGCTCCGATCTCCTCGGCCACAGATGATCCATGACGTACTTCATGGCGAGTCCGGACAACTTATTCAGTTCGGCCCACTGAGCCAAACGATCGTCCACTGCCAGTGGACGCTTTGGATTATGAAACTGTGACCAGAAAAGCTCTTCCACTTCGCAATCTTTCTGACGTCGAAAGTGTTCGGTCGCATCAGCGGCACTCGTTGCCAAGTCCAGATAGGTGTCCTTCACACTCCACATCCGGTCCAACGGAGCAAACTACGGATCACAAAACTTCCTCTGCAGCATAAAGGCTTTCCAGCCGCAATCTGTTTGGCCTGACACAGCTCCTCTTTCGCAGCTCTCATCGCAGAGCGAGCATCCTTGGCATCGGCAACGGCCTTTTCTAAATCCGTTTGTCTCGCCCGGTCTTCTTTCTCAAGAAGTTCGCAACGGTCTGCAGCGCTCTTTAACTTCTTGGCCATCTCGGCCATCTCCTCTTTGCTTCAGCAGCGAGCAGCCTGTTCGGCTCTCAGCTCTTCAAGGGCCTTCTTGGCAGCCGCATCACTTTTTCCGGCTTGCTCCTTAGCTCGGGCAAGTTCTGCCCTAAGATTCTCCACGGCGGCAATACCATCTGCATCAAGCACACACATTGTAAGAGACTGGCATAAAGCTCCTCTTACCTGATGCCGCCCGAAGAATTACATACCTTGAGCCTCATCAAGCCGCTTGTTGACAAGCGCGATGTCGGCATCTACCACGTCCAGTTGCCGCTTTAGTTCGGCCAAATCATTAGTTCGGTTTGATTCCGGACACCTCGCCACCTACAAAGACCTGGGATTATGATCCTCTACATGCCGTCATTTCTTGACAACACGCAGAGTCTCAGGGGCTACTATCTACAAAGGGCGCATCTTATTTATGCGCAACTGACAAAAGTGTACATTATCTAACGTACCTCAAAACCCGTCAGTAAACTTTTGACGGCCTCATGCAATCCGCTTTCTGCAGATGAAATCCTTTCAATCACCGTGCCCATCAAGGCACGATGCTCTTCTGAGATATAAGCTCGCCCCAGTAGAATCTTTAGTTCTTCCGGCCGAGCACCAGACGGTGCCGGACTTTTCCTATGGCCTCTTTCGAAGACCGGACGCGGAGGACTTCGGGGGGCCGCACTGCCACCTCCCATCCCTGCCGGATTCGGAGAAACCCTCCGTGACGACACCTCAGGGTCGCCCGCCTCGCTGGGCGGCACGGCAGGGGGAGGTGTTCCTCTCTCCATCATCTCTGGAAGAAGATCCCCCGAAGATGAGCTCTGCTGCGAGGGGCTGAGGTCCGAGCTACAAGGTAAAATTTCGGCTAAATCTTCTCAGATGCAAAATCATGGATTTCTCTCATCCCTCAAAAGGAAAATCTTTTCTCCACTTACGGCTCGCTTGAGGGTTGATCCCCTTGAGGGCGTAGTCCGGCCAAGGAACTTCCTAGCGTCGGACCCTCTGACAAGGATTTTCTCCTTCGTTTTGAGGCCATGGTTTCTGGGTCGTCAGAAGCAGATCTCTTCTTCCCTTTAGGAGAGGAATTGTCGGTTCCTCCCTTTGGAGAAGCCTCCTTCGAGGAGGCCGTAGCTTCCTTGTCCTCCCTCTCCAAAGGCATTATCTCCAGCATCCTGACTAGCACAGGATCCGGCCTGGTTTCAGGAAGGGGAGCCGGACAACTGATCAGCTTCGCCTTCACTGTCCACGCCTGTTCAAAAAGACGGCTCTTTTAGGGGCAAGTTTATGACGATTATACGGATAGAAGGTCCGGGCACAAGGTTGCTTACTTGAGTATCCGGGCGATTGCAGCTTAAGCCTGCGTCCTCGGTTGAATCCGGACACATCTCTTGTGATCCAAAGAACAGTTTATACATCTCCGTGGGCGTTACGCCCATAAAATTTTGGAGAGCTTGCGGCCCCTCTGGATTAAACTCCCACAGGCGAAGGGGGCGACGTTTGCCGGGCAATATTCGACGAATCAGCATGACCTGCATCACCTTGACCAAACTGAGGTCTCCTTCCAAGAGATCTTTAATTCGGCCCTATAACAGGGGCACGTCTTTGGGCAAACCCCAATCCAATCCTTTGTTGACCCATGATGCTAGCCGTGATGGGGGACCCGAGCGAAAGGCAGGAGGCGCCGCCCACTTGGTGCTCCTGGGAGCGGTGATATAGAACCATTCTCGTTGCCACAAGCTGAGCTCCTCTTGAAAGAAGCCCTCGGGCCATGGAGCATCAGCATTCTTACTTATGATGGCACCTCCGCACTCTGCGTGCCGTCCTCGATCATCTTCGGCTCCACTCCAAAAGTCTTGAGCCATAAACCGAAGTGAGGAGTAAAGTGGAGGAGCGCTTCGCACACAACGATGAATGAGGAAATTTGGAGGATGGACTTCGGAGCTAAGTCATGAAATTCCAGCCCGTAATAGAACAGTAGCCCCCTCATGAAGGGATCCATCGGGAAGCCTAGCCCTCAAAGGAAGTGAGACATGAACACTACGCTCTCACCGGGCTGGGGATTGGGAATAGCTTGCCCTTGAGCAGGCAACCTATGCGGAATTTTGGCGGTCAGGAACTTAGCCTCTCTCAACTTTAGCACATCCTCCTCCGTGACGGAGGAGGGCATCCATCGGCCTTGAAGGTCGGAACCGGACATTGTCGAAGGTCCGAAGCGCCTGGAATCTGAAGCCTAGGGTGTTGGAACTAAAAGCGATGGGCGAACTCGTTTGAGGTTGGAAAAAGGAGTAAGGCCTTGGTCTCTTTATAAGAGGTTGAATACCAGGAGCCCTCCCCGTAACCATTTGGGACTCGCCTTTAATCGAGAAAACATGCTAACGGGCATGATTGGGTTACCCACATCCGTATTAATGAGAATCCCGTAAAAAGGGCGCACGATCTCTGCTTTGACAAGACGTGCCAAGGAAACCACCTCACAAAACATGCTGAGGTGGGGAAGTAAAAACGATTCGAGTAGAGGACTTGGCTGTAGTGTGATGGCGCACTGCAGAATACGTCAGCAGATTTGATTTGTGTTAATATTATTCTCTCTATAGCAATATGTGGAAACTTATTTTACATAGCCGGACACTACTCTTGGTGATTACAATCTTCTATGAAGGACTTGGAGGAGGAACCCGCCTTGCAATGCCGAAGACAATTTGCGTGCCGGACTCGTCGTCATTGAAGCCTGGTTCAGGGGCTACTGAGGGAGTCCTAGATTAGGGGGTGTTCGGATAGCTGGACTATACCTTCAGCCGGACTCCTGGACTATGAAGATATAAGATTGAAGACTTCATCCCGTGTCCGGATGGGACTTTCCTTGGCGTGGAAGGCAAGCTTGGCGATGCGATATTCAAGATCTCCTACCATTGTAACCGACTCTGTGTAACCCTAACCCTATCCGGTGTCTATATAAGCCGGAGGGTTTTAGCCCGTAGAGAATCAACTCCATACACAATCATACCATAGGCTAGCTTCTAGGGTTTAGCCTCCTTGATCTCGTGGTAGATCTACTCTTGTACTACCCATATCTTCAATATTAATCAAGCAGGAGTAGGGTTTTACCTCCATCGAGAGGGCCCGAACTTGGGTAAAACAAAGTGTCCCCAGTCTCCTGTTACCATCCGGCCTAGACGCACAGTTCGGGACCCCCTACCCGAGATCCCCCGGTTTTGACACCGACACAGGCCCTACCCTCTTACTGGGCGGTCTACTTGAGCGGTCGAGCCTCGTCTTTATCTCGCGGGTACCGTACAGGTCAACTCGACTAACCAGAGACTGTCGGGAACTCAGGTCCACCTCTTCCGGGTTAGTACCGCCTATCCCTTCAATCCAGTAGTAACAGTAAATCTTGCTGGTACCCCCACGGTCAGCCCAACTACACATATCTCGCGGGTACCCCTCGGGGCCGACCCATCTTTAACATGGTCCATGGGTAAAGCCAAGGTAACCGTGTGTCCATAACATCAAGGGGGAACCGGAGGAATCACGCTCGTTGGATTTCACTCGATGTAATCGTCAAGGTGAACATATGAGGAATCACCCTCGAGGTTCACACTTGATCTGTTGCACAACAGAGTCGTTATCGAGAGTAGTGAAGGAGGAATCATCCTCGATAAACCACGACCGATTAGCTACAATACAGAGTTATCATTAGGAGTGCGTTACGAGGTATCACCCTCGGCACTCGATAGTAGCTCTGCAGAGTCGTAGAACTAAGGGGGTGTGCGGTGATGTGTTGGTCTCTGGTCGTCGATCACGTTGATCAAGTCATTTGGTAATTTAGCGGGGGCAACAGGGACAAGGTGAGGGGTCATTGATGGATCACAAATCAACCTGTACTAATGATTTTAGTAAGGAGGTAAGGTACAAGAGTAGGTTACAAAAGCAGGCTATGCATTAGAATAGGAGCAATCAATTACAGTAGAAAAATCTAAAGCAAGCATGAGAGAGAATGGAATGTGTGATATCGGAATGATCAAGGGGGTTTGCTTGCCTCGAAGCTCCGCTGAAAAGGAAGAAGGGTTCTCAGTGACATAGTCGAGCACAGGGGCAGGGTCGGTCTCGGACTCTATCGGAGATAAGAGGGGGAAGAAACAATAAATATAAAGCAAACAAAGCATCACAATGAATGACATGACAAAACATGGTGCTAGGTGTGACCTAACGTAGTGATAGACGATACCGGTGAAGGGGGAAAACATTTGGGAATCTTTTCTCGAAGTTTGGCATTTTCAGACAGATGATATGGAGGGGGCGGTTTCATGTTCGCTATGTTAGGGGCATGTTATGGACGAACGGAGGGTATATTTAGATGCGTTGTATTTGTTTGATTGATTTTCATATATAAATTATTTTCGTCCGAGTTACAGATATTTTTCTATGATTTTACAAAGTTTTAATAATATTCTGAAAATTCCTGGTTTTTATTATTAATTTGAAAATAAACAGAATTACCTTTTATACCCACTATGGGATAGCTAGAGTGGATGATAGCTACGTCGAGAGACCGCCAGTGAGATGACCGGTGAAGAAGCGGCGCCCGAGGCCACCGAAGCGCCCATGCCCGCGGGGTAGGGGGCGGGCGAGGCGGGGGTGGCGGGGGCACTGCCCAAGAAATCTGAGGTGGCGGGGCTGGCCGAGACAGCCGACGACGGGGCAGCGCCTGGGGTGGCCGGTGAAGATACTGGTGACGGGGCGACCGGCGAAGATGTCGGCGAAACAACGGCTGCCGGCGAGGTGGTTGATGCCGAGGCCCCTGATGGAGTCGGCGAGGACGTCTTGGGGGCGCAAGTCGCATCTCGTCCCACGGTAGGAGGACCGCCGAAGCCCGCAGGCGGTCCAAGAACCGAGCGGGGCCATCCACCTGACGGGGTCGTTGGAGGGCCGCCGGTGGCCGGCGGCGACGGGGCGGCGGGAGGTACCTGCTGAAATGGAAACACCGTCTCATCAAAGTAAACATGCCGGGAGGTGAGTACACGATGTGAGACGGGATCATAGCAGCGGTATCCTTTGGTGTTAGGTGGGTAGCCGAGGAAGATGCAAGCGACCGAGTGAGGTGCAAGCTTATGAGGCGCAGTGGCGGCGAGGCTAGGATAGCAGAGAGAACCAAAGATGCGAATGCCATCATAAGATGGGGGTGCACCAAAGAGGAGATGGTGAGGGGCATAGTTCCAGTGTTGGCGACACGGGCGGATGTTAATGAGGAGGGTGGCGGTGGCGAGAGCGTCCGGCCAAAACTGGGGAGGCACGTTAGAGTGAAAGAGTAACGTGCGGACACAGTCATTAAGAGTGCAAAGGATATGCTCGGCACGACCATTTTTGGGACATGTAGGGGAAAGTTAGGTGGAAGATAGTTCCATGGGAGGCTAGAAGGTTACGAACAACAGCGTTGTCAAACTCTTTTCTGTTGTCAGTTTGTAAAGCAAGGATAGGACGACCGAACTGTGTGGTGACGTAGGAATAAAATGCGGTGAGTGTGCCAAGAGCGTAGGACTTGCTACGAAGAGGAAATTTCCACACATAATCATAGAAATCATCTAAGATCACCAAATAGTATAGGTAGCCAGTGTTGCTTGCAACCAGGGATGTCCAAACATCACTATGCAATAATTGAAATGGAAAAGTGGAAATAGTGGTAGATGCGCTAAAGGGAAGACGAACATGCTTGCCAAGAGGACAAGCCTCACAAGTATGGTCGTTGATCTTATTGCATGAGAATGAATTTTTTTAAGTATTTGATGCAAAGCGGTGGAGTTCGGGTGTCCCCAACGAGCATGTCAAATGTCGACACCTGTGGCGAGGGCGGCTGGGGTACTGGAGGCGGTGGTGGAGTGCACTTGATAGAGCTCGTTAGGACTATTGCAACGGTGAAGGACCATCCGAGTACGGACGTCCTTCACAGAAAAACCAACATCATCAAATTCAACGGTAATGGGATTCTCACGGGCAAGGCGACAAACATATACAAGGTTCGTAACTAAATCAGGAGACACAAGAACATCAGACATAGTGATAGGTGTAGATGTGGAAGGAAACGAAGCATGGCCAACATGTGTGATAGGTAAAGAGGAACCGTTGCCAACGGTGATGCAAGTAGGAATATGAACCAGAGTGGAGGAGGTTAGAGTACCCTGATGAGATGTCATGTGGGCGGTGGCGCCTGAGTCCATGTACCAAGCACCGCCGGGGATGGAGTCGAGTGCAGGGCGGCCAAGGATATAGTGTCCCATGACGGTGAGACCGGCAGTGAGGCGAAGTCGCCGTAGGGATGAACCAGGACGGGCAGAGTATGGCCGCCGGCATGGCGAGCAGAGCCGCAGAGCTGGCACTGGCCGGCTGCTGTGGCATGATGAAGTATGCCGGATGGCCCACTAAAAAACCTACTGACCGCTGACAGATGCTGCAGGTGCTGGGCGCCGTCTGGCTGATGCCCAGCGGGCAAGTGCTGGCCCGCTGACGACCCTCACCAGTACCCGGGCGACCCATACACGGGCGGAGCCCCGTATGCCCCATACATAGGATTCCCGTACCTGGGAATGGACGCGTCGTACGCCCCGCGCGACAGCATGGGGTCAACGGGCAGAGTCCTATACAATGGGGGGGGGGGGGGGGCGGAGGCGGCGGGCGGCGACAGACTGGCCGGAGGGCGCCGATGGTGGGGCAATGACATACGCCAGCGGGGCAGCGAAGCCGAGCCGTGCGCCAAGTCGGGGCGGGCTGGCGGGGCGATGTTGGACGCGTCGTAGGGTGCCGACGGATGGGCCGGTTGACGCCATCGCTGGTTCGATCGGGTCGATGCAATCGGAGACAAAGGTAGAAGCGAACGAGGCGGGCGGGCGACGGGAAGCTAGCGCGGCTGGTTAGTGCGCGACAGGGACAAGTGGCGGCCGGTGGGCGGGGTGGGGGGGAGGGGGGATGGCGGCGGCGGCTGCTAGGTGACGGCGGTGACGGAAGGCTAGGGTTAGAACCTGGAAACTAATACCATGTAGAAGGGAAGGAATAGGCTGTGCAACACAATGCATTGATCGGTGCACCAGGCACGTATATATGAGTACAGAAGGGGGCCACAACCTCAACTATACAAAGGAACTAGGAGGTGGGCCCAGGACACAATATACACATACACAATATATTCAATACCCCGGAACCTCGATTCCCTTCTTGCCCGATTTCGCTCACGCGCGCTCGCTGTACCCTCTGGCTGCTCCCTGCTTGTCCCCCGTGCGTGGTCGCACCTCCGCCGCGCCCGTCGTGGACCGCTAATGCATACACACCTCCATGCCTGACTCTGCTCTGGGCCGCGCCCCTCCCGGCTGCATGCAGCCGCCTGCTACCGCCTCTCTGCAGTAGCCTGCGCCCCACGAGGGCCTGCGCTCGTCGCTGCCGCTCATGCCAGCAGCCGGTGCCATCTGCGTGCTTGCTCCTGCTGCTAGCTACCACTGCTGCTTTCTCTGCCTGCTGCCGCCGCTCCTTGCAACCGCTGCTGCCGTAGCCGTGCGTCGCACCTGCGCACTGCTCGACGGCCGCGCCTGCACTGCCCATTCGCGGGCGGAGCCCTCGCCCAGCCACCGCGCCGCCGCTGCCCTGCACCGGGCCACTACCGGCACCGCTCGCTGCCCCTCGCTGAGGTCCCTCCTGCGCAGGCGTTCCCAGCCAAGGCCGCCGCTGGCTTAGCCTCTGCCCACGGGGGCCGGCCCAGTTTAACTAACGGTCTAACCCCCCCTAAACTAACCCCCACTCCCAATGACCCATGGGCCCAAGGCCATCAACTTAGTTTAAATATAAACTAATTTAAGAACCCCCTCTAATTATCTATTTAAAAATAAAATACTAATACTGTGTGAATGACACCTGGGCCCCATCTGTAGTTTTGACCAGTCAACAGTCAAAGTTGACTACTGACTGGACTGTTAACTGTGTCAACTGGGCCCTCTCGACGCACCTGTCATCCACCGTGGCTTGCCCACAGTGGGTACAAAAAGTTATTCTATTTATTTTCAAATTAATATTAAAAACTAGGAATTTTTAGAATATTATTAAAACTTAGTAAAATCATAGAAAAATATCCGTAACTCGGATGAAAATAATTTATATATGAAAATCGATCAAAAAAATACAACACATCTGCATATACCCTTTGTTCGTCTGTCACATGGCCCTAACATAGCGAACATGGAACCACCCCCTCCGTTTCATTTGTGTGAAAATGCCAAACTCTGGGAAAACATTCCCGGATGTTTTCCCCCTTCGTCGGTATCGTGTAACACTGCGTTAGGTCACACCTAGCACCGTGTTTTGTCATGTCATTCATTGTGATTGTTTGTTTGCTTTATATTTATTGTTTATTCCCCTCTTTTTTCCGGTAGACTCCGAGACCAACGCTGCCTCTGTGCTCGACTATGTCACCGACGACCCTTCTTCCTTTTCAGCAGAGCTTCCAGGCAAACAAACCCCCCTTGATCATTCTGATATCGCCCATTCCATTCTCTCTCATGCTTGCATTAGATTTTGCTACTGTAATTGATTGCTCCTATTTTGATGCATAGCCTGCTTTTGTAACCTTCTCTTGTACCTTACCTGCTTACTAAAATCATTAGTATAGGTTGTGATCCATCAGTGACCCCTCACCTTATCCCTGTTGCCCCCGCTGAATTACCAGATCACTCGATCAACATGATTGACAACCAGAGACCAACACATCACCGCACATCCCCTTAGTTGTACGACTCTGTAGAGCTACTATCGAGTGCCGAGGGTGGTACCTCGTAACGCACTCCTAATGATAACTCTGTAATGTAGCTAATCGATCCTGGTTTATCGAGGGTGATTCCTCCTTCACCACTCTCGATAACAACTCTGTCCAGCAACAAATCAAGTGTGAACCTCGAGAGTGATTCCTGATATGTTCACCTTGACATATACATAGAGTGGAATCCATCGAAGGTGATTCCTTTGATTTCCCCTTGATGTTATGGACACACGGTTACCTTGGCTTTACCCCGGGACCATGTTAAAGATGAGTCGGCCCCAAGGGGTACCCGCGAGATATGTGAAGTTGGGCTGACCATGGGGGTACCCGTGAGAGTTTTTGTTACTGCTGGACTGAAGGGACAAACGGCACCTGTTGGGGAACGCAGTAATTTCAAAAAAAAATAATACACACACAAGATCTATCATGGGGATGCATAGAAACGAGGGGGGAAGAGTGTTGTGCACGTACCCTCGTAGACCATAAGCGGAAGCGTTATGACAACGTGGTTGATGTAGTCGTAAGTCTTCACGATCCGACCGATCCTAGTACCGAAAGTATGGCACCTCCGCGATCTGCACCCGTTCGGCTCGATGACGTCCCACGAACTCGATCCAGCTGAGTGTCGAGGGAGAGCATCGTCAGCACAACGGCGTGATGATGGTGATGATGAAGCTATCAACGCAGGCCTTTGCCTAAGCACTGCGACAATATGACCGAGGTGGATTATGGTGGAGGGGGGCACCGCACACAGCTAAGGGATCAATGATCAACTTGTGTGTCTATGGGGTGCCCCCTCCCCATATATAAAGGAGTGGAGGAGGGGAGGGCTGGCCCTCTCTATGGCACGCCCCAAGGGGGATTCCTACTCCTAGTAGGAGTAGGTTTCTCCCCTTCCCTAGTTGGAGTAGGAGAAGAAGGAAGGGGAAGAGGGAGAGAAGGAAAGAGGGGGGCGCCGCCCCCTCCCTAGTCCAATTCGGACCAGCCCATTAGGGGCGCGCAGCCACCCCTTGAGGCCCTTCTCTCCTTTCCCGTATGGCCCATTAAGGCTCATTACTTCCCCGGCGAATTCCTGTAACTCTCCGATACTCCGAAAAATACCCGAATCACTCGGAACCTTTCCGTTGTCCGAATATAGCCTTCCAATATATCGATCTTTACGTCTTGACCATTTCGATAATCCTAGTCATGTCTGTGATCTCATATGGGACTCCAAACAACCTTTGGTACATCAAATCACATAACTCATAGTACAAATCATCATTGAACGTTAAGTGTGCGGACCCTATGGGTTCGAGAACTATGTAGAAATGACCGATACACATCTCTGGTCAATAACCAATAGCGGAACCTGGATGCTCATATTTGCTCCTACATATTCTATGAAGATCTTTATCGATCAAACCGCATAACAACATAGGTTGTTCCCTTTGTCATCGGTATGTTACTTGCCCGAGATTCGATCGTCGGTATCATCATACCTAGTTCAATCTCGTTACCGGCAAGTCTCTTTA
Source organism: Triticum urartu (assembly GCF_056163025.1). NCBI lineage: Eukaryota > Viridiplantae > Streptophyta > Magnoliopsida > Poales > Poaceae > Triticum > Triticum urartu. The sequence continues at coordinate 97,649,834 of NC_141873.1, read as the reverse complement.
CTCGTTCCGTAATGCAACATCCCATAACTAACCCATTAGTCACATTGCTTGCAAGGATTATAGTGATGTCATTACTGAGAGGGCCCAAAGATACCTCTCCGATAAACGGAGTGGCAAATCCTAATCTCGATCTATGCCAACTCAACAAACACCATTGGAGACACCTGTGGAGCATCTTTATAATCGCCCAGTTACGTTGTGACGTTTGATAGCACACAAGGTGTTCCTCCGGTATTTGGGAGTTGCATAATCTCATAGTCAGAGGAACATGTATAAGTCATGAAGAAAGCAGTAGAAATAAAATTGAATGATCATTATGCCAAACTAAAGGATGGGTCTTGTCCATCACATCATTCTTTAATGATGTGACCCCGTTCATCAAATGACAACACATGTCCATGGCTAGGAAACTTAACCATCTTTGATTAACGAGCTAGTCAAGTAGAGGCATACTAGGGACACTCTGTTTGTCTATGTATTCACACATGTACTAAGTTTTTGGTTAATACAATTCTTGCATCAATAATAAACATTTATCATGATATAAGGAAATATAAATAGCAACTTTATTATTGCCTCTAGGGCATATTTCCTTCAGTCTCCCACTTGCACTAGAGTCAATAATCTAGTTCACATCATCATGTGATTTAACACCAATAGTTCACATCTTTATGTGATTATTTCACATCTCCATGTGACTAACACCCAAAGGTTTACTAGATTCAGTAATCTAGTTCACATCGCTATGTGATTGACACCCAAAGAGTGATCATGTTTTGCTTGTGAGAGAAATTTAGTCAACGGGTGTGCCACATTCAGAGCCGTATGTATTTTGCAAATTTTCTATGTCTACAATGCTTTGCATGGAGCTACTCTAGCTAATTGCTCCCACTTTTAATATGTATCTAGATCGAGACTTAGAGTCATGCAGATCGGTGTCAAAGCTTGCATTGATGTAACTCTTTACGACGAACTCTTTGTCCAGTGATCCACTCCTCGATCACTATTATACCCTCTTGCCAAACTTATGGTGAGGTACACAATAGTTCTGGTACACAGCATAGCATACTTTTTAGAACCTATGACTGAGGCATAGGGAATGACTTTCATTTTCTCTCTATCTTCTGTAGTGGTCGGGCATTGAGTCCGACTCAACTTCACACCTTGTAACACAGGCAAGAGTCCTTTCTTTGCTTGATCCGTTTTGAACTTCTTTAAAAACTTTATCAAGGTATGTGCTTTGTGAAATTCCAATTAAGCGTCTTGATCTATCTCTATAGATCTTGATGCCCAAAATATAAGCAGCTTCACCGAGGTCTTTCATTGAAAAATTCTTATTCGAGTATCCTTTTATGCTATTCAAAAATCCAGTATCATTTCCGATCAACAATATGTCATCCACATATAATATCAGAAATGCTACATATGTCCCACTCACTTTCTTGTAAATATAGGTGTCGGTGTCAAAACCGGCGGATCTTGTGTAGGGGGTCCCGAACTGTGCGTCTAGGCAGATGGTAACAGGAGGCAGGGGACACGATGTTTTACCCAGGTTTGGGCCCTCTTGATGTAGGTAATACCCTACGTCCTGCTTGATTGTTCTTGATAATATGAGTAGTACAAGAGTAGATCTACCACGAGATCAGAGAGGCTAAACCCTAGAAGCTAGCCTATGGTATGATTGTTGTTGTTGGTCCTACGGACTAAACCCTCCGGTTTATATAGACACCGGAGGGGGCTAGGGTTACACAGAGTCGGTTACAAGGAAGGAAATCTACATATCCGTACTGCCAAGCGTGCCTTCCACGCCAAGGAGAGTCCCATCCGGACACGGGACGAAGTCTTCAATCTTGTATCTTCATAGTCCAACAGTCCGGCCAAATGATATAGTCTGGCTGTCCGGATACCCCCTAATCCAGGACTCCCTCAGTAGCCCCTGAACCAGGCTTCAATGATGATGAGTCCGGCGCACAGATTGTCTTCGACATTGCAAGGCGGGTTCCTCCTCCGAATACTTCATAGAAGATTTTGAACACGAGGATCGTGTCCGGCTCTGCAAAACAAGTTCCACATACAACCGAAGAGAGAATAACATTTTCACAAATCTAATCTGCTGACGCATTTCGCAGTGTGACATCACACCACAGCCAGGTTACCATTCGAATCATTTTTCATAACCAATCTCAGCGTGTTTCGCGAGGCGGTTTCCTTGGCACATCTTGTCGAAGCAGAGATCGTGTCCCCTTTATTACGGGATTCTCATCAATACGGACGTGGGTAACCCAACCGTGCCTATTGGTAGGACTCCTAGATCTTAGGCAAGTCCCAAACGGCTACGAGGAGGACGCTTGATATTCACCCTCTTTATAAAGGGGACAAGGCTTTTTCTTTTTCCCTCTCGTGCTCAATCAAATCCTTCCCCCGCCTCGAGTTCTAACACCCAAAGCTCAGGTCAGGTGCTTCGGACCTTCAACTATGTCCGGATCCAACCTTCAAGGTCGGTGGATGCCTTCCTCCGTCACAGAGGGGGACATCAAGAGGTTGAGAGAGGCCAGATATCTGACCGCTAAAATTTCGCATCGGCTGCCTGCCCAAGGGCAGGTCGTCCCTACTCCCGAACCCAATGAGAGCGTCGTGTTCGTCTCCCACTTCCTCCGAGGACTAGGCCTCACTGTGGATCCCTTTGTTAGGGGTCTCATGTTCTATTATGGGCTAGATTTTCACGATCTGGCCCCGGATTCCCTTCTTCACATCTCGACATTTATTGTCGTATGTGAGGTCTTCCTCCGCATTACCCCTCACTTCGGCCTGTGGCTCCAGACCTTCGATGTGAAGCCGAAGATGATCGAGGGGCAGCACGCAGCGTGCGGAGGCGCTTTAATAAGCAAAATCGCTGACGCTCCATGGCCTGAGGGCTTCTTCCCAGAGGTGTCCGGACTGTGGCAGCGGGAGTGGTTCTACATCACAGCTCCCCGAAGTGCCAAGTGGGTAGCTACCCCCACCTTTCGCTCAGGCCCCCCCACCACATCCGAGATCTCTTTGAGAGAGATTTCAGTCTGGTTATGGTAGTGCAAGTTATGCTAGTTCGTCAAGTCCAGCCTTGCAAAGGCCGGCCCCTTCGCATGTGGGAATTCAATCCGGAAGGACCGCGAGCTATTCAACATTTCCTCGGCATGACGCACGAAGAGATGTACAAATTGTTCTTCACACCACAAATAATGTGTCCGGACATCACTGAGGATGCGGGTCTGAGCTGCAATCGCCTGAATACCGAAGTAAGTAGCCCCGCATCCGAACATACTGTCCGTTTATTTATCGCAACATTGCCCTAAAAAAGACGCCTTTTGACCCAGGATTGGATAGCGAAGGTGAAGTTAATCAGGTGTCCGGCCCCCTCCCTGAGACCTCACCAAATCCCATGCTAACCAGGATGCTGGAGATCGCGCCTTATCAAGCGCCCTCAGGAGAGGATGAAGGGGGAACAAGGAGGCTAGCGCCTCCGCGAAGGAGGTTAGCCGGGGAGGAGGAACTGGAACTTCCTCTCCCCAGGGAAGGAAGAGAACCGCCTCTGAGGACCTGGAGACAATGGTCTCCAAACGGGGGAAGAAATCTCCGCCGGAGGGTCCTGCCCTGGGGGATACCCTGGCCGCACTATGCCCTCAAGGGGATCAGCCCTCCACCGAGCTGTAAGTAAAACGGTACTTAATAATGAAAATATCTCACTTTACCTCTGAGGAAAATAACCGAGGCATTTATCTTGCAGTTCGAATCTTAGCCCTTCTCAGCAGAGCTCGTCTTCAGGGGATCTTCTTCCAGAGATGATGGATAGCAAAACGCCCCCCTGCCATACCGCCTCATGAGCTGGGTGACCCCGAGGTGTCGTCGCGGAGGGTTTCTCTTGATCCGGCAAGGCCAGAAGGTAATCCTAGGGCCACCCGAAGTCCTCAGTATCCGGCTCTTGAAGAGAGCAATAAAAAGAGTCCGACACCGTCTGGTGTGCGGTCGGACGTACTGAGGGATCTGCTAGAGCAAGCGGCTATCTCAGAAGAGCACCGCACATTGATGGGTACGGTGATTGAAAGGATCTCGTCCTCCAAAATCGGGTTGCATGAAGCCTTTATGAGTCTACTGACGGGTTTTGAGGTACACGAAATGATGTACATTTTTGACAGTGCCCCACATTTTTAGATGTGCTCTGTGTAGATAGTAGCCCCTGAGATTCTGGTTGTCGTTGAAAATGGCGGTAGACAGAGGATCATAGTCCCATGTAATAACCAGACCGCCTTTATGTGTAGGTGGTTGAAGCTCCGGTGGCTAGCCAGACTGATGGATTTGCCGAACTAAAGCGGCAGCTGGATGCGGCAGATGCCGACATCATGCTTGTTAACAAGCGGCTTGACGAGGCACGGGTTAAGTGATTTTTCTGGTGATTGTCACATAATAAGAGCAGCATGATGCCAGTATCTTTAATATGTTGTGACTGCAGATGGAGCTGCCACCATGGAGACCCTTCGGGCAGAGCTTGCCCGATCCAAGGAGCAAGCAAGGAGTAGCAATGTGGCCGCTTTAAAGGCGACCGAAGAGTTAAGGGCCGAACAGGCCACGCATTGCGAGAGCAAAGAAAAAATAGCCAAGATGGTTGTAGAGTTAAAAGATGCTGCTGACCGTTACCAGCTTCTTGACGAAGAAAACCGGGCGAAGGCGACGGACCTGGAAAAGGCCCGGGTTGCAGCCAAGGAAGCCCGGTCCAAAATTAGAGCGACGAAGGAGGAGCTGCATCAAGCTGCGGATATTGTATCTGGGAAGCCCTTCTTGTTGCGGACTAAGTTCGGGGATCCGAAGTATGCACCTCTGGACCGGCTATGGAGTTCTGCAGACGCCTATGTGGATTTGGCTGCAGGTGCTGCTGATGCGACCGGGTACTTCAAGGATCGGAAAGATCACGAAGTGGAAAAACTGTTTTGGTCACAGTTTCATGCTCCACCCCGTCGGCTGCTGTTGAATGAGCAAATGGCCGAGTGGGCCGAGCTCCATAGATTATCCGGACTTGCCATGAGGTCCGTTATGGATCATCTGTGGCCGAAAGGGCCAAGGCTGTTGGTGTTCTGGGAACGGGGGTCCCTAGACTTGCCTACCTACGGCCTGCGGCGTGGCTCAAAAGGGGGCCCAGCACGGCCCATCTTCACCAACACAAACCCAAGACCCTCGCGAGGGGCCAAGCCTCGTGGGGCGGACGACGCGGAACTTCCTCAGGAACGGCCTCGTCAGGCTGGCTCATGAGGAGGCGGAGAGATCAAGGCGGGGTACCTCACGAGATGCCCGTGACGCAAGCCATGACGACTCAGGGCGCCAGGCGGGTGCCAGCCCGAGCAGCGTCCTCCTTTCCTCTTTGGTGCAAAGGGGGCAAGCGCAGCCGCGGAGTACCGAGGCATCAGGCATAGGTTGCCGTTTCGGTGCAACGAGACCAAGACCAGGAGGACTATGAGGCGGAGGCCACTGTGGAGCCCAAGACGGCGTCATCACCAGAGCTTTGCGCAGACGAAGACCACTTTTGTCAGGATAGCTGATACTTGCTGTCCCCCTTCAAATTAGCCCGCCATTGTTGGCTCCCTTCCCGCTCGATATTTGGGAAGAGGACCAGGGCCTCTGTAAATAGTACCAGCCACCCACAGAGCAAAGGGTCGGCCAGGGGGAAAGTTGGAAGGAAGAGGCTCGTTAGAGAGGGTCTCGATCAGAGAGAGAGAGAGAGACAAAGGTGACTGAACTCCTCCCAGCAGTTCATTGCCTCAGCCAAGAACAGACCCTCGCGAGGCTGTTCTTCCTTGTATTGTTCATCATCATCAGCCCAAGAGGCAATCCACCACACCACACACTGGAGTAGGGTATTACACCACAACGGTGGCCCGAACCAGTATAAACCCTGTGTCCCTTGAGTTGTTCTTTCGATAGATTAGATCCCAGCGTGGCGGAGGGGTGCAGGTAGGTAGGAGGAGAAATCTCCACGCGCACCCCAGTGTTCGAACCTCAAGGGTCTGCCGGAACCCGAAATCCGACATTTGGCGCGCCAGGTAGGGGTGCGTCAGAATTTGTCTTCCACCACCCCGTTCTCCACCGACCATCGCGCCCATGTCTGACGCTCATCGGGCCCGCGCGGAGCGCCGGGCCGCCCTCGCTTCCCGCGTCGCCCAGACGGCCCCTGCCGGAGGGCGCCCTCGCCGTTCCCCGTCACCTGCCTTCAATGCCGCCACCGGCCCGTTGGGGGACGAGCAGCAAGCATCATCCCAGCATCCGTCCGTGCGGCAAGACGGCCGCACCGCAACTCCCTCGTTCACCCCAGCTGGATCTTCGTCCCGCGCGCTTCGCGCGCCCATGGAGGCTCGAGCTGTGCTCATCGCGGCAAACGAGCTCCTGCGCTACTGTCCCGTCGACGACGTCTACGAAGAATGGCTCGACCGCGTCGCCGAGCTCGTCCGCGCCGCAGGGGGCTCTTCCGCGCCGTCCGTTCCACTACACCGCACCCCGCCCCGCGCGGGCGACGAGGCTCCGGTGGCGCCCCGGCTGCCTCCTCCTCAAGAAGACGCCATGGATCCAAGGCGCGTGGCCCCTGGGCGCAACCCGCTCCGTCAGGCGCCAGCGCGGCAAGAACAGAGCTGCCAAGAAGTCCCTCGCCCGCAAGAAGCTGCCCGGGCGCTCCCTGCTCCAGCACGTCGCGACCATGCTCCCGCTCCCGTGTGTCAAGACCCCACGCTGCTCTCAGCTGCAGCGCATGGGGACATGCAAGACCCGGCTCTCCGTCACCCAAGGCCTCCCGTGGCCACAGCAGGCTGCCGCGCCTTCACCGCCGAGCTACGCAGTGTCGCGTGGCCTAGCAAGTTCAAGCCGGACCTGCCTCCTCGCTACGATGGCACGGCCGACCCTGCGGAGTTCCTCCAGCTTTACGAGCTGGGCATCGAAGCTGCCAATGAAGATGAGAAGGTCATGGCGAACTGGTTTCCCATGGCGCTCAAGGACGGGGCCCGCACCTAGCTCCTGAACCTGGCTCCAGGCACAATCTCCTCCTGGGAAGAGATGCACACCCGCTTCATCACCAACTTCCAAGGCACTCATGACCGGCCACCCGCCATGAGTGACATGCGCCGCATCAAGCAACAACCCGGGGAGACCCTGCAGAAGTACATCCAGTGCTTCAACAACGCACGCCTCAAGATTCCCAAGGTGACTGAGGAGGCCATCATCTCAGCCTTCTCCGACGGCGTGCGTGACGTCAAGATGAAGGAGGAGCTGGCGATGCATGAAGACCTGTGCACTTCCTTGGAGCTGTTCAACTTGGCCAACAAGTGCGCCAGGGCTGAGGAGGGGCGTCTCTCCCTCCTCGAGCTGCCTGCCGCACACCTAGAAGAGAAGAAGCTCAGGGCCAAGGATGTGAAGCGCAAGGGGGCTGCCGTGCTCGCGGCCGAACCAGACACCAAGCGGGGCAGAGATCAGCCCGAACCTTCCAAGGGCAGCCGGTACTGTGTGTACCACGACCTCCACACCCACAACCCAACGAATGTCAAGAACTTCGAGCCGTGCGAGAAGGAAGGATCGGCCGTCGCCCCGACCGCGGTGACCGGGGCTACGGTCGAGGAGGAGGAAGGAACGCAGGACGCTGGGAAGACCATGGCCCGCGCCAGGGGTGGCACGATCAGCCTCACGAGGATCGCCCGCAAGGAAACACAGGCCTCCCACCGCTGCCGCTGCAGCCAAGGATAAATGAGGACCGCCACCAGGACGAGGAGGCTGGGGGCTTCCAGGAGCCGCGCGCGATCACCTGCATCCTAGGCGGAGCTCAAGCCCCAGCCTCTCAACGCGTCTTCAAGCAGTTCGCCGGCGAAGTGAATGCAGTCCTCCCCAGGCTCGAAGCCACGTGCCGTCTCAGGTGGTCAGCGTGCGCCATCACGTTCAGCTCAGCAAATCAGCTCAAGTGTGCGGCTACAGCCGGAGTCCTCCCGATGCTTTGTTCCCCAATTATCAGCAACGTGGTAGTCACCAAGACCCTCAACAATGGCGGGGCAGGGCTCAACGTCCTGTCCGTGGAGACATTCAACAACCTCCAAGTGCCCTACACCCAGCTTCAGCCAACCAAGCCTTTCTCCGGGATCACCGCCGTCTCCACGGTCCCGATCGGGCAGGTCCGCCTCCCTGTCACCTTCGGGGCACGCGACAACTACCGCACCAAGCTCATCGACTTCGACGTCGCTCACATTCTCCTGCCGTACAACGCCATCCTTGGGTACCCAGCGCTGGCCAAGTTCATGGCCGCAACTCACCACAGCTACAACGTCCTCAAGATGCCAGGAAGCGGCGGAGTCATCACGGTGCCCTATGAAGAGAAGGACGCGGTGTGTTCCCTGGAACGAGCCTTTCAGGCCGCATCACTGGAAGAACCGGATCGTGGAAGCCGGAGGCCTCCCGAGACCGCCCCTAAGAAGAAGAAGACAACGTCCGGCCCGACCCCTCAGGAGGCAGGCCCCTCTGGGCCCGTGCCTGCCCAGGGGGCACCTCCTTCCATTGCATAGGAAAGCGCGCCCGGCGCTCTCCTCAGGCAGAGCTCGGGGGCTCTCCCGTGGAGGGCCACCGACCTAGCTAGGGACGCGAGGGAGGCGCTTGGGCACCACCTGGAGGCGTGTTTCGAAGCACGTTTCCCTCAAGAAGGAGCAAGGCAAGGAGATCCAGACCCTCAGGAGTTCATCAGCAAGGCCATTCAGGAGCTACAGGAGTCAAGAGTCATGAGAGGCGGCCGCCGCCTACCAGCAGTGGCTCCCCATCCAGGCGAGGATGGCGGGCTGTGCGTCTGCATCGACATACCAGGGCTCAACCGAGTCGCCTCCCTGGAGCGCCTCTGTCCCTCGCGAGTGGGGCACTTCGGAGGTCCACCCCACAGCTACGTTCGCATGCCTTACGGCTTGCCGAGCGCGGCTCACACGTACCAGCGCCTCATGTGGGGCACCACGGAGGCACAAGAGGCCAGGCGTTCCGCAGCCCTGGCGGAGATGGAGATGGTCCGCGAGGAGCCGCCAGTGCTTCCCGAGGCCCCAGGGCCTGGGGGCTCATGAGGATCGGCTTCCGCAGCCCACCGAGCCTGCTACACCAACACCCCTTCGTCTTCAGCGTCATCAGGTGACATCTTTCAAGTTTCATTTACAGCTGGGAGCGCCCCCAGGGCTGCATTATTCCCAGGCCGCGTGGGTCCATCCCTGCGGTGTGCATCCCCTTTCTATTCCATGTTGTTAGCTTACCTTGTTGGGGGCGCCCCTCGGGCTGCATGATCCCCAAGCCACTCGGGCCAGGCCCAGTGGCATGTATCCCATTTGCGTTTATTTCCGGTTATGCGTTAGAAGCACCATGCTTGATTATTTGATGCCGGTCCACGGGGGGTACCTGAGCATCGCGACTCAGGGCTCTTACTGGCTCTCCAGCCCTCACCCTCTGGCCTTGACCACGGCATCGCGACCTGGCATACCAGCGACGGCTGAGACCAGCTCGAGGGCCAGGACCCGAGGACGTAGAGTGCAGGCATCTAACCAAATTTGCAGGGACACATTACAAGATAAGGCCCAGTGCCAGGTGCAACCTGCCTAGAGGTAGGGCCCCGTGAGTCCCGCGCTGGCTCATGGGTGCCCAGATACACCTCGCCAGGCCCTACCGTGCCAGCCACGTGTCAGGGCGGGGCTGTACACGCCCCTGGGGCTCCTCCCGGAGGGAGGCCCCCTCCCACGTACCAGTGGAAGCACCATGCTCCGTGCTGGCTGACGACACTGCCGAGGAGCGGCTATGCCCGTACACATACGGAAGCGCTATGCTCCGCGCTGGTGATAAACAACTAAGGGTGGCCCCCGGGCCGCATCAACCTCAGGGAGCCCAGAGCTCAGTGTCTAGCCTCATCATAACGCCTCCCTTCGAGAGTGCCGCGCGAGGGGGCTGGGCACGGGGGCTGCGCCCGCGTCACGCCCAGACGCACACCGCCCAGCCAGCCCCCCCCCCCCCCCCCCCGGGCCTGGTTCGTCGCGCGCCTCTCCCCGAGCGGAGCCAAGGTATGAAGGCCGTTTGGGCGTCAAGGGGGACTCCTGAGCATCGCAACTCAGGAGCCTAACTGGTCACGTAGCCCCTCACTCCTTGGTCCCGTCCTGGTTTCTGGTCGGGACTATTGCTGGGTGAGGTACGCGCTTGGCCGGGCTCTGCAGACGTAGAACAGTGGATCCACCCCCATCATACCTCCCTACTTGCTGTTCGTGCACCAAGTGGGACTCCTGAGCATCGCGACTCAGGAGCCTAACTTGTCATGTAGCCCCTCACTCCTTGGTCCCGTCCTGTTTTCCGGTCAGGACTATTGCTGGGTGAGGTACGCGCGGGGCCGGGCTCTGCCGGCGTAGAACATAAGCAAGTAGGAAGGAAAAGCGCAAATTTCAAGGAATTCAAAAGCAAATATTACAGTCCACACTGTTATCCCAATACCAAACGCAAGTTTAAACGCCTCCCCAAGGCATGATACATGTGCAGGAATTAAAAGCAGGACAGGAGTCACAATGGAGTCACTTGGCGGCGAGGGATCAGCACGGAGTGGGTTCGCCTCACGGAGCAGCGGGGTCGGCAGCGCCTTGCTCCGGCTTGGTGCTGAAGGCCCGGAACTTCCCCAGCAGAGCTTCTGCGCGACCTTTCACGGCCTCGGCAGCGGCAGCGGCACGCTCGCCGCTCACTGGCTCCAGCAGGCTATCGAGGTCGACACTGGGATCGCGAAAGTAGATGTGGGTGAGGACCCGCGTCAGCGCTGCAGAAGACAGGACACGCGCCTCAGCCTCGGCCATGGGGCCAAGGCCAAGGGCGACATCTTCAAGAGCATGAACCAAGAATGGAAGTAGCTTGGCGGGGCCGTCCTCGGCGCCAGCCAGCGGACTCTCCAGGCCGCTGTCATAAAGCATCCTCAGCGAGGAGCGAGCCTTCGCCTCCAACTCCGTGAAGGCCGCACGGTCCTCGACAAGAACCAGGCCTTGTCATCCAGCTCGGCCTTCCTCGCCCCCAAATCCTGCTCCAGCGCGCCCAGGCGGTCGCGGCACTTCTTGAGCTTGGCCTCCCGGCCCTCGACGGCCGCCTCGTGAGCCTTCACGCCTTCTTCCTGCTCTTGGCGAAGGCGGACCTCTTTCGCGAGCTGATCCCACAGGCCTTGCAGCTCGTCCTCCAGCGCCTTGCAGTGACCACGGACGTCGACCACCTCCCCCAGGGCTACATCACGAGCAGCCTTCGCCTCAAGGACGGCCTGCTTCTCCTCGTCACATGCCGTCGCGGCCTGGACCAGCGCCGCCCGAATCAAAGCGTCGGAGCGAACCCATCCTGAAGCCAACTCCAAACGCCCGGCCACCAAGCGGGGGTCGGCGCCAAGAAGATCCTGCCACAGTCGGTCCAGCTTAGCAACAGCACGATCCAGAACGGCAGAAGGAGTCGGAGAGACAGCAGCCGGTGGAGTAGGCGGAGAAGGCGGCGGCGCAGCCGCAGCATCCTGAGGCGGAGTCTGCCGCGCCTCGACAGCCGTAGTGGCGGCGGCAGGCGAGAGCACCTCGGGAGCCACTTGGGCCGTGGAGGCTGAGCTCGCCCCAGCCGGCTCAGCCAGGCCTCGCGAGGATGACCGGGCAGGAGAAGCCTGTGCATCGCGGTCACCCTCCTTCGCAGGCAGGGGCGCCGCCATGGATGGAACCTCAGGAGCTCCCTTCGGCTTCTTTGTTGCGGGCGCCAGCCTATCCAAGAGATGCGGACGTCAAGCCTCGGAAGCAGAGCAAGAAATAAAGACAAGAATCGAACACTTACGGGTCGCTGCCAGTGAGCTCAAGCGGCCTCCGGCCAAATTTGAAGCCTGAAAGCCGGCTGGAAGGATCAACCTCGGGAAGGTTGGAGGCGGAAGGTGCGTCTGCGGTTCACCCCGGGGCTGGGGCAGACCCGCGGGTGATTAGCCCGGTCCTGTCCTTCTTCGGGATCAGGGGCGAGCTCCCGCCGTCCTGCTCATCGTCGTCTTCGTCGTCATCCTCGTCGTCATTGCTCGGAGAGAGGTGGAGAACGCGGGACCTGCGCAGGGGGAGGGGAGCCCTCGACTCTCCGTCAGTCGCCTCGGAGTCAGGCCCTTTTCCCCGCTCCCCTCCTTCCTCCTCTTTGCTGGAGTCGTCGGAGGGCACGTCCACCGATTCCTCGGGAGTCTCCATGGGCACGGGCCCATCCCCGTTGAAGACGGGCATGGACTTCACTACCCGCTCCCAGTCGTCGCGAAGGAACAAGGGCGTAGGAGCGCCCTCCAACCTCGCCACATTGCCCCCGACCAGAGATTGGAGAACCACAGCCAGGTCTCCGTCGGCCAAGGCCGCGGGGCTCGGACGGGGCCTCCACATTGGAAGTGAGTACTGCCGAAGCGGAGCCAGCTGGTGCTGCAGGAACTCCCTCAGCAGCGACGCGCCGGTCAGCTTCGCCGCCGCCATGTCGGTCGGCCTCAGATCCGCGTCCATCTTCTCCAACACCATCTTCGCGCGGGGATCTGCGAGCTCCGCTCGACCCCAGTCACTGGAGCTCGTGGGCTGCTCCGTGGGCAAGATCAGCCGAGGGTGGATGCGCCCAGCATCCACCAAGATCCACTTGCTCCTGAAGCCCTCAATCCTCTTCCCAGGGTTCGAGATGGCAATGGCGCCACCATACGCGATTAAGCTCGCGCACGCGGAAGCAGGACCGCGAGAGGTCCGGAGGTAGAAGTAGTGGCGCAGCAAGGCCACTGAGGGCTGCACCCCAACATGGGCCTCGCAATAATAAGCAAAGATTGCAAGGAGAAGGACGGAGTTGGGATGGAGATGCAGAGCCTGTAGCTTGTAATGGCGGAGGACAGAGAAGAAGAACTCGGAGAAGGGAGGCACCAGGCCAGCAACGATGGCACTTACGAAGAGCGGATAAAAGGTCCTCCTCTAACCCTCAGGGGTGGCGGAGCCGGCCCTGAACACCTTCGCCCCGTCGATGCCCCGTGCCGACGCCATCCGGCGCAACCGGGCAAGGCTCGCCTCTAACACGTTCGGCGGGTCCAGGGCAGACAAGTACCAAGCTGCGGCCAGGGGCTGGCGAGGCGCCATGGCTTCCTAGGTCGCACGGTCAGAGCAGATCTGGAGATTTCGGAGGAAGGAAGGAGAGGCGCAAGAAAGGGGATCTGAGCAGCAACCGGGGAAAGCAAGAAGCAGGGCCTAGGCGGATGCCACTCCTTTATCAACTCGCGCGGTTGCTAAGGCGCCCACGTCCAGTCAACCGCCACGCGGCTCCCAAGGCCGCAGGCTGTTAGGGCCCGCGGCGCTTCGCTCTTGCCCTTCCGCCTCCCTGCACGGCCAAGTCCGGGTGCGCCTTGGGCCTGGGGGCTACTGTCGGCGTTCTGGGAACGGGGGTCCCCAGACTTGCCTGCCTGCGGCCTGCGGCGTGGCTCAAAAGGGGGCCCAGCACGGCCCATCTTCACCAACACAAACCCAAGACCCTCGCGAGGGGCCAAGCCTCGCGGGGCGGACGACGTGGAACTTCCTCAGGCACGGCCTCGTCAGGCTGGCTCACGAGGAGGTGGAGAGATCAAGGCGGGGTACCTCACGAGGTGCCCATGACGCAAGCCATGACGACTCTGGGCACCAGGCGGGTGCCATCCCGAGCAGCGTCCTCCTTTCCTCTTTGGTGCAAAGGGGGCAAGCGCAGCTGCGGAGTATCGAGGCATCAGGCAAAGGTTGCCGTTTCGGTGCAACGAGACCAAGACCAGGAGGACTACGAGGCGGAGGTCACTGTGGAGCCCAAGACGGCGTCATCACCAGAGCTTTGCGCAGACAAAGACCACTTTTGTCAGGATAGCTGATACTTGCTGTCCCCCTTCAAATTAGCGCGCCATTGTTGGCTCCCTTCCCGCTCGATATTTGGGAAGAGGACCAGGGCCTCTATAAATAGTACCAGCCACCCACAGAGCAAAGGGTCGGCCAGGGGGAAAGTTGGAAGGAAGAGGCTCGTTAGAGAGGGTCTCGATCAGAGAGAGAGAGAGAGAGAGAGAGAGAGAAAGGTGACTGAACTCCTCCCAGCAGTTCATCGCCTCAGCCAAGAACAGACCCTCGCAAGGCTGTTCTTCCTTGTATTGTTCATCATCATCAGCCCAAGAGGCAATCCACCACACCACACACTGGAGTAGGGTATTACACCACAACGGTGGCCCGAACCAGTATAAACCCTGTGTCCCTTGAGTTGTTCTTTCGATAGATTAGATCCCAGCATGGTGGAGGGGTGCAGGTAGGTAGGAGGTGAAATCTCCGCGCGCACCCCAGTGTTCGAACCTCAAGGGTCTGCCGGAACCCGAAATCCGACAAAGGCCGAATAGCTACTTTACCTTAGTGCAACAATTCCTTGGTGCTGTGCCACACATCGATGCTGTAAAGAGGTCGGCGTGCATAGAAGGCTTGCGGATGGCCCTTGCCCGTGTCAAAACATACTGGGCGGAGATGGATGACACCACTGTTGCGGCACAGGCTTCGGCCATAGGCCGAGTGGCTGCCGAGCACTACTTTGAAGAAGTTCTTGAAGGCGCTCGTTTGATAGAGGCTCAGTGCCCAAAGAATATTATGTTTGAGTGACATGTATTCCCATTGTAAAAACAATGTTTTATTGATTTTATCAAGGCTATATTTATACTTTTGCCCGAAAGTACTATGATGCCTCCTGTGCGGCCGTTTATGTATATATGTATATAACTTGAAAGATGGCAGTCGTCGGCTTCAGCCCCCACGCGTATAATGCAGGGGGTGTTCGCAGAAGACACATGTTCACACTTGATCCAACGTCTTGGTCCATTAAAGAGGTGATAGCGCAGCGAACTAGGCAATCAGACTATAATGCTTTAACACTTTCACTTAGCCAAAGGAGTTTGACAGTGGGGCTACTATATAGCCCCTGGTGGCTCCGCACTCATCTGAATTCGGGGCGCGTACATGCCTGGCCGGGAAACGGCCCTTGTTAAGGCGGAGGAATCCTGAAGATTCCGCTAGGTCATCGAGTGGTTGACCAGTCTCACGCTATATCATGACAGTCAGTTTTCGGCTTTCTCTACTGAGGTGCTCGTCCGGATGAACCAGGGCACAATCGCAGTAGTTCTCCTGGTGCCGCCTTAGCCGATAGAGCGGAACGTAAGGCAGCAAAACACAAGAGCCGGGCAAACCCAACATTTGACCAAAGACATGATTCAGAGCTGATGCATATAAGGCCAAACTCGCGATGCCGAACACTCCCTAAGGTATTCGGTCTTTATGATGTAAACCGGGCTAAACAGTGCCCTTTGTAATAAGCCCCTGGTGTCCAGGTACGTGCAATATTCTGACGTGGCCACATGCCAATACATCAGCAACCTTCTCAATTGTACTGAGAATCCGGGGGATGTGTATCAACAAGAGACAGTAAAAAAGGTTTACACAGGGTCTTACTCTAAAAAGAATCCTTGGAACAGGACCCTGCTGCACGTCTGCGCCTGTGTCTCCGTTGTGCCGTATCCTGGACGGGTGTAGCATGATGGTCATCTGTAAAAGAGGGGAACTTAGCTGAAAAGTTGTCATGCAAAAGGTAGGTTATACTAAATAAACCATGTACAGTTCAAGATGAGTAAAGTTGAGCCTTATTTTCACTTGTTTACACGCGTTGAGCCCCTTGTATTGTTATAGGGTAATAGCCATCAAACCTGTATCAATTATATATAGCTGCAGCGGACTCGTCTAACCGCGTCCGTGGTCTTAATGACTTGTCAGATGCTCTAGTTGGTGAGGCCGTTTAGTGTGCGGCTGCCAAGGCAGCCGCACGGTCTTCCGCGCGCAAGGAGCACTCAATATTTCCATTTAATGTAATGATGCCACGTGGACCGGGCATCTTAAGCATGAGGGAAGCGTAATGCGGTATTGCGTTAAAGCGAGCGAAAGCTTCACATCCGAGTAGTGCTTGATAGCCACTTTGGAACGGAGCGATGTGGAAGGTTAAAATTTTCACTGCGGAAGTTATCGGGAAAGCCGAATATAACCTCTAGTAGCAGGGAGCCCGTGCAATGGGCTTCTGGGCCTGGCGTTACTCCTTTAAAGGTAGTATTGCTATGGCTAATTTTTGTTGGGTCTATCCCCATTTTGCGGACTGTGTCCTGATATATCAGGTTTAAACTACTGCCGCCATCCATCAGGACTCGTGTGAAGTGGTATCCGTCAATTATCGGGTCTAACACCAAGGCAGCCCATCCTGCATGCTGGATACTTGCCGAGTAATCCCGATGGTCAAAGGTGATCGATTGGGACGACCAGTGACAGAACTCCGCGGTGATAGGCCCTGGGGCACGTGTCTCTAGGAGTGCCGCTTTGTTTCTCCCCTTCATCACGTGTAATACGTTTACTGTTTTGATTTCTGCTGGGAATTTCTTCTATTCCCTAGTGCTTTGCTTGCGAGGCTTGTCCTCGTCTTCGCTTGGTGTATCCTGCCCCTTGTGTTCAGCGTTGAGCTTGCCGGACTGCTTGAAGACCCAACATTCTCTATGGGTGTGATTTGCAGGTTTATTGGGGGTGCTGTGGATCTGACATATTTTGTCCAGAATCTTGTTTAGGCTGGACAGTTCGTCTCTGTTGCCTTTGGAGGGCAGCTTTTGCTGACCTGGCCGAGAGCTTCAGAATCCGGCGTTTACCGCCGTGCTCTTCGGGCTGTCTTCTTTATTCCGGTGCTTGTTTTTCCTGCGTCGTGGTTTCCCGTTTCCGTCCCTGACTTTGGATGTACTTGGGTCGCTGGTGTTGCATCGGGCTAACCAGCTGTCCTCGCCCGCGCAAAAGCGGGCCATGAGGCTTGTTAATGCTTCCATTGTTCTCGGCTTTTCTTGGCCGAGGTGTCTGGCAAGCCATTCGTCTCGAACGCTGTGCTTGAAAGCTGCTAAGGCTTCAGCATCCGGAGAGTCGACTATTTGGTTCTTTTTAGTGAGAAACCAGTTCCAAAGCTTTTAGGCTGACTCTCCGGGCTGTTGAGTTATATGAGTTAAATCGTCTGCATCCGGTGGTCGGACATAGGTCCCTTGAAAATTTGCCCGAAAAGCGTCTTCGAGCTCTTCCCAGCTTCCAATGGAGTTTTCGGGGAGGCTTTTAAGCCAGTGCCGAGCTGGCCCTTCGAGCTTGAGGGGTAAGTACTTGATGGCGTGGAGATCGTCTCCTCGAGCCATGTGGATATGGAGGATGTAGTCCTCAATCCAGACCCTGGGGTCTGTCGTTCCGTCATACGCCTCTATGTTTACGGGTTTGAATCCCTCTGGAAATTCATGGTTCAGCACCTCATCGGTGAAACATAGGGGGTGTGCGGCACCCCTGTATTTGGGTGTACCATGGTGTTCGGATGTTTGTTGTGTTGCATTGCGTGCTGGAGCGCACTTGCTTGGCCCGTAGATGGATCTGGTTGCGCCGTCCTTTTGATGCGAGCCCTCACGTGGATCGCGTACTGGCTTGTGTGTGGCGTCGTTTGCCACTCTAAGTTGGCCACGAGGTCGTCTATCTGACCGGATGGCTGTTTTATTTTTTGATTGCAGGGGATCTAAGGCCTCCTCATCGAATTCAGGTAGCAACTTTTGCTTCGGGTAGCTCTTTGTGTGGCGACTACCGCCGTATTTTGCTGCAGTGTTGAGTACTTTACTCCATCTAATTCTGAGTGTGTCTTGTGCAGCCCTGAGCCTTTGCTTCTGCTTTTTCAGACTCCTCGCAGTGGCAACAAGCCTTTGATGGGTATTCTGTTGCTCCGGGTGTCTGTCCGGTGTGATGTCATCCGGACTGTTATCTTCGCCGGAGTCGGGTTGTTCGGTTTGATTCTCCGTGTTGCCGTGGTCGGACGGTGGTTCAATGCCGTGTTTGTCGTCCGCTGGCTCACCCTGCTCTATCGCTGGGTCTATATGATCGTTGTTTCTGCCGAGGCGGGATTTGGAGCGGCGCCTATGCCGCCGCTTTGACCGCTTCTCGAGGGAACGATTCTCCGCTGCGTCCTTCCGTTCCTCGTCGTCGTTTTCTTTCGGTGTGTCCACCATGTATACATCATATGATGAAGTGGGCGACCAGTGCCCTCTGGGCAGTGGCTCCTGTTCGTCTCCTGCATGGTCGTCCATACCGTCAATGTCTTTGGAGTCGAAGTCGAGCATGTCGGTCAAATCGTCGATAGTGGCTACTAAGTGGGTGGTGGGTGGGTGGCGAATTTCTTCATCATCCTCATCCCAATCCTGCCGGACATAGTTCAGCCAGGACTCTCCTGACAAGGAGAGAGACTTTAATGAATTCTGTATGTTGCCGAAGTGCGAGTGCTGAAAGATATCCGCGGAGGTGAACTCCACGATCGGCGCCCAGTCGGATTCGATAGGCATGGGCGTAGGCGGTTCGGAGTCCGTGGCCGGGGAAGAGTCCGGCAGTTCGGCGTCACGGTTCCCTTGAAGGGTAAGGTCGATACTCGGCTCGATCGCCGCTGAGAATGCGGCCTCCGTGGCAGGGTCTATCCACCTGTCCATGGATGGCACAATTGGCTCCGAATTGAGGGTCAGAGCGGTTGCCGGTGCGGTCTCCTGAACATTGTCTGATGGCAGAGCTAAATCATGTTCATCGTGATCGTGCGGCGCACTCGGCAGGGGCTCGAATCCGTCGAAGATCAAGTCTCCACGGATGTCGGACGTGTAGTTTAAGCTTCCAAACCTGACCTCGTGGCCAGGGGCGTAACTCTCGATCTGCTCCAGATGGCCAAACGAGTTGGCTCGCAGTGCGGAGCCGCCGGATACAAGGATCTGTCCGAGGAGAAAAGTCTCACCCCGGACTGCATCTCTATCGATGATTGAAGGAGCCATCCAGCCTAACACTGACGACACAGAGGAACTCTCAATGAAAGCACCAATGTCAGTGTCAAAACCAGCGGATCTCGGGTAGGGGGTCCCGAACTGTGCGTCTAGGCAGATGGTAACAGGAGGCAGGGACACGATGTTTTACCCAGGTTCGGGCCCTCTTAATGGTGCTAATACCCTACGTCCTACTTGATTGTTCTTGATAATATGAGTAGTACAAGAGTATATCTACCACGAGATCAGAGAGGCTAAACCCTAGAAGCTAGCCTATGGTATTATTGTTGTTGTTGGTCCTATGGACTAAACCCTCCGGTTTATAGACACTAGAGGGGGCTAGGGTTACACATAGTCGGTTAGAAGGAAGGAAATGTACATATCCGTACTGCCAAGCGTGCCTTCCACGCCAAGGAGAGTCCCATCCGGACACGGGACGAAGTCTTCAATCTTGTATCTTCATAGTCCAACAGTCCGGCCAAAGGATATAGTCCGGCTGTCCAGATACCCCCTAATCCAGGACTCCCTCAATAGGCTTCTCCAAAATTCTGTATAAAACCATATGCTTTGATCACACTATCAAAGCGTATATTCCAACTCCGAGAGGCTTGCACCAGTCCATAAATGGATCACTGGAACTTGCACGCTTTGTTAGCACCTTTTGGATCGACAAAACCTTATGGTTGCATCATATACAACTCTTCTTTAAGAAATCCATTAAGGAATGTCGTTTTGTCATCCATTTGACAGATTTCATAAAGTGCGGCAACTGCTAACATGATTCAGACATACTTTTAAGCATCGATACGAGTGAGAAAATCTCATCGTAGTCAACACCTTGAACTTGTCAAAATCATTTTTGCGACAATTCGAGCTTTGTAGATAGTAACACTACTATCAGCGTCCGTCTTTCTCTTGAAGATCCATTTATTCTCAATGACTCACCGATCATCGGGCAAGTCAATCGAAGTCCATACTTTGTTCTCATACATGGATCCCATCTCAGATTTCATGGCCTCAAGCCATTTTGCGGAATCTGGGCTCATCATCACTTCCTCATAGTTCGTAGGTTTGTCATGGTCTAGTAACATGACTTCTAAAACAGGATTACCGTACCACTCTGGTGCGAACCATACTCTGGTTGACCTACGAGGTTCGGTAGTAACTTGATCTGAAGTTTCATGATCATCATAATTAGCTTCGTCACTAATTGGTGTAGGAATCACTGGAACTGATTTCTGTGATGAACTACTTTCCAATTCGGGAGAATGTACAATTACCTCATCAAGTTCTACTTTCCTCCCACTCACTTCCCTCGAGAGAAACTCCTTCTCTAGAAAGGATCCATTATTAGCAACATAATATCTTGCCTTCAGATCTGTGATAGAAGGTGTACCCAACAGTTTCTTTTGGGTATCCTATGAAGACGCACTACCCCGCTTTGGGTTTGAGCTTATCAGTTTGAAACTCTTTCACATAAGCATCGCAACCCCAAACTTTAAGAAATGACAGCTTTGGTTTCTTGCCAAACCATAGTTCATACAGTGTCATCTCAACGGATTTAGATGGTGCCCTATTTAACGTGAATGCAGCTGTCTCTCATGCATAACCCCAAAATGATAGTGGTAAATCGGTAAGAGACATCATAGATCGTACCATGTCCAATAAAGTATGATTACAACGTTCGGACACGCCATTATGCTGTGGTGTTCCAGGTGACGTGAGTTGCGAACCTATTCCACATTGTTACAAATGAAGACCAAACTCGTAACTCAAATATTTGCCTCCACGATCAGATCATAGAAACTTTATTTTCTTGTTACGATGATTTTCCACTTGACTCTGAAATTCTTTGAACTTTTCAAATTTTTCAGACTTATGTTTCATTAAGTAGATATACCCATATCTGATCAAATCATCTGTGAAGGTCAGAAAATAACGATACCCGCCGCGAGCCTCAACACTTACCGCATCGCATACATTAGTCTGTATTGTTTCCAAGAAGTCAGTTGCTCGCTCCATTGTTTCGGAGAATGGAATCTTAGTCATCTTGCCCATGAGGCATGGTTCGCTAGCATCAAGTGATTCCAAAAGTCCATCAGCATGGAGTTTCTTCGTGCACTTTACACCAATATGACCTACACGACAGTGCCACATATAAGTTGCACTATCATTATTAACATTGCATCTTTTGGCTTCAATATTATGAATATGTGTATTACTATGATCGAGATTCAGTAAACCATTTATATTGAGTGTAGGACCATAGAAGGTTTTATTCATGTAAATAGAACAACAATTATTCTTTGACTGAAATGAATAACCGTATTGCAATAAACATGATCCAATCATATTTATGCTCAATGCAAACACCAAATAACATTTATTTTAGGTTCAACACTAATCCCGAAGGTAAAGGGAGTGTGCGATGGTGATCTTATCAACCTTGGAATCACTTCCAACTCTCATCATCACCTCACCCTTAACTAGTCTCTGTTTATTTTGCAAATCCCGTTTCGAGTTACTACTCTTAGCAACTGAACCAGTATCAAATACTGAGGGGTTGCTATAAACACTAGTAAAGTACACATCAATAACATGTATATCAAATATTCTTTTGTTCACTTCGCCATCCTTCTTATCTGCCAAGTATTTAAGGCAGTTCCACTTCCAGTGACCATTTCCTTTGTAGTAGAAGCACTCAGTTTCAGGCTTGGGTCTATCTTTGGGCTTCTTCATGGGAGTGGCAAATTGCTTGCCATTCTTCTTGAAGTTCCCTTTCTTTCCTTTGCCCTTTTACTTGAAACTAGTGGTTTTCTCAACGATCAACATTTGATGCTTTTCTTGATTTCTACCTTCGTCGATTTCAGCATCACGAAGAGCTCGGGAATCATTTTCGTCATCCCTTGCATATTATATTTCATCACTAAGTTCTAGTAACTTGGTGATAGTGACTAGAAAACTTTATCAATTACTATCTTATCTAGAAGATTAACTCCCACTTGGTTCAAGCAATTGTAGTACCCAGACAATCTGAGCACATACTCACTGGTTGAGCTATTCTCCTCCATCTTGTAGGCAACGTACTATCAGAGGTCTCATACCTCTCGACACGGGCATGAGTATGAAATACCAATTTCTAATCTTAGAACATTTTATATGTTCCATGGAATTCAAAACGTTTTTGAAGTCCCGGTTCTAAGCCATAAAGCATGGTGCACTAAACTATTAAGTAGTCATCATGCCGAGCTTTGTCAAACGTTCATAATGTGTGCATCTGCTCCTGCAATAGGTCTGTCACCTAGCGGTGCATCAAGGACATAATTCTTCTGTGCAGCAATGAGGATAATCCTTAGATCACAGACCAAGTCCGCATCATTGCTACTATCATCTTTCAACTTCTTTTTCTCTAGGAACATATCAAAATTAAATATGAAGGTACATCGCAAGCTATTGATCTACAACATAGATATGCAATTACTATCAGGACTTGCAGCGACCCGACCTCAGACGGTCAAGTCTCTGTGCTTAAGTGTCATCCCTGGATCGGTATGCTGACACACACAGTACTCGAGGATTTATAACATAGGTAAATCACATGTAAAAAGTAACGTAAATACTATTACCTCAATCCAAAATAGCGGAAGTAACAAGGTTGTGGATTCCCATCAACACCAACGGCAAAGTTGAGTGCAGAAATCGTAACCCTAACGTATCACTTACTCGTCGTAAGATATCCTGCAACATGAGACGTTGCAGCCACAAAGGGTCAGTACATTGAATGTACTGGCAAATTCACACCATAGAGAGAAATGATGAACAATGGCTATCACTACATGCATATTTGGCCGGTGGAAAAGCTCTATGGTTATAAGGTTTTTGCGAAAAGCCAATTTTTCCCTACCGTAAAGGAATAAATTTTATTTAACTATCATGGTGGTTGTTAAACATTGAGAATGGTTGACAGCATTCTCAATCCCAATTAAGTAACATCATTAAACCCAACAAAATTAATTTAAAGTAACGTGATGAGATTCACATGATAATCCAAGTACTAGATACTCAAGATGTCCATAACCGGGGACACGGCTAACCATGATTAGTTTATACACTCTGCAGAGGTTTGCGCACTTTTCCCCACAAGACTCGATCTCCTCCGTTGGGATTCTCGCACTACATGGTGTTTGAGAAACGGATGACCGAGACATAGTCTTTCAGAAGCGCTAGCACCTTACGATCAGGTAGACCGTTACACCTACTTTCCCCTACATCTTCCAGTCTACCACTTTAAGAGTTCGCATGACTTAGTCAACTATGCTAGAGCCCATAGTAGCTTGTGGCTACACACGGAAGTATCTAGTATGAATAATCTCATGATCCCTTTGAGCCTGGGTGGCGGTCCATAAAGAAAAACAGGCAATCGCTGGAATACCCAGGTGCCTAAACAGGCAATCACTGGAATACCCAGGTGCCTAAACAGGCAATCGCTGGAATACCCAGGTGCCTCAATCCACCCAGATGTGTGTTAAAGTTGCCACCT
This sequence comes from Triticum urartu, assembly GCF_056163025.1. Lineage (NCBI taxonomy): Eukaryota > Viridiplantae > Streptophyta > Magnoliopsida > Poales > Poaceae > Triticum > Triticum urartu. Next base: position 97,626,414 of record NC_141873.1, on the reverse strand, counting down.
TAAGTAAATCTTTAATTAACAATCTCACATCTGTCATGAATACTCTCAAACCCAATCCACGTCTACGAGCATAGCATGGCAATATAAGCATAACGTAATAGTAACTCCCAAGGTTTGAATGCAGGGCAATAGGTTCCTACCTCATCAACTACTTCCCAATACCCACATGTTATCAAATCCTAACCATGCAATGTTTGAGGGTGAAACTAATGCATAAAAACTGGGTATGAAAGGGATATGATCAAAGTGTAAACTTGCCTGCAATGTTGATGAAGATGATGCGCACTCAAAACTCTTGATAGTTCTACTCGTCACACTCCGGTCAATCTATCGTAAGCAAGCAATAGTAACCACACATAAGCAATCACTCAAAAGATCAGAAAGATCAAAGAAGACGATTCGGAAAACTTCAAAACCAAGCAAATAACTCTTGCAACATAAAACAATTTCTAACAGTACCAAAATTATGTGAATTTGGCCTTATCAGAAATTTTAGGTCAAGAGCTTCGATTTGCAAAAGGAATCAACTGAAACGGAGCTACGAAACTCAAGTTATGATCAAACGAAGTTAGAATACAAATCTGATCTAATTCAAATTTTAAAACTTTCAAAACATGTTTAAGTTGTTTATCTGGATATAGGAGATCATAACGAAGAGGTGGGCGTTGGTTTCGTTGGATTTGGACAAACGAGTAAAAAGTAGTGATCGTTTGAAAAGCAGGGGCTAATCTATGAAGAAACTAATTATGTACGGGTCGCTGGCTAAAATAAACAGAAAAAAGGAAAAATCTATATAGCGGACGTTCGTTACAGAACGCTAACGAACGAAATCGTTCACTAGATCTACCTAAACAGAGAACGATCACTATTTAGAGCATACCAATCGGTTTTTTTGAAGAAAAACCTAATCTAAAAAAACGAAAAACCGGGTGGTGGTTTTACCAGTTCGTGGCGGTTTCGAAGAAAACCGGCGGGTCGGGCGGACCGGGGCGGCGGATCGGTTTTTTGGCAACGGCGGCGGTTTCCGGCGATCCCCGGCGATTGCGGCGGCGCGGCTAGCAGCGGCAGGGCGCGGCGCGACAGCAAGGAGCGGTGGCACGGCAGTAGGCAACAGCGGTGGCGGCGGTGCGGGCAGGGCGGCAGCACTGGCGGCGGTGCGGCGCTAGCTGCGGCGGTGAAGTCCGGCGGCAGGCGGCGGTGCTAGGCCACGGCGGCGAGGTGCGGTGATGGCGGCGTGGGGCGAGGAGAGACAGGGGGTCCGAGGCGGATTTATAGGAGGGGAGGGGAGGCGAAGGCGTGGAGGAGGGGGCAAGGCAAGGCGGCACAGAGGCGGACTCCGGGAAGGAGACGGCGACGGCCGGCGGTCGTGCGGGGTTCGGTCTCCCGCTGGTGATCGGGGACGACCCGGGGTGGGCCCGCGCAGTGCTGGCCGGCTGGGCTTCGGCCCAGTCGGTCCGCAAAGTTTTTTTTAAACAACTTCCAGACAAATAAAATAATAACGGCAAAAATAAAAATATTATATAGGCATTTTCAGAAAATGATTGTCTATAACGTGAACATTTTCCTAGCATTAAATAATATTCACACAAATTTAGATAATTCAAAGAGTGCTAATGGTCTAATAAAATCCAACAAAATCATTTTAAAAATACCAAAATGAATTCAAATTTATTTCTCTCCAATTTTCTGATGTAGGGAATTATGTTACCCTATTTTCCGTATATTTTATTCTTGGAGAAAAATAATTTGAATAAAACCCAAATAACTCCAAATTGAAAATAATTTCAAAATGATTCTGAATGATCCTTTTAACTTCCAACTCATATTTCATATATTTTGAAGAAGTCATTTTATCTTCTCTCATGAAAATCATTGAGTTGCTTCAAGTTCTGAAATAATAATATTTCCAAATGAAATTCAATTCTTTTCAAACCCTTTTCATTTATTTAAATGGAAGAAGTCATGTCATCTTCTCTCGAGGGATTTGTATTTGAAAAGAATTTGAATTCACGGAGATCAAAATGCAAAAGGTGAAAGTTTGGGAAAGTCCTTTTATTCCCTCTCATTTAACTTTCAAAAAGTTTCGAATTTCACTCAATCAATCACACAACAATCAAACAAAAAATCAATCTATCTATTTATTATAACATTCCAAAAATTAGAATTTTGGGATGTTACAAAGTTCATGATAAATTAAAGTTCAATTAATCATATTATTTAAGAACTCCCACTTAGATAGACATCCCTCTAATAATCTAAGTGATCACGTGATCCATATCAACTGAACCATGTCCGATCATCACGTGAGATGGAGTAGTTTTCAATGGTGAACATCTCTATCTATACCTACTAATAAAGCAAGATGCGTTTCTCCAAAAAATTTATCCGTTCATCACGTAAGATGGAGTAGTTTTCAATGGTGAACATCTCTATCTATCATATACCTACTAATAAAATATTTTTTGAGAATTTTGAAAATCCGAGGTGGTACTAATTTTCTTATATGCTATCAAAACAAAAAATATTCACGTAGTGGGCCAGGTAGTTGCTGCTCGCTACTGTTATGGGCCATCAGGCGCGCAAGTGGGCCTACTACAGCAAAACAAAGAAAAAGTTAATAGGCAAAGTGGAGAATCAAACTCAAGACCTCATGTAGTAGAAGTCGCTGCAGTTGCCAGCTAAGCTAAGCATCAATTCATTTTTTCATTGGAAAGCTTCGGGAAAATATATGATGGGTGAAGGACGCACAGGTTCCATAATTTAATAATCCCACCTCGACTTCTTACATCAAATTCTACCAATTCTTATACGTTCGCGAGTAGCCTGGCAACAAGAGAAATCGGGAATTAACCAGGACATTAAATGCAGGAATTGTGGGCTGCCTCTAATCACGAGCATGCATGGATATTAATTGGAATAATTTCGTTAAAGGTGAGTCAATTGTGGGCTGAATAAGGAATAAGGGTGCGAAACAAGAGTATAACTTGTGGGCATGCATGGATATTAATCGGAACAATTTGTGGGATTAAATATACAAGGGCATACACCCCTCTCTATGCATTTGACATTTAAACGGGATTGTGCCTTCGCGTACCCCCCGTTGCATGCATGACATCTAAACCGGCCTATGCTAATTTTATGGGATGACAAACAATAATCTGAAAGGTGCATCAATCATGTATTTATTGTATTTTTTATTGGGTGTCTTCCTTAGGTCTCAAAACAAACTAATTTTTAGCAAAGCTATTTTCAGATAATGCATTGCTTTTGGTGTGCTAAATTTCTTCCGGGGCCGTAAATCTTAAGTGCATGGACTGAATTGTTTGTGTACCAACACCTATAATATTAACCCCTCCTTGTGCGCCTATGTCCAAACTCCTCCCTCACATGGTCTCCTTTAGCCGCGACGGCGATGCCCATAACATTAGCAACCTGAATTGCTGCTTGGCTTGCCATCGGGTGAGTCCTCAACATGGTGTTCGAGGAACGTCATACTATCTTTCTCTAGCAACTGCTATCATGTTCCATGAGTCCCATCTCCAAGAACCACGTTGATGAAGCATTTTTGTCATTAGCGACTCTTCTCCTACAATCCAGTTTGTTACTCGGGCAATCCTAATTCATGACAGCTAGCATTTACTTACTCCATAGCACAACATGTGTGGTGGCTTAACATAGTTCCAATTTTTTTAAACATAGTTATAACCCTCCCGTTGCAACGCACGGGCATATGTGCTAGTGTTGCTCATATCTTCTATATGATTCACGCTCGACCTTTCGGTCTCCAGCGTTCCAAGGCCATCTCTGCATATGCTAGGCTCGTCAAGTTTAACCTGAGTATACTGCTTGTGCAAAACTGGCTTGCACCCGTTGTATGTGAACATAGAGCTTATCACACCCGATCATCACGTGGTGTCTCAGCACGAAGAACTGTCGCAACGGTGCATACTCAGGGAGAACACTTATACCTTGAAATTTAGTGAGGGATCGTCTTGTAATGCTATTGACGTACTAAGCAAAATAAGATGCATAAAAGATAAACATCACATGCAATCAAAATATGTGACATGATATGGCCATCATCATCTTGTGCCTTTGATCTCCATCTCCAAAGTACTGTCCATCATCACCGGGATGACACCATGATCTCCATCATCTTGATCTCTATAAATGTGTTGTCACATGGTCGTCTCGCCAACTATTTCTTTTGCAACTATTGCTATCATATAGCGATAAAGTAAAGCAATTATATGGTGCTTGCATCTTATGCAATAAAGAGACAACCATAAGGCTCCTGCCAGTTGCCGATAACTTCAATAAAACATGATCATCTCATACAACAAATTATATCTCATCACGTCTTGACCATATCACATCACAACATGCCCTGCATAAACAAGTTAGACGTCCTCTACTTTGTTGTTGCAAGTTTTACGTGGCTGCTACGGGCTTTGAAAGAACCGTTCTTACCTATGCATCAAAAACCACAACGCGGTATAGTGATTGTTTTTTGATCTTCAAAAAGAACCATGTTCGTTGAATCCGATTCAACTAAAGTTGGAGAAACTGACACCCACCAGCCACCTGTGTGTGAAGCACGTCGGTAGAACCAGTCTCGCGTAAGCATATGCCTAATGTCGGTCTAAGCCGCTTCATCCAACAATACCGCTGAATCAAGAATCAGCTAGTGATGGTAAGCAATATGTATATACACACGCTCACAACTCCTTTGTGTTCTACTCGTGCATATGACATCTACGCATAGACCTGGCTCTGATGCCACTGTTGAGGAATGCAGTAATTTCAAAAAAATTCCTACACACATGCATGATCTATCATGGTGATGCATAGCAACGAGGGGGAAGAGTGTTGTCCACGTACCCTCATAGACCATAAGCGGAAGTGTTATGACAACACGGTTGATGTAGTCGTACATCTTCACGATCCGACCGATCCTAGTACCGAAAGTACGGCACCTCCGCGATCTGCACACGTTTGGCTCGGTGACGTCCCACGAACTCTCGATCCAGCTGAGTGTCGAGGGAGAGCTTCATCAGCACGATGGCGTGATGACGGTGATGATGAAGCTATCGACGCAGGGCTTCGCCTAAGCACTACGATGATATGACTGAGGTGGATCATGGTGGAGGGGGCCACCGCACACGGCTAAGGGATCAATGATCAACTTGTGTGTCTATGGGGTGCCCCCTCCCCGTATATAAAGGAGTGGAGGAGGGGTGGGTCGGCCCTCTCTATGGCGCACCCCAAGGGGGATTCCTACTCCTAGTAGGAGTGGGTTCCCCCTTCCCTAGTTGGAGTAGGAGAAGAAGGAAGGGGAAGAGGGAGAGAAGGAAAGAGGGGGGCGCCACCCCCTCACTAGTCTAATTCGGACCAGCCCATGGGGAGGCACGTAGCCACCCCTTGAGGCCCTTCTCTCCTTTCCTGTATGGCCCATTAAGGCCCATTACTTCCCCAACGAATTCCTGTAACTCTTCGGTACTCCGAAAAATAGCCGAATCACTTGGAACCTTTCCGATGTTCGAATATAGCCTTCCAATATATCGATCTTTATGTCTCGACCATTTCCAGATTCCTCGTCATGTCCGTGATCTCATCCGAGACTCCGAACAACGTTCGGTACATCAAATCACATAACTCATAATACAAATCGTCATCGAACGTTAAGTGTGCAGACCCTACGGGTTCGAGAACTATGTAGACATGACCGAGACACATCTCCAGTCAATAACCAATAGCAGAACCTGGATTCTCATATTGGCTCATAAATATTCTACGAAGATCTTTATCGGTCAAACCGCATAACAACATATGTTGTGCCCTTTGTCACTGGTATGTTACTTGCCCGAGATTCGATCGTCGGTATCATCATGCCTAGTTCAATCTCGTTACCGTTGCAACTTATGAAGACAATTCCTTTACAATTTCACATATTATATTCCCTGTTGAAAACTTCAACTAGTTTGTCATCAATCACCAAAAAGGGGGAGATTGTAAGTGCATCTAGTGCCACCCCTAGTTGGTTTTGGAGTATTGACGACAAACCTAGTTGAGGGACTAATGTGTTTGTGAGAGTTGCAGGATAACACAGGTAGAAGTCCCTCATTGATTCGGTTTTCCTACTAGAGATGACCCCTAAAAATGTATGAAGACATTGAAGTCAGAGGTGGTATGTGAAGACATTCACATTGAAGACTATGGCAAGAGAAGACATCGCATGAAGACTATGGAGCGCGAAGACTTAGATCTTTCGTAGTTCTTTTTCTTCTTTGTTGAGTCATAGGAACCACCGTACTGTTAAATGGGGTCCAAGAGAACCAGTCAGAATGACTGAAGTGATGCTTAACTAAAATCCTATGTCTTCGAGTGAAGACTATGAGAGCAAATCTTGTCCAGAGTTGGACAAGTCAGCTTTGCTTGTAGCCCAAGTAAAGTTGCCGTGTGTGTTTGAAATCTGACCGTTGGAACACGTGTCAGTTCCTTAGTGACCCAGGGTCATTTCGGACATATCAGGTCGGGTTGCCTAGTGGCTATAAATAGCTCACCCCCTACAACCATAAATGGTTGGCTGCTCAGAGTTAAAGTACGGCTTTTGTCGTTTGAGAGCAACCCACCTCGAAGCCTTTGAGAGAGAATTCCTTGAGAGGATAAAGCCCTAACCACCCAGAGCCAAAGAGTGTTAGGCATCACTTAAGTCTTCTTGTCTATGTGATCTAAAGACTTATTACACTTGAGGACTGTGAATCCTCCAGCCGGTTAGGCGTCGTGTTCTGAGCATCCAAGAGTCATTGTGGATCGCCGGTGAACGAAGTCTGTGAAGGTTTGGAAGTCTACCTTGAAGACTTACCAGAGTGATTGGGCGAGGACTGGGTGTCCTTAGCTCAAGGGGAATAAGGTGAAGACGAGGTCTTCTGAGTTGAATCTCAGCCTCCCTAAACAGACGTATAGTTGTCACAGCAACTGGAACTGGTCCAACAAATCATTGTCTTCAACGAGCCACTGGTTTCATCCTTCCCTTCCCTTTACTTACTATTGGTTCTTGTGAAGTCATTGTACGATAGCATCACCATTCGACTTCACTAAGTGATTACGTGTACTTATTGGCTTCTCAATATCTTCCTACCCGATCCTTACTGCCTAGCTGCTATTAGTCATTGTGCTTTCACTTCATTGAATATGTGACTATGGTTTGCCTAGTGTAGTCTACCTTCCGCTGCATGATAATAGGTTTATTTCTATCGTTTGCCTTCGAAACTTACATGTTTTGAAGACTTTCATAAAAATCGCCTATTCACCCCCTCTAGTCGATCACTAGCACTTTCAATTGGTATCAGAGCAAGGTACTCCCTTGTTCTGTGTGATTCGGTTTAACCACCTGGAGTTTTAGCTATGTCGACTGCAGGGATAATTAAAGTCTCCGCTGCATGCCCCGTCTTCGATGGAACTGAATATCCCTACTGGAAGAATAAGATGCGCATGCATCTTGAAGCCGTTGATGTCGACCTATGGTATGTCGTCAAGAACGGCGTTCCCAAGGCTGGAGAAGGTGTCACTGCCGCTGATGTCAAGAAGTTCGTTCAACTGGACTCTACTGCCAAGAATATCATCTGTGGTCATCTGACCAAAGGACAGTATGGCCGCGTGAGTGCTTTGGAAACATCTAAGCTAGTCTGGGACTGGCTATCCAAGGTTAACGAAGGCGTCTCAACCTAGAGAGATCAGAGAATCAGTGTCCTTCGCAACCTCTTCAACCGCTTCAAGAGAAATGACAATGAGAATGTCCAGCTCACGTTTGATCGACTCACTGACATCACAAATGAGCTTCAAGCCCTCGGCGCTACTGAGATCACCATGCATGAAGTCGTCAAGACACTCCTGAGATCACTTGACAGTTCGTTTGACACCCTAGCCCTGATGATTCAAGAACGTCCTGATTTCAAGACACTCGATCCGTCTGACATACTTGAGAGGCTCAACACACACGAGTTTCAGCTTTCTGAGAAAAGAGACATCTACGGTCCCAACTATGGGCGAACTCGTGCCTTGAAGGCAAAGGCTGTCTCCTCATCTGAAGAAGAATCTGACAGTAGTTTTGATGATCCTGAAGACATTGGAAGGGAGCTTGCTATGCTTGTGAAGAAGTTCCAAAAATTCACCAAGAAGAAAGGCCTCAGAAAGTCTTCACGATCAAGCTCAAGGAATGATGAAGCTTCTGCTCATGACTACAAGAAGAGAACATGTCACAAGTGCAAGAAACCTGGCCACTACATCTCTGAGTGTCCACAGTGGGACAATGAGAACAACAACAAGAAGAAGAGCAAGGAGTATGACTCTGACGACAAGAAGAAGAAGAAATACTCAAAATCTTCTTCCAAGTCTTCCTCCAAGTCTTCATCACACAAGAAGAGCTCATCTGGCAAGGCACGTGCGTTTGTTGGCAAGGAAATGGACTCTGAGGAGGAGTCCGCTTCTGAGGAGGTGGAGGTGGAGTCTGAGGAGGAGTCCGATTCAGGCGTTGCAAGTCTGGCTACAGCATACGTTGCCAAGTCCATCTTCAACACTGAAGACAATGACTTCATCACCGACACCGATGCAAATGACAAGGACTACTCCGCTCCTTCCTACTGCTTCATGGCACGTGGTGCCAAGGTAAACACACGCACTACTCACTATCAAACATCTAGTGACGATGACTCTGATTGTGGTTCCAAACCCAGCTACAAAACACTTGCTAAAATTGCAACTGAACAACAGAAAGCTATGGAACACATTCAAAAACAGTTAGACAAAAGCGATGATCTGTTAGACGCTGAAATGACTCGATCTCAGTCCTTAATCGAAGACATAAAAAATCTTCATGTTAAGTATGAGGAACTTGAAAGTCGTCATGAAACGCTCTCAACAACTCATGAAAGGCTTTCCTATGATTATCTTCAAAGGAAGCAAGATCTTGAGAAATTGAGAGCGGCTCATGAAGATCTTTAAAAGGAAAACAAGTCACTTCGCGCCGAACAGATTAGTTCAGCTCAGGGAGGATTTGAACCACCATGTCTTAAATGCATTAAGCGTGATAACGCTACTTCTGTTGCTGAATCTTCTACTGCTTCTACTGTTGCAATATCTTCAACTGTTGATGTGGTAACTAACCCTTCTGCTGAGGACACCACTGCTATTGCTGATGAGAATGCTAGGTTGAAGACACTGCTTGAAACAGGGATGTACAAAATTCTCAAAGGGCATCAGACTATGTGATGTCCTCAAAAGGCAAATCCTGAACCGAAACCCTAGGAAAGAGGGTGTCGGGTTCGAAAGGAAAATGAATGCTGGTGGCTCTTACTGGAAACCTGAGCAGTACCCCAAAACCACATGGGTTGCTGCAAAGGAACCTTCAGCAGATCCATCCACCCTATCTGGCTTCACTTGTGCTAACCCCATTGTTATTGATGAATCCTTTGATGCAAACTATAAACTGTTTAAGAATCAGAATGGTGAAGTGTTTGCCAGGCACATTGGTACTAAGTGCAGGAATGGACCGCCTATGAAGAAGATCTGGGTGCCGAAAAGGTGTTGGGAGAATCTTCCTGTGAATGTCATCATGACACCACAGGTGAAGAAGACAAACCCTAGACCACAGGCTTCATACGGTCCAAAGGCTTCATACAGACAGAGGACTCACCAGAGTCACACTAACGCAAATGTTTTGCAGGGAAGCCATACTCAGGCCTATGAATATAAGCGCGGTCCATCAAACCGCCATGTTCATAAGACCAAGAACTATCCTGCTTATTCTTATGAGTACTATTGTCCACCTGCAAGACTTTTTGCTAGGGCTCCAAAGCCAAAGTTCTCAGATGCTGCACTGAGACTTATTGCTTCGAAGCCACCCCTGAAGATGTGGGTGGCTAAGAAAGCTTAACTATCTTTTGCAGGGAAAGGTCTCCAGCCGAAAACCAAAATCGTCTGACACTATTGCTGGGGACCTTAAACATCTTGTAGGGCGCAAGATCAAATGCCCAAATGGTCTTACTATGTACTTTGTTTCTGAATCGCTTGCAACTTGCCCTATCAGTCCTAATCTCGATCTAAGATTTAATAATCCACTGGTTCGTCAAATGTTTTTGCTTCACAATGACTGGATTATTGATAGTGGGTGTACAAATCACATGACTGGCAAGCGAAGCCTTCTCATGGACTCAACTTTACGTCCATCTAACAAAAGTCACATCACATTTGCTGACACTGGTAAAAGCAAGGTATTGGGTCTAGGTAGAGTTGCAATCTCAAAGGATCAACACATGGATAAAGTCATGCTTGTTGAATCCCTTGGTTTCAACTTAATGTCTGTCTCAATGCTTTGTGATTTAAACATGATTGTGATGTTTGGAAAATATCATTGCCTTGTACTAATGGAATCTGACAAGTCTCTAGTGTTTGAAGGGTATCGGAAAGATGATTTGTACGTGGTAGATTTCTCAGCAAGACCACAACTTGCCGTATGTCTTCTAGCAAAAGCTTCTGAATGTTGGCTCTGGCATCAAAGGCTAGGGCATGCTGGCATGAGGAACCTCCACACCCTTGCAAGGAAGAAGCATGTCATAGGCATCGAGGGTGTCAAGTTCAAGAAGGATCACTTATGCGGTGCCTGTGAAGCAGGAAAGATGACGAGGGCCAAGCATCCCTCGAAGACAATCATGACAACGACTCAACCCTTCGAACTGCTACACATGGATCTTTTCGGTCCCACTCATTACTCAACTCTTACTACTACTGCTTGTCTATGGCTTTGTCATTGTTGATGATTATTCAAGATATACTTGGGTGCATATAATCCTTTACAAGACTGAACTGTAGGATGTCTTCAGACGCTTTGACAATCGAGCAATGAACAACTATGGCGCCAAGATAAAGCACATCAGAAGTGAAAATGGCACTGAATTCAAGAACACTGGCCTAGATACATATCTTGAAACTTTGGGCATCACACACGAATTCTCAGCTTCGTACACGCCACAGCAGAATGGCATCGTCGAACGCAAGAACAGAACACTTATTGAGATGGCTCGGACGATGCTTGATGAATACAAGACTCCAAGAAAATTCTGGCCTGAAGCCATTGACACTGCATGCCATATCATCAACCGTGTTTATCTTCACAAGCTTCTGAACAAGACATCCTATGAGCTCCTTACTGGCAAGAAGCCAAATGTCAGTTACTTCAGAGTATTTGGCGCCAGGTGCTGGATCAAGGATCCACATCACACTTCAAAATTTGCACCAAAAGCACATGAGGGTTTTATGCTTGGATATGGAAAGGATTCGCACTCCTACAGAGTCTTCAATCTCTTTCATTATAAAGTGGTTGAAACAGTGGATGTGCGGTTCGATGAGACTAACGGCTCACAAAGAGAGCACCTGCCAAATGTGCTAGATGAAGTTCCATCCAGTGAATCAATCAAACTTATGGGAACTGGAGAAATCATACCTTCCGAAGCTCAACCTGAAGAAGAAATTATCATCTCTGCACCTGATCAACCTGAAGACAATGCTCAGCCTGAAGACAATCCCTCTAACAATGACAATGATCAGCAAGAGCAAAATCTTCGTCCTGTACATCCTCGTGTTGCAAATGAAGTGCAGATTGAGAGAATAATTGATAGCATCAATGCACCAGGTCCACTCACTCGTTCAAGGGCAACGCAGCTAGCAAATTTCTGTGGACACTTCGCATTCGTCTCAATAACAGAACCCAAGAAAGTTGAAGAAGCCTTCATGGAACCTGAATGGATTCAAGCTATGCAAGAAGAGCTTCAACAATTTGAGCTGAATAATGTATGGGAACTGGTTAAGCGTCCTGATCCTCGGAAGCACAATATAATAGGCACCAAATGGATATATCGCAACAAGCAAGATGAGCATGGTCAAGTTGTCAGAAACAAAGCTCGTCTCGTTGCTCAAGGATACACTCAAGTTGAAGGGATTGACTTCGATGAAACATTTGCTCCCGTGGCTAGACTTGAAGCCATACGCATACTGCTGGCCTATGCAAATCATCATAACATACTTCTATATCAAATGGATGTGAAGAGCGCTTTTCTCAATGGCAAGATTGAAGAAGAAGTATATGTTTCACAACCGCCTGGCTTTGAAGATCCAAAACATCCTGACATGGTGTACAAGCTCAACAAGGCACTGTATGGCCTCAAACAAGCCCCTCGGGCTTGGTATGACACACTCAAAGACTTCCTGAAGAGCAAAGGCTTCAAATTTGGTTCCCTCGACCCCACTCTCTTCACGAAGACATATGATGGTGAACTGTTTGTGTGCCAAATATATGTGGATGACATTATCTTCGGCTGCACCAATCAGAAATACAGTGAAGAGTTTGGATATATGATGCAAGAGCAATATCAAATGTCCATGATGGGTGAGCTGAAGTTCTTCCTTGGTCTTCAAATACGTCAGCAACGCAACGGCATCTTTATATCTCAAGAGAAGTATCTCAAAGATTGCCTGAAGAAGTTTGGTATGCAAGACTGCAAAGGCTTCACGACGCCAATGCCAGCCAAACATCATCTAGGTCCCGACGACAATGGTAAAGAGTTCGATCAAAAGGTATACCGCTCCATGATTGGTTCTTTACTTTATCTATGTGCATCTAGGCCAGATATTATGCTTAGTGTTTGCATGTGTGCTCGATTCCAAGCGCCACCAAAGGAATCGCATCACTTAGCAGTGAAGCAAATTCTTCGATATTTGGCTTACACCCCAACTCTAGGATTATGGTATCCAAAGGGCTCAGAGTTTGATCTGGTTGGATTCTCGGATGCTGATTATGCTGGTGACAAGGTGGATCACAAGTCTACATCAGGCACATGTCATTTTCTGGGATGATCACTTGTATGTTGGTCTTCAAAGAAGCAGAACTGTGTATCTCTCTCCACTGCTGAATCTGAATACATTGCTGCTGGATCTTGCTGCGCTCAGCTTCTGTGGATGAAGCAAACAGTCAAAGACTATGGCATCCATCTGAAGCAAGTGCCACTCTACTGCGACAACGAAAGCGCCATCAAGATTGCCAACAACCCAGTTCAGCACTCGAAGACAAAGCACATTGAAATTCATCATCACTTCCTCAGAGATCATGTTGTGAAGGAAGATATTGATATCACACACGTCAGCACTGAAGAGCAATTGGTAGACATCTTCACCAAGCCCTTGGATGAGAAGAGATTTTGCAAGTTACGGTGTGAGCTAAATATCTTGGAATCCTCAAATGTCCTGTGATCAGGCACACATCCTAACACTTATGCATATTGATGACTTAGGTGTGTAACACACAAAGTAGAGTATATCTTCAATCAATGAAGACATACATTCTAAGTGTGAATACATTAATCTGGAATTTGACTTCGGAGCGCCACGATAATTGTGCGCCGTGTCTGGGTCTAATACTTCCTATACGGTGGGTAACACCACCACCAAATTCTTCTGTTTGAAGTGTTTTACCCATGGCGTTGCATTTGCTATGTCTTCACATTTGGTTTGGCTTCAATCTCAACCTGTCTTCATGATTATCTTCACTATGTTGATTATATATACTAGTGTTCTGTCCTCTACAGCATTCACTTATAGCTATGTCTTCTTGTTGAATCTTTTGAACTAAGTGAATGTGATCGGACCCTAACCTCTCTATGCTTTCTATCTCAAACTCTATCTCTCGAAATCATATGCATTCTCTTGAAACTGCCGAATGTCTTCTCTGCGTCCTTGTCAGCAGAAGATACAGAGACAAACATTAAGTCCGCTTTCAATGCTAATTCCTTCACCTGAAACCCGGAGAAGTGGGAACGACCACCCGACAATCCAGGCGTGCGTGGGACGTGGAACAACCTTCGATATGTTGCATGATGGCCACGTGTCCTTCAGATGTGAATCGCTAAGGGCACCTGTGTAATAACACTGTGCCGTCCCTGTCCCTATAAATACACGCCTCACCACAGTCAGTATCCTTTCTTCCACTCTCGCACGAACCCTAGCGCCACCGCTAGCCCTCGACGACGCCGGCGACGAAGCGCTTAGCTGCCGCAACCTCTCCGACGCCGTCTTCACGCCGGCCGCAGACATCGTCTTCTCCACCGCCGCCGTAGCTGTCCTTCGTCGCCAAGTTAGGGCACGGACGATCAAAGTGCTCGGCCTCCTCTTCCAGTCCGTCTAGTAGTTCTTTGTGTGGTAAATAAAACTTCCTTTTTACAGACCCTTTGATCGTATAGATTCGTCACTTTCTACCACAAGCAGTTTCTGTTCACACAACTTGGATCTATTTCATATTGCATCTCATAATATGCCTAGTATGTTCACTTATGCTTCACAAAGTAGTTAGATTCCTCACTTGTACTGATCCGTGGATTCATACAAATCTGGAACCAACTCCTTATCTATGAGTGAATGTCTTCGCATGATGAGGTCAATGTCTTCTAAACTGATTTATCTTCAAAATCTTCTGAGAATGCATATGACCTCTTCCCCTTCCCTCGCACCTTAATGGTGTCATAGGTACATGTCCGTGGGAGAATCCCTTGGTTCTCATAGTCTGCATTCATTTGCAGAATTCTTACAGCATCATATAAATTCTCCTGAAGCCAGTTCCTGTTTGTCCAGCAAGCGAAAGCCTTTGAAGCCTTTGAACGTATTGAAGCCATTCAGTTTAAAGTTCATGGCTGCAGAGAAATCAGCAAGGAAGGGTGGCAGAAAGCGTCGAGGTGAAACATCAAGAGATCTGCCCGATGACCTCTCAGAGTTGTACAAGACAGATCCAGAAGAGGATTACAATCAGCGCAAGACACGAATCCAATGGATTCGACGATATTGGGCAGAACAGTGGTTTAAGTACAGGTTTGTGACCAAGGAATATGCTGAGAAGAATGCCATCAGGCGACCATGGGGAGACATCCTATACAGAAATCTTCAACCCAGGTCTAGAGAAGAAGCCATTGAACAAGGCTTCTATCCCTGCATGGTCCGTGGACCACAGCCTGCGGATGCTGACCCATCGTCACTACTATGGTGTCGTGATGACAATCTATTCAAGTGCAACTTCCAGTTTGCCTAGAATTCAGTGAAGCAGAACAAGAAGTCATTGGGACTAGACTTCAACCCTGGTCCCTCTGCTCCCCGTGCCGATGGCACCCGCGAAGCTGAACCCAATCTTGTTGGGCCCTTCTACAACCTGGAAGGTCTCATCACTCATATCGTGGTTCAAGGGACAGCCATGGATGAGCCTGCAGAAGACGCTGAATCTGATGAAGTGCCTGCATCGCTGAAGCCAAAGAAACTAAAGCAGCCTAAACTTCAAAGCCTGCCTCAGCACCAAAAATATCACGGGCGAAGCCACTGGCTACTGCACCTCCTGAAGACAGTGTGTAGTCTGAAGATTTGTCACGCATCTCCAAGCCCTTGAAAGTTAAGATGCCTCTGCAACACACCAGCCAAGAACTGACTGCTGCTGCAATTCTGCACAACGACACTATTGATCTGTCCAGCGATGAAGATCTTGCAGATGACGCTCTTGAGCAACTGATCAAGAGCAAAGAAGAAGCAGAAATCTTCAATAATTTGCCTCTCTTTGAGGTGGCAATCATCATTAGTTCATTAATGAGTGGTTTGACACGCCCAACCTCAGCTTTGAAGATCCGCAACTTCCGATTGGCCTCAGTGTTGCCTTCCATGGTGTCATTGCTTCAGAGCTAGCTATAGCCCAGCGCATCGTTGAACTGAAGCAGAAGATCGACTTTGAGAAAGCTCAGTTTAAGAAGCATATGGCCAAGCTCAGCATGCAAGAGGTCAAGAACTTCAAGATCATGCTGCACGAGCTCAAAGAAGCCTTTCTCAAGAAGAGTGAAGAAGCTCAAGGTTCTCGTGAGCGCATGAAGAGCCTAGCTGATAAGTGTGTGCAAGCCTACAATGAGGCTGAGAAGCGCAAGGCCCTTGGTCGCCCTGGCATCGACCCCAGGATGGCTACAAAGAGGAAGAAGAAGCCCGCTGTGGCCGCACCCGACGCACCAAGGCAAGAAGCACATCCCATTGTCTTCCCAGCCAGCATGACTGGCTCGAAGCCAAAGGCCAGGTCAACCGCTTCAGAACTGAAGAAGACGAGGACTGCTGAGGCTAAAGCCAGAAAGAGGAAACATCCTGAAGCCTCTGTTGCTGCTCCCTCCAAGAAGAAGCGCAAGGCCAAGAAGGATCGGGCTGCTCCCACAGAGCCCTTAGTTGTTGAACCTATCTCCATGGTTCGCCCTGCCGCTGAACATCAAGAGCGCCAACTAACTGTCCATGAGCCTGCTTCCACAGAGGCTCATGAAGCTGAAGACATTCCAGCAGCTGATCCCACCGCTGCTGAAGACATTGGTCACCATGACAATGTTGGCGATGATGTAGTTCTTCCTCTGATCGAGCACCAACAGGTATCATCGCCTGTGCTTACGCACAGCGAACTCATCAGCATTGGTCGTCCTCTGATGCCAATTGCTCAGGATGCATCATGGGCTGATCACCCACAACAACAAGTCACACCACCCCGGCAAGAAGAAGAAGATGACTTTGAGGCCCAGTTAACTCCATCTCCAAAGGCGTCGCCAGCGTTACGCAGGCTTCGCAAAGGACCAAGGTCTCAAGTCTCCGAGTCTGAGGCTAAAGCTGCTGAAGACATTCCGGCTGCATCAGCCGACGACACCCAAGAAGAAGAACATGCCCCTACTCCCCCAACCACTGAAGAAGCTATTATCGAGGAGAATGTGTCTGTGCCCGACCCTCCAGCTCATCAAGTGGAGGTAGAAAATCTTGAGGCTGCCACCACCAACACGAATGAAGCCATTGACGTTGTCATGGCTGAAGCAAATGTGGAGCCTACACCAACCCATGAACCAGAAGTCAGCGAAGCCAATGATGCTACTGCTCCTGTTCCTGCGCCTGCTGCTGGTCCTTAGTTTGACTATCATATTGAGCATAGGCCTCAGGTACAGAAGCCAATGCCAAGGTTGCCCAGATTTCCAGGTCCTGCATCAGCACCTGGATCGTTTAATGTCAACGGTTTCAAAGCAGACAACACCTTCTTCAATAGCTCCAAGAACCCCTACTCAAGGGAAAGAATATCTTCTGATCGGTTCTGGAGCTATCCACAGCGAAGTTATTACTCATGCATTATGTACAATCAAGGTCGCATCTTCCCTCATATGCGTCTTGACACCGAAGCAATAACTGGTCTGCCCTACTTGGAAGAAGCTCTGGATTGCTTCAAAGAGGTTGGATTGTTTCCTTTCGTCACCGACCAAGAGCACTGGAATGAAGAGTTGCTGCTCCAATTTTATGCCACTCTCCACATTTGTGGCTACAACAGAGATCCGAAGACTTGGGTCCTTGAGTGGATTACCGGAAATGTTCATCACGAAGCCAAAGCCTTTGATATTATTGAGCTCACTGGTCTACCCACTCCTGGAGATCTTTATGAACCTGGCTGTCAGCTTCACAGTGAAGCTATGGAGAACATCTTTTAGAAGCCTGAACCGAACATGAGTCAGATGCTCAGTATGATGAAGCCTTTGCCTCCAGAAGCTGCATATCCTAAGGAGTTCTTTGTTGAAGACCTTGAGTATCTACCACGGACTATCTATCACATTATAAGGCGAACTCTCTGGCCCATCAAAGGACATTCTCCACATGCAAAGCTGGAAGGTGCAATGAAGACTTTGGTCTTCTATATTCTTCACGGCAAATGCTTCAACGCACAAGACTTCATCTGCCAACTTGCTGCATCAGGATCTGATCTTTTTGGCTTGAAGTTCTACGCTCCATGGATAATGCGACTGATTAAACTCCACTCAGCTATCTCATATCAGCCATCTGCTCGCAATCGTCGGATCTTTCTGCCTGACGTGGACATGTCCGTTGAAGCCATTTATCCAGAGCCTGCCAAGGAGCCTCTTAGTCTTCAGAATGCTGAGCATCAAAGTTTCTCTCAGAACATTGAAGGAGTTGAAGCAGTCACTCGTGTTTATCCTCTGGCTGGTACTACACGTGCACCTCATCATGCCCTCACTGAAGCCACTGAAAGCACTATTGCCCAACGGCCCAAGAAGCGATCTCGTGTTCTCAATGGCCGACAGCTTCTGGTTGCTCTTCATCAGAAACAGGATAGGCATCATGATTGGCTGAAGCACCAAATGCAAAGCCTCTTGGTGGATGTCAACCGCATTCGCAATCTTGCCACCAAGAATGCCTTTGTTGCCCATGAAACCTGTCGGCGTACATGGAAAGGGCTGACGCTTATGTGTTCTGAGGATGATCTTCGAGAGGATGGCTTCTCTGAACGTTTCAAGTTTGACTCCACACCTCCCCGAAGGACTGTGCTGCGACGAACTCCATCTCTTGAAGACTCTGAGTTCTCTTCCTCTATGGCAACTATGAATGCCAAAGTGATCAAGGACGAAGACGATGCTACTTCACCGCCCCCTACTTCTGCACGCATCGACACTGCCCCAAGTTCTTCTGCACCGCCAAACACCACCGACGACCTTGCTGCTTCACCTACTCTTCATGGGAACGAGTAGATGCTCTATGTCTTCAAACCTTTTTGGTCCTCACTGACAAAAGGGGGAGAAGCATATGAGTTTGATAGTCCTCAAGTGGGTCCATATGGGCGGTTACTTTATGTTTTGCCTAGTGTTTACAACTCTCGTTTTGATACATTTGGTTCTTTGAGTTGTAACACTTAAACTCGATGGTCGTCTGCTACTTATTTGCTATTCTGTGATGCGATGATAAATTCCGCATGTGCGACGATAAATTCCGCACTTAGAGCATTTTGCAGACATCCATTTTTCATTATGCATGTCATTATCTTCACATAATTTTCATGCATGAGGAATTGTCATCATAAGTTGAAGAGGATCTCCACAAGTACAACCTGCCATGTGCATTTGCATTCCAAAAGCAAATTACTTATATGCACATCTTCAGGGGGAGCCCTTGCAACTTATGAAGACAATTCCTTTACAATTTCACATATTATATTCCCCGTTGAAAACTTCAACTAGTTTGTCATCAATCACCAAAAAGGGGGAGATTGTAAGTGCATCTAGTGCCACCCCTAGTTGGTTTTGGAGTATTGACGACAAACCTAGTTGAGGGACTAATGTGTTTGTGAGAGTTGCAGGATAACACAGGTAGAAGTCCGTCATTGATTCAGTTTTCCTACTAGAGATGACCCCTAAAAATGTATGAAGACATTGAAGTCAGAGGTGGTATGTGAAGACATTCACATTGAAGACTATGACAAGAGAAGACATCGCATGAAGACTATGGAGCGCGAAGACTTAGATCTTTCGTAGTTCTTTTTCTTCTTTGTTGAGTCATAGGAACCACCGTACTGTTAAGTGGGTCCAAGAGAACCAGTCAGAATGACTAAAGTGATGCTTAACTAAAATCCTATGTCTTCGAGTGAAGACTATGAGAGCAAATCTTGTCTAGAGTTGGACAAGTCAGCTTTGCTTGTAGCCCAAGTAAAGTTGCCGTGTGTGTTTGAAATCTGACCGTTGGAACACGTGTCAGTTCCTTAATGACCTAGGGTCATTTCGGACAAATCAGGTCGGGTTGCCTAGTGGCTATAAATAGCCCACCCCCTACAACCATAAACGGTTGGCTGCTTAGAGTTAAAGTACGGCTTTTGTCGTTTGAGAGCAACCCACCTCGAAGCCTTTGAGAGAGAATTCCTTGAGAGGATAAAGCCCTAACCACCCAGAGCCAAAGAGTGTTAGGCATCACTTAAGTCTTCTTGTCTATGTGATCTGAAGACTTATTACACTTGAGGACCGTGAATCCTCCAGCCGGTTAGGCGTCGCGTTCTGAGCATCCAAGAGTCATTGTGGATCGCCGGTGAACGAAGTCTGTGAAGGTTTGGAAGTCTACCTTGAAGACTTACCAGAGTGATTGGGCGAGGACTGGGTGTCCTTAGCTCAAGGGGAATAAGGTGAAGACGAGGTCTTCTCAGTTGAATCTCAGCCTCCCTAACCAGACGTACAGTTGTCACAGCAACAGGAACTGGTCCAACAAATCATTGTCTTCAACGAGTCACTGGTTTCATCCTTCCCTTCCCTTTACTTACTGTTGGTTCTTGTGAAGTCATTGTACGATAGCATCACCATTCGACTTCACTAAGTGATTACGTATACTGATTGGCTTCTCAATATCTTCCTACCTGATCCTTACTGCCTAGCTGCTATTAGTCATTGTGCTTTCACTTCATTGAATACGTGACTATGGTTTGCCTAGTGTAGTCTACCTTCCGCTGCATGGTAATAGGTTTATTTCTATCGTTTGTCTTCGAAACTTACATGTTTTGAAGACTTTCATAAAAATCGCCTATTCACCCCCCCTCTAGTCGATCACTAGCACTTTCAGCCATGAAATCTGAGATAGGATCCATGTATGAGAACAAAGTGTGGACTTTCCCGATGATCAGCAAGCCATTGAGAATAAATGGATCTTCAAGAAGAAGACAGACACTGATGGTAATGTCACTGTCTACAAAGATCAACTTGTCGCAAAAGGTTTTCGACAAGTTCAAGGGGTTGACTACGATGAGACTTTCTCACCCGTAGCGATGCTTAAGTTTGTCCGAATCATGTTAGCAATTGCCGCATTTTATGATTATGAAATCTTGCAAACGGATGTCAAAACTACATTGCTTAATGGATTTCTTAAAGAAGAGTTGTATATGATGCAACCAGAAGGTTTTGTCGATTCTAAAGGAGCTAACAAAGTGTGCAAGCTCTAGCGATCCATCTATGGACTGGTGCAAGCATCTTGGAGTTGGAATATACACTTTGATGAGGTGACCAAAGCATATGGTTTTATACGGACTTACGGTGAAGCCTATATTTACAAGAAAGTGAGTGGGAGCTCTGTAGCATTTATAATATTATATGTGGATGACATATTGTTGATTGGAAATGATATAGAATTTCTAGATAGCATAAAAGGATACTTGAATAAGAATTTTTCAATGAAAGACCTCGGTGAAGCTACTTACATATCAGGCATCAAGATCTATAGGGATAGATCGAGGCACTTAATAGGACTTTCACAAAGCACATACCTTGGCAAAGTTTTGAAGAAGTTCAAAATGGATCAGTCTAAGAAAGGGTTCTTGCCTGTGTTGCAAGGTGTGAAGTTGAGTAAGAATCAAAGCCCGACCACGACAGAAGATAGAGTGAGAATGAAAGTGTAGGATTGAAAGTATGTCTAGAGGGGGGGTGATTAGACTACTTGACCAAATAAAAACTTAACCTTTTCCCAATTTTAGTTCTTGGCAGATTTTAGCTATTTTGGGACAAGTCAAGCAATCATCACATAATTCAAGCAAGCATGCAAAGAGTATATAGGCAGCGGAAAGTAAAGCATGCAACTTGCAAGAATGTAAAGGGAAGGGTTTGGAGAATTCAAACGCTATTGGAGACATGGATGTTTTTCCCGTGGTTCGGATAGGTGGTGCTATTCTACATCCACGTTGATGGAGACTTCAACCCACGAAGGGTAACGGTTGCGCGAGTCCACACAGGGCTCCACCCAAGGGTAACGGTTGCGCGAGTCCACACAGGGCTCCACCCACGAAGGGTCCACGAAGAAGCAACCACCCACAAAGGGTCCACAAAGAAGCAACCTTGTCTATCCCACCATGGCCATCGCCCACACAGGACTTGCCTCACTAGCGGTAGATCTTCACGAAGTAGGCGATCTCCTTGCCCTTAGAAACTCCTTGGTTCAACTCCACAATCTTGTCGGAGGCTCCCAAGTGACACCTAGCCAATCTAGGAGACACCACTCTCCAAGAAGTAACAAATGGTGTGTAGGTAATTAACTCCTTGCTCTTGTGCTTCAAATGATAGTCTCCCCAACACTCAACTCTCTCTCATAGGATTTGGATTTGGTGGAAAGAAGATTTGAGTGGAAAGCAACTTGGGAAGGCTAGAGATCAAGATTCATATGGTAGGAATGGAATGTCTTGGTCTCAACACATGAGTAGGTGGTTCTCTCTCAGAACATATGAGTTGGAATGATATGTGTGTTCTGATGGCTCTCTCATTAAATGAGAAGGAGGTGGAGGGGTATATATAGCCTCCACACAAAATCCAACCGTTACACAGTTTTCCAATCTCGGTGGGACCGAATCAATAAACTCGGTCGAACCGAAAATGTAAACCTAGTGACCGTTAGTGATTTTCGGTGGGACCGACATGCAACTCGGTAGGACCGATATGGTTAGGGTTTGGGTATAACGTAATCTTGGTGAGACCGATTACACAAACTCAGTGAGATCGAATTTAGTAATTAGCTAACCAGAGAGTTGGTCAGGCAAACTCGGTGGGACCGATTTGCTCTTTCGGTGAGACCGAGTGGAACTCGGTGAGACCGAAAAGTTACAAAGGGGAAACACTGAGTTTACATTGCAATCTCGGTGGGACCGATTCGCTCTTTCGGTGGGACCGAAAAGTTACGAAAGGGAAACAGAGAGTTTGCAACCCCATCTCAGTGAGACCGAGATCCCTATCGGTAGGACCGAATTGCTAGGGTTTGGCAGTGGCTAATGACAAGTGAAACTCGGTGGCGCCGGATAGGAAGAATCGGTAGGACTGAGTTTGGCTTAGGGTTTAGGTCATATGTGGATATGGGAAAGTAGTTGAGGGTTTTGGAGCATATCACTAAGCACATGAAGCAAGAGGCTCATTAAGAAACACCTCATCCCTCCTTAATAGTATTGGCTTTTCCTAAAGACTCAATGTGATCTTGGATCACTAAAATATAAAATGAAGAGTCTTGAGCTTTTGAGCTTGAGCCAATCCTTTGTCCTTAGCATTTCGAGGGTTCCACTTTCACATCCATGCCATGCCAATCATTGAGCTTTCCTGAAATAATCATCTTGGAATAGCATTAGCTCAATGAGCTATATGTTGTTATGAATTACCAAAACCACCTAGGGATAGTTGCACTTTCAATCTCCCCCTTTTTGGTAATTGATGACAACATATAGATCAAAGCTTCGACAAATGATAAAGAGCATGAAATATATCGTCGCTTTGAGAAGTATGTGATAAGTAAGAGCTCCCCCTAAATTTGTGCATATTTAAAATTTGCTTTGGACTGCAAATGCACAAAGAGTTAGAGTTATGGGTTACTCTTCCATGTCACATACATCTTGGTGGAGCGCTCAAAATGATAAGAATGAAATACATGCACTCATCACCAAGAAAAGTGAATGATCACACAAGATAGATAGGATAATAGCATTAAGCAAGCATTAAGTGTAGCTTATGAGCAAACACATGATCATCAATGTCTCACAAATAATGACGTAGTATCTCACACAAAAGCAAACAAAGTTCGAAAAACCACCAAATAAAGCAAGAGAGAAAAGCAACACTCTCTCTCTCGAAGCCTATGATCTATACATCTTCTCCCCCTTTGGCAACAAGTTACCAAAAAGTTCCTAGAAAATGCATAGCACTAGATCGACGCTCAGGCTTGATCTTCAGGTGGTGGTGGAGTCCGGATCACTCCAAGGACGAAGGCTTCGGTAGATGCTGAAGTAGTCACTGGAGTTGGAGCTGAAGTAGATGCTGGAGCTGGTGGAACTAAGGCTATAGCTGGTGCTGAAGTGGTGGCTCTGGTGTCAGCAACTGGCACGGCAGATGACCTCGGGCCTCGTGGCACTCTGGCAAAGGCATGAGTGGTAGTCCTGCCTCTCCTCTCATGCATGTCCTCCTGGAGCTGCTCCACTGCAGACTGAACTTCTGTTACCTTGACATCCAAGTCATAGAACTTCTGTTCCATGATTCTCTCTAGGCTCTGCTGATTCTGAGTAAGGGTGGCCAGACTTTGCTCAATCCTCAGCGTGGATGCAATCAAGTAACCAAGCTGCTCTTGTTTGGTCTTCAAGAAGTATTCAGATGCCTCCTCTTGGGTAGGCATCTTGGCAGCTTTCTCCTTCCTCGCCTTCTCCTTCTTTGCAAATGCTTGGGCAGATGATGGCTCGTTCTCAGTCATGACAACTTGATTGTCCTCGAAATCTGGACAGATGGGCAGGTGTTCCTTGTCCAACAGATATATGCACGTGCCCATCTTGGAGTTGACGAGCTCCTGAATTTGAGGGGCATATCCACAGCTCCTCTTTTGATCTGCTGCAGTCCTCTTGATAGTTTCCACTATGAGGCTCATCACCTTGAACTTCTGAGGCACATCAAACACATGTAGCAAGTTGATAGCATGGCCTCTGATCATCTTGTGATCTCCAGACTTGGGCAGTAAGGTGTGCCTTAGTATCCAATTGATCGTCGGGAGCCCTGACAGAAGGTAATGCACAGAGCCAAATTCGAAGGTGTCAAGAGCTTCATTGGGAATTTCCTTGTACATATTGGACATGGAGTTATGGTCCATCTTCTTCTTGGCATAGATATCCAAGTCATCATCTTGCTCCTCTGGGGCATTTATGATCTGTGCCCACTCAGCCACTGTAGATTGGTACCTTGTACCCTCAGACATCCATGTGATCCTCCCATCTGGATAAAAGTGTGCCGTGGAGTAGAATTGCATGATCAGTTCCTCGTTCCACTTTGTGAGCTTCTGCCCAACAAAGTCAGCTACTCCACAATCATGAAAGCTGTCATATACTCCTGGGTAGTGCTCCTCCTTCTCCTTAATGTAGGTCCAGTCAACCCATCTCATGTCACAGACAATTGGCTTCTTATCTAGCAAAACAGTCTCATAAAAATCCTGCTGCTCCTTGGTGTGAAATCTGTAGTCCATGGCAGTTCTTCTTCTTGAAGCATATGGGTCTGCTTCTCTCCACTTCCTCAGCCCTGAATCTCTCCTGAGCTTCATATCCTCAGCCACAGGATGAGCATCGTTGTGGTCTGGGATCTTGGGCTTCAGCTTTCTCAGGACATTCTCTTCCTCATCCTCAGCAACAGTCTCAGGCACTGGGGCCTTGTTCTTCTCAGTTGCAGGAATGCTCCTTGTATTTCTCTTAGGCTTTGGCTTTGGAGCTGACTTGGCCTTGGAAGAAGCTCCCCCTGATTTTATGGCATCTCCCATTAGATTGGGTGCCTTGGGCGCTGGTGCAGCTATCTCTTCTTCCTCCTCTTCTTCCATGATGGAAGCTTTTCCAAGCACTCTAGACACAGTCTTCTTCACCCTCTCCTTCCTTTTCTTGCCCTCAGCTACAACTGGCTCTTGGGGAGTGGGCTTCTCAGTTGAGGCTCTAGCCTTTGACATGGGCTACCTGCCTGCTGGCCTTTTGATTTTCAGACCTGGCTTAGTGCCTTGAGCTGGCTCAATTCTCTTGGAAGTGGCCTCTTCCTCTGCCACATAGTCCCCATCTTTGGAATCTGAAGTCCTCTTCTTCCTTTGTCTCGTGGCAGCCTTTGGAAAATTGCTAGGAGTGCTCCTGCTGCCTTCATCAGATGAACTGGAGGGACTAGTGCCCTCACTCATCACCACTTTCTTCTCTGACATGTTTTGGCTATCACTTTGATCAGACATGCTGCAAACTGACTGCTGACCCTGTGAATAGATTATAGATGAGATAGAAAAGATGAGCATCACAAAATGCAGAGATTTTTGCAAAAGAATGATCCAAAAACTTAGTTTTAGTTTCCCACTGAAATCATCTCGGATCTACCGATTTTCAAACTCGGTGATACCGAAGCAGTTTTGGAACCTAAACTAGTGAACTCGGTAGGACCGAGTCACAGTTCGGTGGCACCGAGACTGCTAGGGTTTCACTGAGTTCAAAAATCGGTCACACCGATACGTAATTCTCGGTCAGACCGAGTCTCACTTGTGCAATGGCATAAGCCAAATCGGTGGGACCGAGTTTTTCAACTCGGTGGGTCCGAGATGGTTTCGGCGGAAACCTAAACCTAGAATTTTCGAATCAAACCTAATCTACGGGCGTTTTGACTGGATAGAAGTTTCTCAAACGTGGCAAGAATCAATATGATCACAATGTGCTAGGAATCAGATTGAGGAATAGCACAAAGATCAAGTCCATACCCTAGTTCGGCGGGGACTTGCTACGGCGGCAACGGCAGGGCAGAATTCCCGTTGACGGCGACGGAGACCAGCGACTGGAGGCTGCTGGCGGCGAGAAGACGATCCGGAGACCTCGAGGGCAGAGCAGGCTATCGCGCGGGCGAAGGGGTTCGGAGAAATTTCCAAATTTTGCCCGTGACTATATATAGCCCGACCCTGTCGGTGTGACCGAGCGGAACGACTCGGTGGCACCGAGATTCATAACTGCGTGCAGTTACTGAAACTCGATGTGACCGAAAGGTTCAAATCGGTTGCACCGAGATCAAAAACCTAGATCAACTTAATGATCTCGGTAGGACCGAAAGTGGAGTATCGGTCAGACCGAGAATCATAAAGAGGTTTTGGAAGTTTAAGTCTATGACGAATCGGGGACTCCGAGCGCTCCTCACACAGAGTGGTTCGAATCTGACTTGATCAAATTTTGTGATGCAGCATGAATAGAGTTTGAGACGAGAAAAGCATAGATAGCTAGAGGAGGTTCTTAGGCATTCTTGTCCATCCACTTGGCAAAAGAATATTAAACCAAACAATCAAAACAACAAGTGGATGTCCTCGAATGAGTAAAATATGCAACCAGCATGCTCACACAATAAGATGGCAAATGAAATATGTGGCAAGGCATGCACAACCAATTCTAGCATCTATCAAGCAATTTGCGATGACTAGGTCATCTATATATGAGTATATTGACTTAGGAGTCAAGTGAGATCACTTGATCATAGGTCATACTCATCGTTTAAGCCCAAGTGGGGTTACCACTTTTACATAAAGCATTGTTGTGTTCACATCTTTAGAGTTGCTTTAGCTCAAGTCTTAGAGTAAAGCCCCCCCTAGATGTGATATCCCCCCTAAGAGGGATGAACTAACCTTGGGTTTTGTCGATGATGACTTCATGTAGATATTGAAGATGTGGATGCTCAATGTTGATGTAGATCTCTTGGAGCTATCCATTTGAGTGAATTGCACTTTCAATACCTACATGGGTTAGTCCCACAAGGAACAAGCAAGGATATCCATAGACATAGAGTGATGCACACAAAAGATGATGTCCATGAAAACTTTTAGGTTACCTTGTCCCTTGTCTTACAAACAAGAGGGTTTGTGACTCCTTGAACTAGTGCAAGATGTGGAAATTGATTGCACTTGTTCTTGCCAAAATGATAAGAGTGAAGTATGTTGGCGGAGTCACCCTCAAGAACTCTCTAGTTCCTCTTCTTTTGGATCCACATCATCTTGATGGGAATTCTTGGAGTTGTAGTCGTACTTGATGAAGTGGAACTTGAAGTAGTCTTGGGAATCCACTTGACTAAGGTCTTAGGAGCTTCTTCAAATGCATCAATTTCCTCTTGAAGCTTGTCCTTGCCTTTTTGCTCGTAGTCTTGTGGTGGAAGATCATCTTGAGCTTGTGTCCCCTTGAAAGAAGCATACTTCTCTTGTTGAGGGACAAACTTTGTCTTGGGGTATTGATCTTCTTCCCACTAAACTCCATTGGCATTGAACTTTCGTTCAAAACCAGCACCTTGATTCTTCCGGTGCATTCCTTGCTTGCGCACAATTTCCTCGAATTGCTTACTCCCGGCAAGGCTTTTGTACACTCCTTTCTCTATAATTCCCTTCAATAAGCTATTTTCTTGCTCAAGTGTAACTTGGCTAAGAGAATCATTAGTGGAATCAAGAGAACTACTAGAAGCAACAATATTGGATTTAACATGATCATTGTTACTGCTAGAGGAAGAATCTTTCTTGTTACTAGACTTGACTTGAGGCATGTAAGTAGATAAGAGTAAACGCTTGGCAATGTAAGAAGAACTTTTCTTGCGGAGATCATCATTGATTGCTTTTAAGAACTCATGCTCTTGCTCAAGATTGAGCTTCTCAAAGCGTAATTTCTCATGAGCTCTTAAAAGTTCTCGATGATCTTCGAAGATGGTTTCATGAGCTAACTTAAGAGTGTTTAGTTCTTTAGTTAGGGCCTCAATCTTCTCCTTATCATTGTCATTCGTTTTATATTGATTAGCATGTTTAATTGACATTTCATCATAGTATTCATCACTAGAATTGTCACCAAGCAAATCATCACCTAACAAGTCATCTTCATCACTATTGAAATCAACATACTCGGGGTGTGTTACCTTAGGACCTTTGGCCATGAAGCATCTTCCAATTCCTTCATTTGGTGAGTCAAATATGTCGTAGGAGTTGGTTGACACAAGTGCTAGACCGGCAACACCTTCATCTTGAGTATCTTCGGAGCCGGAGTAATAACTTCTCTCGGAGTGGCTGTCGGAGTCGGAGCCGGATACCCATTCACCAACATGAGCTTGATGTCTTCGTCTTGTGTAGCTCCTTGATGATTTTTCCTTCCTTTCCGAATCCTTGCTTCTCCGTGAGTATCTTCGTTCATAACTATCATCTCTACTCCTTCTCTCTCTTGGTGGTGATCCTTTGCTTCTTCTTTTTGGAGAATCTTCTATTCTCTTGTAGGGAGCCGTACACTCATTGGAATAGTGTCCAGGTCTTCCACAATTGTAGCAGTTTCGCTCTCGACTAGAAGATCTTTTGTCATTGTAGGACCTTGACTTGGAGCTTCTATCTTTGCTTCTACTCTTGTAGAACTTGTTGAAGTTCTTCACCATTAAGCTCAATTCTTCATTGAAGTCTTGTTTCTCACTTGATGATGTAGGAGCTTCACATGAGGCTTTATAGGCACCACTTGATTTGTTGTGAAGTTCCTCTTTATCCTTAAGTGACATCTCATGAGCAACAATTCTTCCAATCACCTCCGTTGGCTTGAGATCTTTGTAATTGGGCATCATTTGGATCAATGTGCACACGGTATCATATTTTCCATCCAAGGCTCTTAGAATCTTCTTGATGATGAATTTATCGGGCATCTCTTCACTTCCTAAGACGGCAATCTCATTTGTGATGAGAGCAAGCCTAGAGTACATTTCAGCGACACCTTCACCATCCTTCATCTTGAATTTGTCAAGTTGGCTTTGAAGCACATCCAACTTGGATTCCTTGACGGAGTCGGTACCTTCGTGCATATCAATCAAAGTGTCCCAAATTTCCTTTGCATTCTCAAGGCGGCTGATTTTGTTGAATTCTTAGGGGCATAATCCGTTGAAGAGAATATCACAAGCTTGAGCATTATATTGCAACATCTTCAACTCATCCGCGGTAGCTTCACGGTTCGGTTCTCTCCCATCAAAGAAGTCACCTTGCAAACCAACACACACAACAGCCCAAACGGCGGGGTTATGTCCAAGAATATGCATTTTCATTTTATGCTTCCAACTAGCAAAATTAGTACCATCAAAGTAAGGACCTCTACGGTGATAATTTCCCTCGCTAGACGCCATACTCTCCTAGGTTGTGAAACCAAGGCTATGACCACCAAAAGATATGGAAATCAAGCAAATGGATACCAAAGCTCTGATACCACTTGTAGGATCGAAAGTATGTCTAGAGGGGGGGTGATTAGACTACTTGACCAAATAAAAACTTAACCTTTTCCCAATTTTAGTTCTTGGCAGATTTTAGCTATTTTGGGACAAGTCAAGCAATCATCACATAATTCAAGCAAGCATGCAAAGAGTATATAGGCAGCGGAAAGTAAAGCATGCAACTTGCAAGAATGTAAAGGGAAGGGTTTGGAGAATTCAAACGCTATTGGAGACATGGATGTTTTTCCCGTGGTTCGGATAGGTGGTGCTATTCTACATCCACGTTGATGGAGACTTCAACCCACGAAGGGTAACGGTTGCGCGAGTCCACACAGGGCTCCACCCAAGGGTAATGGTTGCGCGAGTCCACACAGGGCTCCACCCACGAAGGGTCCACGAAGAAGCAACCACCCACAAAGGGTCCACAAAGAAGCAACCTTGTCTATCCCACCATGGCCATCGCCCACACAGGACTTGCCTCACTAGCGGTAGATCTTCACGAAGTAGGCGATCTCCTTGCCCTTAGAAACTCCTTGGTTCAACTCCACAATCTTGTCGGAGGCTCCCAAGTGACACCTAGCCAATCTAGGAGACACCACTCTCCAAGAAGTAACAAATGGTGTGTAGGTAATGAACTCCTTGCTCTTGTGCTTCAAATGATAGTCTCCCCAACACTCAACTCTCTCTCATAGGATTTGGATTTGGTGGAAAGAAGATTTGAGTGGAAAGCAACTTGGGAAGGCTAGAGATCAAGATTCATATGGTAGGAATGGAATGTCTTGGTCTCAACACATGAGTAGGTGGTTCTCTCTCAGAAAATATGAGTTGGAATGATATGTGTGTTCTGATGGCTCTCTCATTAAATGAGAAGGAGGTGGAGGGGTATATATAGCCTCCACACAAAATCCAACCGTTACACAGTTTACCAATCTCGGTGGGACTGAATCAATAAACTCGGTCGGACCGAAAATGTAAACCTAGTGACCGTTAGTGATTTTCGGTGGGACCGACATGCAACTCGGTAGGACCGATATGGTTAGGGTTTGGGCATAACGTAATCTCGATGAGACCGATTACACAAACTCGGTGAGACCGAATTTGGTAATTAGCTAACCAGAGAGTTGGTCAGGCAAACTCGGTGGGACCGATTTGCTCTTTCGGTGAGACCGAGTGGAACTCGGTGAGACCGAAAAGTTACAAAGGGGAAACACTGAGTTTACATTGCAATCTCGGTGGGACCGATTCGCTCTTTCGGTGGGACCGAAAAGTTACGAAAGGGAAACAGAGAGTTTGCAACCCCATCTCGGTGAGACCGAGATCCCTATCGGTAGGACCGAATTGCTAGGGTTTGGCAGTGGCTAATGACAAGTGAAACTCGGTGGCGCCGGATAGTAAGAATCGGTAGGACCGAGTTTGGCTTAGGGTTTAGGTCATATGTGGATATGGGAAAGTAGTTGAGGGTTTTGGAGCATATCACTAAGCACATGAAGCAAGAGGCTCATTAAGCAACACCTCATCCCTCCTTAATAGTATTGGCTTTTCCTAAAGACTCAATGTGATCTTGGATCACTAAAATATAAAATGAAGAGTCTTGAGCTTTTGAGCTTGAGCCAATCCTTTGTCCTTAGCATTTGGAGGGTTCCACTTTCACATCCATGCCATGCCAATCATTGAGCTTTCCTGAAATAATCATCTTGGAATAGCATTAGCTCAATGAGCTATATGTTGTTATGAATTACCAAAACCACCTAGGGATAGTTGCACTTTCAGAAAGTCATTCCCTCTGCCTCAGCTATAGGTTCTATAAATTATGCCATGCTGTGTACCAGACTTGTTGTGTGGCTTGCCATGAGTTTGGCAAGGGGGTACGATAGTGATCCAGGAGTGGATCACTGGACAATAGTCAAAATTATCCTTAGTTACCTAAGAGGACTAAGGAAATGTTGCTCGTTTATGGAAGTGATAAAGAGTTCGTCAGAAAGGGTTACGCCGATGCAAGCTTTGACACCAATTCGGATGACTCTGAGTCTTGTTCTGGATACGTATTGAAAGTGGGAGCAATTATCTAGAGTAGCTCCATGCAGAGCATTGTAGACATAGAAATTTGCAAAATACATGCAGATCTGAATGTGGCGGACCCGTTGACTAATGTTGGTGTCAAAACCGGCAAATCTCGGGTAGGGGGTCCCGAACTATGCGTCTAAGGCGGATGGTAACAGGAGGCAGGGGACACGATGTTTACCCAGGTTCGGGCCCTCTTGATGGAGGTAATACCCTACGTCCTACTTAATCGTTCTTGATAATATGAGTAGTACAAGAGTTGATCTACCACGAGATCGAAGAGGCTAAACCCTAGAAGCTAGCCTATGGTATGATTGTTGTTTTCCTACGGACTAAAATCCTCCGGTTTATATAGACACCGGAGGGGGCTAGGGTTACACAAGGTCGGTTACAAAGGAGGAGATATACATATCCGTATTGCCTAGTTTGCCTTCTACGCCAAGTAAGGTCCCATCCGAACACGAGACAAAGTTTTCAATCTTGTATCTTCATAGTCCAACAGTCCGGCCGAAGGACATGGTCCGGCTGTCCGGAGACCGCCTAATCTAGGACTCCCTCAGTAGCCCCCGAACCAGGCTTCAATGACGTCAAGTCCGACACGCAGTATTGTCTTTGGCATTGCAAGGCGGGTTCTTCTCCAAATTTTGAATGTTCGTTAAGTAGTGTCTGGCCCCATAAATGTTGGACCTCTTGGCTTCCGCGCCCAATAAGGGCTATCTTCCACGCGTCGAATGAATACGAGGAGTCAGGGCGTTTTTACATTCGCCCCCCTAGCCAGATAAATAAATTGTCTATTAAAGGGATGGGGATTTTTAGATCCAATCCATACCATCCTCCCACAGCGAGAATCCATCGGAGCGCGCTCCGAAAAAATCCACTCCAACATGGCCGACCACCGCAGCTCCTCCTCTTGCCCCCGTAGCCCTAAGCCCGGTGATTGGGAGAGGTTTTCTGTCTCACACAGTCGATTAGTCGAACTGCAGACTCAGAGATTTCTCCCTCCAGCGTCTATGGTTCCCGTCCGAGCCGGGCTCGCCGCCTACAATGGCAGGGAGCAAGCGGAGAGCTTCCCCAGCCCCTCTACGGGGGAGCGGGTATGCCTTATTCCTTACTTATTAAGGGGACTCAGATTTCCAATTCATCCGTTCCTCCGCAGGCTCCTGGAGTTTTATGGCATCCAACTACATAATTTTACCCCTGCTTCCATATTACACATCGCCGGCTACGTTTCCCTCTGTGAGTTATTCCTGGGCTGCGAGGCTCATTTTGAGTTGTGGAAAAGGTTATTTTGCCTCGTCCCCCGCACACAGAAGGGGTCACTTTATCAAGTGGGCGGAGCCGAAATATGGCGCATCGCCGAAACCAGATACTTGTCCGGTACTCCGAAGAAGACGTCCGGGGACTGGCCTTCGGAATGGTTTATATGGAGGACGTCCCCCTTCCGGACCCTGTTCGGCGGGGTCTTCCTGAGTTCAACAATGCTCCTCTAAAGAAACACCGAAGCTGGCGCCCACAAAGCCCCCAGGAGGAAGACAACGGAGAAGTCCTTTACCTGATGAACCAGATTAAAGCGCTGGCTCAATCAGGATTGATAGTAATCGAGGTTATGTCAATATGCAAAATGCGGGGAGTGCAGCCACTTCAATATCGAGGGCACCCCCTGTGGTGTTTTAACAGGGAATATGATGCCACCCGTTGCGGGCGTAAGGGACCGGACACTGCTGCTGCTTTAGCAAAAATTCTGTCCGAGTTGTTTAAGGGAGAGGAAGAGGAGTTCATCCGCATCAAGCCACGGGATGGATTCTCCATGTACAACCCTCCAAATTGGGTGAGTTATATCTCCTTACTCCCATTCTTCCCGCATTCTTTGTCGTAGGTACTCACCTTGCCATTTTACGACAGGAACTGCGAAAAGCCGTAAGGGAGGTCAACAACCCATCTCCACAACCAGAGGACCCTGACTGGGCCCTCGGTCCCGAACTCGAAGAAGGTCCGAACATATTCGTGGAGCTGATAGACAGGCAGTTCTATCAATTGAGCCGTGATGACGCCATGGTGGCCATTACGGCCGACTATCCCGAACTGCTCCCTGCGTCGCACGTAAGAAAAACCAAAATCCCAACGCCAAAAACTAGGATCCCCTTTTAGACACTTCACCTACCATATACATATGGTGTTTTACAGGGAAGGCATTCGGGACGCCGTGCCGAACCTGTAGCAACTCGCCAACAAGAGGCACCGAGGCCGGGTAGGCCAAAAAGGAAGGCGGTCAGGACGGAGGCGCCGGTGCAGAGGTATGACAAAAAACCCCGCTTCGTGGTTGTCGTCCATGTTTCTTTAATAGAAAAAACGCTCGCCGGAATATGTCCGGAGAGGCTGCCGATCATGCTTCCACCAGTCGGGCTCCAGGGCCGGACATAGAGGCAGAAGCCAACATGGGGCGGACGTCAGATACTCCTCCTATAGAGGATGCGGATAGACTATCCGCTACAAATTCAGAAGTGGAGAGCACCATGAATCATAGGCGTCACCGGGCCGTACTCCGTGACACTTCCTTCTCACCAGAGGCATTTGATGCCTTCAATTCTGGAGACGCGTACCTCCGTGCTGCTCAAAATGGTCTAGCTAGAGCCACGGACCAGTATGTAAGGGATGTACGGGTAAGCAAATCTGACGATTATATGTATCTATAGCCCCTGAGACTTGAAACAGTTGGCACAACTGATTTAAGGATCATTTATTGTGCAGGTTCTTACAGAGAAGAATACTCAACTGTCACATGAGCTGGAGGAATGCAAGACCCAACTTCGGGCCGCCATTGCCGCATTGATGGAACCTGAAAAGTCCCCAGCTGGTAACATTTGTTTCAAAGAATGATAGGTACCATATAGTGTGCAGCATGGCTGTAGATCTAACAGTAGATATTGCAGATGACTCCGGAGAGAATCCAGAGGACCAGCATGTCGTACGACAGCTAAAGGCTGGCGAACGCGTGCTGACTAAGGTCAGGCGGGAGAAAAACAATCTCCAAGATGCCAATACCAAGCTGAGCATGGAACTGAAAGATGTTCGAGCCCAGCTTGCGGACTCCGAGAAGGGGAATAAGCGGCTTCGACGCGGCATTTTCAGTAAGTGCTTGAACGAACCCTTAAAAGGGTGTGGCGGAGAAGCCGGCTAAAGAGTTATGTCTGCAGGTATGCTGATGGGTCGTCCCGCGGAGGAGATGCCAGGGTCTGCGGGTGATCTTCTACCCGAGCTCTCACAACTGCATGAACAAGTTCGGCAGGTGATGCAAGGGATTTCCCAGGCCTTGTGGCCATCCGTCTCCCTGCCAGAAGGCATTGGAGAGCTTGCGGAGAAGCTCAAGGGAGCACGGCGGCGCTTCCGATTATGGAAGATATCGGCCTGCCGTCAAGGTGCCAGGGAAGCCTGGGCCATGGTGAAGACGCGGTATACCAAGGCTGACCCAAACCACATGGCCGAGGTCGGACCTGTGGGCCCTGATGGGAAAGAGATCCCCGTTAGCTTAGTGTATGGGCAAGTAGAATTAGCTGCAAAGTATTCCCAACAGGATTGTAGGCTAGACAGCCTGTTGGATGGTATAGAAGAGGAATTTAGTCAGTCTATATGACTATGTAATTAAAGTGACATGTATAATGCCTTCTAGCCGGATTGTAAATCATTTGTCATGGCGGACCTTTTCGCTTCAACCTCGGGACCCAATAGTCCGGAGTGTATCCGAATTCCCGCTCAGTTATATAAAAACCGGGGTATGCATGGAAACCAGGCGTAGGGGTCATTAGTGCTTGAACAGACAAGTATCCAACTGGTTATGTTATATTACATGGGTAGTAAGAAACATCTTCCAAGGAGAATAGTTCCGTTAAGGGTTCCTTTCCCTGGGTACGCATGCCCTAAAGTGCATGTCCAGACTGCGAGAGGAGACGCAGGCAAAAACATCTGGGGCACATATGGAAAATAAAAATCATATTTTGTTCACCAACCGAATATTCCCTTAAGAACGCTAGCTTTCGGCTTCACCCAGTCTGAGGTACACATCCGGCTGACCCGGCAGTAACAATCGCAGAGGTGCTCCCTTATGCCCTAGCCGAATTAACGGGAATGTAGGGCATAAATACAAGAGCCATGCAACCCAGCTTGGCCAAAACTTAAGTCATATCGATGCATATAATGGCGAAGAAAAGGTACATGCGGAACAATAACACATGTGCGGGCACGAAGCCCAGATAAATAATTAAGCTTCTATGTAAGAAGCCCCCAGGTATAATGAGCGCGGTTAGCGTGTCAATAGTGTGCAAGCAAGGCACAATTTGGCCCTTGAAGGCCTTGAGAAAGAATAAAAGAAAGGAAGAGAAAAAAGACAGATAATGTATATGCAAAAGATGGACAGAGGAAGGATACGCACATAGAGTCCGGCACTAGGCGTAGAATCTTCGGAGCCTGGCTACGTTCCATGGGTTCGGCTCAAGTCGATTATTCGATGCATCCCGCAGACGGTATGCTCCATCGGTCAGAACTTGGTCAATAATGAAGGGACCTTCCCATTTGGGCTCGAGCTTGGTCTTTTTCTTCTTCGGCAGGCGTAGAACTAGCTCGCCAACGTTATAAGTTTTGGCCTGTACTTCTCTGCTTTGGTACCTGCGAGCCTGTTGCTGATAGAATGTGGAATGGGCTTTTGCCACGTCGCGCTCCTCCTCCAGGGTGTCCAGACTATCCTGCCGATCGAGCTCGGCTTCTCTTTCTTCGTACATGCGCACTCGAGGTGAGTCATGAATTATGTCGCAGGGCAGAACCGCCTCTGCGCCATACACCATAAAGAAGGGTGTGTATCCGGTAGTACGATTCGGCGTGGTCCGCAGCCCCCAGAGTACAGAGTCGAGCTCCTCTACCCAGTGCGTGTTAGACTCCTTTAAGGACCCCACTAATCTGGGTTTGATGCCGCTCATGATAAGTCCATTTGCTCGCTCAACTTGGCCGTTAGTTTGTGGGTGATAGATATAGGCATAATCGAGCTTAATGCCCATGTTGATGCACCAGAGTTTTACCTCGTTGGCCGTGAAGTTCGTGCCGTTGTCAGTGATGATGATGTGGGGGACGCCATAACGGTGTACAACCCCGGATATGAAGTCTATCACCGGTCCGGATTCAGCCGTTCTAATAGGTTTGGCTTCTATCCATTTGGTGAATTTGTCCACCATGACCAGTAAGTATTTTTTCTTATGGGTTCCCCCTTTAAGGGGTCCAACCATGTCAAGCCCCCAGACCGCGAAGGGCCAGGTAATGGGGATTGTTTGGAGGGTGGTGGGTGGCATGTGGCTTTGGTTTGCAAAAAGCTGGCAACCGACGCAACGTTGGACCAAGTCATGTGCATCTGCCCGGGCCGTCGCCCAATAAAAACCTATACGGAAGGCCTTGCTTACAAGGGCCCGGGCTGCGCGTGGTGGCCGCCGAGTCCGGCATGAATTCCTACAAAAGCTTCCACCCTTCCTCTTCGGAGATGCACCTTTGAAGGACTACGGTAGTGCTTTTTTTATAGAGCTCTCCCTCGTGGACCCTGTAGGCTTTAGATCGCCGCACTATGCAGCATGCCTCATTTTGGTCCTCGGGAAGTTCCTTCCTAGTTGGGTAGGCCAGTAATGGTTCTGTCCACAGGGCGATGATGGCCATTATTATGTGGGCTGAAGGTGTTATTTCGGTGGCAGAGCCTTTGATTATGTCAGAGTGTTTGGTTTCGGGCATTTTGGCCGGGTCCGGACTATTGTTACCGGCGTCCCCTTCCCATACCACGGATGGCTTAAACAACCTCTCCAAAAAGATGTTCGGGGGACCGCATTGCATTTTGCACCGATGCGGGCGAGGATATCCGCCGCCTGATTGTTTTCCCGAGCCACATGGTGAAATTCGAGCCCCTTGAACCGAGCTGACATCTTTAGGATGGCGTTGCGATAGGCCGCCATCTTCGGATCCTTGGCATCGAAGTCTCCATTTATTTGGGATATTGCGAGGTTCGAATCCCCATGCACCTCCAGGCGTTGAATGCCCATGGAGACGGCCGTCTGAAGACCATGTAACGGGGCTTCGTATTCGGCTGCGTTGTTGGAGTCTGTATACAGTATCTATAGTACGTATTGAACTGTATCTCCGGTTGGGGACGTCAGGACGACGCCAGCCCCCAGGCCAGCCAGCACTTTGCAGCCATCGAAGTGCATGATCCAATTGGAGTATGCGCCGTACTCTTTAGGGAGTTCGGCTTCTGTCCATTCGGCGACAAAGTCGACCAATACTTGCGATTTAATGGCTCGCCGGGGTTTGTATGTTATGTCGAACGGGAGGAGCTCAATGGCCCATTTGGCAATCCGGCTCGTGGCGTCGCGGTTGTTTATAATATCATTAAGTGGCACTTCCGAGGCTACTGTAATTGAACACTCTTGAAAGTAGTGTCGCAGCTTTCGAGATGCCATGAATACCGCATAGGCTATCTTTTGATAATGTGGGTACCGTGATTTTCATGGAGTGAGGACAGTGGATACATAATATACTGGCTTTTGAAGGGGGAATGTATGCCCGTCCGTTTCTCGTTCGACGATGAGCACTGCGCTTACAACCTGATGAGTTGCCGCAATGTACAACAGCATTGGTTCGCCGATGTTTGGCGCGGCCAGGATTGGGTTGGTTGCCAGTATGGCTTTTATTTCTTCCAATCCGGCTGTGGCAGCGTCCGTCCACTTGAAGTGTTCGGTGTGCCGAAGGAGGCGATAAAGGGGTAATGCCTTTTCTCCTAAGCGGGAGATAAAGCGGCTTAGAGCCGCCACACATCCAGTTAATTTCTGGATTTGTTTGAGGTCCGTTGGTATAGCCAACTGTGACAGAGCTCGGATTTTGGCCGGATTTGCTTCAGTTCCTCTACTGGAGACAATGAAACCCAGGAGCTTTCCGGCTGGTACACCGAAAACGCATTTTTCCGGATTGAGCTTGATGTCGTATGTTCGGAGGTTGTCGAATGTGAGCCTCAAGTCGTCTATTAAAGAGTCGACGTGTTTGGTTTTGACGACCACATCATCTATGTATGCCTCTACTGTTTTGCCGATTTGTTTCTCCAGACATGTCTGAATCATGCGCTGATATGTTGCGCCGGCGTTTTTGAGCCCAAAAGGCATTGTGTTGAAACAAAAGGGGCTGTATGGTGTGATAAGTGCCGTTGCGGCTTGGTCGAATTCCGCCATCTTGATTTGGTGGTAGCCAGAGTATGCGTCGAGGAAACACAATGAATCGTGTCATGCGGTAGCATCGATAATTTGATCGATGCGGGGGAGGGGGAAGGGATCCTTTGGACATGCCTTGTTGAGGTCCTTGAAATCGACACATAGGCGCCAGGATTTGTCCTTCTTTGGTACCATCACCAGGTTTGCTAGCCAGTCCGGGTGTTTTATTTCTCTAATGAATCCGGCCTCCAATAACTTGGCTAGTTCCTCTCCCATAGCTTGTCTCTTAGGTTCAGAGAAACGCCGAAGAGTCTGCTTGACCGGATTGAATCTCTTTAGAATATTAAGGCTGTGTTCGGCCAGCCTGCGTGGGATTCCTGGCATGTCTGAGGGGTGCCAGGCGAATATGTCCCAATTCTCACACAGGAACTCTCGTAGTGCGGCATCCTCAGCGGGGTTTAACTATGCCCCGATGAAGGCTGTTTTTGTAGGGTCCATTGGGTGGACTTGGAATTTGACTATTTCATCCGCTGGTTTAAAAGAGGTGGACTTGGGTTTCTTGTCAAGTATGACGTCGCTCCTGTCCACTATGGAGCGCAGCGCCGTTAATTCCTCGGCCGCAAGGGCTTCGAATAATGCCTCGAGGGCCAATGCGGCTGTTTTGTTTTCGGCGTGGAGTGCTGTGTCCGGATCACTAGCGAGAGTGATGATTCCGTTGGGCCCGGGCATTTTGAGCTTCATGTACCCATAATGGGGTATAGCTTGGAAGAACGTGAACGCCTCCCGCCCTAAAAGGGCAAGGTATCCGCTACTGAACGGGGCCACTTGGAATGTAATTTCTTCGGACCTATAGTTCTCCGTGCCGAATACCACATCTAGTGTGATTTTCCCAGCACAGCGTGCTTCCCGACTGGGGATGATTCCTCTGAAGGTTGTGCTGCTTTGCTCAATGCGGTTCCAGTCTATTTCCATTTTTGAAGAGTTTCCTCATAGATGAGGTTTAATCCACT
The DNA here is from genome assembly GCF_056163025.1 of Triticum urartu. NCBI lineage: Eukaryota > Viridiplantae > Streptophyta > Magnoliopsida > Poales > Poaceae > Triticum > Triticum urartu. The sequence goes on along the minus strand of NC_141873.1, from coordinate 97,586,514 downwards.
ACCGCCGTCCATGAGTACTTTGGTGAGTCGAAAGCCGTCCACAATTGGACTGAGGACCAGTGCAGCTGGTGCTCGGGCTATTCGGAATTTAGGTTCGTCACTGGCTTTGAAGGTAATAGCCGTGTCACTCCATGGATTTATTGCTGCCACATGGCAGATTTCGGCAAGGCTGCGGAGTGTTCGCTTGCGCCTATTATTTGATGCGAAGGTTTCAAAGACTGTTAATACTGTATTGTTATCCCCAGGGTGGTGCTCTATGGCATCTGGGATGAGAAGATCCTCACCACTTTTGGCCACCTGCCGGAGTACCCAACATGCTCTAAGGCTGTGTGTTGGTATGGTATCCGCTGTACTATGAATTTTGCAGGGTCCGTTGAGCCATCCCTCGAATACAGTTCCACGCCCTGTAGAGGGTCTTTGCTTCTTTCTAATTAACTCGGGTGTCTTATGATAGTGCACCCTGTTACTTTGGACTGGGTGTATATTCGGGGCCGGATTATCCCAAAATTTCGTTTCGGTTTTCCAGGCGCTTTCCATAGCACAGTACTTTCGTACTATGGACGCCAAGTCGGTGAAGCGTGATATGTCACAGCAACTTATGGCGTTAAGGATTCCCTTGTCCGTGCAATTATTGTAGAAAAATGAGACTGCATCTTCCTTGCGACAGTCCTTAACCTTGTTCATCACAAGGAGGAATCTGGCCCAATAATGATGTACTGTTTCCTAGGGCGCTTGCCTGATGTGGGAAAGATCGTTTATGCTTGGGTGGGTGGGTGGCTTTGAGTCCGAACCCTTACCCGATCTAAGACCCAGGGGCCGAGGAGTTTCCAATCTTGGAAGTTCGGGTTTCGGGATGTTGCCCGATAAGTCTGGCCCGCCGCCCGACTCTAGGTTCACGGCTAGGGTGATGTCCTCCCGTAAACAGGTATCCGGCTCGGAGAGCTCAGGAATATGGACATAGTTAGTCCTCAAGATAGAGGAACAATCGCCACATTGTTCCTCCACCACCACAATATGATGGGTGAACGGTCGAGAGTTAATCTCCCTTTGATCGGGTTTAAGCCCAATCTGATCATAGTTCGTAGCGACTCCCAAGGCGGCGATGCGATCCAAGAGCTTGTTTAGGGATGAGAGCTCCATTGGATCCATCTGCTCGACAAATTCCGGGCTGACGTGGAGGCTGTTTTCGATGACCCGAGAAGTCATCGTCGGTGCAGCAGCCGAACGGGCGGTCATGATGAAACTGCCTAGCCGGAGAGTTTGGCTGACAGCCAGGGCTCCCTCGGCAGTAATGTTGTTTTTAACAACGAGACGAGGCATCCTTCCTTACGGTGACGACACAGTGGAACTCTCAATGAAATCACCAATGTCGGTGTCAAAACCGGCGGATCTCGGGTAGGGGGTCCCGAACTGTGCGTCTAAGGCGGATGGTAATAGGAGGCAGGGGACACGATGTTTACCCAGGTTCGGGCCCTCCTGATGGGGGTAATACCCTACGTCATGCTTGATTGTTCTTGATAATATGAGTAGTACAAGAGTTGATCTACCACGAGATCGAAGAGGCTAAACCCTAGAAGCTAGCCTATGGTATGATTGTTGTTGTCCTATGGACTAAAACCCTTCGGTTTATATAGACACCAGAGGGGGCTAGGGTTACACAAGGTCGGTTACAAAGGAGGAGATATACATATCCGTATTGCCTAGCTTGCCTTCTATGCCAAGTAAAGTCCCATCCGGACAGCAGACGAAGTCTTCAATCTCGTATCTTCATAGTCCAACAGTCCGGCCAAAGGACATAGTCCGGCTGTCCGGAGACCCCCTAATCCAGGACTCCCTCAACTAAACCTCTCTCATAAGCAAAACATGATCACACCTTAGTACTCTTTGGGTGTTAATCACATGGCGGTGTGAACTAGATTGTTGACTCTAGTAAACTCTTTGGGTACGGTGTTAGTCATTTGGCGATGTGAACTAGATTATTGACTCTAGTGCAAGTGGGAGACTGATGGAAATATGCCCTAGAGGCAATAACAAAGTTGTTATTATTATATTTCCTTTTTCATGATAAAGGTTTATTATTCATGCTAGAATTGTATTGATCGGAAACTTAAATACATGTGTGGATACATAAACAAATACCGTGTCCCTAGTGAGCCTCTACTAGACTAGCTCATTGATAAAAGATGGTTAAGGTTTCCTAACCATAGACATGTGTTGTCACTTAATAACAGGATCACATCATTAGGAGAATGATGTGATGGACAAGACCCATCCATTAACTTAGCACATGATCGTTCAGTTTATTGCTACTGCTTTCTTAATGGCAAATACATATTCCTTCGACCATGAGATCATGCAACTCTTGGATACTGGAGGAATACCTTGTGTGCTATCAAACGTCACAATGTAATTTGGTGATCATAAATATGCTCTACAGGTATCTCTGAAGGTGTCTGTTGAGTTGGCATGGACCGAGATTAGGATTTGTCACTCCGTGTATCGCAGAGGTATCTCCGGGCCCTCTCGATAATACACATCACAAGAAGCTTACAAGCAAAATGAATAAAGAGTTAGTTACGAGATGATGTATTATGGAATGAGTAAAGAGACTTGCCGGTAATGAGATTGAACTAGGTATGAAGATACCGACGACCGAATCTCGGGCAAGTAACATATCGACAGACAAAGGGAATTACATATGTTGTCATAATGGTTCGACCGATAAAGATCTTCGTATAATATGTGGGAACCAATATGGGAGGTTCCACTATTGGTTATTGATGAAGAGGTGTCTCGGTCATGTCTACATAGTTCTCGAACCCATAGAGTCCACACGCTTAACGTTCATTGACGATATAGTGTTATATGAGTTATGTGATTTGGTGACCGAACATTGTTCATAGTCACGGATGAGATCACGAACATGATGAGGAGCTCCGCATTGATATATAGGATGATGCCATTCGGACATCAGAAAGGTTTCAGAGTGAACTGGGTATTCATCGGATTATCAGAAGGGGTTCCGGGAGGTCTATTTGCCTAATGGGCCAAGGGGAGGGACACACACCAGCCCACAAGGGTGCAGGCGCTCCCTCTCCCTAGCCGTCGACCCTAGAGAAAGGAAAGGGGGGAGGGCTAGCCCCTCCTACCTCCCCCTCCTCATGAGAGAAAGGAAAGGGGGAGGGGCGCCACCTCCTCATGCCTTCTCCCTGGCGCTAAACAAGGAGGGGGGCGCCAAAGGGCAGGAACCCAAGGGGGCCAGGCGGCCACTTTGGGGCGCATCCAAGGCTGCCTCCGCTCCCCCCACCTATATATATGAGAGGGAGGGGCGCCACACAGAAGCCGATAATCTCTTAGATGTGTGCGGCGTCCCTCTCCACAGTTTAGTCCTCCGTCCAGTTTCTTCATAGTGCTCGGCGAAGCCCTATGGGAAAGAGTTCACCATCACCGTCACCATGCCTCGTGCTGCCGGAACTCATCTACTACTTCGCCCTTCTTGCTGGATCAAGAAGGCGAGGATGTCATGGAGCTGAATGTGTGCTGAACGTGGAGGTGCCGTACGCACTACAAAAAAATACACTTCTGTGATGATATGTGTTTGTCATAGTAGGCCATGTTTTATGTCATGCATGTACATCCATGACGATTTTATGACAGAATCAAGATAGTCATACTTGTGTTGTCGTAGAAGTGTTCCATGACATTACTAAAATTATCATCACGGAAGTGTCCACTTCCATGATGACAAATCGGGCATCATAGAATTGCATTCGTCAAGGGTAACCAACACGTGGCATCCACTGTAACGGGTTGCCGTTAAGCTATGGGGTTCCGGTTTGGATCCGATAACCCGTTAACATCCTGGACCAATGGGGATTTTCCACGTGTAAAATTCTCAATGGCCAGAGGAACCACGTACCGGCTCACCGTTGGGACAGATGTCATCCACACATTGGACTGAAGGCGCCTATGATACGTCAACACGTGGCATGGCCCAACAGAGGCCCATTCCTGTGAAAAGGCTGGCCCGTTTGACTTGGTCAAAAGGTAGCGGGCCGGCCCACGGAAAGCCTGTGTGACACACCCGATTCAATTGTACACTAATCATACACACAAATGTGTACGATCAAGATCAAGGACTCACGGGAAGATATCACAACACAACTCTAGACACAAAAATAAAATAATAAAAGCTTTATATTACAAGCCAAGGGCCTCGAGGGCTCGAATACGTAAGCTCGAATACACAAGAGTCAGCGGAAGCAATAATATCTGAGTACAGACATAAATTAGACAAGTTTGCCTTAAGAAGGCTAGCACAAAAGCAACATTGATCGAAAAGGCAAGGCCTCCTACCTGGGTGCCTCCTAACTACTCCAGGTCGTCAGCATCCATCACGTAGTAGTATACATCAGTGGTATCGTCTGGCTCCTGGGATTCGTCATCTGGTCGCAACAATCGGGTATAGGGGAAAAAGAGGTAGCAAAGCAACCGTGAGTACTCATCCAAAGTACTCGCAAGACTTACATCAGATCTAAACTAAGTATGCATATGTATCAAAGGAAATGGGTTGTATCTGTGGACTAAACTGCAGCATGCCAGAAGAGAAGGGGAAAGCCTAGCCTATCGAAGACTAGCATCTTCAAGCATCTTCAAGCATATTGCAGCATATAGAAGAGTATAGATCAACATAATGTAAAGTAGTAGTAGTAGTGTTATCAACCTCGGCAGAAGATCCTTTCTCGACTCCCTGTGAGAAAGCAATCCTAGAGCCATACTATCTAGTTATCACCTCAAGTATCCAGTTCTAGTTGTATCGATCGGGATACAACTCCAAGTGTCCGTTACCGTAGGACAGGCTATCGATAGATGTTTTCTTCCCTGCAGGGGTGCACCAACTTACCCACCATGCTCGATTAACTCCGGCCGGACACACTTTCCTGGGTCATGCCCGGCCTCGGCCAAACAATACACCGCAACCCGACCTAGGCTTAATAGAGAGGTCAGCACACTGGACTAAGCCTATGCCCCCAGGGGTCATGGGCCATCGCCCTGGGAACTCCTGCACGTTGCTTGGGCGGCCAGTGAGCAGACCTAGCTACCTCCTTAAAAAGGCAGGAGCTTACCAGTCCAACCCGACGCGCGCCGCTCAGTTGCTGACGTCTAATAAGCTTCAGCTGATGCATACGACGCATAACGCCCATACTATGCCCACGTGATGGTTAGTGCTATTAGGCAAGAGGCCCCTCGGATTAAATATCCAAATCATAGTGGATTAGGAACGCACGGTAACAAGTAGAGACTCACAAAAGATGTGACCCCGTCGCCCCGTCTCGAGTACTTGCGACAAGGGCTAAGAATGCCCGGCCACGCCTCGTGTTCAACTCTCGGGTACCCTCTAGATCAACCCATCTCCACATCACTCGCGGGTACCTCTCAGGGTCGACCCGCCTTTCCAAGTAACAGTTGTAAAGTCCAAGTATCCGTGTGTCCAAACATCAAGGGGAAAACCCAAGGAATCACCCCCGGTGAATTCCACTCAATGTAATCATCAAGGTGAACGTAAGAGGATCCACCCTCGAGGTTCACAATTGAGGGGTTGCACGACAGAGCCGTATCGGAAGTGGTTAAAGAGGAAATCACCCTCGATGACCACGATCGAATAGCTACACTACAGAGATCTCATCAGGAGTGATGTATGAGGTGTCACCCTCGCCACTCGATAGTAACTCTGTAGAGTCGTACAACTAGGGGGGCGATGTGCAGTGTCGAGGCCTGGACGTCGATCACGTTGATCGAGTCATCGAACATAAAGCGGGGCAACTGGGACAAGGTGGGGGTCACTGATGGATCTCTAACCAACCTATACTAAGCAGTTTAGAATAAGCAGGTAAGGTATGAAAGCAGGTAACAAAAACAGGCTATCCATCAAAGTAGGATCATACATAAAGCAGTAGCAGTTCTAATGCAAGCATGAGAGGGAAAGAAATGGGCGATATTGGAATTCTCGAGTGGGGGGGGGGGTTGCTTGCCTGGAAGCTCTGTTGAAAAGGAAGAAGTGTCGTCGACGTAGTCGATCACAGGGGCGGCATCGGCCTCGGGGTCTACCAGAGAGAAGAGGGGGAAGAAACAATAAATATAAGCAAACAGAGCATTACAAACATAACATGGCAATATGATGTGCCGGGTGTCTCCTAACGTATGGCTACACGATAAAGGTGAAGGGGGAATTCAACCGGAATGTTTTCCCGGTTCCGGACCTGTGTCAGACAAATGACCGGAGGGGGAATGTTGCATGTTCAGCTAGTTAGAGGCACCTGACAGGAAAACGTACCACGTATTTGGATTCGTTGGATTTTTCTGAGCAACTTTCATGTAAAAACTGTTTCATTCGAGCTACGGTTTATTTTATATAATTTTTCAAAATTTAATTGAATTCTTGGGATTATTATATTTAGCTTAAACCGAATTGACTAAGTTAATTTTGACTAGTCAAAGGGCAGGTGTGGCCCACATGTCATTGACTATTTACCTAAACAATTAAACAAATCTAACTTATTTAAAGTGGCCTACATGTCATCTACTATTAGACTAACTTTTTTTTGAGACAAACTATTAGACTAACTTAAGACTAATTAAACCTAGCAGTACTAATCTAAGCCAGGGCCGGCCACTAATGGGCATGGCCCAACCGGCCACACGCATGATGCGCACACACACAGGCGCACACGGCCATGGCCAACTACACGCACACACACTATGCAGAATACACACACAGCGCACACACACGACACACATGCACGGCGCACACACATGCTCGACCCTGGTTACAGCCACAGCCGAGGCCAGCGCCGGAGCAGCGACGGCGGCGAGTTGTAGCAGCGTCGGACATCAGCGGCGGCAGTCAGGCGCAACAGCTAAGAGCAGCAACTAACGGTAGCAACAGGAGCGACGCAGTAGGCAGCGGCGGCAGCGGCAAACAGCAGCGATGGCACAAGGGGCAGCCAGCAGTAGTACAAGTAGCAAGCAGCGGCAGTAGAGCGGCGCGGCAGCCAGCAGCACAACGACAGTAGCAACAGCAAGCCACATAGCGGCAGTAGCATCAGCAAGGCAGCAACATGAGCGCGTACGCGGACGCTGAGATTCGACCATGATGGAGGGCGGCGTGCACGGGTACAAATCGAAGCGGAGACATGGGGGAATCGAAGGGGATGCTCACCCTGGTGCTTGTGGTTGAGATCAGGGAGAGCGGGGTGGCCGGGATTCGTCAAATTTGATGACGAGAGGCGACAGTCGTGGCAAGGAGACGACGGCGATGCAGAGCGTATGGGCCGCCCGACTCGGTTTGGTGCTCAGGACGGACGAAGCAGGTCACACCAGACTTCCTTGACGTGCTACCAAGCAACGACAATGACAGTGGCCGTGATGATGACGACAGAGGTGGGGCAGAGGAGACCGACGAGGCCGAGCGCGAGGGAGGGAGATGGGGGCGAGAGGTGGAGGGCGCTAGGGTTTCGGGGGCGCCCAAGGGGGCTTTGTAGGAAGGAGCAGGGGACGGATGGCCGCCACGCACGGCCATTGCCGGCGGATGGCCGCCACGGCCCTCCTGTCGGGACTCCTATACGATGCATTCTGCGTCAAAGTGTCGGGCGTTCGCACAGGGGGGTTCGATAGTGGGCTATTTGGGCCGTGTTTCTCTATTTCTTTGTTGGGCGCGCGTTTTGAAAACCGTTCGTACTGTTTCGCGGACGCCTTCTTTCTCTGTTTCGCGTGTGTTTGTTTCTCTGTTTCGTTTCTTCTACTATTTATCTCTGTTGCTTCTGCTGTTTCTTTGTCAAACGGAAGAACAGTTCCAAGAAAAGATAAAAATAATGACAACTTATTTTGCAAACTTTTTTCCAACAAAGAGAACTGTTTCTTTGTCCAAGGAAGAACTGTTCCAATAAACTTGACAAACAGTAGTAAAAGAAGAAGTGCAACAAAGAATCAGTATAAGAAAAAATACATACAGAAAAAAATACATGGAAATAATAATATAAATATTTGAGCTTCTTTGCAAACTTATTTTGTAGATTTAAGCCTTATTAAAAATTGAATGTAATGCAAGAAAATATAACTAGGGAACCATGTTAAAAAATTAGTTTCCTCATGGAATTGTCCCTTTGAGTTGAAAAAAATTCTTGCGTTGGGACCATTAAGAGAATTAAAAAGGGAAATATCTTTCCCAAAGGAATTGGTTTCCTGTTTAGAAAATTGTTTCTGCTGTTTCCAGACATTCTTTACACCCAAATTTCTTGCAAAAAAACTATCACTGGACCATTTCGACAAAAAAGATAGCTCTATCGTTAAGGAAACAATTTTCGCATCGAAGTATTCCTTTGAGTTGAATCTTCCAGTGCAACTTCCATTGAAGGTGACAGTATTAATAAGACCCTTGAGAATAGAAAGAAGAAATATGTTAATTGGAAACACAGGGGCAGAACATTTCATCATTGGGATTCTTTTTGCTTGAACCTTTTAGACTAACTAACAAAATTAATGAGACCTTTCAGAATAGAAAGAATAAGGATGTTAATTGAACTTACATGTTGATTTGAGAACTTACCTCAGGTTACTGTCATGTGCAGAACAAGTAAGCTTCACTTCAATATGCGGAAACCCTGTTGAAACGTACACGTGATTACAAGAAAAGAAGAACATGCTCTAAGAAATTGGGAAACAACAGTCTCTAAGAAAGAAACAACTCTTTTATGTCATTGGGAAAAAAAATAAAAAAAGAACTTACATGTCTCTGCAGGAAAGAAGTTACTAATGGGAGCTGAATTTCATTGTGCTTGCAAGTAACAATCTCAAAAAGGAATTTTTGATGTAGAGCATGTAAATCCTCCTACAGTATTTTAGAAAAAGTTGCTGCTTCATTGCTGATATGTTACAAGTAATGACCCAAAAATAAAAGATATGACTATTACTTACATTAGAGAAACCTTCTAAACCGAGACCTTTGTACTTGCTAACATACTGAAGAAGGAAAATACCTGAGTCATACCTGTCAAAGAAAAAAAATGAAAATAATCAGTTACATACTTAGTATGAAAATTATTGTGAATTAAATTACTTTTAATCAGCTTTTTTTGGAGAAAGAACCAAAAAGTTGCTGGTGGCTGGTTTAAATCTTGTAAAATGGGAGATTTCCATAGAGAACCCACCTGAAATTGACGTTGGGAGCTGATACAAATCTTGATTCAAAATTTCGTATGCTGAAAGAACTAGAATTTCCGTATGTAGCAGCAAACAAAACCTTGAAGTTGTGGATAACAGCGCTAATTGCTGGTAGGAATGAATCACCACTATAGTATGGGTTCATGATATCTAAATTTTTGGCTCTAAAGTTAGCAATGATTAAAATCCATTGTTTTTCCTTGAATACGGGCATTTTTACCTAAGGAATTGTGCAAAGTTACAATCTATTAGTGTAACTCTTTAAAGAAGGAAAAACTATAAGAGTAGTTTGTACAAAAGAACTTGTCTTACCAAGGAAGCATTCGATAAACTGAAGCCAACATTACTTTCCTGTAAGATTTGTTGGTTTGCAGCATCAGAATGATTTAGCATTGGGTTCATTAGCTTCTCCTGCATGTTTGTTTCCAGAAGAACATTGATAGTTAAGAAAATGAAATATCAATGATGTGAAAGTGATAACTCAGGAGATGAATTCAAAATATAGGCTGACCATGTCGTCAATGCTAAGAATGTGCTCCAGTATTTCGCTGTTTCGCATGAGGCATTTTCTTCCTCGGTCCAGCTGGTCTTTGTTCTTTAGTTTTGAAAAACACCCAACAACCCGGGGATTTATCCAGCCACCAGGCTTGAATGATAGAGTTATAGTTTTCTGATCCACCCAAACTCCTTCAATCTCAAATATCCTTTGGCTGTTCATGGCAGGAGAAAATCATGAAGAAGAGTGAAAAATAAATCATGAGAAAACAGTATGGATCGCATATGAAAACTATTTTATGTTGAAATTATGTGGAACATGTCACATAAAAATTCATATGATTTTTGTACATACCTGTAAGTTAATTTGGGTAGAAGTCCAACCAATGTTTGGTAGAAATCATTCTCAATTTCGTCGGAAAAGATGACCTGGTTACCAGCCTTTTTTGGTTCTTGAATTATTAGTGTCGCAGATTTGAAAGAATTGTTCACTCGTTGTTGCCAAGTTGAAGTTTCTGCTTTTGAAAACTTACTGGAATGTGCTTCATGTTGTTCGAGTGCTTGAAGTAGCAACGGATCTTCAATAGGTGTGGCAATATTGCTTGGGGAGTTTCGGAGATAGGAAGTCCATTACCCTTATTGGGCTCTGAGTTCCAGGGACATTCACGTTGGTATGAGTATTGGAATGCATGCTATACTGATTTTCTGGCAGGCTGAACTCATTAGAGGCACGAGATACAAATGGAACATTCTGAACTATGTCAATTGAATTGGTAATTGCATCAAATGAAGGGGAACCTGTGCCTTCATATTGAGTGCCTGTACCAGCCTCTCCATTTGAATTACCATGCATTGTATTGTTGAAAGTTTTGTGAGCTGCAAGTAAATTTTCATCAATCAATGAGCCTTTATCCAGTTCACCATCCATGAAATCTGGTTGAAAAAAACGAAGACATCATTAAGAATAGGAAATGTTAACAGCTCAGTTCATCTACATGTCTGAAAAAATTACTTTGGATAAAATGAAATTTGGTAAGAGAAATGACCTTCCAAACGCTCTCCTGGTAATAAGAATCTGAACAATGGTAAGCAAAATTTTGTTTCTTGTACTCTTTGAATTGGGGGTTTTGATTCAGAGAAGTATCCTGCAGAAAAAAAGTTGTGATTATTTATTTCATGATCTATTTTGGTGCAAAGAAAAAAAGATACTTAGAAGAGCTATGAAAGAAAAACTTATGATGCAACAGAGCTAAAACATCAGTGGGAGGTGTTGTTCTCTGAGTTGATGTCTTCACAAATAATTCTGGACAAGCAAGCTCTTTGAAAGATGGTAGACTACCATTAAAAGGTAGAGCGAGATTAGAGCTTGTTATGTTCACAGACTGAGTGAAATCTATGACCAATTCCCGAAGAATTTCATTGATGCTGACTTGTTCATTTTCATCAACCATTGTTGGAACATCTAGCATTGGGAAATTTGCAAGTGATTCTATAGCCAATAATTGTTCAGTCTTGGGTACTTTGAAAGTATTCTTTGAAACTGTTGATTTAAATTGGAGGTTTGGGCTGTTGGAAGATGTCAAGGTCTTGATGAATGAACAATGCATATCATCTACATAGGTCTTCAGTGTAGATGCTGAGTTCCGGATGATATTCATGTAGAATTTTTGAGCTTGCATTTGAAGAATTATCTTGTCCTGTTAAAATGAGGGAGCATGTCTTGTTAAACAAACTATGAAAAAATGAGAATGACAGTTTATTGTTGCTAAGAAAACAGATGAAAACCAGCAAGGTAACTTACTTGTGTCAGACTTATATCTGTGAATTTGGATCCAATATATTGTGATATCTCTTCAGGTAGTTCAATGTAAACTGAATCATTGAATGGAGTAGAGGAGATGTGCTTTATCTGTTGAGTAAGAAGAGGGTGTTTAATATATATATATATATAATGTTTCACAGCACTTTGAAGAAGTACTAGAACTACAAAATCATAATTGAAGAGAGTGAATAGAACTATGTAATGTGCAATAGTAAAAACTATGAACAAGGCCATATACCGGTAGTCTGCCATATCCGTTAGTTTCGCCATGGAGTGCATCTAGAGCCATGTACGAATTCAGCATGGTTGCTGACCAAATAGGTAGTCTTGGTTCAATGGTTGGCAACATGAACTCAGTTATTATGAGGAACTTGAAATAGGAAATCTGACGTTGAAAACAAAATTCAGACATATTGGGTAAAAATGAAAAGTGTTAGTCATAGACATAGAAAAATTGAATGCTACATAGAAAAAGAAAAGTTAAAGAAATTTTGTCATGGGAAATATGCTTACCACCATAAGTAATTTGCTTCCTCCAGGAATGAACTTATTGGTGCTTGAGTTGTTTAGTTTTGCTTTCTTTATTGAGTAAACCATGTAGCTCAAACATAGCAGACACCAATCATATTGGGAAATACTGTCTACGTCAACTATTGCATTGTAGACAAACTTGGTAACAACTCCACTTGAATTAGGAGCAACAAACAGTGAGAGTAGTATGAGAATGAAGATTCGGCAGTACTTGTCTTGAGGAAGATCATCATTGATAATTGAGAAAAGGTACTCAATAGTGGGTGTAGTTGTTCCTAACTCATGCTTGATGAATTCATATGTTGCTTCTGATGGTTTCGTGATGACAGGAACTCCACCAATTGGAATGCCAAAAATCTTGTGAACAGTTGTAGTTGTAATTGGGAATTTGAATCCATTTGGCATTTCAATGGAGCAAGAAGTTGTGTTGAAATGGTGGTTTGCAAGCCAGAAGTAAATGGAGTCAATATTGGACATTCTGGTTATTTGTAGGAATGTTTGAAAACCCATTCTACATACACACTGTTTGTGACTGTCAGTCATTTCAGATGCAAGCTTGATAAATGATTCATCATGCTGAAATTGATTGCACTGCATGACAAAAAATAAAGGAAGAAATGGAAATATTAGATGTTTTTTTCATTTGGGAAAAAGAATGGTATAGAGCATAAGTACATTACCTTGGATCTCTTATGAGCTTTGTTTGCATGTACAATCTCTTCTGCTTCTCTTTTCTTTGTACATCCTTGTTCCATCTACAGTGAATAAAGTATTATTAATTGTTCCAATGAAAAGTAATGGCTCCTACAAAACATGTGAATTGCCATGAACATAGTCGCGGAGTAGAAAAACCGGCATGACCAAAACAGAGACATTGAGTAATGGCTCCTACAAAAGTGTACAGCCCAATGGAGATAACAATATTTCAACAAGCCTACTAGTACTGACATATTCTAATTTCCTTATGTGGGTGCTGAAAATTTCATGTAATGCAATTCCACATATATATATGTGGTGCAAGATGATGCAGAACCACATGTTGCATTACATGGCTTGCTGCAAAAAAACCTAACCACTAACTTCTTGTTCATGAAATGCAACATGGCTACTATTAGAGATGCAGTTAGATAACAAAAATATAGATGTAGCTTGTACATGGAATTGAACACAAAAAAATTTGTGATGAAAATTGTTCCATGCCCTAGTACAGAAACTCAATTAGGCCATGGAGTATGTATGAATTAAACTAACAATGGTTCATCAGAACACGGCGTCCCAGCTAAAAAACTTCCAATCCTTTGAAGAAGATGTAAATCACGATGATGCTTCCGCACGTTTGAAAAAAAGAAAAATATACACATATGAAGACATTCGAGGCGAGTAGAACCTAGGGGAGGTCAGAATGGAGAAGGGATCGAACCTCTTGTTTAGAGCCTATTCAACACAGCGGAGAAAATCCGGTGCAAAGGAGGATTCAGATCTGAGGAGAGGCGACGGCGAGCAGAGGGGAGGGGGGAGAACAGAGAAGCGAAATGGGGAAAGTGTTGTAAGTGGACGGTCCCACTTGTCTGCTGCTGAACAGAAAATAGACGAGGAAAAAAACAGGCTTCGAGGAGATAAGACCTGGGCGGTACGTGGCTCGATCTGGTCCAACAATCCGTGGATAAGACAGGCGGCGACGGCAGGGTAGCGGCGACGCCGCCAGGGCGCCTCCATCTTGTTTCCACCGGCGGCGCTCCTCGAGCGCAGAGGTAATACCTCGCTCGCTCTTCTTGATCTACTTCCTTTACTTTCCTTAATTGTATTGTGTATTGAATAAAGAATGGTTGGGGAAAAGGCGGAAGAAGTGGAAGAAAATTTAGTTGTAGTTGTACAAGACTAACAAGTAGAATTGGCCAGTTAGTTGCTGTTGATCTGGCGAACAAATACCTAGTTTAAGATTTAGCTAAAATTGGGGAGTTGTTGAACGTTGGCCAGTTAGTTGCTATTGATCTGGCGAACAAATACCTAGTTTAATGCTGTGAATAATTTCGTGTGGTCTGATTTGCACTTGTTGTTAGAATTATAGATAGATGCAGCTTTGGAGTTCGATGAACAGTAATTGGGTTCACGTTTTCTGTTCTGCTTTTGCTGTCACCCATTTCGTTTTACTTCGCATACTGTCTTGTTTGTTTAAAAGAAGTAACAGATGATTCTGAATTATGGTTGCAGCGTACGGTACATCGAGATGGAAGGTGAAAGCAGTTTTGCTAACCAGCAAGTAATTACTAAGAAGAAAGAGATTAGTAAGAAGGTTAGCATCTACGTTTCTTGTTTATAAAAGTACAAGTTGAGTCTGTTATTTTAAAACTGAATAAAAAAAGAAAAATGTGTGATGTTTTCTTGTGGATGCAGAAGAAAACTTACAAAAGAAATGGATCCAATGGAAAAGAAGTGAAGAAGAGAAGGAACAACAATAATGACAAGTTGCTCGAACCTACAGCGGGCAAATGTGCTGCAGAACCTGCTACTGTGGTAGGTCACTGTCCTTGATTTTCAGTCATCGCTTCACGTAGGATTTCCGTTAGGATGAAAAAATCATTTAAATTCCTTTCACTTTTCTCTTAGGGGTGTCCTTTGATGGAAGAATTTGACCAGTTTGTTCAATATCAAAGTTTGAGGAAAGAAACTGAGGTTGGTTGTTTGGTATGTGTGATTTCAAAATGCATTTCTTCTTAGGAAGTGATATGAACTAACAAATTTTAACACACAAAAATGGTGTTCCAGGAACTGATTGAGAGCCAAGAAGCTGAAATAGGGTTCAATTTATTTGGGGGCATTAGGGATGGCAATGGCTCGGGTTTGGGGCGGGTGGAGCTGGTCCACATCCAACCCATGACCCATCTTCCTACCCTCTGCCCATCCACCAAATTATCCATGGGCACAACTTGTGCCCATTCCCAAACCCGCTGGATACCCACATACCCATGGAGCTCCATGGGCATAGAAAAGTCAGCATGAAGCCTTCCCAAAGGTCAAATTAACTCATCATCATTCACTCACAAATGACAACATAAACTACATGCAAAAGTAGGCAACAAGTAATACAATCAGTCCTTAAGTGTGACATACCAGAGGTTGATTCTGTAGCATATAACTTATGGCACCAGTTGCATCTTGCCTGCCATTTCCCATTGATTCGCTCTTTCTATTGTCACTGTCATATTGCCCCACATGTCATACAGGTATCCATTGGATATCCATGGAGCACAAAATATAACCGTGCCCAACCCGACTGTTCGTGGGTATCCATATCCATGAACCCATGGGTAGAAATGCACCCCATACCCTTGCCCAACTGGGTCGGGTATCCATGGGTAACCAGATCCGTGGATAAAATTGCCATCCCTAGGGGGCATTGACAAAGAAATAGAAGAAGCTGCACCAAACATCATCACGGAACATTTGCGAATGTCAAATAACAATGAACAGACTGTAAGTACTTACAAAACTGGGTAGTGCAAATATAATTCTAGCATATATTTTTCTCAATCATAAATTGTGGCAAGATCTTGACTGCGGTTGTAGTGTTTGACAGAAAGTATATTTTCATTGTTTTTGCCAGGCAATGGACATAAATGATGAGAACAACTGCAATGTTACAGAATCATCTTCAGCAGTAGTGCTAAGTTTGAGCAAACAGGTTAGTGTGAGAAAAAAAGGGAAAAGATGCAAGTGATTGTGTTGGGAAATAAAGTAAATTGAGAAATGATATGGCTATTAACACATAACTAAATTTTTACAGGACAGTGTTGGTGAGAACATGTGCAGTGAACCTTTGACAACAACAGAAGAAGTGGAAAATATTTGCCGTGAGGTAAGATTCTGCATTTCTGGGAAAAGAATAAAAAAAGAGTTTGTTTTCTAAAGATTCTTATTCTCATGTCGAATAGTTGTGTTCCTTCCCTTTGTAGGTACTTTCTTTGGCTCAGAATTCTGACTATGATTATGAAGGAAATTCTGAGAGTGAAGATTCTGATGAAGACACAGTAGCTTGTACGGTGAATGAAGAGTATGTGTTCCCTACACCAGACAAAACACACAATGCTAGTACACCAGAAGTTGGTAAAGTGTTCTCAACATTGGATGAAGCTTCCCGCTTTGTAAATGTTTATGCCCAGTTGAATGGTTTCGCAATGATAAAAGGAAGGAATTATAAGAACAGGAAGTTGTATTTCCAGTGCAACAAAAGTAGGAAAAGACCAAGTGTCAACACTAGTTTGAGGAAAAGGAAAAGAAACATTGTTGAAGGGACAAATTGTCCAATGAGTATAATAGTGAAGTTGGTGGATGACAAGTGGCATATTGCATCAATGTCTCTCGAGCATAACCATGATCTAGTGAGGTCTCCCTCACTTACCAAATTTTTCTTAAGCCACAGAAACATGAATGAGGCAGAAATCATGTTGTCAAAACTGCTTCAAGAACACAGAGTGAAACCAAGAAGAATCATGAGCATATTCAAAAAGCTTTGTGGTGGGAAGCTGGGAAACATTACCTTTGATGTGAAGAAACTGGATAATTTGAAACAGGGAGAACGGGTGCGCAAAAAGGAGAACACATATATTGAATGGACATTGCAGTACATTGAGAAACTGCAGATTGATACTCCTGGTTTCTGCTACAGGATGCAAAGAGATACAGACAACACGATTCTCAGCTTGTTCTGGACAGATGCTTGTTCCCGATTGAACTACCGTTTGTTTGGTGAGATTATATCATTTGACACCACTTATAGCACAAATAAATACAACATGCCTTTTGCACCTATAGTGGGAATTAATGGCCATGGAAGAACAATTGTGTTTGGATGGGCGCTATTGCAAGATGAGACTTCAGATACCTTTGTGTGGCTATTTGAAACTTTCATGGAGGTCATGCAGTGGAAAAAACCAGGGATAATATTGACAGACCAAGACGCAGGGATGAAAGCTGCTATTCCTCAAGTATTTCCAGATGCATTCCATAGGTTCTATATTTGGCATATATTTAAAAATGTGCGGGAAAACATGAGTGTTTTCATGGCTATGAGGGAAAACATGGAGAAAGATATGATGAAGTGTTTATTACAATCCATTACCGTTGAAGAATTTGAAGAAAGATGGGAGAAATTTGTTCTGAAGTATCAGTGTGCTGAACATGCTCACATCAAAAGGATGTGGGAGAACCGGACCTTCTTTGTTCCTGCTTATTTTCAAGGGATGTTTTGCCCTTTCATCAGGTCAACCAGCCGTAGCGAAAGCTTCAACTCAAATTTCAAAGATTACATCAAGAGGAAAGATACTATAGAGGCATTCATGAAACAGTACGTGCTATTCCAAGAGAATGTTGTTCACATAGAAAATCAGGACAGGTTCTTGTCGAATGAGAAGACTCCTATCTTTTGGAGTCATCACGCTGTTGAATGGCATGCAGCAGCAATATATACCAGAGGAATCTACTTGAAGTTTTTGACAGAATTAGTGAATGCATCAACTTTTAAAGTTATTGAAATTGAGAAGGATAAAGTGTATGATTTGAAAAAACACATCAGGTATGAGAAACCAGAATTCATAAGAGAAATGTTCAGAGTCCATGTGGACCTTACTACTGGTTCATTCAAATGTTTCTGTGGGAAGTTTGAGCGTGATGGTATTGTTTGTTTCCATATCCTCAGACTTTTTATGCAGTTTGACATTACCCATATTCCAGATAAGCTGATTGTTGAGAGGTGGACTATTTCTTTTCGAGAAAAAGAGTTGGATAAGTGCAAGAAGGAAATGGTGCTGCTTACAGGTGAAGATCAGTCACACAATGCAGTCATCAGCAAAGATTCTGATGAGTAAAGTTGGTGAAGCTTGCTCAGACATTAGCAAAGATTCTGAACTTAGCAAAGAACTTTTGGATGTTGTTGCTCAAATCCATTCAAAGTACTTGCAAGGAAAGAAACAGCAACCGGAAGTGCGGTCGAAAAATTCGTTGAAAGATCCTCCTATACGGCCATCCAAGTCTGTGAACAAAGGAGAAAGATTGAAGCCACAATCTGAAAATAAATCTAGGAAGAAAGCGGCTCCAAAAAAGAAGACTAGTTGATGCTCATATCATGTTTGCACCAATGAAGAAAGATAATTTCTGTTTGCAGCAAGGAAGAAGATAATTTCTCTCGATGAAGAACTTTTTGCATTGTTAGCTGAGAAAATTTAGATGGATTTTGATTATTGTGTTGATATTTTTTTTGATAAGTTACACTTGTTATAGCTATAGTTGAGCTTGAGCTATTTAGTTTATTCTGTGGTAATAAGAAAAGTTTTTAAAAACTAAATATGTTTCGTTGATATGTTATGTAGATATGTTGTTACAAATGCCTTGCTAATTAGATTTGAGACACAGGAAGTGCTAAATGTATTTTCTAAATTGAAAAACTGTTTTGATACTGTTGTAGAAGGTCATTGATATGTTATGTAGATATGTTGTTACAAATGCCTTGCTAAGTAGATGCATTAACAATAAATAAATGTTCTTAGGAGTTTTAAAAAATAATTACTCCTCGGGTATCCCAAAACAGTGTATATACATTGTGTATTATCTCCTAATAAATGATAATTGAATTCCCAAAAGATCTTTTTTTCACAAAATCAATATGTACTGTTAATGTCAATATATTGCTAGGAAAATAAGCATGTCTATTGGGATGCATATAATTAACTATGCATACAATTTCCTCAAATGCTCAAGTGTTCACAGTATACCTAACATATCCACATGTTAGCCAAACGGAACTCTGGTTCACAGAAAGAAGTGTCCCATCCATGACGCAGAGGCCGGAGGCAATATATCTTCCATTTTCTAGAAGAAAAGAAGGGCAAGTTGAATTAAATAAAATATATGTTTAAAACAAATAAATGTTCTCGTGAGCTTAAAAATGTTCTTCAAGTAAAATAAATTTATATCCGCATCAACGATTATTGAAAGGACATTATTTGGGGACCATAATTAAAGAAAAATATTATTGAGGAAACATTATTTGGCCAAAACATTATTGTATTAATCAAGGGACATTATAGGTGGAAAAAATGAAAATTTAGTTGGGGATATTATTAAAGGGACATTTTCGAATGAAGATTTAAAAATTAATAATTGAATAATGTTCCCTTGGGTCAACCAGGTTACCCTGAATAAGAACAAGGACAAAAGAATGTCCTTGAATAATGTTCCCTCAATAATGTTGTTAAAACATTATTCAGGGAACATTAATGTGGAGCAAAAAAGAAAATGAACATTTTTTGGGGAACATGTTTGAATGTTTATTTGGGGAACATTATTTACGGAACATTATTGTGTTTTGAACAAAGTTCTTAAAAAATGTTCTTAAAATATGATAACTCCTTGGTATGTACAATTATTTTGGGGACATTATTTGGAGAACAATATTAAAGAAACATTATTCAGGGAACATTATTCTGGAGCGAAAAATACAGTGAACATTTATTTGAGGAACATTATTAAAGGGGGGATTATTGAATAAAGAAAGTTTACTACAAGAATAATGTTCCTTGAATAATGTTCTCGTGGGTTAAAAAATATTCTTCAAGTAAAATAAAATTACGTCCGCATCAACGATTATTGAGGGAACATTATTTGGGGACCATAATTAAAGGAAAATATTATTGAGGAAACATTATTTGGCGAAAACATTATTATATTAATCAAGGGACATTATAGGTGAGAAAAAAGTTGAACATTTACTTGGGGACATTATTAAAGGGACATTTTAAAATGAAGATTTAAAAATTAATAATTGAATAATGTTCCCTTCGGTCAACCAAATTTCCCTGAATAAGGCAAGTTTACTACAAAGGATAAAAGAACGTTCCTTGAATAGTGTTCCCACAATAATATTCTTCAAAAATTATTCAGGGAACATTATTGAGGAGCAAAAAAGAAAATGAACATTTTTTGGGGAACATTTTTTAATGTTCTTTTAGTAGGAACATTATTCAGGGAACATTATTGAGGAGCAAAAAAAGAAAATGAACATTTACTTGGGGACATTATTGAGAAAACATTATTTGGCGAAAACATTATTATATTAATCAAGGGACATTATAGGTAGAAAAAATGAACATTTACTTGGGGACATTATTAAAGGGACATTTTCGAATGAAGATTTAAAAAGTAATAATTGAATAATGTTCCCTTTGGGTCAACCAGGTTTCCCTGAATAAGAACAAGGACAAAAGAATGTCCTTGAATAATGTTCCCTCAATAATGTTCTCAAAGAATTATTCAGGGAACATTAATGTGGAGCAAAAAGAAAATGAAATTTTTTTGGGGGAACATTTTTGAATGTTTATTTGGGGAACATTATTTAGGGAACATTATTGTGTTTTGAACAAAGTTCTTAAAAAATGTTCTTAAAAATGTTTTTAAAAATATGATAACTCCTTGGTATGAACAATTATTTTGGGGACATTATTTGGAGAACAATATTTAAAAAACATTATTCGGGCAACATTATTCTCGAGCGAAAAAAAGAGTGAACATTTATTTGAGGAATATTATTAAAGCGGGAATTATTGAATAAAAAAGTTTACTACAGGAATATAATAATGTTCCTTGAATAATGGTCTTAAAAATGTTCTCAAAAAAATGTTCTTAGAATATAATTCTTCGTCAGTACCAGCAATTATTTTGGGGACATTATTTGAAGAACAATTTTAAAGAAACATTATTCAGGGAACATTATTGTGGAGCAAAAAAGAGAGTGAACATTTATTTGAGGAAGAAATATTAAAGGGGGAATTATCATTTCCTTGAATAATTTTTTTTACTACAAGAATATAATAATATTCCTTGAATAATGTTCTTAACAAATGAGTAATTTTTTTCAAAAACAAATAAAATGTTCTCGGGAGTTTAAAAAAGAATAACTCCTCGGTATCAACAATTATTTGGGGGACATTGTTTGGAGGAGAATATTAAAGAAACTTTATTCAAAGAACATTATTAGGGGAGCAAAAAAGAAATGAACATTTATTTATAGAGCATTATTAAAGGGACATTTTTTGAATGAACATTAAGAAATGACAATTTCCTTGAATAAAAAAAGTTTACTACAAGAATATAATAAATCTTCCTTAAATAATGTTCTTAAAAAAATGTTCTTAAAATATAATTCTTCCTCGGTATGAGCAATTATTTTGGGGACATTATTTCGAGAACAATATTAAGGAAACATTATACAAGGAACATTATTGTGGAGCAAAAAGAGAGTGAACATTTATTTGAGGAACATTATTAAAGGGGGGATTGTAATTTCCTTGAATAAAAAAAGTTTACTACAAGAATATAATAATGTTCCTTGAATAATGTTCTTAACAAATGAGTAATTTTTGTTCAAAAATAAATAAATGTTCTCAAGAGTTTAAAATAATAATTACTCGTCGGCATCAACAATTATTTGGGGAACATTATTTGGAGAACAATATTAAAGAAACATTATTCAAGGAACATTATTGGGGGAACAAAAAGAAATGAACATTTATTTAGGGAGCATTATTAAAGGGACATTTTTTGAATGAACATTAAGAAATGATAATTTCCTTGAATAAAAAAAGTTTAGTACAAATATAATAAATGTTCTTAAAGTATACTCCTCGGTATCAACAATTATTTTGGGGACATTATTTGGAGAACAATATTAAAGAAACATTATTCAGGGAACATTATTGTGGAGCAAAAAAGAGAATGAACATTTATTTAAGGAACATTATTAAAGGGGGAATTATAATTTCCTTGAAAATAAAAAAGTTTACTACAAGAATATAATAATGTTCTTCAAATAATGTTGTTAAAAAGTGGGTAATTTCTGTTCAAAACAAATAAATGTTCACATGAGCTTAAAAATGTTCTTCAAGTAAAATAAATTTACATCCGCATCAACGATTATTGAAAGGGACATTATTTGGGGACCATAATTAAAGAAAAATATTATTGAGGAAACATTATTTGTCGAAAACATTATTGTATTAATCAAGGGACATTATAGGTGGAAAAAATGAAAATTTAGTTGGGGACATTATTAAAGGGACATTTTCGAATAAAGATTTAAAAAGTAGTAATTGAATAATGTTCCCTTGGGTCTACCAGGTTATCCTGAATAAGAACAAGGACAAAAGAATGTCCTTGAATTATGTTCCCTCAATAATGTTGTTAAAAAATTATTCAGGGAACATTAATGTGGAGCAAAAAAGAAAATGAACATTTTTGGGGAACATTTTTGAATGTTTATTTGGGAAACATTATTGTGTTTTGAACAAAGTTCTTAAAAAATGTTCTTAAAATATGATAACTCCTTGGTATGTACAATTATTTTGGGGACATTATTTCGAGAACAATATTAAAGAAACATTATTCAGGGAACATTATTCTGGAGCGAAAAAGAGAGTGAACATTTATTTGAGGAACATTATTAAAGGGGGGATTATTGAATAAAGAAAGTTTACTACAAGAATAATGTTCCTTGAATAATGTTCTCAAATAAATGTTCTCATGGGTTAAAAAATATTCTTCAAGTAAAATAAAATTATGTCTGCATCAACGATTATTGAGGGAACATTATTTGTGGACCATAATTAAAGGAAAATATTATTGAGGAAACATTATTTGGCAAAAACATTATTATATTAATCAAGGGACATTATAGGTGAGAAAAAAGTTGAACATTTACTTGGGGATATTATTAAAGGGACATTTTCAAATGAAGATTTAAAAAGTAATAATTGAATAATGTTCCCTTCGGTCAACCAGATTTCCCTGAATAAGGCAAGTTTACTATGAAGGATAAAAGAATGTTCCTTGAATACTGTTCCCACAATAATGTTCTTCAAAAATTATTCAGGAACATTATTGAGGAGCAAAAAAGAAAATGAACATTTTTTGGGGAACATTTTTTAATGTTCTTTTAGTAGGAACATTATTCAGGGAACATTATTGAGGAGCAAAAAAAGAAAATGAACATTTTTTGGGGAACATTTTTTAATGTTTATTTGGGGAACATTATTGTGTTTCGAATGAACATTATTTGGAGAACAATATGAAAGAAACATTATTCAAAGGGACATTATTTTGGGGAGCAAAAAGAAATTGAACATTTAATTGGGGAACATTATTAAAGGGATATTTTTGAAATGAACATTATTTTAAAAAATGTTCTAGTTTCTAAAAAAATGTTTGTATTTTTTCTGTTTTTTGGGGGGAGTTTGAAATTTGTTTCCGTTTCTATAGAATTCAAGTGCACAGGTGCAACGCTTACCCAAGGAATAATAAATAAATATTATTGAGAAAACATTATTTGGCGAAACCATTATTATATTAATCAAGGGACGTTATAGGTAGAAAAAAATGAACATTTACTTGGGGACATTATTAAAGGGACATTTTCGAATGAAGATTTAAAAAGTAATAATTGAATAATGTTCCCTTTGGGTCAACCAGGTTTCCCTGAATAAGAACAAGGACAAAAGAATGTCCTTGAATAATGTTCCCTCAATAATGTTCTCAAAAAATTATTCAGGAAACATTAATGTGGAGCAAAAAGAAAATGAAATTTTTTTGGGGGAACATTTTTGAATGTTTATTTGGGGAACATTATTTAGGGAACATTATTGTGTTTTGAACAAAGTTCTTAAAAAATGTTTTTAAAAATATGATAACTCCTTGGTATGAACAATTATTTTGGGGACATTATTTGGAGAACAATATTTAAAAAACATTATTCGGGCAACATTATTCTGGAGCGAAAAAGAGAGTGAACATTTATTTGAGGAATATTATTAAAGCGGGAATTATTGAATAAAAAAGTTTACTACAGGAATATAATAATGTTCCGTGAATAATGGTCTTAAAAATGTTCTCAAAAAAATGTTCTTAGAATATAATTCTTCGTCAGTACCAGCAATTATTTTGGGGACATTATTTGAAGAACAATTTTAAAGAAACATTATTCAGGGAACATTATTGTGGAGCAAAAAAGAGAGTGAACATTTATTTGAGGAACAAATATTAAAGGGGGAATTATAATTTCCTTGAATAAAATTTTTTTACTACAAGAATATAATAATATTCCTTGAATAATGTTCTTAACAAATGAGTAATTTTTTTCAAAAACAAATAAAATGTTCTCGGGAGTTTAAAAAAGAATAACTCCTCGGTATAAACAATTATTTGGGGGACATTGTTTGGAGGACAATATTAAAGAAACTTTATTCAAAGAACATTATTATGGGAGCAAAAAAGAAATGAACATTTATTTATAGAGCATTATTAAAGGGACATTTTTTGAATGAACATTAAGAAATGACAATTTCCTTGAATAAAAAAAGTTTACTACAAGAATATAATAAATCTTCCTTAAATAATGTTCTTAAAAAAATGTTCTTAAAATATAATTCTTCCTCGGTATGAGCAATTATTTTGGGGACATTATTTCGAGAACAATATTAAAGAAACATTATACAGGGAACATTATTGTGGAGCAAAAAGAGAGTGAACATTTATTTGAGGAACATTATTAAAGGGGGGATTGTAATTTCCTTGAATAAAAAAAGTTTACTACAAGAATATAATAATGTTCCTTGAATAATGTTCTTAACAAATGAGTAATTTTTGTTCAAAAATAAATAAATGTTCTCAAGAGTTTAAAATAATAATTACTCGTCGGCATCAACAATTATTTGGGGAACATTATTTGGAGAACAATATTAAAGAAACATTATTCAAGGAACATTATTGGGGGAACAAAAAGAAATGAACATTTATTTAGGGAGCATTATTAAAGGGACATTTTTTGAATGAACATTAAGAAATGATAATTTCCTTGAATAAAAAAAGTTTAGTACAAATATAATAAATGTTCTTAAAGTATACTCCTCGGTATCAACAATTATTTTGGGGACATTATTTGGAGAACAATATTAAAGAAACATTATTCAGGGAACATTATTGTGGAGCAAAAAAGAGAATGAACATTTATTTGAGGAACATTATTAAAGGGGGAATTATAATTTCCTTGAAAATAAAAAAGTTTACTACAAGAATATAATAATGTTCTTCGAATAATGTTGTTAAAAAGTGGGTAATTTCTGTTCAAAACAAATAAATGTTCACATGAGCTTAAAAATGTTCTTCAAGTAAAATAAATTTACATCCGCATCAACGATTATTGAAAGGGACATTATTTGGGGACCATAATTAAAGAAAAATATTATTGAGGAAACATTATTTGTCGAAAACATTATTGTATTAATCAAGGGACATTATAGGTGGAAAAAATGAAAATTTAGTTGGGGACATTATTAAAGGGACATTTTCGAATAAAGATTTAAAAAGTAGTAATTGAATAATGTTCCCTTGGGTCTACCAGGTTATCCTGAATAAGAACAAGGACAAAAGAATGTCCTTGAATTATGTTCCCTCAATAATGTTGTTAAAAAATTATTCAGGGAACATTAATGTGGAGCAAAAAAGAAAATGAACATTTTTGGGGAACATTTTTGAATGTTTATTTGGGAAACATTATTGTGTTTTGAACAAAGTTCTTAAAAAATGTTCTTAAAATATGATAACTCCTTGGTATGTACAATTATTTTGGGGACATTATTTCGAGAACAATATTAAAGAAACATTATTCAGGGAACATTATTCTGGAGCGAAAAAGAGAGTGAACATTTATTTGAGGAACATTATTAAAGGGGGGATTATTGAATAAAGAAAGTTTACTACAAGAATAATGTTCCTTGAATAATGTTCTCAAATAAATGTTCTCATGGGTTAAAAAATATTCTTCAAGTAAAATAAAATTATGTCTGCATCAACGATTATTGAGGGAACATTATTTGTGGACCATAATTAAAGGAAAATATTATTGAGGAAACATTATTTGGCAAAAACATTATTATATTAATCAAGGGACATTATAGGTGAGAAAAAAGTTGAACATTTACTTGGGGATATTATTAAAGGGACATTTTCAAATGAAGATTTAAAAAGTAATAATTGAATAATGTTCCCTTCGGTCAACCAGATTTCCCTGAATAAGGCAAGTTTACTATGAAGGATAAAAGAATGTTCCTTGAATACTGTTCCCACAATAATGTTCTTCAAAAATTATTCAGGAACATTATTGAGGAGCAAAAAAGAAAATGAACATTTTTTGGGGAACATTTTTTAATGTTCTTTTAGTAGGAACATTATTCAGGGAACATTATTGAGGAGCAAAAAAAGAAAATGAACATTTTTTGGGGAACATTTTTTAATGTTTATTTGGGGAACATTATTGTGTTTCGAATGAACATTATTTGGAGAACAATATGAAAGAAACATTATTCAAAGGGACATTATTTTGGGGAGCAAAAAGAAATTGAACATTTAATTGGGGAACATTATTAAAGGGATATTTTTGAAATGAACATTATTTTAAAAAATGTTCTAGTTTCTAAAAAAATGTTTGTATTTTTTCTGTTTTTTGGGGGGAGTTTGAAATTTGTTTCCGTTTCTATAGAATTCAAGTGCACAGGTGCAACGCTTACCCAAGGAATAATAAATAAATATTATTGAGAAAACATTATTTGGCGAAACCATTATTATATTAATCAAGGGACGTTATAGGTAGAAAAAAATGAACATTTACTTGGGGACATTATTAAAGGGACATTTTCGAATGAAGATTTAAAAAGTAATAATTGAATAATGTTCCCTTTGGGTCAACCAGGTTTCCCTGAATAAGAACAAGGACAAAAGAATGTCCTTGAATAATGTTCCCTCAATAATGTTCTCAAAAAATTATTCAGGAAACATTAATGTGGAGCAAAAAGAAAATGAAATTTTTTTGGGGGAACATTTTTGAATGTTTATTTGGGGAACATTATTTAGGGAACATTATTGTGTTTTGAACAAAGTTCTTAAAAAATGTTTTTAAAAATATGATAACTCCTTGGTATGAACAATTATTTTGGGGACATTATTTGGAGAACAATATTTAAAAAACATTATTCGGGCAACATTATTCTGGAGCGAAAAAGAGAGTGAACATTTATTTGAGGAATATTATTAAAGCGGGAATTATTGAATAAAAAAGTTTACTACAGGAATATAATAATGTTCCGTGAATAATGGTCTTAAAAATGTTCTCAAAAAAATGTTCTTAGAATATAATTCTTCGTCAGTACCAGCAATTATTTTGGGGACATTATTTGAAGAACAATTTTAAAGAAACATTATTCAGGGAACATTATTGTGGAGCAAAAAAGAGAGTGAACATTTATTTGAGGAACAAATATTAAAGGGGGAATTATAATTTCCTTGAATAAAATTTTTTTACTACAAGAATATAATAATATTCCTTGAATAATGTTCTTAACAAATGAGTAATTTTTTTCAAAAACAAATAAAATGTTCTCGGGAGTTTAAAAAAGAATAACTCCTCGGTATAAACAATTATTTGGGGGACATTGTTTGGAGGACAATATTAAAGAAACTTTATTCAAAGAACATTATTATGGGAGCAAAAAAGAAATGAACATTTATTTATAGAGCATTATTAAAGGGACATTTTTTGAATGAACATTAAGAAATGACAATTTCCTTGAATAAAAAAAGTTTACTACAAGAATATAATAAATCTTCCTTAAATAATGTTCTTAAAAAAATGTTCTTAAAATATAATTCTTCCTCGGTATGAGCAATTATTTTGGGGACATTATTTCGAGAACAATATTAAAGAAACATTATACAGGGAACATTATTGTGGAGCAAAAAGAGAGTGAACATTTATTTGAGGAACATTATTAAAGGGGGGATTGTAATTTCCTTGAATAAAAAAAGTTTACTACAAGAATATAATAATGTTCCTTGAATAATGTTCTTAACAAATGAGTAATTTTTGTTCAAAAATAAATAAATGTTCTCAAGAGTTTAAAATAATAATTACTCGTCGGCATCAACAATTATTTGGGGAACATTATTTGGAGAACAATATTAAAGAAACATTATTCAAGGAACATTATTGGGGGAACAAAAAGAAATGAACATTTATTTAGGGAGCATTATTAAAGGGACATTTTTTGAATGAACATTAAGAAATGATAATTTCCTTGAATAAAAAAAGTTTAGTACAAATATAATAAATGTTCTTAAAGTATACTCCTCGGTATCAACAATTATTTTGGGGACATTATTTGGAGAACAATATTAAAGAAACATTATTCAGGGAACATTATTGTGGAGCAAAAAAGAGAATGAACATTTATTTGAGGAACATTATTAAAGGGGGAATTATAATTTCCTTGAAAATAAAAAAGTTTACTACAAGAATATAATAATGTTCTTCGAATAATGTTGTTAAAAAGTGGGTAATTTCTGTTCAAAACAAATAAATGTTCACATGAGCTTAAAAATGTTCTTCAAGTAAAATAAATTTACATCCGCATCAACGATTATTGAAAGGGACATTATTTGGGGACCATAATTAAAGAAAAAAATTATTGAGGAAACATTATTTGGCGAAAACATTATTGTATTAATCAAGGGACATTATAGGTGGAAAAAATGAAAATTTAGTTGGGGACATTATTAAAGGGACATTTTCGAATGAAGATTTAAAAAGTAATAATTGAATAATGTTCCCTTGGGTCTACCAGGTTACCCTGAATAAGAACAAGGACAAAAGAATGTCCTTGAATTATGTTCCCTCAATAATGTTGTTAAAAAATTATCCAGGGAACATTAATGTGGAGCAAAAAAGAAAATGAACATTTTTTGGGGAACATTTTTGAATGTTTATTTGGGGAACATTATTGTGTTTTGAACAAAGTTCTTAAAAAATGTTCTTAAAATATGATAACTCCTTGGTATGTACAATTATTTTGGGGACATTATTTGGAGAACAATATTAAAGAAACATTATTCAGGGAACATTATTCTGGAGCAAAAAAGAGAGTGAACATTTATTTGAGGAACATTATTAAAGGGGGGATTATTGAATAAAGAAAGTTTACTACAAGAATAATGTTCCTTGAATAATGTTCTCAAATAAATGTTCTCATGGGTTAAAAAATATTATTCAAGTAAAATAATGTCCGCATCAACGATTATTGAGGGAACATTATTTGGGGCCATAATTAAAGGAAAATATTATTGAGGAAACATTATTTGGCGAAAACATTATTATATTAATCAAGGGACATTATAGGTGAGAAAAAAGTTGAACATTTACTTGGGGACATTATTAAAGGGACATTTTCAAATGAAGATTTAAAAAGTAATAATTGAATAATGTTCCCTTCGGTCAACCAGATTTCCCTGAATAAGGCAAGTTTACTACAAAGGATAAAATAATGTTCCTTGAATACTGCTCCCACAATAATGTTCTTAAAAAATTATTCAGGGAACATTATTGAGGAGGAAAAAAAGAAAATGAACATTTTTTGGGGAATTTTTTTTAATGTTCTTTTAGTAGGAACATTATTCAGGGAACATTATTGAGGAGCAAAAAAAGAAAATGAACATTTTTTGGGGAACATTTTTAATGTTTATTTGGGGAACATTATTGTGTTTTGAATGAACATTATTTGGAGAACAATATGAAAGAAACATTATTCAAAGGGACATTATTTTGGGGAGCAAAAATAAATTGAACATTTAATTGGGGAACATTATTAAAGGGATATTTTTTGAAATGAAAATTATTAAATTGTTTTTCGAAAAACACAATATTGTCTGAAATTTGAATATGTTCTTCTAGTCAAAATAGTTACTCATCGGCATGAACAATTATGGCAAGGAAACATTAACTAGGAACATTATTAAAGGGACATTTTTGAATGAACATTAAAAAATGATAATTTCCTTTAATAAGAAAAGTTTAGTACAAGGATAAAAAAATGTTACTTGAATAATGTTCCCTCGACAATTTCTTAAAAAAATGACTAAATGTCTTTCGAAAGACCCAATGTGGTCTGAAATTTTAAAATGTTCTTGAATAATGTTGTCTGAAACAGAATGTTGTATGAACAAGCGAAAACAAATTCTAGTCCAAACAAACTATATTCATAACCCGTGTGTGGGTCCAAAAACAAATATCCCAATAAATTACCCGAGCAAGTGCATAATGATGTTATAAGATCCCCTCAGAATTCACATTTTTTTAGGGAAACAAAAAAAGTGAACAAAAAATTCAGCAAACATTCTCTTAGAGAAACATTATTTGGGGAACGTTAACAACAAATATTAGGAAACATTGCTTACGGAACATTATTTAGGGGACTTTTTCATTTTTTTGAGAAAATCTTTTTGAAGTAGACATCCTTTTGAAGTAAAAAATTGTTTGACTACAATTATAATGGATTTTTTTTACAAAAACTCTTTTACAGTAGATATTCTTGATATTGAGGCCATACCTCCTAAATGCCAAATTTCCTAAGAGAAGTTACTATTGCTTTTGTAAAAAAATGACAAATGTTGCCTTTCGTCTTGTTTGCTACAAAAAAAGCACATTTTTCGTTCCCCCTAAAAGTAAGACAATTTCCATTTCATGGAAATCAATCACACATCTACTTTGGGAAAAAGAAATAAACAACACACTTCATTGAAAAAAAATCCTTGAAGACACTCATGTTGGTATGGAAAAGCAAGCACACCTTTAATTATTCCTCATTGTTATTCTAGAACTAAGTTTCTTTGATTGTCTCACACAAGAACAGAAAAATAAGTTGTGCTGAGTCTCCAACATAAATGTTTTGCGCACAAAAGAGTGATTTCCACATAAAGGGAAAAAGGGAACTTAAAAGTTTTCCAAGCAATGACACCGGTGAGTTATCAGTAGTTGTGGTGCACATTCAATTCTAGAAACTCAAAGTACTTGCTTTCTCCACACAACTAGCGGCGCTTCTTCCTCTTCTTGGTTGAAACATCATCTTCAAGTCCCTCAACATTTTTTTCGTTGATGTCACACTTTGCCAGCTTGTAAGCAATGACCTGACGAAATTGAGGAATAATTCCCTGCGACAAATGAAACAGTAAACAACACATTAGCAAAAGCATACAAACAAGCCCTCGATGTTGTTGGGTGGGGGGGGGGATAATTTGTGAAAGAAGTTATAGACCAAGAAAGATGAAGAGTGATTTGCTAGTGACATACATCATCAAATTCTTTCATGTTCTTCCCATCCCAGATATCCATATACATGATAGCATAGAGAGCACAATTGTGGCTGTAGAAAGGTATACATAAATTTCAGCAAAAGGAACTTCTTGGGTGCCAGAATGTTAACTCATTATAAGATTTAAAGACAGAAAAGTGCATGCAGCATAATGATGGTTGCTTTACTCACAGGTTGTCTTGCTGGGGGTATTCCTCAGGAGAAATGCAGTCGAAATTCTCAATATTCTTGTATGTGCATCTAGAAGACTTGAGAATGGTGCCCATGTTGATGATCTATATTAAAAGAAGTATAAGAATTCAACCAGTGCAGAATTTTTGTAGAAAATAAAACAGTAGTTCAGTTATCTGCGAGGAACTACTGAGTAAAAACTAAAAGTCACAAAAGACTTGATGTTACAATAGGCACAAGAGTAAAAACTAAAAAACAGTAGAAAAACAAACCATATTTGATTTTAACTTGTTGACTTGATTTTGAGGAACAGAACTCCTTGAATCAAAGAAATTGACGGTTTCAAACAGATTGTTAATGCAGAACAAAGTCCAGTGGAATGAATCAACTCTAGGGAAATATAGCTGGATCGCAAACAAAGAAGTAAAATCAGTACAGATGAAGAGAGCATGTGATAATTTGGAGAAGTTGCATTGATAACTGATGTTTACCATATCACGCTTGTGTAAGTTCTTGCCACAGTTGAGTTTCTTGAATTCTCTTACACAAGATCGAGAGTTGAAATTCTTGGGATCATCAAGTAACTTCTCCTGCACATCCAAAAAAAAGAGATAACAACAGTAAGAACAGAAGTTGCAAAAAGTTCAACACGGAACAAAAACAAAAGGAAATACTATAGATTAGGAATAGGAAACTTTACCGTGAAGTACGAAGTAAAGCAGTATTTCGAAGGTTCCTTACTTTTTGGATCTAGATTTTCATTCTCATAATTGAAAACTTGGACATAAGCATTGAAGACTTCACTGTGAACATTTCCTATTGCCTTGAGTGAATTATAGAAATGTTTATATTCGACAGTAAATCCATTGATGTCAATAATGGTTGGACTGCATTTTCAAAAATTGAAATAGTTAACATATAGAATATACAACAAAAAGATAGATTTTTTCATGCATATAAAGTAAGATGCTCCTGAAAAAACTTACTTTTCATTCTTGAAGAATATGTTTCCAATGTATTTCTTATAAAACTCCTGAACATGAGGTTCAACACTTATCTTTGATATTTTATCTTGAGCGCATAGATCTTTTGCTTTCCTTTTCTTTCGATTTCTCTTCTCTATAGTGCTGGGACCAGATATATTCAATGCTGCATCAGATGATTTGTGCTCAGGTACCTCAGGTACTACAGGACCTGTCCAATGAACCAATTACATATAATAAGCTTTGGTATGAAAAACAATGAAGCGTGTAAAAAGAAGGCAGGACATTCCAAAAACTAAAACAAGCAAATTGGAAGTAAAAATTCAATAAAGTGAAAAGCAAACAAAAATGAACAGAAGGGAAAAGCGGTTGATTTCAAAAAAGATGGGAAGTACCTTTGGGGACTGTCTTATCAAGTTCTGGGATTATAATGTCATGAGCATACTTCATGGCAATTTCAATGCCATCTCCCAGATTGTCATTTGATTGTGAGATCACATTCCTTAGCATAATGGCATCTTCAGTTAGAATGTTTGACGAAGAAGGCACTTCTTTCATTGGAGGCTCATTCACTAACTGAGTTTCTTTGCTCACAGAAACGGGAGTTTCCTGAATATGGACTGTTGTGGCGTTCACATGCTGAAATTCCATTTCATATGGCTCACTATTGACTGCATGTTGAGCGCAGTCCACTGGTTGCAATACTGAGATTGGTCGAGTATGAATTGTTTCAGAAAAGGTACCTGAGATCTCAATAAGAGTGTTAACAGCAAATTGAGTACCGTCACTTATTTGACTATAAGAAATAGGTTGATCAAGTGTGTTTTCAGTATGAATACCATTGTTCCGAGGTGAAATTTCTTCATTCTGAACAATGTTTACAACTGAAGGTGCTTGCTCAGTTTGCTGCACTTGCTGAGGAACTGAATCTTGTTCTTTAACTAGAACCTCTTTTTCAAGTTGGATGTCCTTGCTGCTGTGCATTAAGGTAACCTCAGGAGTAGGAGTAACTTGTACATGATCTTGGAATAAAGATGCTCTAATTGGCTCACTGACTATCTAGACAAGGCGATGGTTTGCATTTATTGGTTCATTCTGGTTATTCATGTTGCTGCATGCTGAAAGAACAATAGGATTCATGGTTGAAGTACCAGCAATGTTTACTTGGCTGTTTGTATTTGGCTGAAGAGACATGAGAGTTGTTTTGAGATCTGAAAACATATTTTGCATATGCTGTTCATGAAGCTTCTTCCAAATTTCATCATGCTTTGCAACAACTTGAGATATTATATTCATAACCTATTATTTCAGGACAGAAAAGTTACATGTGTATTAGTTGTGATATGAGAGTGAAATGACAAGACTAAAATATATTGGTAAAAAGGTTAAAAATAAGCATATAAACATAGAAGGACCAAATCATTATCTAGTAAAATGATTATATGTTCAAAGCAGAGGAACAAATTATGCATTGAAGTACTCATATGTTGTACTGTTAACACTGCAACTCTTATACTTTGACTATTCTATGTTGCACATGGAACAGATTCATGCATTGAAAAAATCGTGTGAGATGTCATTGGTAAACAATGAAAAATAGTCAGACTCTGTTCCTTGTGTTTCATTTTACTCTTGTCAATTGTTGATACAATGTCAATACAATAGAGAACCGCCTAATTGACAAGGAGGAAATTACCTCTAACAAAATTCCTACCTCAGTTGACATCCTGAACACAGTATGTTCATTTTATGAATGCAGAACTCATTCTATTATGTTATACTAGGAGCATATTATGTAATCTGTTTTCTTGTGAACAGACTATAGACGTATGGCAACTGATTTCCTAGTTCGCAATGACACTGAAGTGAGACGACTAAAATGAATTGGTAAACAAAAAGGTTAATAACTAGATAAAACATACTTCTGGATTACTGTTCGAGGTAGATGCAACATTTGAGATTTCATTGGACTTTGGAATGAGATTTTCCTCAGCAACATAACTCTGTGGGGATTTGGACCACTTCTCTTGAGCCAATACAATTGCACGAGCACCGTAAGGTGTCATAGAAATGTCTTTCAACTGAAAAGAAAAAACAAAGTCAACAAACAGTTCTAAAAAGTTCTTAAAGTCACCTAAAAATGTCATTCCAAAGAATTAAGAATTAAAACATTTTCTCATTATTGTTTGAAAATATTTTCTGCAACTTTTGTCGTCACTTAAACAAATGCAGAAAAAAGATAGAACAAGCTTACTAGTAAGAATCCCAATGCAAATGTCTTCTTGGATCTTGGGTTTAAGTCCACTATAGCTAGATAGTCAAAGTCATCATTCTGAATATAGGCCATTCTAGGGACTCCATAATTGATACTTCGTTGTTGAGAAGCTTTTGTGAAGTCCACAAAGTCCAGATAGACAATCTAAGAATATTGGGAGTCATAAGAGAACATGAAACACCAAATCAGTGAAATATAAACAAAAATTGCATAACTTAACAATACATTTAAAAAATGAAAAGGAGGGAAAATTATAAAACTTACAGTAGCTAAAGGTAAGCATCCACCAACATAGATTGAATTGTTCAATGGAGTTTCAGTCCTATTGAATAGATTGGTGCTGAAGTTATCAATTTCTTTGTTCAAGTGATCAATGCAAAGTTGAGCCAAATCAAGGGTCCTCAACTTGCTAATGTCGTGCAGCCCATAAAGAATTTTCCAATTTGCACAATTCCGAGTGGTTGGACAGAAAATAGAACTTATGAACATAAATAAGAATCTCCGCATGAATCCTTCCTCGGTCTCGTCATTCTTCATGATAGTGATGATATTATCAAATTGAATGTTCTTCTGGCCATTACCGAGATACTGAGACCTAAGTTGTAACACTCTAGCCACAACAACTGCATCTGTGCTATCCAGAGGAAAAGGCACAGAACCAGAACGGATGCCAAAAACCTGAATTACCATGTGTCTTCTAAGATGAATTATTTTATCACCCTTTATGAAAACTCCAGTCCCATTGCAATTCAGGTGGTCCGCCACCCATTGAAGGATTGGTATTGGAACCATTAAGTGAGGATGAATATTCAGAAGATTATCGAGCTCATATTTCCTAACAAACACTTTTGATTATCACTTAAATCAGAAACTGCTTTATGCCACCTGATGGTAGAAAACCCGTGCTTGATGGTACCAGCAGGATATTTGTAAAGTCTAGGCATGTTTAGAGTTGAGGGAGACATGTATAAAAATAAAAAAACTAAGGTCATGAAACAAAGACTAATTAAACACACAGAAGAAAGTATATTAAAAACATGTAAACACATTTGAAGAAAAAATGTTTATAAACATCAACCTAAAAAGTACCACATCTTGCAAGTTTCATCTTGCATTACTGGGTTTACATCATATATGAAAAACCACAACAACATACTATATGGAATATATAACTCATCACGTAATAACAATCATCTAAAAAAATGAAACTAACATGAGAACCATCCATATGTGAAAAAAGGGTAGCACACAAAAGTTATTCTCAAAACTGTAATTTAAGCAAATCTTATTCATATCTTATTTCATGGTTTATTGTGAAAAAGAAGAGAAGAGTGATTCTCCAATCAAATATAAAAGCAGCGAATTAACAGGAATCAATGTATAAAAAAATGCCACAAGTTCAACAACTTCGAAAACAGATTAACAAAAAAAGGGCACAATAAAAAGTAGCCCCTGTAGTAAACATCAGATTAACAAAAAGAAATGACATATAACTTCACAGCAAACAAACAATAAAAGCAGGCACTGATTGTTGGTTCCACCTATTCCTACCGTTCACGTTCGTTTCGTTTCCCCACACCCCATGCGCCGAAACCCTGAAAGTCGCTTTTGCCACTCACTACACTAGGCTAGGATAGGGTTTTATGGATGCATCTATGAATTAATCGACAAGGATAGGCGTGGAATCAATAAAAGTATAAAACACGTGACGCAACAGTTGAATGCGTTCAGTCAAGCAGTTAAAAACAGATTTCCAACTTTGCTTATCAATTACAAAATACTTTTTTCTGCATAAGCACATATCAAATGTCTATCAGTCCTACGCAGAAAAACGATTGTGCATCACAACGCTGCCAGATTAATGAGAGGGGGGATGATTTAAGGGACAATTTCTTGGATGGTGCAAATGTACGCAAATTATTTTCCAGCCTGATTAAGAAATCAAAAAACTCAGTCAATAAACCAACAAATTAGTTTCTGCATAGGCACAAATCAAATATGAAGAACCTTCACTTTGGTTGCACAAATCATAGTGGAATCAGAAATTTGATTTGTCAAAATATGATCCAGCACAGATACAGTACTAGTAAAAAGTTACACAAACATATGTGAAAAAAAATTCCATGTCATCTTCAGATGCTACTACAAAATCCAAAAAACACACAGAGACGACCATGCTACACAAAGCACCTACCATCATCAACAAAACAAAACATAAAATCTCAAGGACAAGTACCAGAACACATAACCCCCTAACAACATCATGGTGAAAATCATACCCCTGACTCCAAATCTCTGAACACAACCCACTAACATCATCATGCTGAAAATCATACCCCTGACTCCAAATATCTAAACACAACCCCCTAACATCATCATGCTGAATCAAACCCCCTAATCCAGATCTCTGAACAAAACCCCCTTGTATAATCTCCATAACATCCAAAACACCACCACTACGACCAAAGCCCCCTACAAAACCCTAGCAACACTTCACCAAAATGCTGAATGAAAAAAATGGCTAGATCGCGCGGTATAACACAGGGAGCAAAGAACACAACGGGGGGCGGGGGGTGGGGGGGATTGGGCGCGTTACCAAGTTGATGCCGAGCTTCACCGGGACCTGGACGACGCCGAGCTTGAGGAAACCCTAGCAGAGGCACAGAAAACTTGCAAAAAAACATCCAACGCGCTTAGCTCAGCAAGATCTGATGCGATGGCGCAGATGAATAGCGAGTAGAGAGGCCCGCCAGCTGCTTACGAGCGCCGCAGTCTCTTGCGGAGTAGGATCCCTGCGGAGGAAGCCGAAGAAGCAGCGGCCGGCGAAGGAAGCAGAATAAGCAGCGGCCGGCGGAGGGAGCCGAAGAAACAGCGGCCGACGGAGGAAGCAAAAGAAGCAGCGGCTGGCGGAGGGAGCAGAAGAAGCAGCGGCCAGCGGAGGAAGCAGAAGAACCAGGCGCCGCAACGAAGGAAAAGGGGATCCAGGCGAGGTGAGGAAGGAAGGGAAAGTTGTGGCTACTCTGAATATGAACGAGTCAGGGCAAGGGAGGAAAAGGGCACGGAAGAGGAAATAAAAAGGCCGGCCCACTCGAGACGAGGGGGTGTGCGGCAGCTCGACAGTTTGCCACAATAAGCGGCGAATAGGATTTTCCCCTCGTGTCACCTTGTAGCGAGACGAATAGGACAAGCGGGGGTGGCTGGGCCTTTTGTGTAGCTAGCTGGGCCAAAGTGCCCAGTAGAACCTCTCTCCCTTCTCTGTTTTCTATTTTTTTATAATTCTGGTTTGCATATTAATTTGTTAGCAAAAGAGTTTTGTAAAAAGTGTAGATGGCCACATAATTAGTATTGCAATATTTGAGACCACACACAATGTTTCACATCATTTGGAAAATTATAAATATTTGCTTATTTTGAAAAGGCCAATTTAAATGCTTTTGGACCACTTATTAATTTCCTAGGAATTTATTTGTGAGTCAAACGAAGTTGGTTTCAACATGACATTGATCAGGAAAATTGTATAGAACTATTCGAACATTTTAGTTTTATAGCTTGACGAGAAATAATTTTGACTTGTCTTTTAAATTAGAATTTGAGGTCGGTTTGGGATAAAGTGATGATTAGCAAAATTTAATTATGATAATGTGGCACCATTAATAGGAGTTTACTGTAGCATGACACCCTGGGTGTGACAAATCTCCTCCACTACAAGAAATCTCGTCCCGAGATTTAAGAGGTGGAGTAAGGAGGAAAGTTTTGGTTACGGAATTCTAACGGATCTTCTCGGTCTTGGTTGCTCTTATTGAAGAGGTCGATCCATAGCATTGATGTCTTCATTCCTATGCCTGAATGCATCATGATGAAGTTGTCGTCCTTCCTTCAGGATCTTCACCGTACTTATGAAAGGATAAAGGGTGGTTATTCCGGAAGAACGGACCTCTGCAAGGTTGACTACCTAGTAGCTAACATCGGGGGAAGGTGGCGGAAAGTAACTCTCGAACTGAAACTTAAGAAAAATTTGAGAGCAAAGTAAGGAGGTGCCATGAGAAGTTTAAGCGGGTAGGCAATCATTCGATGCCTGAACAAGGTGTGAAAGGGGTCCAGAGCAACGAGAATAAGCATTGCATCTGATACCAAAGTAGATTACTAGGGAGATGAACCATGAATTAAATACGAAAATCAAGCGCGAGGAATAACTTTGGCAACATGGGTGTACAGGAGGGTCAGGTTTTGATCCCGGGACCTGAGGATTATGGGCCCACCATGTGGTTAAAAGTAGGAAGGCCGTTGACATCTTACACGGTCATGATAGAAAGACATGTCAGAGGATAGACTGTCAGTTATGTTGACAACAACGTTGGTACCAAGGGCGAGGGACGAAGAGAACCATTTTCCTGCTTGTTGAACGAGGCGGACCATTAGGCAAAGTTCTCGTCCATCGGTGGATACCGGAATGTCATCAACAATAGTAACAGGTTCTTACTGACAGACTTGTACACCGAGGTGCTTACAAAAGCAATGACTTATTGCTGCTTAGATCATATAAATCTCAAGAAGGTTAAACAAAACAATGGAAATGAAAATGTGATTATTAGATTAAATAGAACAATGGAAAGGTAAAAATGTGTTTAAACACATAATTTAGGGGTATATCCTTCCCAAGGACAAGAAGAGCATGATATCCATGATAGGATATAAAGTAGAAAACCCTTTTAGGTAAGGGGAGAGAAATTTCATGACATTACCCATGCAAAGGTGTTTGGATAATTGATAAAGAAAAATTTGCATTATGCTTCAAATGTTATTATTGATGATCGAAGTACCACAGACATGCTTTGAGATAGCATTGACATGGTCTTCAAGTAAAGGCCGGACTTCGGAAACACGAGGTTCCATCGGGAATTTTTAGAACATCTCATAAATTTTACTAGGAAAAAGATAAGGATGTGGCCGATGGGTTCAGCTGCAATCCATCGACATGTCAAAAAGGATGTTTGTAGTTCTAAAATTATATGAACAAGTTTGTGTTGGGGAAAAGACAAGAATGTTGTCAATGATAACACAAATAATCGAGGGGCAAGGATTGTATTTCTCATCATGAATTCGATTGATATCCTGGAAGAGCTCAGAATGTTGATGATGATCACGACACATTTGTCAAGAGATTTCATGAAGATGTAATCGATCGGCGATGACATCAGGTCAAAGGAATGATGAAGAGAAAGGTTATTGGAACCACGGGTATGACACAAACTCAAAATTAAGCTTGATGTTCAAGGCGAAATGATATGGCGAGGAAGATCGACATAGGCTTAGCTCATCATCGAAAATTGTGCTCCAAGAAGAAGGACCAGGTAGCACAGTTAAAATTTAGCATGGTAATGATATAGCCAATCAGGCTAGGAATGACTAGAAGGATTATTAAACTCGTAAGCAACAAAAATTACTTAGAGTTATAGAATTGGAGTGTGGAATCGATTCACTTATCGGCGTTCTCGAGTGACTAACAACTCAAACCCGGGGAAATCTAAAATTGATGAGAAGCAATACTAGATGAAGACTCGTAGGAAGCAACATGGTTCTTTGTTATTCTCGAGATACCAGAGGGTAATACTCTATGGAAGATCAAAATAGAGATTGCAAAGATGCATTTATCTACAGAAGACAAGTGCTTTAACTTATCCGAGAAATGGAATCAAAGGGGAACAATCATGGTCAGAACCACGGTTGGAAAGGATCAAATCCTAGATATAATATGATCTTATACCAAGGGGATAATTAATTTTAAGAGAAGCTTCCATGATAAGATCTACATCATGTCCATGGGCATGAACACAAAGTTCAAGGTCGACTCCCACTTCTTTAATGCATATCATTTCATTTACTTCTCACTTGAAGTTGTAGTGTTGAAATGTTATCTGGCAAAACACCAGAAGGGTATGACTCGTGAAAACTCTCGGGTTCACATGGATTAAGGAAGGCATAGGTTCAACCCATAGGGGCATCTTGGGAACATATACCACAAACTCCACGAGTAAAATAAAACAAGCTCGAAGGCAGAGCATGGTTGAGAAGGCAGAGGATACAATTTACCAAAGGCAATATGTATCTAAGGAAAGGCTCAAAAGGTTATTGAATATGATGGACATTGTTGGATAAAATCCAACAAAGGATCTGGCGGTCCACATAGGATCTGATGTGAGTATCGATACTCAACCAGAAGAAGGAAGAATGCAAAGGCATCAGATTATAGAAACAGCTGAATAATTCGACGTTCAAGTAGAAGGGAACTATGTGGACAATCATTACAACATGATTGGCCGAGATCCAACTCATGTCTAGAATGACGTATGAGTAGGAAGTTCAAATTTCAGGGTTCGATTGATGCTTGTGAGCAATCGAAACATAAATAATCAATAGGCTCTGGATAACAAGGACAGAGGATGTTAATGAATATTGCTAGACATATGGATTTAACCATAATGCAAGACGATAAGGAAGAACAAGAGCAATAGGCTACTGAGGATTATCGGAAGATCGAATAGTATTCCAAAGAATTTTGTGAGACATATGAACAATTGGGGATGAACGAATCCCCGATAAGTGTGAGGATTTATTCGTAGGGGTATTCAGGTGGAAAAGGAGATGCAAGGCAGC
Organism: Triticum urartu; assembly: GCF_056163025.1. NCBI lineage: Eukaryota > Viridiplantae > Streptophyta > Magnoliopsida > Poales > Poaceae > Triticum > Triticum urartu. The sequence goes on along the minus strand of NC_141873.1, from coordinate 97,545,129 downwards.
AGGCACCAAGGATTCTCGAAAATCTCAAAGTATTTCAAGGTATCTTGTAATAACAAGAACAATTGGAAATGAATGTATGGACAACAAGTGTATGTAGCTATCCATAGGGATTTATCGGTGATATGGAATTGCAACGGTGAAGGGCACAAGGGTTTCGGGGAAACATCGGAGAGTATCTTACAAATATTCTAGTGCAGCAAGCGATCATCTAGACTGAAGGGGCTCTCTGGGAGAAAGTATTTTCGAGAACCTAAAGTTAGATTTTTAGCAAAATCAGTTAACCGAAATAGAAGAAAGATCATAATTCCAGGGTATAGACAAGGAATAAAAGATCCTAATACCATCCAATGGCGATGTGGGCCCATAAGCCACACGGCCATGTTAGTAAAAGGTTTTTTACTGACTAGACTCGACTTCGGCCAAGGAGTTGGAAAGGGGGCTACATACAGGCAGTTGGCTCTGATACCAACTTGTGACGCCCTCGATTCAATTGTACACTAATCATACACGTAAATGTGTACGATCAAGATCAAGGACTCACGAGAAGATATCACAACACAACTCTAGACACAAAAATAAAATAATACAAGCTTTATATTACAAGCCAGGGACCTCGAGGGCTCGAATACACAAGAGTTAGTGGAAGCAACAATATCTGAGTACAGACATAAGTTAGACAAGTTTGCCTTAAGAAGGCTAGCACAAAAGAAACATTGATTGAAAAGGAAAGGCCTCATGCCTGGGAGCCTCCTAACTACTCCAGGTCGTCAGCAGCCATCACGTAGTAGTAGGCATCAGTAGTGTCGTCTGGCTCCTGGGATCTATCATCTGGTCGGAATAATCGGGTATAGGGGAAAAAGAGGTAGCAAAGCAACCGTGAGTACTCATCCAAAGTACTCTCAAGACTTACATCAGATCTAAACTAAGTATGCATCTGTATCAAAGGAAATGGGTTGTATCTGTGGACTAAACTGCAGCATGCCAGAAGAGAAGGGGAAAGCCTAGCCTATTGAAGACTAGCATCTTCAAGCATCTTCAAGCATATTGCAGCATATAGAAGAGTACAGATCAACATAATGTAAAGTAGTAGTAGTGTTATCAACCTCGGCCAGAGATCCTTTCTCGACTCCCTGCGAGAAAGCAATCCCAGAGCCATACTATCTAGTTATCACCTCAAGTATCCAGTTCTAGTTGTATCAATCAGGATACAACTCCAAGTGTCCGTTACCGTAGGCCATGCTATCGATAGATGTTTTGTTCCCAACAGGGGTGCACCAACTTACCCACCATGCTCGATTAACTCCGGCCGGACACACTTTCCTGGGTCATGCCCGGCCTCGGCCAAACAATACGCCACAACCCGACCTAGGCTTAATAGAGAGGTCATCACGCTGGACTAAGCCTATGCCCCCAGGGGTCATGGGCCATCGCCCTGGGAACTCCTGCACGTTGCTTGGTCGGCCAGTGAGTAGACCTAGCTACCTCCTTAAAAAGGCAGGAGCTTACCAGTCCAACCCGGCGCGCGCCGCTCAGTCGCTGACGTCTAATAAGCTTCGGCTGATGCATACGACGTAGAACGCCCATACTATGCCCACGTGATGGTTAGTGCTATTAGGCCAGAGGCCCCTCGGATTAAATATCCAAAGCGTAGTGGATTAGGAACACACGGTAACAAGCAGAGACTCGCAAAAAATGTCACCCCATCACCCCGTCTCGAGTACTTGCGAAGGGCTAAGAATGCCCGGCCACGCCTCGTGTTCAACTCTCGGGTACCTTCCAGGTCAACCTGTCTCCACATCACTCGCGGGTACCTCTCATGGTTGACCCACCTTTCCAAGTAACAGTTGTAAAGTCCAAGTATCCGTGTGTCCAGATATCAAGGGGAAAACCCGAGGAATCACCCCCGGTGAATTCCACTCGATGTAATCATCAAGGTGAACGTAAGAGGATCCACCCTCGAGGTTCACACTTGAGGGGTTGCACGACAGAGCCATATCGGAAGTGGTTAAAGAGGAAATCACCCTCGATCACCATGACCGAATAGCTACACTATAGAGATCTCATCAGGAGTGATGTATGAGGTGTCACCCTTGGCACTCGATAGTAACTCTGTAGAGTCGTACAACTAGGGGGGCGATGTGCAGGTGTCGAGGCCTAGACGTCGATCACATTGATCGAGTCATCGAACATAAAGCGGGGCAACTGGGACAAGGTGGGGCCACTGATGGATCTCTAACCAACCTATACTAAGCAGTTTAGAATAAGCAGGTAAGGTATGAAAGCAGGTAACAAAAACAGGCTATGCATCAGAGTAGGATCATACAGAAAGCAGTAGTAGTTCTAATGCACGCATGAGAGGGAAAGAAATGGGCGATATCGGAATGCTCGAGGGGGGTTTGCTTGCCTGGAAGCTCTGTTGAAAAGGAAGAAGTGTCATTGACGTAGTCGATCACAGGGGCGGCATCGGTCTCAGGGTCTACCGGAGAGAAGAGGGGGAAGAAACAATAAATATAAGCAAATAGAGCATTACAAATTATAACATGGAAATATGATGTGTCGGGTGTCTCTAACGTATGGCTACACGATAAAGGTGAAGGGGGAATTCAACCGGAATGTTTTCCCGGTTCCGAACCTATGTCAGACAGATGACCAGAGGGGGAATGTTCCATGTTCATGTAGTTAGAGGGACCTGACAGGTAAACGTATCACGTATTTGGATTCGTTGGATTTTTCTGAGCAAGTTTCATGTAGAAAACTGTTTCATCCGAGCTACGGTTTATTTTATATTATTTTTCAAAGTTTAATTGAATTCTTGGGATTATTATATTTAGCTTAAACCGAATTGACTAAGTTACTTTTGACTAGTCAAAGGACAGGTGTAGCCCACATGTCATAGACTATTTATCTAAACAATTAAACAAATCTAACTTATTTAAAGGGGCCTACATGTCATCTACTATTAGACTAACTTAACACTAATTAAACCTAGTGGTACTAATCTAAGCCGGGGCTGGCCATATGGGCATAGCCCAATCGGCCACACGCATGATGCGCGCACACACACATGCGCACACGGCCATGGCCAACTGCACGCACACACACTATGCAGAACACACACACAGCGCACACACACGACACACACACACACATGACGCACACACATGCTCGGCCCTGGTCACAGCCACAGCCGAGGCCAGCACCGGAGCAGCGACGGCGGCAAGTTGCAGCAGCGTCGGACAGCAGCGGCGGCAGTCAGGCGTAGCAGCTAAGAGCAACAACTAACGGTAGCAATAGGAGCGACGCAGCAGGCAGCGGCGGCAGCACAAGGGGCAGCCAGCAACAGTACAAGTAGCAAGCAGTGGTAGTAGAGTGGCGCGGCAGCTAGCAGCACAACGACAGTAGCAACAGCAAGCCACATAGCGCCAGTAGCATCAGCAAGGCAGCAACATGAGCGCGTACGCGGACGCTGAGATTCGACCATGACGGAGGGCGGCGTGCACAGGTACGAATCAAAGTGGAGACATGGGGGAATCGAAGGGGATGCTCACCCTGGTGCTTGTGGTTGAGATCAGGGAGCGCAGGGTGGCCGGGATGCGTCAAATTTGATGACGAGAGGCGGCGGTCGTGGCGAGGAGACAACGGCGATGCAGAGCATATGGGCCGCCCCGACTCGGTTTGGTGCTCAGGACGAACGAAGCAGGTCACACCGGACTTCGTTGACGTGCTGCCGAGCGACGGCAACGACGGTGGCCGCGATGATGATGGATGATGAGGTGGGGCAGAGGAGACCAACGAGGCCGAGCGCGAGGGAGGGAGATGGGGACGAGAGGAGGAGGGCGCTAGGGTTTCGGGGGCGCCCGGGGGGGGGGGCTTTGTAGGAAGGGGCAGGGGACAGATGACCGCCACGCACGGCCATTGCCGGCGGATGGCCACCATGGCCCTCCTGTCCCCCTATAGCGAGAGGAACAGGACAAGCGGGGGTGGGCTGGGCCTTTTGTGTAGCTAGCTGGGCCAAAATGCCCAGTAGAACCTCTGTCCCTTCTCTGTTTTCTATTTTTTTATAACTCTGGTTTGCATATTAGTTTGTTAGCAAAAGAGTTTTGTAAAAAGTGTAGATGGCCACATAATTTGTAGGAAGGGGCAGGGGACAGATGGCTGCCACGCACGGCCATCGCTGGCGGATGGCCGCCATGGCCCTCCTGTCCCCCTATAGCGAGAGGAACAGGACAAGCGGGGGTGGGCTGGGCCTTTTGTGTAGCTAGCTGGGCCAAAGTGCCCAGTAGAACCTCTGTCCCTTCTCTGTTTTCTATTTTTTTATAACTCTGGTTTGCATATTAGTTTGTTAGCAAAAGAGTTTTGTAAAAAGTGTAGATGGCCACATAATTAGTATTGCAATATTTGAGACCACACACAATGTTTCACATCATTTGGAAAATTATAAATATTTTCTTATTTTGAAAAGGCCAATTTAAATGCTTTTGGACCAGTTATTAATTTCCTAGGAATTTATTTGTGAGTCAAACCAAGTTGGTTTTAACATGACATTGATCAGCAAAATTGTATAGAACTATTTGAACATTTTAGTTTTATAGCTTGACGAGAAATAATTTTGACTTGTCTTTTAAATTAGAGTTTGAGGTCGGTTTGGGACAAAGTGATGATTAGCAAAATTTAATTATGATGATGTGGCACCATTAATATGAGTTTACTCTAGAATGACACCCTGGGGGTGACAGCTTGTTAAGGGCCTGCTCGCATATAGCCCATTTGCAACCCGCTAACACACGGCCCGTTACGGCCTATACGAATTAGGCCCAGTAGCATCATCTGGGCCGTCCAATACGATTCCAGCCCGTTGTAACTTCCGGCCCATGTATGGCCCATGACGTCTTTCGGCCCATATGAGGCCCTTTGTAACTCTTGGCCCATTAGCGACCTATGGTGAAACAGGCCCGTAATGAACAGTGTATTGCTTTATAACCATTAACGACCCATTATTCCATTGGGCCATTCCTAGCCCATGTTATCTTTCGGCCTTCTCAGGGCCCATTTATTCTTGGGCTCATTTCCAGCATTCGGTTACTTATGGCCCATTATAGGCCTTTTCTTCTTGTGGGCCAAATTCAGCTCGTGGTTACAGTCGGCCCGTATGTGGCCAGTTAATCAGTTGGTCCATTTTCATAGCGTCATCAAATATGGCCGATTAACGATGACCTGTTATGGTCAGCCCAGGAACGGACGGTTCCAACTCTAGCCCGTTTACGACCCATAATGCGGTCCGTTATTGGCCGACATTTGGCCAATTGATCATACGACCCGTAGAAGGCCCATCGATGCTACACCCCATAGAAGGCCCATTGTTTCTACAGCCCGTAGAAGGCCCATTCTTTCTATGACCCGTAGGAGGCCCATGGTCACTACAGTAAATATGTAGCCTATGGTTAATGTGGCCTAGTTTTAAAAAATAGGTTATTGCGGCCACTAGCAAACCGCGGAAAAAGAACTGTACTTACTACAAGCAAACAAATAAACAAGACAACAAGGAAATAAATAAGCAAGCAACTTATGCTAGGCTATCATGCCTATTACACATATTACATCCACTGGGCATCAAAGTTCGGAACCAGTTCAAATATAGGGAACAAAGCAACATATCACATACACTGGTTGTCAAAGTTGGCGACCAGTGCAAATAAACGCCGTAGCAAAACAAGTCCAGAACTGAAACCACTTCAAAAGAGCTCAAGAAACAATATCCTGGGTACCCATAATGCTGGCAAGATGCTTAGCAAGCTTATTAACTTTCTCTTGTTTGGCACTTAAATCCTCCAGCGCTTGCTATTGCACCAGAAAGTATGCATCTGGATTCTGCAGGAACTTCCTCAGTCCTTCGGCTTCTTGCCGTAGCATAGCTGACTGATGCCTTTCTTCTTATAGCTAAGATTGAAGAAGCCGAAGTGATTCAGGCAGCGACTTCGAAGAGCTTGTGTCAGTGGTAATGGCTAGTAACTCGAACACTACATCAACGCAGGACTGTGGGGTTTTCTCACTGTCTACAAGATTGTTTTTATCACCTTTCTTGGAGACCAACAGGGTTGTCTCACTATCTTGAACCTTATCTACATTAGTTTCTCTACCATTGCATAGTGGGGTGCTCTTCTCCAATATTCTGTTTGCATTCTACAAGAGAAACAAGTAGACACATCACAAGTTTAGTATGTAGTATACGAAACTCATTTTGGTAAACTGGTTTAGTAGTAAGGTGGACATGATAACAACATGAAACAAACATATATCTATGTACTATGGTCACTGTATTGTCCATATCATTGTAGTTTATGTTGCCTAATCAAGATAGAGACACAGTTCAAATCATAAATTTTTAAGACACAACAACATAGACATAATATAAGTGTGAGAAACTACACAACACTGGCAACGCTTGTAATGTGCATCACATGAGAACATAACCGTTTATACAACTGAAACTGATATCAGCATAGAGCAAGAAGTTAGAACAGCAATCTAGTTAAAGAAATAGGTTTCTAACATACCTGTTGAGTCATTGGAGTTTCAATTGGACCCTTCAAATTATAAAGTAGTTGGTAAGAGTAAATACAGTGATGCAACAGCAAAGGAGTATGGACCATAGCTATCGAATTTGACCTGAGGACAATTGCTCTTCTGCTTTAAACATGGAGTTTGGGTTCGCTGTGGTGGTCTTCGTGCTTTGGACACTGCAGTTGCTTGACAAACTGCTCGTGTGGGGGTACCCTGTGGTGGACATGGTGCTAAGTCAACTAGAAGTGGGTTACAATCTGCTGGGGTTGGGGTTAGATGGGTTGTAGCTGGTTCTCTGTCTAACGATGTAAGTGTGCTATCTGAAAGAGTCTCAATTATGTGTGGTGGGGCTAGTTCATGGGCCAGTACAACCATGGTTCCATCTGCATCGACGGGTAGCACCGTCTTTTGTGAATAATTGGTTTTCCTACCTTAGATACTGCCATCACCCCCTCCAATTCAAATGGCTGATAAATAAGAAAAGAAATTGAACGTACAGACATCGTATGATAGACATATGTGGTAATTCACATATATGTTGTCTAACCAAACATGACAGCATGACACAATTTCACATATATGATGGCTAAGTAAACATGATAGCATGACACAGTTTCAGATATATGATGGATAACTTAACATGATATAGTGGCATAATTCAACATTGGATGAGTATCTAAGCAGGATGACATGAAAAAACTATATGATGTCTTTCTAAAATAGGTTGGGATGAAATAATTCACATACATGTTGTCTAAGTATACAAGATGGCATGATATAATTGACATAATTGATTCATCTACTAAGCAGCTGGCACTCACATGTATGATCTCTAAACTAAGCAGATGGAATTGAATATTGTGCATATGATGTGTAAACTAAGCAATGCAAGACACCATACACATGATATGATAAATATAAACATTGCAAATTAGAGCATATACCTCAGGTGGGATATATGACTGGTCATCTGTCTCTGAATCCTCCTCCGAGGAGCTACCTGTAACCATCGACATATATGCTTCAACAGGTACCATTGCCTGCTCTGGAGACCTTGTTTTCACTCCTGATTTTTCCGTAACTGGCTCAAATGGCTGATGCACATGAAGAGTAGTTCAATATACATAGATTGTCGACAAATGGAATATGTAATGAAAAAAGGATAGCATGAGATAATTCACATATATGATGCCTGGCTACATGGCGGTGCATAATTCACATATATGATAACTGGCTGAAAAACATGGCATTGCATAATTCACATATCTGATATAGAAAGCAAACATGAGGCATTCACACAAAGCATGTCTAATCTAAGCAGATGGCATGGCAATGCAAGACACCATATGCATAATATGAGAAATATAACCCTGCCAAGTTAGAGCATGCACCTCGGGGGGGGGGGGGGATATGACTGGCCATCTATCTCCGAATCCTCCTTTGAGGAGCTATCTGTAACCAGTAAGAAATCTGCATCGACAGGTAGCACTGACTGCTCAGAAGACCTTGTTTTCACTCCAAATTTCCCATGACCGACTCAAATGGCTGATGCATAGGAAGAGTAGATGAATGTATAAGCATTGTTGACAAATGGAATACATTATGAAAAAATATGGCATGATACAATTCACGTATGCGATGACTGGCTAAATAGGATGGCATTGCATGATTCACGTATATGATGCCTGGCTAAAGAAGATGGCATTGCATAATTACCATATACTCCCTCCATTCCTAAATATTTGTCTTTTTAGAGATTTGAAATGGACTACCACATACGGATGTATATAGACATGTTTTAGAGTGTAGATTCACTCATTTTGCTCCGTCTGTAGTCACTTGTTGAAATATCTAAAAACACAAATATTTAGGAACGTTGGGAGTATGATATAGAAACCAAACAGGTGGCATTCACACAAAGCAAATCTAAACTAAGCTGATGACATATAAGGTGTATAATGTAAGCAATGCGAGGAGCCATATGCATGATATGACCAACATCAGCTTGCCAGGTTAGAGCAAACACCTCAGGGGGTAAATAGGAGTGGTCGGCTCCCTCTGAATCCCCCTCTGAACAGTTATCTTCCTCTGGAATACAATCTGGAATGGCGGGAGGGGGGGGGTACTTCGCCTACCATGGAGCGGTGTCTGCATGACATTATATTCCCACTCAACGGTCTTCTCTTTTTCTCTACATGTTCAGTATGATTGTCTACAATAACTGACATGCATAATAAAAAAACATAGTTTTATCATGTAAGGCCTAAGGGGTGCATGCATAAATCAAAACTGATGGTAGCAAACGAGTGGATAGATCCAAAACTAATGATAGCAGGTAGATTATAGCTTCAGTTTAAAAAGATAGACAATGGAACATCTACTGTTTGTTGCCCACCCAACATGAACCACATAGAAGACCCCCTATGAACCAGGTAGTAGACAGATACTATTCGTTCTTGCCTCGATATGTGCCCCACATGCATTTTAAAACTCAAGTTTGAACATTAGTTTGGACTTGACTCAGAGTGTAAGAGGTGAACAAGACGATAAAGTAGCAGGTAATAATAACCGATGTATAACATAAGCAGACACAAAAGAGTGCGACCTCTCTTCCAGAATTGTGTAGTCCTCAGGTTCATCTGCTCAGTCGATGATGGTAATGCAGTTAGCGTGGCTGCCGGCAACGGGGAAGATGATCTGAGGCGGCGAAAGAAAGTCTGTAGGGGGAATCTCTACTGCAGTGAATGCTTTTGTCAATGGTGCACCTCTAGTGGGGTGGATGACGGCACGGCAGGAGCAGGACATAACACACAGAGTTTTCTTTGACACCTATCTGAAAATGAAGTAAATCTGTAAGGGCTCCTTAGAATTGGAGGGTTATAAAAACGCAGGGACAGGGAAAACACATGAATAGGATAGGAATGCACGTGCAAAATAGAGCATTTGCAAACATAGGATTTCTGTCAACCTGGGTGTTTGGTTCACATGAATTGGAAGAACACAGGAATGGAGAAACATGGTCAAATTAAAGTCAAACCACGGGAAAATGAAAAAAAATAAGAATCTCATTATGCCAGTAATGCAATTAGTCCTGTTCTTCATGCATATTAATTTGAAAAGGACGTCCAAGTGGATATTAAAATTCCTACATTTTTTCTTTGAAGGAGACACCAAAGGAAAAAATCCTCCAGTTTTGCTTTGCTCCATTCCTTCTAACCAAATGCACACATAGTAGTACCATAGTAAAGTTTCCAATTCCTATGTTTTCCTTCACTTTTTCTTTGAACCGGTGGCGATTCTAGTAGGCAGTCTTCAACAGGCTGAAGCCTGCCCTCGAAATATTTTGTGAGCTTAGATTTGGTCCACATTAGTATCATATAATGGCTATCTTGCTAAACCGATTAAAATTGTGGTTCAAAAGAGCATTTAGTTTTCTCCATATTAACTTTGTGACCACGATTCATTTATTTCTAGATTTGCAACTGCTTTGAACCAAAGGATCCCTGAGGGATCGACATGAATGCAGAGTAACAAAGTGATGCGATGAGTGTACAACCACTTTGGCATAGCCTTGTCGACCTCAGCATCATTGGGTTGGATGTGGAGGATGGTGATGCTGGTGTGAATGTCAGATGCGGGTAAGAAGATCTAAGGCCTCTGGATACGGCGCCGAGGGTAATGCTCCGCTATGATGGATGGTTCCGTCGTTGGAGCAGCTCCGATGAGGTGTACGACGGCGAGGCTGAAGCAGGACAAGACAGACAACGTTAATCTGAAGTGGGACTCTAATATCATCTGCAATAGATGATGTAAAATACATCACCAAAAAGTGCTAGATGTAAAATGCATCAGCCGCACCACGGGCGCTCCGACAGATGCTGTAAATATTGTTCACTCTAAAGTTAACTGAAGAAACTGAACTTCACAGTCGAAATTGAATTTTACTGTCAAAACTGATTGAACTAGTAGCAGAGCATTGCAATAGAAGTTTAGGGCGTTCGAGCACTAGTAGCAGATAAGCAGTGATCTAAATCAGCAGCCGCTTGAGCAGGGAACGCACTAGCAGATAGCAAGTCATGCAGAAGCACTACGAGCGAGTGCTAAAGTAGCAACTCCTGTAGCCACCGGAGGTCGTGCAGCAGCAGCAGCAGCGCGAGCGAGAGCAAGAGCAGAGCAGCATCATGAACGAGAGCAAGAGCGGAGCAGCAGTGCGACTGACAACAATAACAGAGTAGAGCAGCAACGTGAATGAAAGCAAGAGCAGTGCAACAGTGCGACTGACAGCAAGAACAAAGCTGCAGCGCGACCGAGAGCTGGAGCAGCAGCAACAACGTGAGCGAGAGCCGGTGCAGCAACAGCTAGTGTCAGTTTGGAAGTCGCCGCCGAGGAAGCAAAGACATGGAGGAGAGACGCCATGGATGAAGTGGCCGACGACGGCGCCGTCGATGGAGACCCGCCATGGCTGCTCGGTATTGAGCACCGGCAGCCCCATGAGATCGAATAAAATATAAAATGCAGAAGTGAGTGCAGAACCTCCTTGGTAGCACCGAGTAGGCCTTGGCTTCATCGGAGGAATTGGTGAGGGTGCTGCGGTTCCGGTGGGGCAGGTCAAGACGGTGCTGTGGGGATGGAGGTGGCGCGATGGACGAGGCGAACGTCGGGGCAGCTCCTTGGAGGTGGAGGACGGGGCGGCTGATCTGGTGGGACGACAAGATCGACAACGGATCCTCATCCTGTGCGGTGGATGAGGGACGACGAGCTGTTGCGGTGGACGACGTCGTCGGGGAAGAGTTTCCAGTTGGGGGGCAGTCGGGAGGCCGACTGAGGAGCGTGGGGTTTCTTGGATTTTGGCGGCCTCGGTGTACGAATGGGGGGGCGAAGGGGAAGGTAGTGGGGAGCCATGTCTTAGGACGCGCTTGTCTGAAATGTAGGGTAAGTTACGAATGTACCCCCACCGGTGTTGACCACGCGACGTCGAGGCGGCATTTCCGGCTGAGGGGTCGAGGCGAGATTTCACGTGTCTGTGCCATGGGACCAATTTCGGTTGAGGAGGGAGTTTCCACGTGCGTCGAAATTTTGGGATAACAAGGCACAACGCGGGCTAAAGATGCGGGAGTTTCACAGCAGAAGAGACAAAAGATACTCAAGCTTGAAAATTTTGGGATAACAAGGTGCGGATTCTGTGTTCGGTAGAACAAACTTAATATGTACAAAAAAATTCATACAAGACACAAGAGAGTCATGTCCCCTTTTACTATATCGCTATAAATGCCATTGAAAAAACTACAGGAAAAATGTAAAAGAAATCGGGAGAACAAGATTACCATGTACAGTAGCAAATCAATTCGCACTTCCCTCAACAACAACAAAAAACAAATCAATTCCCACCACAAGAAAGAGTCATGTCCCTTTTTATATGATTACAAATGCCAGGATCTCGAATTTCAATTTTTGAATCCACGTTATGTTGGATTCGAATATACCGTTAGGTGACCTTGCGGTTTATAATGGATGTAGACCTACATTTTGATCTTCCATCTTATATTAACATTTTACTCCACCCTATGAACATATATATTGTCGTCTACCATATGGACTAAATTTGAATCAATTTTCCTTATTTGAATACAATCCAATGCTTTATTTCTGTCTTAGTGAATCCCGATTCGACATTAAAAGGCCTATCTATTAAAAAGAAGTGAATTAGTGCCAGCTGATTTAGTAATGTGCCAGGAAAAATTGTTGTTGTCAAGTTATACCATCATTTAAATATTATCTTGATAACAAAAGACATGCATATAGCAGTAATCATATTTCACTATGAACTACATATACCATACGATCTCCAATTCAAATATTTGGATCCATTTTATGTTGAATTCAAATCACAGTACACTGGTCTAGGTAGAGAGATGTTCGGGATAATCTAAACCCTGTTTTCATATGTATATTTTTTGGCCGAATTGTGACAAGTTATGGTATAAGCTTCTTGCAAACCGGAGATTCTCTCAACAAGCCATGTGGTTCCGAGAGGGAACGTGTCACCTTTGTGTGCAAAATGATATACGCTGCCTCTCCCTGATTTACACAGGCAACATAGAACTATATGAGTGCCCTGTTAAATTTTGGAATTATTCTGGGTTCGTTTCGCCTTTTCTATACACTAGCAATACATCCCGTGCTTTGCAATGGGAGAAAAAAAGCATCTTTCATACACACATCCAAAAACATCAGCAAACAATATTATTAAAAAAATCTTTATTGACACAATTTCTTGGTACCATGCAAGAAATGGGAATGAAATTCAAACATGTGTGTCCTTGGGTGAATTTCTAGGTCCCATGCAAGAAATGGGAATGAAATTCAAACATCTGGGCATCGTGACTCGGCCGAGAACATTGAGAAACTTTGGTTTTAAATTCCTATAAATCCAAAACTCGCCTGGAAATCATGAAACTTGGCATGGTGCCATGTCATGGCACTAACATGTCGTGGTAAAAAACTTGGCCGAATTAGAAGAAGTTTTGGTATAAGCTTCTTGCAAACTGGAGCTTCTCTCAAGAAGGCTCGTGGTTCTAAGAGGGAATGTGTCACCTTTGTGTGCGAAATGATATACGCTGCCCCCATTGATTTTCTTTACAGAGGCAACATAGAACTATATGAGTGTCGTATTAAATTTTGGGATTAGTCGGGGCTCGTTTGGCCTTTTTTATACGTTAATTGAGTTTCTGGTCATTTAATGTGCATAATTCAATTTTGAACTACAAGCACATGCTCAAGTGCACCAAAGTTGGTTGAAAAATAACATGTGTGTCCTCGGGTGAATTTCTAGGTCCCATGCAAGAAATGGAATGAAATTCAAACATCTGGGCATCGTGGCTCGGCCGAGAACATTAGAAACTTGGTTTTAAAATTCTTGTAAATCCAAAACACGCCTAAAAAACCATGAAACTTGGCATGGTTTCATGTCATGGTACTAACATGTTGTGGAAAAAAATAGGATGAATTGGAACAAGTTTTGGTATAAGCTTCTTGCAAACCGAAGCTTCTCTCAAGAAGCCTCGTGGTTCTGAGAGGGAACGTGTCACCTTTGTGTGTGAAATGATATGCGATGCCACCCCTTAATTTTTTTCTTTACATAGGCAACATAGAACTGTATGAGTGTCGTGTTAAATTTTGGAATTATTCTAGGTTCGTTTGGCCTTTTCATACATTAATTGAGTTTCTGGTCATTTAATGTGCATAGTTCAAATTTGAACTACAAGCACATGCTCCAGTGGACCAAAGTTAGTTGAAAAATCACATGTGTGTCCTCGGGTAAATTTGTAGGTCCCATGCAACAAATGGGAATGAAATTCAAACATCTGGGCATCGTGGCTCGGCCAAAAACATTGAGAAACCTGGTTTTTTAATTCCTGTAAATCCAAAACATGCATGAAAAACATGAAACTTTGCTTGGTGTCATGACATGGCACCAACATGCCGCTGTCCGATTTGTGAAGGCGCACACATTAACAATCAACAAAGTCATTTTGGAACAAGTGTTGTCACGTTAGAATCGGAAACACAAGTATTATTGAAACCATGGGCGTTCTACTTACCATTTATGTGCCGCCACGTGGCCCCTTTTTATTAGCTAGGAGGCGCCATGCCCTGTAGTTATTTGAGTACGGGAGGCGTGCGATCAGACCCCTGCATGTGCTTATCGGTAGGAGAGCCCTTTGACCTCCAACTGCCGCCCACCTCTCTCCCTAGGTCTCCATTAATGGCGCCCGATCCCCTGTTGTCGTGGCTATGTGTCACTCGACTAAGATTTAAGAGAGAAAAAAATAAAATCTGAAAAGTAAATTTTGCACGGATCTTGATGTAAGACTTATAGCAAGACTGATGAATATATAATTACAACGACAATGGATAATAACTGCCTTACATATTTAGGAAGATAATTAAAAAATCCACATGTGGCTACGCCTGAAACACAAGGGCAAAAGAAGAAGGAAGATGCATACAATGACCTGGCTCGCTGATCTCTACTTTCTTGATGCGCTGCAGGTCGCGGAGACTAGTTCTCGCGGTGAGCGGCGATGATCTCTTTCATCAGTTTCATGTCCTTAATACGCTGCTTGGTAGCATCCACAGATTCCTCCACCAGCCTTTTGCGCTCGATGCGGAGCATGGCATTCTCGTCCATAAGTTTCTTGACAATGACGCTCGTCCTCTTAACCAATGCAGCAGTTTCCTCTGTTGCGGCGATCTTCGCCCTCAGTAGGTCACGCTCGGCCTGGAGCTTTGCATTTCCCTCCCCTAGTTGCCGGATGACACCGGTAGCCTTTTCAAATGAGGCTTTCATGTCTTCCTGCAACCTCGCCCAGCCGGAGATCTGATCCATCTGGCTATGGACATCGCATGCATGCGCCTATAAGAGTCACCCGCGAGAAATTTTCCCAGGCCACCGTGGCGCGGGAGGACATCTCAGCTGCATTCACGATGTAGTGGGACATCTCTGCTGCTTCCGCGGCGCGGCCAGACCAGTCTGTTGCATTGATAGCGCGGCGGGACCTCCATGCTGCTTCGGCGGCGCGGCGGGACCTCTGTGCTGTTACTGCCACGTGGCGGGACATGTCGGCTACTTTCGTGGCGAGGCGGGACATCTCTCATGCTTCCGCTTCCATGCTCGCCTCTCCCTGGTGGTAATCTCTCGACCCAGAACTCACGCTGGCCATGGCAGATAAAAGGGAACAATGCTGAATGACTTGTTTGTTTTTGTGGATGAGGAGTTGAGGAGGAATGTGCAGTCATCTTGGCATAGTAGTATTTATAACCGAGTACTAATATGCTCCTAAGTGGGAAGCCTTTTAGGTTGTGATCGGTGTGAATAGGTTTGCAATTAAATATAGCGTGGTAGTAATTTGCAATGTGACGAGACACAAGCTCAAAATTTATTGACGGTTCTAGTTTCGAAGTGTGGCACTATTCCCGGATGGCGTAATGTGGGCACGTGTTCTCGGCTATGGTGTAGCAATTTGTAATATGCCATGGTACTTGTTTTCTACTGCTATGTACGTGCAATAGCTGTCACCGTCGGATACATATCTTACGATTATTGGGGCGTTTGTCGGATTTCGGGTTCCGGCAGACCCTTGCGGTTCGAACACTGGGGTGCGCGCGGAGATCGCTCCCCTACCGATCTACATCCAATCTCCTCGCGTGATCTAAGCTGGAAACGATGACCAACACAAGGGACACGTGATTTATACTGGTTTGGGCCACCGTTGTGGTGTAATACCCTACTCCAGTGTGTGGTGTGGTGGATTGCCTCAGGGGCTGATGATGAACAGTACAAAGGAAGAACAACCTCGCGAGAGGTGTTCTTGAGCCGGTGCGATGAACTGCTTGGGTGAGTTCAGTCGCCTCTCTCTCTCTGCTAGGGCTCTATCAGATCTCTAGATGTCCCCCTACTCTGTGGTGGCTAGCTCTATTTATATAGGCCCTGGGCCTCTCCCCAAATAATGAGCAGGAAGGGCGCCAACAATTGGCCGTTTTGAAGGGGAACATCTAGTACAAGTTATCCTGACCAAAGGTGGTCTTCGGCTGCCAAAAGCACTGGTGACGACGCCGTCTTGGGCTCCACGGTGACCTCCGTCCTACCGCTCGATTGATCTTGGTCCCGTTGCACTGGAATGGTAACCTTTGCCCGATGCCTCGGCCTGTGCTTGCCCCCTTTGCACCAAAGGGGAAACAAGGACACTGCGCAGGCAGGCGCCCGCCTGGTCTCGATCGTCATGGCTTGCGTCACGGGATCCTCGTGACGTACCGCTGCCTTGATCTCTCCGCCTCCTCACGAGCCTGCCTGATGAGGCTGCCTCTGAGGAAGCTTTCTGTCGTCCGCCCCGCGAGGCTTGGCCCCTCGCGAGGATCTTGAGCTTGAGCTGATGAAGATGGGCTGCGCTGGGCCCCCACTCGAGCCACGTTGTAGGCAGGCAAGTCTGGGGACCCCCGTTCCCAGAACGCCGACAGTAGCCCCCGGGCCCAAGGCGTGCCCGGGCTTGGCCTGGCAGGGAAGCAAAGGGTCAAGCGCGAAGCGCCACGGGCCCCAACAGCCTGCGGCCTTGGGCGGCGCGTGGCAATTGATTGGACGTGGGCGTCTGCGCTTCCCCACGACGCCTCGGCGGCCGCAGGACTTAACAAGTCCCTGCATGCAGAGAGACTGGTCATGATTACCCGTGATCGTGGTTCTCGGCGGTTGGCCTCCTCCGGCTATAAGTACGGGGCTGCATGAGCCCCTTCAGCCCATCCCTTCTTGCTGCTCTTTTCTTCTTCTTGGCTACTCGCCGTTCCCATGGCCCCAAAGAGATTCTCGGTCGCGGAGAAAGGAAAGGCCCGCCAAGCAGGGCCTGACTCCCCCCCCCCCCGACCAAGCGCGACCGAGGCCGCCCTTGTAAGTATTCCACGCCCCCCGTAGTGGCTTCCCTCGGCCATGGAGGCGGTTCCCTGCGCAGTGGTGAGCGTCCTGTTGCCGATGGGGGGCACTCCGTGGCTGTGCGCCCCCCTAGGCCACGCTTTCGCTCCGCGGAGGTGCTGCCGGAGTTCGTCGTGTGGTCGGCGGACCCAACCAGCACCCAGCTCCAGCTCCCCCATTTCTTCGTAGGTGAACTGCCGGCCAGCGCTCGGTGCGGCCTCTGGCTCCAGGCAGACGACTGCTGCAGCAGGGCCTCCTGGGCTTTGCGGAGGTCTCCGTTTCCTGGAATGGGGCCCTGACCCGCGCCTGGCAAACGTTTGCCCGCGCGCGCGGCCTGGGCCGGCGGTGCACCCTGTACTTCAAGTTTGATGGTGACGCCACCCTCTACGTGAGGGTGTTCGGGGAAGACGGTCGCCGTGCTGGGTGCTGCCCCGAAGACGACGATCGCAGCCGCTTGCCCAGCCCTGACGCTGACCAGGATGAAGACGGCGACAGGCGTATAGGCAGCGGTTCTCGGGGTTCACTGAGCTTCGGCGACTCCCTCTCAGGCAACAACTCCTCCAGCGGTGGCCGCGACCAGCCTCCGCGCCGCCACGCCCGCCTGGGTGAAGGTAGTGGGTCATCCCGCCGTCGCACCCCGGTGAAGCGAGAGGAGGGATCTGCCTGAGCCCCGTGAGGAGCTCGAACGCTCGCTGTGGGTTGGTGCAGGACGAGTCACGCCCATTTTGTTTTCCTTCTTTTCCTGCGCAGAAATAGAAGGTAGTATAGGGCCCCGCGGGGGCGTGTTAGAACTGCTGTTGTTAACCATCACGCTGCTTCCGCTATTTCTGCGCCGTGTTTCCGCACCGTGCACCCATGTGCGAGAATTGTTTTAGCTCGGTGGGGCTTGACGCGGTCCTCGCCTCCCGAGGCCGTGTCCCCGCCGTGCGCTTCATGCCCTGCAAGGATTAGTAGGAGGGGTAACTTTCGGTCTCGGTTATGGGGGCGATCGGCCGGGTCCTGTGCTCGTGTCGTGATGCCCGTGGGGCACGTACTAGGAGGGGTGCTCCTGCAGAGGACTCGGATAGGGAAGCTCCAAATGATCGGGGCAGAAAACACTCGCGAGGGCGCCCACCAACCTCCCTCGTGAGACTTGTGTGAGAGAAAACGAGGCAAGCGAGTGAAAAAGATAAAGAGTCACAAGCCAGGAACGTCAACAGCTTCAATAAAACTTCAAACAGGAAAAAACAAGCCAACTGCAGAAAGCAAATGGGAAAGCCGCGTCCGGCACCTATTCTAGTCTTTGACGTCTTCTCACCAGCGCGGAGCTAAGTGCTGCCACTGGGCGTGGGCGGGAGCCCCCGAGGCCCGAGGGCGGCACTCCGGAGACTCCGGGGCGTGTACAGCCCCACTCATTATTACGTGAGAGTGTCACGGGAGGCGAGCTTCACAGGCATTGGCCTTCTTCACAAGCACCGGGCCTTTCCTGAAATGCAGCAGCTTCACAGGCATTGGCCTTCTTCACAGGCACCGGGCCTTTCCCAAAACACGGCAGCTTCACAGGCATTTGCCTTCTTCATAGGCACCGGGCCTTTGCCAAAACACGGCAGCTTCACAGGCATTTGCCTTCTTCACAGGCACCGGGCCTTTCCGAAAACACGGCAGCTTCACAGGCATTTGCCTTCTTCACAGGCACCGGGCCTTTCCTAGGGGCTAGGCCTCGCTTAGGGATAGAACCTCCGGAGATGTTGAATGTTCCAGGCGTTCTGGATGGTTACCCCCTCCGTGGTTTCCAAGCGCGCGGAGCCAGGCCTGGAGACATGAACAACCTTGAATGGGCCCTCCCACATGGGAGAGAGCTCGTGCAGCCCCTCCCTGGAGAGAACCCGTCTGAGTACAAGATCCCCTACCTCAAGAGTTCTGGGGCAGATGTTGCGGTAGTGGTATCGTCGCAGCGCCTGTTGATACCTTGCCACTTGCAGCGCGGCTTCTCGGCGGCGTTCCTCCCCCAGCACGAGATCCATCCCCCGCATGGTGTCCTGCTGCGTCTCGTCGAACGCCAGGACCCGTGCGGAGCGACGCCTGACCTCATGAGGGAGAATAGCCTCTGCTCCGTAGACGAGGAAGAACAGGGTCTCGCCAGTCGGCTTGCTCGCAGTTGTGCGGATTGACCACAGCACGGACTGCAGCTCGTCGTACCAGCCCCTGCCACAGGCCTCCAGCTTCTTTTTAAAGGTCCTGGCTTTGAGGCCCCTCAGGACCTCCGCGTTGACTCGCTCGGCCTGTCGGTTGCTCCGAGGGTGTGCTACCGAAGCGTAGCATATCTGCGTTCCAAGGTTAGCATAATATGTTTTGAAGAGATTACTGGTGAATTGCGAACCGTTGTCGGTGATGATGCGGTTGGGCACCCCAAATCGGCTCACGAGGCCCTTGATGAACTTGACCGCGGAGCCTGCCGGGATTGTGCGGACAACTTCCACCTCAGCCCACTTGGTGAACTTGTCCACAGCGACATAGAGGTAGCGATAGCCCCTTGGCGCCTGAGGAAACGGGCCTGGAATGTCCAGCCCCAAACTGCGAACGGCCATGAGAGGGGTATAATCTGTAGACCCCCCGCGGGCTGATGGATCTGCTTAGCATGAAACTGGCAGGCCTCGCAAGCCTTCACCAACTCAACATCGTCGATGAGCGCCGTAGGCCAGTAGAATCCACTATGGAATGCCTTGCCGAATAGGGTTCGTGACGACGAGTGGTGCCCGCAGTCTCCGCCGTGTATGTCCGCCAGTAGCTCCTTCCCTTGCTCTCGGGAGATGCAACGTAGGGACACGTCATTTGGTCGCTTCTTGTAGAGCTCTCCATCCTTGATGTAATAAGCTGTGGCCTGCCGCGCCACACGCTCCGCTTCCTCCTCGTTCTCCGGCAGAGTCCCTTGCATTAGGTAGTCCTTGAGCTCCGGGATCCAACACCCTTCCTGAGGCTCTAACGCCAGGAGAAGGCATGCCCCTGAGGCCAGGCCGCAGACCGGGGCTCCTGAGGCAGGCGGCTGAGGGAGCTCCTCCCTTCGTTGCGCCATGCTCGACAGTGACGGCACCGCCGAGGGTTTGAAGAGCCGTTCCTCGAAGATGCCAGGCTCCTGAGGCAGCCGCCGAGATGCCCTCTTGGCAATGTCATCATCTTCCTGATTGGTGCCTCGGGGCACGTGTTGCAACTCCAGCCCCCAGAACTATTTGTCCATCTTGCGAATCTCAGCGAGGTAGGCTTCCATGTGCCTGTCCTTTGGCTCGTATATCTTGTTGGAGAAGTTGATGAGGAGCTGCGAATCACCCTTGATGATGAGGCGCTTTACCCCTAAGGCAATTGCGGCCTTCAAGCCTGCTATTAGGCCTTCGTACTCCGCTATGTTGTTGGAGACCTTTTCTCCATGCTGGAAGCAGAGTTGTACGGTGTAGTAGAGTTTGTCCCGGGTAGGGGATACAAGCACTGCGCCAGCTCCCGCACCATGTCGGGAGAATGCCCCATCGAAGTACATGACCCAACCGTCCGGTGCTTCACTTCCCGGGGAAAGTGATCGGTCTTCGCCTGCCTCGAGACCCGGCGCTTCTGCCCATTCTGCCACAAAATCCGCAAGTGCAGCTCCCTTGATGACTCTGGTCGTACTGAATTCTAGCTGAAATGCCTGTAGTTCAACGTTCCATTCAGCGACCCTCCCAGCTGAGTTGGGGCTCCTGAGTACTCTTTCCAAGGGGTATGCTGAGACGACTTTGATGGGATGGCCTTGGAAGTAGTGGCGCAGCTTGCGTGAGGCCACTAGTAGCGCGAGGAGGAGTTTTTGAGGCATGGGGTACCGTGCCCTTGCGTCCCGTAGCACCATGCTGACGAAGTACACGGGATGCTCGACGAGGTTGAGGGTGCTGGCGCAGCTTGCGTCCTCCAGAGGTCGAGGCGTCTCTTGAGACGACAGAGCCCCCAGTGCTTGGTCGCCTGAAGAGGCCTCTCCTACTCCGGGTGCGTTCTCCTGCTGTGGCTGTTCCTTTCCGTCTGCGGTTGCGGCCTTCGCGAGGCCCTCCCGGCTCTGCTTTGCTTCAGTTCGGACGGTCGATGCAGCCTTGTCACGGCGCTCCTCCCTGACCGCCACCAGGGCTGCGCTAGCGGAGTAGGGGGTGGCCGCAAGGTAGAGCACTAGGGGCTCCCGAGGAAGCAGAGCTACCATCACTGGTGGGCTGGTAAGGTACCTCTTGAGGTCTTGGAATGCCTTGTCGGCCTCTTCAGTCCATTCGAAGGGGCCCTTTTTCTTCCTTAGCTTGAAGAAGGGCAGCGCTCGTTCCCCTAGCTTGGAGATGAAGCGCCCCAGGGAAGCTACATGCCCGGTGAGCTTCTGCATTTCTCTGAGGGTCCTTGGCGGGCTCATGTCTTCAACTTCCTTGACCTTCTCCGGGTTGGCCTCGATGCCCCTGTGGGACACGAGGAAACCCAGGAGCTTGTCCGAGGGGACTCCAAACACGCACTTCTCTGGGTTGAGCCGTAGGTCCACTTCGTTGAGGCTCGCAAAGGTTTCTTCCAGGTCTTGTATCAGGGTTCTTGCCTCACGAGACATCACCACAATGTCATCGACATAAGCTTCAGCGTTCCTCCTGAGCTGCCAGCCTAAGGCGATGTGCATCAGCCGCTGAAAGGTTGCGCCCGCTTTGCGCAACCCAAATGGCATGCACATATAGCAGTACACTCCACACGGGGTCAGGAAAGCCGTCTTCTCCACGTCTTCTACCGCCATCTTGATCTGGTGATAGCCCGAGAAGGCATCTAGGAAGCACAATAGGTCACACTCTGTGGTGGAGTCGACTATCTGGTCAATGCGGGGGGGCGGAAATGGATCCTGCGGGCATGCCTTGTTGAGGTCGGTGAAGTTGACACACATGCGCTCCTTTCCTCCCTTTTTGGCACAACGACCGGATTAGCCAGCCAATCAGGGTAGCGGACCTCGCGGATAACTCCTGCCGCCTCTAGCTTCCGGGTCTCTTGAACGATGAAAGCCTGTTTCTCAGTGGACTGCCGCCTCGCCTTCTGCTTCACGGGGCGCACATTGGGGCACACGTTGAGGTGATGCTCAATCACTTTCCTTGGGACCCCTGCTAACTGATCAGGTTCCCACGCGAACACCTTCTTGTTCGCACACAGGAACCTCACCAGGGCATCCTCCTGCTCGGGCTCGAGGTTGGCCCCTATGGTGAAGGTGGTGCTAGTGGACCCGTCCTCGTCGAGTGGTACCTGCTTGGTTTCCGCCTTGTCTTGGGCGAATAGCTGCTTCTTTTTAGCCGGTGCAGCCCCCTTGGGCTCAAGGGCGTCGGTGCTAGTGGGCTGTGCCACCGCGGCCGCCCTGAAAACAAGCTGGAGCACCTGCAGCGCATCCCTTGTGTCTCCTAACATGGTGAGGACGCCGCTGCTCCCAGGCATCTTCATGAGGTTGTACGCCGGGTGAGTTGCTGCCACGAACCGAGCCAAGGCCGGATAGCCGAGGATGGCATTGTAGGGGAGGCCAATGGGGGCGATGTCGAAGTCGATCAGCTCCGTGCGAAAGTTGTCGTAGGTGCCGAAGGTCACTGGGAGGCGGATCTGTCCCAAGGAGGCGGTGGAACCGGCTCCGACGCCCGAGAAAGGCCTGCTGGGTTGGAGCCGCTCCAGCGGCACGTGGAGGAGGCTGAAGGCCTCCATCAAGAGCACGTTGATGCCGGCACCACCGTCGATAAGGGTCCTGGTGACGGCCACTTGGCAGATGGTGGGGGTGCACAGCATCGGGAGCGCGCCCGAACCGATGGGGTTGAAGGGGTGATCCTCCGAGTCGAAGGTTAGATCGGCCTTGGGCGCCACCCAGCCTGGGGGGGCTTCTCGGCGCTTGGAGGCGGTGCTGATCTGGTGTGTGAACGGCTTGACGTGTTGGCTCGAGGGTGGTGCCTGGGAGCCACCCAGGAGAGCTGCGATGACGGGCGGCGCTGGCACGGCAAAACGGGCGAGGAAGAGGTCGCGCAGCTCCTCCCAGGAGGTGATAGAAGCCGTCGGCAGGTGGAGGAGCCACGCGCGTGGGACGCCAGTGAGGGCCATGGGTAACCAGTTGGCCATCACCCGGTCGTCGCCCTCGGCTCTGAGGACGGCCTCCTCATACGCCAGCAGGAAAATCATCGGGTCTGTCGCGCCGTTGTAGCACAGCGGCATCTCAGGCTTGAACTTGTGCGGCCACTGCTCCTGTCGCAAGGTGGGGGCCAAGGCCCGGAGCCCCCTGGCCCAAGTGCCGGCATCCGTTGCTGGAGCGAGCGGCGCGTTGTCCGCCATGAGGGCGAGATGCGATGTTGGGGGAGCGGGTCGTCAGGAGCGAGAACTCCAGCGCACCCCTACCTGGCGCGCCAAATGTCGGATTTCGGGTTCCGGCAGACCCTCAAGGTTCGAACACTGGGGTGCGCGCGGAGATCACTCCCCTACCGATCTACGTCCAATCTCCTCGCATGATCTATGCTCGAAACGACGAACAACACAAGGGACACGAGGTTAATACTAGTTCGGGCCACCATTGTGGTGTAATACCCTACTCCAGTGTGTGGTGTGGTGGATTGCCTCAGGGGCTGATGATGAACAGTACAAGGGAAGAACAGCCTCGCGAGAGGTGTTCTTGAGCCGGTGCGATGAACTGCTTGTGTGAGTTCAGTCGCCTCTCTCTCTCTCTGCTAGGGCTCTATCAGATCTCTAGATGCCCCCTACTCTGTGGTGGCTAGCTCTATTTATAGAGGCCCTGGGCCTCTCCCCAAATAATGAGCGGGAAGGGCGCCAATAATTGGCTATTTTGAAGGGGAACATCTAGTACAAGTTATCCTGACCAAAGGTGGTCTTCGGTTGTCAAAAGCACTGGTGACGATGCCGTCTTGGGCTCCACGGTGACCTCCATCCTGCCGCTCTGTTGGTCTTGGTCTCGTTGCACTGGAATGGTAACCTTTTCCCAATGCCTCGGCCTGTGCTTGCCCCCTTTGCACCAAAGGGGAAACAAGGACACTGCGTAAGCAGGCGCCCGCCCGGCGCCCGCCTGGTCTCGATCGTCATGGCTTGCGTCACGGGCTCCTCACGAGGTACCCCTGCCTTGATCTCTCTGCCTCCTCGCGAGCCTGCCTGATGAGGCTGCCTCTAAGGAAGCTTTCTGTCGTCCGCCCCGCGAGGCTTGGCCCCTCGCGAGGATCTTGAGCTTGAGCTGATGAAGATGGGCTGCGCTGGGCCCCCACTTGTGCCACGCCGCAGGCCGCAGGCAGGCAAGTCTGGGGACCCCCGTTCCCAGAACGCCGATAGTAGCCCCCGGGCCCAAGGCGTGCCCGGGCTTGGCCTGGCAGGGAAGCAAAGGGTCAAGCGCGAAGCGCCACGGGCCCCAACAGCCTGCGGCCTTGGGCGGCGCGTGGCGATTGATTGGACGTGGGCGTCTGCTCTTCCCCACGACGCCTCGGCGGCCACAGGACTTAACAAGTCCTTGCATGCAGAGAGACCGGTCATGATTACCCGCGATCGTGGTTCTCGGCGGTTGGCCTCCTCCGGCTATAAGTACGGGGCTGCATGAGCCCCTTCAGCCCATCCCTTCTTGCTGCTCTTTTCTTCTTCTTGGCTACTCGCCGTTCCCATGGCTCCAAAGAGATTCTCGGTCACGGAGAAAGGAAAGGCCCGCCAAGCAGGGCCTGACTCCCCCCCCGACCAAGCGCGACCGAGGCCGCCCTTGTAAGTATTCCACGCCCCCCGTAGTGGCTTCCCGCGGCCATGGAGGCGGTTCCCTGCGCAGTGGTGAGCGTCCTGTTGCCGATGGGGGGCACTCCGTGGCTGTGCGCCCCCCTAGGCCACGCTTTCACTCCGCAGAGGTGCTGCCGGAGTTCGTTATGTGGTCGGCGGACCCAACCAACACCCAGCTCCAGCTCCCCCATTTCTTTGTAGGTGAACTGCTGGCCAGCGCTCGGTGCGGCCTCTGGCTCCAGGCAGACGGCTGCTGCAGCAGGGCCTCCTGGGCTTTGCGGAGGTCTCCGTTTCCGGGAATGGGGCCCTGACCCGCGCCTGGCAAACGTTTGCCCGCGCGCGCGGCCTGGGCCGGCGGTGCACCCTGTACTTCAAGTTTGATGGTGACGCCACCCTCTACGTGAGGGTGTTCGGGGAAGACGGTCGCCGTGCTGGGTGCTGCCCCGAAGACGACGACCGCAGCCGCTTGCCCAGCCCCGACACTGACCAGGATGAAGACGGCGACAGGCGTACAGGCAGCGGTTCTCGGGGTTCACTGAGCTTCGGCGACTCCCTCTCAGGCAGCAACTCCTCCAGCGGTGGCCGCGACCAGCCTCCGCGCCGCCACGCCCGCCTGGGTGAAGGTAGCGGGTCAGCCCGCCGTCGCACCCCGGTGAAGCGAGAGGAGGGATCTGCCTGAGCCCCGTGAGGAGCTCGAACGCTCGCTGTGGGTTGGTGCAGGACGAGTCACGCCCATTTTGTTTTCCTTCTTTTCCTGCGCAGAAATAGAAGGTAGTATAGGCCCCCGCGGGGGCGTGTTAGAACTGCTGTTGTTAACCATCACGCTGCTTCCGCTATTTCTGTGCCGTGTTTCCGCACCGTGCACCCGTGTGCAAGAATTGTTTTAGCTCGGTGGGGCTTGACGCGGTCCTCGCCTCCCGAGGCCGTGTCCCCGCCGTGCGCTTCATGCCCTGCAAGGATTAGTAGGAGGGGTAACTTTCGGTCTCGGTTATGGGGGCGATCGGCCCAGGTCCTGTGCTCGTGTCATGATGCCCGTGGGGCACGTACTAGGAGGGGTGCTCCCGCAGAGGACTCGGATAGGGAAGCTCCAAATGATCGGGGCAGAAAACACTCGCGAGGGCGCCCACGAACCTCCCTCGTGAGACTTGTGTGAGAGAAAACGAGGCAAGCGAGTGAAAAAGATAAAGAGTCACAAGCCAGGAACGTCAACAGCTTCAATAAAACTTCAAATGGGAAAAAACAAGCCAACTGCAGAAAGCAAATGGGAAAGCCGCGTCCGGCACCTATTCTAGTCTTTGACGTCTTCTCACCAGCGCGGAGCTAAGTGCTGCCACTGGGCGTGGGCGGGAGCCCCCGAGGCCCGAGGGCGGCACTCCGGAGACTCCGGGGCGTGTACAGCCCCACTCATTATTACGTGAGAGTGTCACGGGAGGCGAGCTTCACAGGCATTGGCCTTCTTCACAAGCACCGGGCCTTTCCTGAAATGCAGCAGCTTCACAGGCATTGGCCTTCTTCACAGGCACCGGGCCTTTCCCAAAACACGGCAGCTTCACAGGCATTTGCCTTCTTCATAGGCACCGGGCCTTTGCCAAAACACGGCAGCTTCACAGGCATTTGCCTTCTTCACAGGCACCGGGCCTTTCCGAAAACACGGCAGCTTCACAGGCATTTGCCTTCTTCACAGGCACCGGGCCTTTCCTAGGGGCTAGGCCTCGCTTAGGGATAGAACCTCCGGAGATGTTGAATGTTCCAGGCGTTCTGGATGGTTACCCCCTCCGTGGTTTC
Organism: Triticum urartu; assembly: GCF_056163025.1. NCBI lineage: Eukaryota > Viridiplantae > Streptophyta > Magnoliopsida > Poales > Poaceae > Triticum > Triticum urartu. Next base: position 97,518,596 of record NC_141873.1, on the reverse strand, counting down.
CAAGCGCGCGGAGCCAGGCCTGGAGACATGAACAACCTTGAATGGGCCCTCCCACATGGGAGAGAGCTCGTGCAGCCCCTCCCTGGAGAGAACCCGTCTGAGTACAAGATCCCCTACCTCAAGAGTTCTGGGGCAGATGTTGCGGTAGTGGTATCGTCGCAGCGCCTGTTGATACCTTGCCACTTGCAGCGCGGCTTCTCGGCGGCGTTCCTCCCCCAGCACGAGATCCATCCCCCGCATGGTGTCCTGCTGCGTCTCGTCGAACGCCAGGACCCGTGCGGAGCGACGCCTGACCTCATGAGGGAGAATAGCCTCTGCTCCGTAGACGAGGAAGAACAGGGTCTCGCCAGTCGGCTTGCTCGCAGTTGTGCGGATTGACCACAGCACGGACTGCAGCTCGTCGTACCAGCCCCTGCCACAGGCCTCCAGCTTCTTTTTAAAGGTCCTGGCTTTGAGGCCCCTCAGGACCTCCGCGTTGACTCGCTCGGCCTGTCGGTTGCTCCGAGGGTGTGCTACCGAAGCGTAGCATATCTGCGTTCCAAGGTTAGCACAATATGTTTTGAAGAGATTACTGGTGAATTGCGAACCGTTGTCGGTGATGATGCGGTTGGGCACCCCAAATCGGCTCACGAGGCCCTTGATGAACTTGACCGCGGAGCCTGCCGGGATTGTGCGGACAACTTCCACCTCAGCCCACTTGGTGAACTTGTCCACAGCGACATAGAGGTAGCGATAGCCCCCTGGCGCCTGAGGAAACGGGCCCGGAATGTCCAGCCCCAAACTGCGAACGGCCATGAGAGGGGTATAATCTGTAGACACCCCGCGGGCTGATGGATCTGCTTAGCATGAAACTGGCAGGCCTCGCAAGCATTCACCAACTCAACAGCGTCGATGAGCGCCGTAGGCCAGTAGAATCCACTATGGAATGCCTTGCCGAATAGGGTTCGTGACGACGAGTGGTGCCCGCAGTCTCCGCCGTGTATGTCCGCCAGTAGCTCCTTCCCTTGCTCTCGGGAGATGCAACGTAGGGACACGTCATTTGGTCGCTTCTTGTAGAGCTCTCCATCCTTGATGTAATAAGCTGTGGCCTGCCGCGCCACACGCTCCGCTTCCTCCTCGTTCTCCGGCAGAGTCCCTTGCATTAGGTAGTCCTTGAGCTCCGGGATCCAACACCCTTCCTGAGGCTCTAACGCCAGGAGAAGGCATGCCCCTGAGGCCAGGCCGCAGACCGGGGCTCCTGAGGCAGGCGGCTGAGGGAGCTCCTCCCTTCGTTGCGCCATGCTCGACAGTGACGGCACCGCCGAGGGTTTGAAGAGCCGCTCCTCGAAGATGCCAGGCTCCTGAGGCAGCCGCCGAGATGCCCTCTTGGCAATGTCATCATCTTCCTGATTGGTGCCTCGGGGCACGTGTTGCAACTCCAGCCCCCAGAACTATTTGTCCATCTTGCGAATCTCAGCGAGGTAGGCTTCCATGTGCCTGTCCTTTGGCTCGTATATCTTGTTGGAGAAGTCGATGAGGAGCTGCGAATCACCCTTGATGATGAGGCGCTTTACCCCTAAGGCAATTGCGGCCTTCAAGCCTGCTATTAGGCCTTCGTACTCCGCTATGTTGTTGGAGACCTTTTCTCCGTGCTGGAAGCAGAGTTGTACGGTGTAGTAGAGTTTGTCCCGGGTAGGGGATACAAGCACTGCGCCAGCTCCCGCACCATGTCGGGAGAATGCCCCATCGAAGTACATGACCCAACCGTCCGGTGCTTCACTTCCCGGGGAAAGTGATCGGTCTTCGCCTGCCTTGAGACCCGGCGCTTCTGCCCATTCTGCCACGAAATCCGCAAGTGCAGCTCCCTTGATGACTCTGGCCGTACTGAATTCTAGCTGAAATGCCTGTAGTTCAATGTTCCATTCAGCGACCCTCCCAGCTGAGTTGGGGCTCCTGAGTACTCTTTCCAAGGGGTATGCTGAGACGACTTTGATGGGATGGCCTTGGAAGTAGTGGCGCAGCTTGCGTGAGGCCACTAGTAGCGCGAGGAGGAGTTTTTGAGGCATGGGGTACCGTGCCCTTGCGTCCCGTAGCACCGTGCTGACGAAGTACACGGGATGCTCGACGAGGTTGAGGGTGCTGGCACAGCTTGCGTCCTCCAGAGGTCGAGGCGTCTCTTGAGACGACAGAGCCCCAGTGCTTGGTCGCCTGAAGAGGCCTCTCCTACTCTGGGTGCGTTCTCCTGCTGTGGCTGTTCCTTTCCGGCTGCGGTTGCGGCCTTCGCGAGGCCCTCCCGGCTCTGCTTTGCTTCAGTTCAGACGGTCGATGCAGCCTTGTCACAGCGCTCCTCCCTGACCGCCACCAGGGCTGCGCTAGCGGAGTAGGGGGTGGCCGCAAGGTAGAGCACTAGGGGCTCCCGAGGAAGCAGAGCTACCATCACTGGTGGGCTGGTAAGGTACCTCTTGAGGTCTTGGAATGCCTTGTCGGCCTCTTCAGTCCATTCGAAGGGGCCCTTTTTCTTCCTTAGCTTGAAGAAGGGCAGCGCTCGTTCCCCTAGCTTGGAGATGAAGCGCCCCAGGGCAGCTACATGCCCGGTGAGCTTCTGCATTTCTCTGAGGGTCCTTGGCGGGCTCATGTGTTCAACTTCCTTGACCTTCTCCGGGTTGGCCTCGATGCCCCTGTGGGACACGAGGAAACCCAGGAGCTTGCCCGAGGGGACTCCAAACACACACTTCTCCGGGTTGAGCCGTAGGTCCACTTCATTGAGGCTCGCAAAGGTTTCTTCCAGGTCTTGTATCAGGGTTCTTGCCTCACGAGACATCACCACAATGTCATCGACATAAGCTTCAGCGTTCCTCCTGAGCTGCCAGCCTAAGGCGATGTGCATCAGCCGCTGAAAGGTTGCGCCCGCTTTGCGCAACCCAAATGGCATGCACGTATAGCAGTACACTCCACACGGGGTCAGGAAAGCCGTCTTCTCCACGTCTTCTACCGCCATCCTGATCTGGTGATAACCCGAGAAGGCATCTAGGAAGCACAATAGGTCACACTCTGTGGTGGAGTCGACTATCTGGTCAATGCGGGGGAGCGGAAATGGATCCTGCGGGCATGCCTTGTTGAGGTCGGTGAAGTTGACACACATGCGCTCCTTTCCTCCCTTTTTGGCACAACGACCGGATTAGCCAGCCAATTAGGGTAGCGGACCTCGCGGATAACTCCTGCCGCCTCTAGCTTCCGGGTCTCTTGAACGATGAAAGCCTATTTCTCAGTGGACTGCCGCCTCGCCTTCTGCTTCACGGGGCGCACATTGGGGCACACGTTGAGGTGATGCTCAATCACTTTCCTTGGGACCCCTGCTAACTGATCAGGTTCCCACGCGAACACCTTCTTGTTCGCACGCAGGAACCTCACCAGGGCATCCTCCTGCTCGGGCTCGAGGTTGGCCCTTATGGTGAAGGTGGCGCTAGTGGACCCGTCCTCGTCGAGTGGTACCTGCTTGGTTTCCGCCTTGTCTTGGGCGAATAGCTGCTTCTTTTTAGCCGGTGCAGCCCCCTTGGGCTCAAGGGCGTCGGTGCTAGTGGGCTGTGCCACCGCGGCCGCCCTGAAAACAAGCTGGAGCACCTGTAGCGCATCCCTTGTGTCTCCTAACATGGTGAGGACGCCGCTGCTCCCAGGCATCTTCATGAGGTTGTATGCCGGGTGAGTTGCTGCCACGAACCGAGCCAAGGCCGGATAGCCGAGGATGGCGTTGTAGGGGAGGCCAATGGGGGCGATGTCTAAGTCGATCAGCTCCGTGCGAAAGTTGTCGTAGGTGCCGAAGGTCACTGGGAGGCGGATCTGTCCCAAGGAGGCAGTGGAACCGGCTCCGACGCCCGAGAAAGGCCTGCTGGGTTGGAGCCGCTCCAGCGGCACGTGGAGGAGGCTGAAGGCCTCCATCAAGAGCACGTTGAGGCCGGCACCACCGTCGATGAGGGTCCTGGTGACGGCCACTTGGCAGATGGTGGGGGTGCACAGCATCGGGAGCGCGCCCGAACCGATGGGGTTGAAGGGGTGATCCTCCGAGTCGAAGGTTAGATCGGCCTTGGGCGCCACCCAGCCTGGGGGGGCTTCTCGGTGCTTGGAGGCGGTGCTGATCTGGTGTGTGAACGGCTTGACGTGATGGCTCGAGGGTGGTGCCTGGGAGCCACCCAGGAGAGCTGCGATGACGGGCGGCACTGGCGCGGCAAAACGGGCGAGGAAGAGGTCGCGCAGCTCCTCCCAGGAGGTGATAGAAGCCGTCGGCAGGTGGAGGAGCCACGCGCGTGGGACGCCAGTGAGGGCCATGGGTAACCAGTTGGCCATCACCCGGTCGTCGCCCTCGGCTCTGAGGACGGCCTCCTCATACGCCAGCAGGAAAATCATCGGGTCTGTCGCGCCGTTGTAGCGTAGCGGCATCTCAGGCTTGAACTTGTGCGGCCACTGCTCCTGTCGCAAGGTGGGGGCCAAGGCCCGGAGCCCCCTGGCCCAAGTGCCGGCATCCGTTGCTGGAGCAAGCGGCGCGTTGTCCGCCATGAGGGCGAGATGCGATGTTGGGGGAGCGGGTCGTCAGGAGCGAGAACTCCAGCGCACCCCTACCTGGCGCGCCAAATGTCGGATTTCGGGTTCCGGCAGACCCTTGAGGTTCGAACACTGGGGTGCGCGCGGAGATCACTCCCCTACCGATCTACGTCCAATCTCCTCGCATGATCTATGCTCGAAACGATGAACAACACAAGGGACACGAGGTTTATACTGGTTCGGGCCACCGTTGTGGTGTAATACCCTACTCCAGTGTGTGGTGTGGTGGATTGCCTCAGGGGCTGATGATGAACAGTACAAGGGAAGAACAGCCTCGCGAGAGGTGTTCTTGAGCCGGTGCGATGAACTGCTTGTGTGAGTTCAGTCGCCTCTCTCTCTCTGCTAGGGCTCTATCAGATCTCTAGATGCCCCCCTACTCTGTGGTGGCTAGCTCTATTTATAGAGGCCCTGGGACTCTCCCCAAATAATGAGCGGGAAGGGCGCCAACAATTGGCTATTTTGAAGGGGAACATCTAGTACAAGTTATCCTGACCAAAGGTGGTCTTCGGTTGCCAAAAGCACTAGTGACGATGCCGTCTTGGGCTCCACGGTGACCTCTATCCTGCCGCTTTGTTGGTCTTGGTCTCGTTGCACTGGAATGGTAACCTTTGCCCAATGCCTCGGCCTGTGCTTGCCCCCTTTGCACCAAAGGGGAAACAAGGACACTGCGTAGGCAGGCGCCCGCCCGGCGCCCGCCTGGTCTCGATCGTCATGGCTTGCGTCACGGGCTCCTCACGAGGTACCCCTGCCTTGATCTCTCTGCCTCCTCGCGAGCCTGCCTGATGAGGCTGCCTCTAAGGAAGCTTTCTGTCGTCCGCCCCGCGAGGCTTGGACCCTCGCGAGGATCTTGAGCTTGAGCTGATGAAGATGGGCTGCGCTGGGCCCCCACTTGT